>NC_141869.1:3382500-3999375 GCF_024713525.1 Acromyrmex echinatior
AAATAGAACAAAAGAAAGTAAAGATAAATAGATAGAGCAGAAAAGAAGGGGCGGAATCTGACGCTCGCAATTAGACAGGTGATCGCTCTCGTAAGGTCATCGAACTATGGTGTGGTCATACGCGGGGGATGATTTCGTGAATCATACCGGATTTCATGCTGGAACCCATGCGTCACCGATTAATGGATCATGAGGAAGCAGAGAAAGAGAGAGAGAGAGAGAGAGAGAGAGAGAGAGAGAGAGAGAGAGAGAGAAAGAGAGAGAGAGAGAGAGAGAGAGAGAGAAAGAGAGAGAGAGATATATGGGAAGTTCGTGTGAGTCGCCCGCCGATTCTTTGTGGGCTATCATGGGAACATAAGAACCAATCGCTCGATCCAATCGACGGAATTAAGATATCGGGGATGACCGTGCTTGCCTCAGCTTTCGGATACAGAATGAGTTGGTCGACGCTTACTGTGAGCTCCGTAATTAAGAACTACGAGCTAGGAGTTGGGAATAGGTTACGAAAAACACGGCCTAAAGTACATATTGGGTATCTTGGGACCATCGATAAGAGAGGACAAATTAAGAAAAATGGGATTTGTTTCAATAGCAAAGCACGTATAGTTAGGAATTATTCAACATTGAAGATTAAGATTAATTTCAATTAATTAAGCACATTAGAATTGATTGCGAGCATTAGATAAATAGACAAACCGATTTTTTTTTAGGAATGAAGAAAATTTATAAACAATACAAATTTCTTATTATTTAAAATTATTATAATATTTAAATAAATTTATTAACATACAGAATTCAACTTTGAAGAATAAAGAAAATTTGCAAAAATATCTAATATCAAACAGTTACATTTTATCGCAGCATTTGTAATGATTTTAAAAACAGAAAACTCTAAAATCTCGTATAATGCTAAAGTAGGGGAACACAATCAAGTGTCCTCCAATTTTAATAGGTAAATTTTATTAGGTGTTGGAATTAATTCGTAGCGTTTTTTAATGAAAGAATGTTATTTATTTCACATGAGCATTAAAAAATACATTAATGAAAGTACTTCCCATCACTTGTAAAACGCTACGAATTAATTCCAACACCTAATAAATATGTTAAAATATATAAACAAAAATAAAAGCCACTTTTTTATAAATGCTTAATCATTATAAGAGGGTAAAACTTAAAAATTTTTTTCTTTATTTTTATAAATAAATTTTTACAAATAAAAATTTGTTTTAAAAAATGTTTATTCTTTTTTATTTAAAACATTTTTTTAATATCTTTGACAGTTTAGATATTCATTTCGAAAAAAAAAAACTGACATTTTTCAAGGAAGGGATTTTATCCTTTAACGTGCATTTACAAACAAAATAGTGTTTTATATTTTTTTTCTAAATTTTAATATAGCCAAAGCTTAAAATTGGAAAGATACATTTGATTGTGTTCCATTGTTAATTAGTGAAAAGTGACGATGTTTGATTTTTACATTGCTATCAAATAACACTTTAAAATATAATACTTGTTGATCCGTCAGGTAATTTCGATCGAAGGCGGTGTCGTCAAGGCTTGTTTCTCCTTACAAGAGAGTAACATGGCGAAACTGAGCACCGGGCGAAATAATACCGCACTCAAAGGAAGCTGATGTTCGCCGATTCATCCACTTTCGCCAGTGATTGGTCATCCGCGAGCGGCACGATCCAATTATCCGTCGATCAATACGGATTCGCGATCCGTATCGGCGACTCCGATAAGATCGTCTCTTTTCTTGCTTCTTTCCGTGCGACCAGCAAAACGGCCGGCCACCGTTGTTTCCTCGCGCCTCGATACACATCCGATCCAGTTTCGTGGATCGTGCGAACCGCCTCCTATCGAGTTTCGCACAAATCGTGCACGTAAGCCAGCTTTATGCTCCATTACACGGTGGCCGACTGTATGCTTTCTATTATAACGCGGCTACCTCTTACGGCGCGCCGGGTCTTATCGCGAACTGCCAACGTGACTTCCTCCCGCGTAGGTAGATCTACCACTATCGCAACTGCGATTAACATCCTGGTGTTTGGCGTACTTTTAAAGGGGATGCCTTTAAGGGAGTCCGTCTCTTCGTATCGCCTCACCGGAATGAACTTTTACGTTAAATATGCATGCAGCTTATGAGTAAATGTAGATAACAAATAAATGGATGATACACAAGTGCAGTATATGCAATATAAAATATAAAAAATAGAAAGGATATGAAATATAATAAATCTTAAATAAATATCTTAAGTCGTATATTTGTAACAAATTGTTAATTAAAATTTTACTTAATTTTGTGATCCGAATGAATTAGATTAGAACTTACTGGAATTAATCAAAAGCTTCGAAGAAACGTGGGATTAATGGCTGTGTACAAAAAGTACAATGGCCTTTTCGATGCTAACGTGTGTGTGTTAAATCTACGCGAATTATTTGGACTATCGTTTTCGATGACGTATTGTCAAGTTTGATGACCCTCGCCAGAATACAACACGTGCCAGAAAATCGTGTATTATCGCTAAATACGGCAGAACGATGAACGAGGTGAGGAGGAAGGCGCGAAATAAAATACAAAAGATGTCCACTAATCTGTCTCCGAGTTCTCTTTTTGTCTCATTACCGAATACCATTTTAATGTGCAGACGGAAAGCCGCAGCCGGGTGGTTAAATGCGAATCGCGGTTATAAATTTTCATTTTACAGCCGCTAAGGAGAGTCCCGTCATTCACAAGATCGACCGAAATGATCAGACGTAACATGAAGAAAAGAAGAAAAGAAAAAAAAAAGAAATAGCCAGAGAACAATAAATAAATCGGCTAAATATCAGTCAACAATAATAGTCAAAATGACACCTTTAGTACCTACATAGCCATTGACGACAACTTGAATAATTTTTTACGTAGATCCTCGAATACAAATAATGGCACATCTATACGGAAGTCCTCGTAAAATTTATCGAAGTTTGCGTGAGAGTCTCACATGTCGCATACGGCGATTAATCTTTGCATTGTTACGTCGTTAAACAGTCGAAACGTTTTTCTCTCTATACATCATTACGTTTATATATCATTCTTCGAGATATGATTGCGACATCTTAATTATCATTTCGCTGCATGAGAACTTCGTAAATATTTAAACGGTAAACGGATAAGGCTTTATGGTTGCAACAGACGATCTACTGACAAATATAAAATAAATAGGAAATTTGACACTTTCCTCTAACTTACATTAATTTTTTTTTCTTCAGCGTGCGCTGTAACTAATGGGTGCTTCTTATCTACACATTCTAAAACGGAAAAAAAGTTGAAGATGATGTATTGTATATTTCTCGATACATTAGATATTTAAAAATTTAAACTTAATTTAAATTTAATTATTAACCTCTAGTTGATTTATATCAGAATTTATTCAGATTCTATCAAATTATTATAAAAAGAAAATTAATTGCACGCAAAAAAATATTTTGTTGCTCCAGCTAGAATTATAGCTGTTTTTTGTATCTGATAGAAAATTATACGCATAGAATTTGTAACACAAATCTAAATTCTATCTCTGTCATTTATATGATTAGATATCCAATACATATCTGATATCGCAGTATTTATTAGAAATTTATCTATTTTAGTTATTTTTCGTACTTAGATAATTTTCGCTATAACTGCAAGATCACTTTTTTGAGTGTGAAACGATGAAAAAAAAATTTTTGTAATCTATTATAATCTCAAAAATTAATTAACTGAGATTCTCTAATAATTAATTTAATTTAATAATAATTAATTCAATGTAATAAAATTTGTTATGGCGTGGTACACTGTACTACTGTATTTTCTGATAATACTTCTATATATTAGAAATTTAGAACTCACTATCGAATCGTAAAAAAAACTTGATGATGCTATCATGTGCAATTATTTGTTTTGTTGGTAGGACAAATAAAAATTGTGTATGTGCCTTTAATAATCCAAAGTGCAATCCGCGTAAAATAATCCATGGCGCGAAACACTATTATAGCTCCTAATAATATTTCGATACATTAAATATTTAAAAATTTAAATTTTTTGATGGTACATTTTTATCAGAATTTATTCAGAATTTATTTCTATCAAATTTCTATTAAAAGAAAATTAATTAAAATTATAGAAAGAAAAAATTTTTGTAAAATCTATTATAATCTCAAGGATTATATTAAATTAACCGAGGTTCTTTAATAGTCAATTCAAGATAATAATTCTACAAGTATAAAAACTCTATTATCTATAAACAATCTGATTATTTTATGATTTTTACTAGACATAAACTCTCGGAATTCTCGTTTCATCCGCGATTTAAGAAAGAGATTCGACTTTGGACTAGTCGAAGAAGCAGTCGATTGTGCCAAACAGCCCCGTATTCAAGAATCGCACATTGCCCGAGCTTTCGAGAGTCTCCTCGTGAAAGTCACCGTTCACCGTTCAAAGGGAAGCGATTGACTTCGTGGTAGAATTCATACGCGCACGCGTGTTCTCCGTCTGCCTAAGTGACCTTAGCACGATGGCGAGTACTTTCCTCGGTAATCTTTCCTCGTTGCCGATATAACCGCTCGTCGTTTGGATCGGCGTCGAGAAAGCTTCGAGAAAGTCACCCACGAGCCGAGACATCGTCGATCATATTCATACTCGGGGGGAGAAACGCTGTTTTGTTGTCGAGAATGCAACATCTTTTTTTTAGTTGTCTACCGTCGCCTCCTTTTTCTGATCATCGACTCGATCGAAAGTTGAAAGGAGAAAGAAGACTACCATCGAGTCGCTCTCAAATCTAATGTTTAATCGCGAGTGCACACGCTGTAGCTACTCCTCCCAGCTACCATCACATTGTCTACGTAGTGAAAGGAAGTCTGGGAGGTGTGTACTCACGGCGCCGTCTACAGATTTACATAGGAATGAAGCACTTCCTGCTTTTATTCTTGACTCGGCGATTATGTTCTTGACTGTATCCGCTTTTTCGAATGTATCTATGCAAGGCTGTGGGGGCAGCATACGCGCAATATTGCAATGCCGTAAATAGAACGGCGCGGTAATAAACCGTGCAGCACGCTTAACGGGAGAAACGGGCTTCTTACGTCGAGTCATCGTACTCGGACTCGGCAGTTTTTGTTGGATCTCGCCGGACTTCGGGTATCGAAACCGCGTTGACTCGCTATAGATGCCCAACCCTTTCGGTAACGGCGAAAAGACGAGGCGGGCTCCGAGGTGGACCGGTCAAGAAGTAACTGGTCGATCCGTTAATCCTCGACGTAGAACCGCAAAAGACTAACAAAGTCACGGTAGAACATCTGCGAAAAATACTGTAGTAAACGATATAACTTCCCAGGTGTTAAAGTTGCGCCGCATCTATACCGGTTACGCGAGTTGCCCTCGCAAAATCTATTCAGCTAATCATCGATTCTTAGGCGGCATCGTTAGCTATCGCCCGAGTTATCGTTACGTCGGAAGTGGCGAGTGCATGCAACCGGATAGATACATAGCGTAGGATCTCTCCACGGGACGTGCGATCGTATCTACCACAGTATTTAGATCGACCAGCCAGCCTCCGGACTCAGTCTGCCGCGCCAACGAGTCAAGGAACTCCCTCTTTCTCCTCCCTCTCACCGCTGGAATCCGATCAGAGAATCAGCGGCGGCATTCATGCACTCATTCAGCCCTTTCCATTGTTCAACTCGCGCGCCAGGCCCAGCAGCTCCGGCCAGACCTGTCTGACGCGAATTATCGGGGGACCCGATTTAAGTTAACGAACGTACCAGCCGGGTCGACTATCCCCCGGCTGTTGAGCTGGGGCAGAGATGAATTTAGGACATTCGTATTAAATTATACTTGAGTCTATAAAGAAATTTAACAATTGAAACGTGCACACTGTTAAATTCATAATGTTAAATTATTTATACATAAACAAATAAAATTAAAAGGACTCCTGAAATTCAAATGAATTAAATAAAAAACTGGACTGTAGGAGTCAGAGCAGATTAAACAGCGCAATCAACTTAATAAAAAACTTTAATTCATGACAGATACATAAAGTTGTACAAAATAATAATTATACGTTTCAGCTCTCGTTTAAGCTATTCTCAATGAACATAAATAAAAAGAAATGATGGTAATAATTTCGCATATTCTACTATATATTATATTATATTCGCGATTTATGTTTTTAATCACTTCTATAAGTCATTACTATACTCAAAGTAGAAAGAGTTTGATATAGTTGATTTTTTAACATGTTTTATATTAAAACAATACATTTCAATATACTTGGAAATTAAAAATAATAAAATGTTACTTAAAGAATTGGTTTAAATTTAGTTTTTCAATATTTAACAATGTATAATGCAAAATAAAAGATTATAATTTAAAATACACAATTATATGTTGTTCGACATCCTAGAAAATTGTATGCTAATACGACTTTACGGCGGAAGGTGGAGATGCGCGAATGAGGTGATTGCTGTTACACCATCAGACTTTATCGCGGTCGAAAAATCTCTTATCGGAGAACAGTTTCGTCGAGGCCACGTTTGATCTCTTCGAAAAGCCGGTGTTTACGTCCTCGTTTAACCGTCCATTGTTCCCGCAACTGTGCGGTATACCTGTCTACCTGAGAGAGGGGCCCGTCTAATAGCTGATGTAGGCTATCGCAAAACAGGATTTAAATCTGACAATGTGCAACCCACTTTCGGGATATATATGCAACAACGCCGTATTTCAGATTCACGGGATGGAAATGCCTATACAGCCGGGTTCCTTTACGCCAATGAATAATAACCACCCATAATCTCTGAACAAGATCATAACTTTTGTTTAATCTCCGAGCGAGTAACAACCAGCTGGTTTGACTGAACAATCCGCTATACCCATGTAATGCCGGCCTGGCTTTTGTTTTATTCGCGGCTGTATCTCGCGAAAACTGGTCGACGGTGGCGGTTTGTTGAACAACTGCAGCGGGTCTCCGGCCGATGACCGGATCGTGCAGGCATTATTTAACTAATGAATCGCAGTATAGGCTACGATAGTCACTCCTGTTTTGCCCTACCCTGCCCTGCCCAGTTCTGTGACCTGTGACCTGTCCTACCTGTTCTATCGCGCGCGCGTCAGCTGACGTTGCTTAATGTTTTCGACGAAGAATCGCTTTTCATTAGTTCCAATACTCGTCCAAGAACTCAAATATACTAAATTACCTACTAATTTTCTTCTAGACTTTCCCCTTCTTTGTCGTCCGACCTTTGAACGTATTTCACGTGCTTTCTCCCATCGTTAGTGCCGCACGAATAATTTTCATCTAATCGTTGCATGATATATAAGGTATTGACACAAACTACATATATATACAGATATATATACACCGCTATAAATTATTAAAGGAAATGTTACGGGTAATTACAAAACGAGGGAAACGTTTCAAATATCACATTCCTTAAATTGTTCAAGCTCTATGATTACGAAATAGAATTTTTACAAGGAGATATTTTTTGTTATAGTCAAGAAAAAGAGATAATAGATTTTTTCCTAATTTTACTGTTAATTAACTAATGATTAATAAATAAGTGAAAATCGACTAAAAAATGTTCAACAAAAATAAGCGAAGAAAGCCATATTCAGTCAGGTTTTGATGCTAATAATATTTTTGTGTAAATTTTTACAATTTCCAGTTCAAGCAATCTGAACGCCAATTATTTACTAATGATTAATGTTCTAAGATTTAAAATTATAACTTGATTTCACCATACATAGAGAAAAAGGTTTCTTTGGATTTGATATTCTTATTTATTTGATTAAAATTTGTTTCAAATAATAACATATATTTGTACGAAATATTAAATTAAATAAAAATTTTGTTGTTTCATTCAAGAAACCTCTATTGTTTGACAGAAATAACATTATTATTTGAAGTAATATATCTTTCAATCAAATAATATATTATTTGATTACAATGAAATACAAACAATGAAACAAATTATTTATTTGAAAATGATAAAATATATTCATAAAGGTTGTTTCATGCGAATAATTACTTTTTTAGAACAACCATTATATTTTTTGGCCGAAATTATGGAAACAATAGCTTAGTCTAACAACAAGATTAAATGAGCAATGTTAAGTGCTATATCAATCATATACCGTACAGTTTGATCACGAATGCCAAAGATAGATATTGTCTGTTTAAACAAATAATGTATTTAAGACAAAGATACATTGTCTCAAACTGATATTTTCATTGTTTCAAATTCAAACAATCGTACTTACTTATTCAAACATTGGTTCGTTTGGCATTTCTAATAACAAGTTTATTTTTGGATACAATAAAATTTATTAAATCCAAAGAAATCTTTTTCTCTGTGTACGCCGCTGCTTCTTCGGATTTCACGAGTATCGAGCGAGTCGAACAAAAACTGCCACGTAACTCAGAAGAAAAATATTGTGCGCATACTTTGTTGCAAAACGAGCTATGTCACGATATGGGCGGCGTGGACAGCCACCTCTTTTGTGTCTGCAACGGAGTTGGCACTTTCCTCGTTGCAGTCTGCGACTTCTCGGAACGCAGGGACGAGGGTCCAGCAGGAACTTGGGTCCAACCGGGCCGGTCGGCCGGCTGGGGCTGTATCAAGGTACACGTATTCTCTTTTCTCTCTTTTCCCTCTCTTTCTCTCTTTCCATCTATCGTTCTTTCTCCTTCTTCTTCATCGATGTATTCGTACGTATGATCCGCCGCGGGGCCAGAGGATGGTGCAGGAAGGATGGAGACCAGTATAGGGTGGGACAGGAGGGGCCCACGGAGGCGAGACAGGCCTTATACGCGCGGTGGCCATCGGGGGCCCCCTCTAATGTTTGATAGTTGTGTGTGGGCCGCCGGCCCTGGCCGTCGCCGCCGCCGCCGCCACCGCCACCGCCACCGCCACCGCCGCCGCCGCCGCTGCCGCCGCCGCAGCGTGAGAGAGGAATGCGAGGATGCATAGTCGACTCGTGTTGCCGTTTCTCGAGTGCAACGCGCCCGAACGCGACGTCGTCGCTCACCACTTCGGACAATCGACAGTGCTCTTCGAGAGCGCCGTGCCGGGTCCCAGAACCCAGAGACACGCGGTTCACGAGATACACGCGTGTACACGCATGAGTCACACCTCGCTTCTCTGTCTACTGACCTCGGGACAGCGTACGTTGATTTCGTAATCCGGCGCGAATATAAGGCCCGTTCTTTCTCTTTTTCTCCTCTTTCATTTTTTATTAAAATAACTCGCGCAACGCACGTGCGCGCTCAAATTTTTTATCGCCATTTCTCACGCGCCGAGAGAAAGGAAGGGAGAGAGGGAGAGAGCCTCAAGTAAACGAGACGGATTGATTTTTGATACTATAAAAGAAAGACGACGTAATAGCGCGTCGTTTATCCTTCAAAGACGCTTCATTCGCGCGCGAACGATAATATACGATCCCCGGTTTATTCGATTTAAAGGGAAACAACACGCGATTTATCTTTCTATCGCACTCGTTAGCACGCCGATGATTTATTCGGACAATAGAGGGAGTGGAGTCTAATGGAGCGTACGCGATTGAGAAGAATACATTTGGACCTCTTTCGGTCGATGACCGACATTCGGAAAGCGTACGATCGATCTTAAAGGCAAACGAGGCAGGCTTCGTGGGCATGATTGCTTCCTTACATTGTCGATGGTTGTTTCCCACTTGGCCGCGTTTCCTTTCTTTCATTTAACGAGCGATAAGATTATAAAGGCCGTTAAAGCCACTCGATATAGCATACGCGCTGCACCGAAGTGGCCTAATTGAGTGTGCGCAAGACGCTTGTAAAATTGTGGAAGCGGGAGGGCCGCACAGTCGAGGTTATATCGACGATCTTCTGGGGCTGAGCCGAGTCGAATTTATCGTCCGCAGAATTTCGGTCCGCGTGAATCTATTTCGCGCATAACAATAACGGCTATCGACTTG
The DNA here is from genome assembly GCF_024713525.1 of Acromyrmex echinatior. Taxonomy (NCBI): domain Eukaryota; kingdom Metazoa; phylum Arthropoda; class Insecta; order Hymenoptera; family Formicidae; genus Acromyrmex; species Acromyrmex echinatior. The sequence goes on from NC_141869.1 coordinate 3,392,471, forward strand.
CAGATAAGCTATTTTGGAATATTGATAGAGAATCTCCGACAAAAGGAACGCGCGCGCGTGTCGGGCATCCAGATGTTAAATAGTCTGGGTTTCATTAGAGAAGCACACGCTCGCGTTTTGTATAATAAATATCAGATAAAGAAGATGTTTATCATATAAAGTATTACATGGCATGTCTTGTTTACGAATTAATTTTTTTTTCTCTCTTTTTTTTTTTTGCAAAAACACATTATCCGATTCAGACACGTTCACTATCAAGGCCGTTGAAAAATCGACTGACAAGCCACAATTTTTTTTCTATTCTTATGTGTGTGTCACATATGTGCTAATCCACTAGAGAAAAAGTATACGCGTATAAGACAGTTGGTAACGAATGAGTTAATTGACGAGTGCATAAAAATGTCCATGGTAATTAAGTGCAATCAGCGGGGAAAAAATTCCTATTGCGGACGATCGCAGGTTTTGCATACCATTGATTTCGCCAAGGTAAATTAGATAAGCGAGCGTGGATACTACCAGCGCGACGCGGCGACGTTTAACTCTCGACGGTTATCATCGATCGGAAACGCGAAATTGATATACGACCGCCCCTTCCGCATTCGTTAATAGCTCGATTAGCATAACCGCGTAACGCAATTGAATTAGTTTGCGGCGACTGTTTACTCCGGAGCTCCATATCCGCATTCTCGATCGAGCCAAACGGGAATACCTGATGTCTCCTCCTGCGGCCGTGCCAGGAGTATTTTTTCTCTTTCTCTTTCCTTACGCCGGATGTATTATTGCGTCCATGAGGAGGAGCCGGCTCCTCTCCATGGAGAGTAACAATCTTGAAACGCTATAGAGGAATTATAATATCACTCTAGCCTTTCTCTCTCTCCCTCCCTCCCTCCCTTCTTTTTCTATCTCAATCTTTCCTCCCTCTGTTGCGAGAAGAGGGTGATAGCCTTCTGCTTTTTTAGCCCCGCGCGATTCGGACTCTGCCAACTTGGCTTATCGGCACTCGGCTTTTTACTCTCACGCTACGACACCTTTGTGCGCTGGTCCAAGAACTATAATTCTTCCTCATTCGCCAGAGGTGTCCTCGCTCTTTCCTTTCAGCCTTGTCGCGGCGGTCTTACGTAACCGGTGCGACGCGTCGCGGCGGCGACGACGATAGTTTCGCTGCCAATTCCATTATCGCTAAATATGTATGCTTCATTACTGTCCCATTCCCAACGGATAAAATTTCAATGTTCCTAAATCTACCGCACTGACTCATTCGGACCTCGTATATTCTCGATTATGAATGTTCGTCTTAGTTTCGTACTCGAGTCGTAATTAAAAATTCGGGGGTTACCTTATTTCGTTGGGGTAACAACTTGTCTCATTGAAATCTCGGTAGAGTTACGGTGTAGAGTGCTTACGCTAATTAAATCTGGATTATTAATTATCTTCAGATCGAAAGGCTAATTATTGGAAAAGCAATGAATAGTAATTTAACTGAAGCAATAAGCAAATAATTTAGCAAGTTCAACTTTCATTGTAACTGTGTACCTAATTGTATTAATATATTTTTGTTTTTTTCTTAATTAAGAAATGTATCGGAAAGTTCTCGGGTCAATTAAACGACCGTCGAATCGAATAAGTAAACAAACCTCGATTGGTAATTTTAATATCTCTCTTCGTGAATAGAAAGCGTGATAGAAAGCTATGCCGCGAGCACAATAGGCAGTACTAAGCGTCTCTTTATCAAGTTGTTACTATAATTACTTGAGATGCAGGTGACTATCGTCGATGCGACGTGCAGAGGATCAGATTACTTATAGCGCGAAAGAAATTTAATGAAAAGGACTGTCATAGAAGAGATCAATGTGATTATAGATCGATTTTAGAATGAAACATTATTATTAATAATTAAAATCATAATAATTAGAATTATAATGAATATAATTAATTTCTATCAAACTAATAATAATTATTATCATAAATAACTATTATTAGTTCTTAATAACAATAATTGTTATTCTCATTAGTATTAATACGACGAAAAAATCAATTTAAATCAGTTTGTAAATATCAGAACAAACATATCAATGCGTTTTTGATGCTTATTTATCATCAATAAATATTTATAGTATCATTAATTGCATACAAAAAGAATTCTTTAAATAATGCACTTTATTAGATCGATAATCCGATAAAGATCCATAGATGGACAGGTCGAATGATCTTCAGCAACGTCTTCGGCTCGCTTTGATATTCGACTGTCTTTGATATTGGGAGAGATCAAGAATTGAAAAATCTTCTCAATCGACTTGATAATAACATAACATGCTACGCGACAGCAGTTTCGATGCTTTTGAAATCATCCTTGGGGGACGGCATAGTAATACGTGTCTCCGTTCATTAACAAGTTGGCTAAATGCCATCAGATTAACAACGGTACTCGTTCGCCTGTTCGAATTCCGACGAATTTCAACGTATACATAATCGTTTTCGTGCACTCGCCAGTAAATAAATTATTTGAGTTATCGCATTCGGGCGGGAATGTCGTTTCGACTTCACCGTCGGCAACGTCATAACCATCCTCTCTCGTTCGCATTAAGTTTTCGATCCGCAAACATAAACTACTCGAACGCGGACAGATGATCGGTCTGCAGGAATTCGGGACGATCTCGACTTCCATCGGCACGACAACTGGTTCCGTACATAATTATCGTGAAATAAATAACGCGGGAATAATGCGAGAAACCGGTTCCACGATATACTAAGTTTCCACGTGCTACAAATGAATTATTTACGTCAATGTATGATTTTTGCAATGTCACTTAAATCCGGCCTGTTATTTTTTATTTAATAGTTCCTAACAGGATTGCTAAGAATAGTCGCAGTACAAAACCGCTTTCCGCAGAATTCACGGAGATACAACAAATTTTTTTTTACGGATGTGTTTCAAAACCGAGACAGCGAATTTTTATCAGGAGTTCTTTCAAATATTACACGTTGTACGAAATATTTCTCAGATTTAAATATCACATGAAATAAGTGTATATATTTTATAAATATAAATTATCTGAAATTAACTTTCATTAATTTATAAAAAAAAAAAAGATAAATATTTAAATTGTTTATCTCTTGATTAAAAAATCGGAGCTTCGTTCATAAAATGTCAATAATTTGGACATTTAAGTAACTAATTCAACTTAATTTCACTGTCGACGTAAAATAAAATACTAATATCAGATTTTTTTGTAAAAAAAAAAAAAAAGCCAGACTTGCTAACTCTCGGTCCACACGCATACCTTCCCCTATATTACGTCTTCATTCGTGCATCGTCGACAAGTATCGTGCGTTTCGATATCGATAAATTCGCGGTGGTATATCCTAATAACCCGCTTGGCCATTAGCTCAGCTAACGAACCGCTGCTGGAGATCAAGGCTGCCGGCTGCACCAAGGCTGATGCACCTCCTCATGCCGATGCACTCGCGTACGCATATAAACACGCGTGTTGCGGATCCGCACGTGCACACGCATACGTAGGTGGCGATCGCATATGAAATATTTCAAGGCCAAGTGGTAGTGCGATTTTTCATAGCCATCGATGGTCTTTGACCGGGCGGTCCATAAGAGATTAGCGAGTAGTAACTCAACTTCGTTTCAATCTTGCTGCCGTACGCTCAAAATAACGTGACCTGTTGTCCTGCTTGGGAACGTACGGCAATTAAAATAAATTGTGACTATAAAGTGACTTTTAATAATCATTTTGGGGACATTTTGATGTCGTGATGACTTTTTGTTCCGCTTGGATTATTCCTATTGTTTTATCTTCCCGCAGAGAAATCTTCGTCCCTCATCTGCGAAACTACTTCGGCGAGATGACTTCAATTATCGTCGCGCCTAATTAGGAAATTCCCTGAACTATTTTTAAGACTCGCGGCGCTAATTCCAGGCAACCTTGGGCGACGTTTTCTCGTTTCTCTCCTGCTGTCCTGCCTATGAGAGCTCTACGCGCCGTATCTTAATGTATGCAGTTTAAACAAATTGAGAAATGTTAGAACTTCCTTGTTATGCCGATGTGGCATTGGCCAGGCGAATATAAATGTAAATGCCGCGTCTTAACTGCTTGTCGTTCAGAGAAATTTGTTTATTTCGATTTCACTTGCGTAAAAATTCCTTTATCTACTTCCTCGTGATAATTTTCGTGACGCGAGCACGTAAAACGGACGACTTCGAAAATGCATTGATAAGCGCTTCCTACTTCGGCTCTTGTCCATCGCGAGCGATATACATATCATTATCGCTATCGTACGTCGGTTATGACACTTCGACGTATGTGCCCACGTATGCCAACCAAGGAAACTATTGACGTAAATGAAGATCGACAAGAATGGAATTCCTATTGTGTGGTTATCGCCATCGCGCTTTGTACAATCAGCTTGTTCGTTTACGTCATTGTCGTAATAGATTACCCTACGTTAAACGTTTGCATTAAAGATACTCTTTTTGTTACAAGTTAATCTAATAGTAAGATGATTAAAAAAACATTTGACTATAAATTTGATGACAAATGATTTAGAAACAACTTCATGGAAACTCTCATTAGAATAACAGAACGTTAGAATAACAGATTCAAGATTAATTACTTCGATAAGTAAATCTGTCTTTCAATATTGCATTAAAAAAAAATTTTTTTAAATTAAACTCTTAAAACCTTGAAATAAAATTAAATAAACATTAAGGTTACTTAATCTAAAATTAATGATTATTAATCTTACAGATTAATATGTTAATTAGAATGTAATCTAGTAGACTAACGCGCGCGATTAATAATCTAGAGTTAATTACCATTTAAAAGTGATCGAAGAAGAATTTGCTTCCAACGACTTGTAATTCATGTACCATTTGTGCTTAGCTACAAGAACATCCGCATGGAATTACTCAGAGGATCCGTCGATAAAACGGAAAGGCGTTTGGGAAACTGATGCATCCTAGCACAAGTGGTAGTTTGCGGATTTGTCCAAGCGGAGAAGAGCGAATCCAACAACGCTTCATCGCTTCATGAAGTCAATGCTCTTTTCTTCCTTTTCTTTTTTCTTATTTTATCGCGATTCGACGCTGCTGACACCGCAGGCACAATTCGCACGTAGTGATAGCTCTAGCGTAGTACGATTCGCGCAACGTGCGGTAACAATACTCCAAGGGATAAGGTACGACCCGTTTGCACATGCACATACACATATGTACGTACACACGTACACACGTACACGCACGTACGAAATGACTGGCGGTACCGCGAGCGCGACACGTGTCGTCGACATGATAAAGCTCTGGCGACTTTCCGACGAAGTCACGGGCGAGCATTGAGAGAGAGCAAACTTATATTACATAGAAAGAATACTTGTTGGGATCAGCGAGAGGCTAATACCGTGAGAATGCCGATTACCGATCGATCGGAAGATCTCTGAGCTGGGGAACTTGGGAACTTACTAGGTGTCCTGGCGAAGACGTCTCATTGCTTTGAAATATCGAATGATTTTGAAATTTTTTTTAAACTTGTAATTTTAACATTTATTTCCTCTTGACTTGTTCGTAATATACATATATTATAATTAATTATCATAATTTTATTTATTCTTGACTTATAATGATATTAATTAAAAAATTTAAAGAGATACGTTAAAGAGATAACAAAACGCTTGGAAAAGAATCAAGAGAGATTTTCACACATATTTAAAAAATGCAAAAAGATGTTGCAAATAGAATTAATGCGTATTATAAAAACATGTGCATATATTTAGCTCGTGAGCTCTTGGAGACGTACGAGCAATATGCGCTGAAAGGACGGCAACGCACGAACGAATTACGGTGGTACTTGCGAAAACTCGCGTCGGACCAATGACCGGGAATGTCGTCGCATACCCGAAAGACGATGTGTCTGGATCGTCGAGGTGGTCCTGCGAAGCGAAGCGAAGCCGATGACCGGCGCAGGCAAACAGGCAAGCGGGTAAGCAAGCAGGCAGGTAAGCAGGCAGGTAAGAAGGCTGGCAAACCGGCGGCGAGCAAGCAAGCAAGCAGCGTGCGGATGTCGCGAAGAAGGAGCAGTAGGGACCCCGTAGGCCGTAGTGGATCCTTGGATTAATGGCCAAGGATCGTCTAAGCTCTAGGTGAAAGATGCTGCGTAGCTTCGCGAAAGGAACGCGGAGGAAAAAGAGAGAAAGAGAGAGACGAACGTACAGATAGGAAGATGCGAGGAAGAGAGAAAGAGGGAGACAGGCAGATCGCACCAAGCGTGGAGAGACGCAAAGCGGCAAGACAGAGAGAAAGAGAGGGGGATGGGAAGGAGGAAGATGCTTGGAGTGGGCAAGACAGGAGAGCGAACGGAGGACATCGAACTGAAATGGCCTCTGGGAGCGCATTCCAGTATTCCACTCTCGCTACCTTAGGCCATCCCACCTCCTCTGACCCCCCTTCTCCTCCCCCTTCTTCTTGTTCTTCAGCATCCTCGGTGTCTCTCTCCTTCTTGTACTCACACCTCATCCTTTTACACTCTCTCGCCTCTCTTTCTTTCTTCCTTTCTTTCTCTTCATCTTTCTTCTTCTGTCTTTCTGTCTCTCTCCCGCGCGGCTCTTTCTCCCGTCTCGATCGTCATCCTCTTTCTTCGCTTCGATCTCATCCCTCTCAGACCGAAGCTCAGCATCCTCCTTTGGACTTAGAGTCCTTTTATTTCGCTTCTCCGCATTCTTGAGTTTCTGCTCGCCCGCCGACTCGAGCGATGGACTTTCCTCCTTACGACGACACTGCGGACGAATCCATTCCGCGGACTTTATCGAACGCATATCTCTCTCTCTCTCTCTCTCTCTCTCTCTCCCCTCTCTCTCTCTCTCTTTTCCTATCCCTATTCCTTTTCTCTCCCGCGTCTTCTTGTGGATCTTTCGATCTTATGCTTACTTTTCGATTAAGCCCGAAGATTAAATCTCCTGAGGAAAATCTTTTATAAATTTCATGTCGCGAGCGCGATAGAAACCGGACGCTGAGCATCCGTAACGAGATTCGTGGCTGGCAATCCGGAGATCCTCATTGGATAACTCGGTTTAAATCGGTCTATTGTTTAAAAGTTTCCTCCTTTTTTTAATTCACAGTTTCTTACGCATCTCGCCCTCAAAGGATTCGCTCTTTGTCCACCGCGATACGTTTTTAATTCGTGGTATCGTGGCTTCTCTCCGTGCGCGATTGTCTTGCTCTGTTTGCATGGATTAGTCTTTTGTTACCTGCGAATTTTATACGAAAAACGCGGCTTAACACTGTTCAATAAGATTAGATTCCTTTTGTCTCTAACGTTGTCCGAGTTTCGTTCCCTATATATGTGAATGTTATCTTTAATTAACACTTGAATTTATAAATACAAATTAAATGTCTGTGTAGTTTTTAAACATACATATACATATAAAATTTTAGATTCTTCATGTAAAGAACGCTTTTCCTGAAATACCTAAAAATTTAGCTAGATTCAGATCTGAAAATAATTTTATGAACCATCACCAATAATTATACAGAACGCTTAAGCATGATAAATATTGCAACAAGTTTTGACATTCTAGCAATCAGCTTGAGTGTCATTTATACATGATTATTTTAATGATCCAAGAAAATTATTTTTAAATCTGTAACTGACTAAATTTTTATATACTTCGGTAAAACAATTCTTTCCATACATTATAAATCTCAAATTGTTATTGTTATTGACAACTAAATTAGTATGTAAGATATTCCTTTTATCACTTTCGTTGTTACAAGCTATTCTTGCCTTTTCCCTTGCCACCAGAAATTGAATTTTCGCTCCCGATGTCGTAGATAAACCTATTGCGTAACTTTTACCAAATAGAAGCCAAGTTTCTGCCTCCGATCTGACGATTCTAAATTTTCATTTTCGATTTTATTCCTCGCTCCCCTTCCACACAGCGTATTATATTCCTTTGACGTTGAAATCGCCTTATTTCGCCTCTACATTCAGTGTCCTATCGCTGACGCCGACAATTTCTACTCCTCACCGCCCCCTTTCTCCAGTGATTTTCTGTGACTGTAATCCGCCAATATCCTTTACAGAGTCGTTGTATTTCAACGAGGTCCGCAAAAATTTTTCGTGATATGTTGCAAATTGTTTCTCGTTCGTATTGATATCATCGCGCGCGAATATTTACCCGCAAGTCTTTCTATCTTCTCTCCGATTCTGTTTCTTTGTTATTCATAAAACGTCAATATCACTTAGAATCGGTTTTCGAAATGCACTCGCTGATGTACGTTCCCTTTAGTCTTAGAACGAGAATTGACGTTTGTTTTAGAATGGCAGTTTCCTGTCTTACGTATGAGGAAAAAAAAAGGAAATTGATTTTCAATCGGTGTGTAAATATTCATTGTTTTCCTATCGCTGACATTAATTTATTAATGAGAAACCTACTTGCTGTAGATAACTATTCTACACGTGCAATTTGGACGAGTTAGCATAATACAAAGATGATTCGCACTTCACGTATATATTTTATCTATGAATTGTCTACGTGCGCCGTTCCTTAATTAGTCAAATAAGAAGAAAATTTACAATGCGAATTTCGTGACTGATACAAAAAAAAAAAAAACATAATTTAGTAGTCAAATTCGAGTTCACGAGTCTATTTGATATCAACTACATTTTCTATTGATCTTCGAAAGAATTTTATCAATGCAGCATTGATAAAACATCGATTTTCTCAATGCAACATTGAAATAAAATGTCGATCTTCTTTGATATCAAATCAAACGGTCCGAAAAATCAATCGATATTGACTTGATTTCGACTTTGAACCAGGGAAGTGACCAGTCCAGTCATCCCGGTATTAAAGATACGTGCAGCGAATGCCTCGCCCGCGTCGATGGCATTCTAGCGACTCGCGCCTAGCTGACAAACGTAAAATAACTTTTATTACTCCGCCGTTAGTTCGTGAGTTATCGACAACCTTGGCACGTGGACTAAGAAACTCCGAACAATGCTCCGTGCAGCAAAATTAAACTGGACGTCCCTGACTTGGCTAATGCGTGTCCACTCCGCTCTGCAGGGAAACGTTCGCGCCAATCATGCGTGCAACTCGAAAGCATGGCGACACACCCCGTATCGTCCAATATAATTGGATGATTAAGTGATCCTCCGATCTAAAATATTCGGAACTTTCAAACTCCCGGAACGACGAGTTGAAAGCACGTTTCACGTTGAAATTCGTATAGAAACGCCGTGTGAATCGAACTTAACGCATTGCCTCGAGCCACATTTCAAACATCGTGAATTTGATTTAGGGGGATAACTGGGAACAATGTTGATCGGGACGTCGATTAACAATAAAATATCATCCCCCTTCCTGCGCATCAAAACGAAGATTCCGCGGTGGAGGTTGTTCCCAAGCTAATATCTTTACTGGGCGCCGAGGGTGTGCGAGCGGAATTTAATGGTTCTGCCAGAAGTTCTCTTCTCGGCAAGAGATCCTCGCGCGACTTCGTCGGAAGATAAATCGAAGCTGGGATGCTTTTGCTCTTCTCTTCTCTACCCTCTTAACTTTCACGGCGATGCCCGCCTAAACGTGGCCTCTGGCTCCGGGTGGCGTTATAAGCCATGTATTGACTCACATAAAAACAAACCCCTTAACAAGAATCATGTAGAGTCCTAGATAATCAGAGATTCGTTATAAAAAGATATTTCGTGACCTGATTTGCTATCTAAAAAATATGGTCTGATTGGTTATCATAGTAACTATCATAAGAACTAAATATGTGATTTTACTTGATTTAGACAAACAATCCATATTATCCACATATCCATATTACTCATAAAAAATAGTAGTAGTAAATTAATCTAATTGACTCAATGTCGAATCTCTGGTTATTTAGAACTTAGCATCGCAAAATATAATCTCGAATTTGAATTATGTTATCACAGACTTCTACAACTAAACTGCTCACATCGATTATTTTGCATGTGAAAGAGATAAAGATGATTTTAAGCTGCCTTTGTTTTAGTCCATTAATGCATATATGCGTACTGTCTGAGTATACCACGTAATCTGAGTGTATTACGTGACATATGTGATTATAAGAGTGTCCCGAAATTGACGATAAATATTTTAAAGACAGATTCTTTCTAATACTTTGAGACGAAAATGCAGAAGCCAAGTTTTGAAATAGAAAGAGTTTAAAAATTATGAATGGCAGAACTAGAATACCGCGTACTCAGAAATGGTTAGTATGAAGCTGCTTCCTCGAACTTTATATCTTTGACAATAATAAAAAAGCACCTCTACACTAATCATCTTGCCATCCTTTGCGCGAAATTATAGCCATTCGTAATTTAAAAACTCTTTCCATTTGAAAACTATTATAATCTTGATAGATTTTCATATTAGATTTTTGTTTTAAAGTATCACTAAAAAACAATTTTTTTTAATATTATAATAAATTAATATTTTAATAATCGATTTTTTTAAATATTTATCGTAAGTTTTGAGACACTCTTCTATATATTATGTAATTTATACAGTGTGATGTAGTCAAAGTCTTATTACGAATGCTTTGAAGCAGTTGATTGGCCAATCAGAAGAAAGAATTTTACTAATTGACCAATCAGAAAAATATCTCAAAGCATCATGCTGTTCGTATTTTAGGTGGATCAAAAAATGGGAGCCCTCATTAGGGACATTGCTTAACATCAAACACAGCGGCGAAGTGAGCATTCTAATTACAGAATTCAGTGGATGTTTTGACGATACCAGCCTATCAGATTTTATAATAATTTCCGCAAACAAAGATTAGAAATGTAGATAAAGCATAAAGATTAAAATGCTTCGTATATATGAGAGATTATCTCTCAGCTTTATCTTATTTCGCGAATAAAATAATGATTGCTTTCATCTGTCCACTTTCAAATTCTGTCCGTAATATCTTTTGTCGTCTCATATAGGTAAATGTTGAACCAATAGTACGCAAATAAAACAAGACGGTGATAATTCGTTGCTGTCGGTTTTTGTTGAAACATGGTGCTGCGCAACGTGACTTTGACGTCATTCTATGACTATTATTGCAAAGTCTCTGGACTCACGCGTGTACACCAGCGTGCCCTTTGTTCCTGTAATATTAAATCGATTCTATTTCATTTTTTATTAGTGACACGTTCAACTTTCGGTATTTCGCCATCCGCCAAAAAGTAATCTAGATAATGAGTGTTCAATGATTATGTTATAATTCGATCGCCTTAAATTTAATTTTCTGAAGTGAATAATAACAAGGAACGAGAAGCATCCGGCGACATTTCTGCGGAATGTTTTGTCGTAACGTGCACTTTCTATCATGAGTGAAGACACGTTTCGACTATACCACACTGCGTGAAGATTTCCCGCAAAGTTTTTAATTAAATTTCGCGAGAAATGCGTACCGGAGGAAGATTCACGCACCTCGCTGGTTCGACCATAGTCCTCGCGTTGTGAAATGGTATTATATAATCATAGGTAATAATTCTCGGTACTTCAATTTAACGGAAACTTCGTGAGATAAATGCAGCGTGGAGTGAAACCTTCGGGCGAGCCGCGACATTTGCCCCTTTTCTTACGCGTCTGCTCTTGTAATAGTTGCGATCTTATCTCTTCACCCTTTCTCTGCAGTATCTCTATAAATATTAAAAAAGAATGTGCAAATGTTTTAATTAAAGGATTTTTCACAGAAATCAAACGAACATCTAAAATGTTAAATTGTCGGGAAACAAGAAAACTTTTTGTCCTCAAACAATTCATTATATAAATATAGTAATTTTTCTAAACATAAATAAATATAAGAACAAAATTTTAGACTTGTTTAAAAACCCATTAAAAAAAAATAAAACCTCTTTTGTTCACAGAAATTTTATGTTTATAATAAATCATACAAAAATATTAATTATATCATGTAATTTTTGAATCGATAAATTTTTATTTTGCGTTATTCAGTGAGATTAGAATACGGAAAAGTAGTTTTATTGAGAAATATTTAAAAATTTATTGTTAGTTAAACACAGATCTGAAAATAATTTTTTCAGGCCATCAAGATAATTACATACAAAACTTCAAGCATAATGAGTAATGTTAAAAAGTTTTGATATTTTAACAACCAGCTTGAGCGGCCTGCATAATTATTTTGGTGTCTAACAAAATTATTTTTAGATCTGCACTTACACTGTAAAATAATTACGTGTATATAAAATTGCAATAATTATAGTGAATAATTTGAGACCCACTATTAGATATATATATTGTATACACACACATACGCACGCACACACATATATGTATATATTTAAAGTAAAATCACACTTACAAATAAAATTATTATTCTTCTTTGTAGTAATTAAACAATTTGCGAAAATAAATTTACAAATTGAAGTTAAATTTCTAGAAATATTTAAATATTAATTCATCAATAAATGTACTTTAAATTATTTTGTTTCGCACTTTAGAAATCTAATAAATTACAGACCACACATAAAGCCACGAACATACATCGACTTTCGTACAACGGATTGAACTCGAGACTTAACGCGCATTTTGACCCGAAGCGAGAATTTCAGAAGGAATACTGAAAGTAACACGCGATTGACGTCCGTTGCTCGCACGTCATTTCGTGGGAAGTTGAGGAACGTCACGAACCTTTTTCCGTCTCTCGTGAAAAGGGCCCCGTTCCGTGCGACTTTCGCGATACATTCGAGGAGGAGCGGCATCTCTCTCCTGAGCCGGCGGCGTGCACTTCGAGGAATTCCACCGTTAGTTCAGCCATTACCATTCGCTACATGTCGACGGCGGTCAGTCCGCGAGCGCATTTTAGCGTGTTTACGGCACTTTTCGAAGAAACGGTTAGCCTGTTCTGTCCCTCTACCAGCCTGATCGGGAACGGCAACGTGCAACATCGTTTCATTATTGCGATTACTTTATGAGAGCGGGAAGACACGATTGTGGATCGCCGTCAACGTGACACGGGGACGAAATACTTTTAACTTGAAGACGAATAATCTGTTAGTATATCAGATACGCGATATGTGTCATGTATGCCTTTTAGCAAACTAGCAATATATATCTGATAATAAGCTCACTGAGTAAAAACAATGAGAATAATGACAATGTATAATATCTATCCATCGCGAGATTTTTCAGGGAAAGATGATCATCTTGGGGTTGATGAATATGTGTCTCAATCGAAAAAAAAAAATATATTTTTGATAGATTTCTATAATAGAATAAAAGATACATAAATATTTAAACTTTGTAAATTTTATATGAAAGTTTATAAAAGTTTATAAGTTTTACAAAATATTATATTACATTAAAAGAACAATTTTACTGAATTGATATTTAAAAATTTAGTTAAATTTGAAAATATTATTGGGCCAAAAGGAATTGATTCAAACTGATTGCTACAGAATATTAAAACTTTTTGCGCAATATTGCTTGTCATATTTGAACGTCCTTAATAATTATTTTGATGGTCCAATAAAATTATTTTCAAAGAATGCAGCCAAGATGTTCTCTCGATCTAGTTAGGGAAATAAGAGGTTGAAATAAGTACCAATATTTTTCATCAATTTTCTGTTCCAAAGGTTCTAAATTCAAAACATTTTTTTGACATTTTGATGGGATTTCTTCTTAGCCATTAGAAAAAAGTCATAAACAAGTCCTTATACGTCCCAAAATTCTAACGTTTATATTTCTTAAACATAAAGAACTGTTTTGAATTTGGAATCTTTGGTAACCTATAATGTTGGAAAGAAAAATCAGTGCAAAATAGAACTTTCATATTTATTTTCAACTCAACGAGATCTTTTATTTAGTATATATTTCACTCCTTATTTCTCTAACTGTATTGAAAGAACCTAATATGCCTAATATCCATATTGTATTTGTATTGCCGCGTTCTTTGTATTTAGCTAAATTTTTAGAAACTTCAACAAGACTGTTTTTTCCGTATACTTTTTTATCTGCATGATAAATTAATTAATTATCCTCGATGCACTACATAATTGTAAGTACATAACGTTTTATCATTTTTAGATCTATATATAATAAATTATCAAATGGATTCTAGCATGAATACAAACTGAAAGATAATACTGACTTGATATTAATCCTTTAATGTCGAGATCAAGTATCGTTTGAAATATGATTTCATGTTATGGGTTCGAAACATGTAAGCGATATTTACTTAAATACACCGTATTGACTTGACAAGAGTGAAAGCGTGAAATCTGCGAGAATATTCGTGCTCCCTCACAAATTTTCGATATCAACGGAAAGTCGTGAGAATAGAAGCGTCGATGTTTTCCTTCAAGCGAGATTGCAATTAGCAAACGATGAATTAATCGTAATCAATATCTCTAATTAATAATTGTGATCTTTCACGTTTTCACGAGGAATGTAGGTATATTCATTTGTGGCTGGGAATAAAATACGCTCTTGATCGTCTTCGATAAATCAAATGAATTATAATACCAATTATATATAGTTTAATTTACTCTTTCTGCATATTTTCTGCTTGGAATTCCAAAGAGAATCGATGAATCGGATTAAACTAGGATTATTGCCTTTAACGTTCGACATAATTATAATAAAAAAAAAAAACATGACACACAGTTACAATATAAAGTTAAGTCGAGACGACGATAGTTTCTCCGACGTGTCATTATCGAAGATTTTAGCCTGAGAAACTAAAAGCACCGGGTTACGTTACAAAATAGCCAGGAAATTCCAATTGCGAATCGCGAAGCGATGCGTCAATGGTCCCAACGATCGAAAACCACTCTCAAGGGGCCGCTCCCCGTCGAAACGCGTGGCCTCGCAGTCGCGCCGTCGGCCATCGAGAAATTTATAACGAGCTCATTCGTATACATCTCGCGATGTGGAGTAAATAAGGAGACGGGGGAACGTCGGCGAGTCGAGCCGGGTTTCTCGAAAATACTCCGAGAGATCATCATCGATTCGCGGCTCCAATCGAGCGGGGCGCGAAGACGGGCCCCGATAATCCGACGGGTCGGTGATGATGGGTTCGCATTCCTGATGCTGATCCCTGAGTCAATTTGATAGCGACGCGATGTTTTCGAGGCGATTCTATTGACGGGTTTCTCGAAAATGTTTCGCAACTCCTGTCGATGGAAACGACCAAGTTTCTCTCGATAAAATTCAACGTGCAATATCGAAAACATACGCAATGTACAAACATTCAACAGGTTACTTTGTACAATTTAGAGAAGGGAATTTTGGTCAGAGAATCTCCGATAAAGGAACTTCGCGACACATGATGGTCAGTAAATGGACCGCGAGTATCTGATCCGCAGTTCCACGGTGATCCTTTTACGTTAAATGACGTCGCCAAGTCACATGTAAAGTATAATTATCATAACACGTTCCTCGCGCGATGTGAAACAGCGATTTTTAAGTTCAACCCGGTAGTGAATGGTTTTAAGACTGCATGGAATATAAAATACTAACTGTCTCTACCTATGTTTAAAAGGTCATATCTTCGCGATTAAAATCGTCTAATAATATATTAAATTATAAATTCCTGCATAAATTGATTAGGAATGTAGATTACGGCGTGACGTCACAAGACCCTAATGTCCATGTTTACCAATGTAGATTAATTTTAATCTCGATTTAATATACTCTTTACATGAATGAACGAAAAAGACTTTATTGAGTTAAAGCAAGTTTCGATGCTTAATAATATTTTTGTGTAAATTTTCGCAATTTCAAATCCTTCGATTAATGGCCCTCTCCACTCATTTGTGTTGAACATTTTTCGTCGCTTTTTTAAATATTATTTATATTTTTTTTCTAATACTTAGAACTAAAAAAGATATATAAAAAGTAAAAGTTGATCTCTATGACATTGTACTGAATTTTATTGCGTTAATTTCATTATATTATGTTCAGTAAAATTGATAGTAGTTTACATTCACTTGGATTTTTTAATTATATTATAAATGATTGAAGACGACTTACAATCGAAATTAGCCTTGCTTTTGTGATTTTAAATCGACATATCAAACAAAGTGTCACCATGATATATATGAGTACACAATTAAATAACGAAAGCCTACATAAGTTCTTGGATTTTAGTGCTTGAAAATGTCAATGTAAATTTTACACTCATTCCACAAACTGCACGCAGAAATATTTTTAATCTTGAGACACAATCATAAACAGAATTAGAGTAGTAAATACAGACTAGTAACAAATTATTCACAGTTTTTAAGATACTTGTTAGCAATATTATTAAATTGCTTGTCAATTTAGTTTGTGGTATTATTACTCTCGTTATGTATTGACATATTAAAGTTGCATTATTATTATTATTAATCAAACAATTATAATACTTTGCTCGTCGTTGGCCCATTTATCATTTATAACATTAATGAAATATAAATTGAATCAAAATTAAAGTTAATATTGGTAGAGATTGATATGAAACGTCGTTACGAGTACACGTGAATCGTCTTTCTCGTCAGAGAGTTCTTTGCCACGTTCGTGAAATTAGCTCTTCGGAATATCCAGAAAGAAACGCAAATGGAACACCGCGACGGCAGCTGCGGCGGCAAATGACAATCATGCGACGGCGGCATTGTGCGAAAGGCCCTTAACTTGTCGATGCACCCATCGGCGGGAGAGGCGGCGGATTGCGCGCAATAAGGCCCCACGTTTCGTGGCAGACGCCGTGGCTAACGGATGTGCCGTTACGGGGCCGCATTCCACGAAGCTACGCATGCGCGACGCGACACATTCCATTGTCTTTTACATTCTTCCCGGCCGTTTCTCTCCTCGTCGGTATTCTTAGCACGCTGCTCTCAGCCGCCAGCCGCCAACCGCCCTTAACACAGAGGCGTAAGGCATACAGGTCCCCGTCCCTCCCTGCCACCGCCGTCTGGCCCTTATCGAAGTATCGGACCTGTATCGTCTCTTTACATCGTCTGTCGGATTCTCTTTTTCTCTCTTTCGCGACAAGATTCGCGTTCAGAATTGTCTCGGGAGCGAGCGACACACGAGTCCTCGAAATGGCGATTTTTTTTCGAGACATGTTTTCAGAGAGATTTATCCCTTTCGTTGGGAAACGATAAATAACGGCGACCGATGGCGAATCGCGATTAAATTTTTGCTAAGGAAAAAAAAAACGGACTCGGAATCTCGTATTCATTGAAAAATTTCAAGATATACCGCTTACGATGACGATGCGCGACTTCAGCCTCCCTACTATTTGATTTAGCATCGCACAGCGAATCGCGTCTTTCTCCGGAAGAACCGAACGAACGGTTTCCGTGGCCGCTGGGTAGCCGAGGGAAGGCTTAGAAAGAAAGACGAGTCCTCCAGGATTCCAAAGGCGGCGGAATTCCGTTCGGCTACATCATGCGCGATCCGCAACGGTGCGTTGCACGTTTCTCGTGTTGCTCGGCTTCACGGTTATACAACGCATCCGGGATACGTAAACTCACGTACAGTGTAAGCGGCGCGGGTATATAATACAATAATAAATAATATATAACGATAGATAAATAAAGTACCGAAGTAAAAGAGAAAAGAGACGGTATAGTGCTCACAATGTGCAATCTTTGCGTAATTCGTCGGCGAGGTACTTTGATTGCCGATCGAAGTGATCGGCTCGTTGAGAACCAGGATGTGCTAATGATCGTCGTGCGTGCGTGAGGCGTGCACCTCTGTGTATGCGTGCCTCTCTCGCATAACTGATACCGACGGATACACGCGGCAAAAACCGGAAATGACTGAGATAGCTGGTTAACGCCGAGCCGCGAAATCAAGAGATCCTGCTCGATGACCTTAACGAAGCGAGCGAGCGAAACGTGCGCCGCTGCAATTTTCGGTTCCCTTCGTTTCCTCCGGCAAGAGGGACACGAGAGATCCGGGAATTGGAAAAGTCTTTGACCTGCCAAACGAGGCTCTTAAGTTTTTAGTGCCTCTGGAGAATCGTAGTTGACGAAATAACGTGAACGACGTTTCTTCTTCCTCGACTTCCTGATATTCGGAGCGAGGACACTCCGGATGATTTCCACGACGCTAAACGTTCACGGAAAAGGAAGACGAGGAAGACACATTGTTGTCTTCCTCAAAAGCGAATATACCCTTACATTGGTACGGCATGCAGAAAAGTCAAAGATAATTTCCCGCTGCGGTTATTGCGTCATCAATCGACTTCGGTTTTATATAATAAGAGTTCGTTTATGTAACGCAAGTTGGACGGGAAGATACGCGGTGGCCGAGTAAAGTTAATAAACAGCAAGACGTGTAAAAGTAATTCGCGCGTGGTGTTCGGGACTGACAACTGTACAAGGTGGTCCAAATTCCCACGAAGTGGACCACTCCTTTCGACAATCGCGATCTTTATCTGCTTCAACCAACGAATCAACCTTCGCGTTCTCACGTGTCGTCGACGTTGATATTCGGCATCGTGCGATCGATGTTTGATTTATACGGGAAGATGCGTCAAAAGTCGAGGGACGAGTTTTGACAACGGTGGCCTTCTATAGCCGGGCGATCGACCCCTAGGTGTTTGACCCTCGAATTGCGAGACGAGGATTCGACGATTTCCCCTCCAGCCAGCATGCGGGTCGCCGTATGTACTGCTTAAGACCCCGCTTTATTAGGCAAGCGAATTTAAAAGACAACCTCTCTCTCTCTCTCTCTCTCTCTCTCTTTCTCTCTCTCTTTCCCGGGTTCCTTTTCTGAGTCAGCATGATCTCGATTAGTTGAACGATTGCAGGCATGCCGCGCGCTTTGCTTACTTCGGGCACAAGAACCAACGTCCGGGGGCACCGAGTGTATGACTCACGTCGGAATCCTGGAGTAGTACAATGGCCTTTGACTACGTAGCACGCGCGTGTCCCGTGCCATACACGCGGCGATCCGAGACTTCGTGTACGCCGCCGCATGGATTTCTCTCGAAAGCATGGGTAATATATCTCCTTATGTAACGGATTTCGTTAAATATGTCAGTAATTCTGCCGCGGCGGCGTACGTGGGTGTTCGTACTTTGACCGCGAGTTTCTCAGGCGCATTGTTTAGCGGTGACTCGCGCATTGTTGCAAACGCGAATTTTCACGACGCGACAGCAAAGAGAACGCGGACAGTGCCATGATGATCCACGTGTACAACAAAATACAATAAAATACCGTATGCCAGGTTTCCCCTCCCTTCGTTTCACCCGACACACGCGTAGACAGATACACGGTCCATGTGCAGGTCCACGACGCAGGATCTCCGCTCTCCGGAGCGAGAAACTCTGTGGAGCGCGCGGTGAAATGTTTTTGTTTTCAGCGTGCGAGTCGTGTCGCGGCCGCATAAGCGGCGTGCTCCTTTCTAGAGAAACGGCTGGCCCGAATACCACCGTTGAAACGGCCTTGCGCGACTCGCGGTAAGAGCTCGGCAAGGCTCTCCGGATTTCTGCAAAGGCAGCGAACCGCCGCGAACTATCTCTCCCCGCGCGAATTTCAGAGCCGAATACCGATTCGCTAGGAATTGCGCCGAGCGGACGCGATCGTTTCACTTTGTCGAACGGGGTATCGTCGAAAGTAGAAATAATCATCGATAATTTAATTTTACAATTAATTATCGCATTTTCGTTTTTACATATTTTACGTGTACAGACACTTCTTTATCACAATTTTGATTCATAAATGGCATCCTGCTATTAAATTGCACGAATCCTTTTGCTTTTTTGAAATTAAATATTAATTTGAAATTGTAAATAAGCAAACAAATAAATAAATATAAATAAAAAAACGATATTTTTTTTATTTATTTTCTTTCTACCTCCAGAAATACGTTATTAATTTGTAAAATATTTTCCTCGTTTTTATTAAAATTAAAATATTTAATATAATAAAAATATATATAGGTACTCTTTATTTTACATAATATTACAATAATAATAATAAATAACTGCATCTTTTATTCCTACTCACTTTTATTCGATCACAATACCAAGACATTTACACTGTTAAATATGAAGAACAAATAATGGTAACTCAATCCTTTCAGTTAAATATTTTTAACTTCTATGTGTGTCAAAATTAATCCATTACTGTGATTAGTTTCAAAGTAAACAATATTAACGTAAAAACTTGGTAAATAATAAATTACGCTTGTGTCAAATTTAAACATTTTCTTTAGTTAAATTGTTTAACTTCATTGTTTTACTTAAATTAATGACATATCAAGTAGGATTAGTGACGACCTATAGAACAATTAAAAATAGCTCGAATTGGGTATAATTTGACATTATGAGTTTAATGGTGTAGGAACTATTCTCCGAGCAACATTAATATTTGATTATTATTTGATACGATGTCGATATTTCAATGAATAAAGTGATATCCATTTTAAAATAGTCAATCTCTAGTTCTTTTTCAATAATGTCCGACAAAACTCAAGTTAACAATCTGTTCCATATTCGGCAGATTAAATTTCAAAATATTTTCGCCAAAATATTCCCCGACGAGCTCTATTAAAGAAGCTGATTTCGCCATGTTGTCGTAGACAATGTGGTTTTATAAGTAACATATCTTTTCAGATCTTATTAAATTATCTATCGATTTTGCGAGGCTCAATTGCGGCGCAAAAGAAAGAATGAGGTTATCCGCGATTTCGTCATTCTCGCATCGATCGCTATCGAATTTTAGGAAGGCCGTTGTCTAGAAAATATCGAGAGTTAATTTTTTCCCGGCTAAAGATTCGCCGAGAAATTTAACGAGAATTTTGCTATCACGTTGCACACAGCCAACTGTCATGTCCCGGTGAGCTCGTTGAAATTAAAAAACGTCAAGGATTATATGACGACTGGAAGAATTCGGGACAATTCTTCTCTCTGCCGTAAGCACAATTATCCCCGGATATTAGACACGTATACGGAGATCTGGGTCAGCTCGTGCAAAACGGATCACTTTTCACGACGAACGACCAGGATATATATATATATATAGTGACGTCTTTCATGTTTCGGAGTTACAAGAAAACACGCCGAGAGGATTTCCCGTGGAACTGAGCGGAATATTCGTGTGAATAATCGATAGAGACCGAAAGACTTCGGCGGGATGTGGGGAGATACTATCGAGATTTAGGTCACCCGGAATACGTGATGTCTCTCCGCTTTGAAACGTTCGAGCCGCGAAAGATGCTGCCGAATTTATCGTCGTGAAACAACGCGGCGAACAGTCTGTTGAATCCCTCGCGCGAGGAATCGACTCTCGAAATAAAGTTGCTTGAATTATAGCTCGATCAGACGATAATTCGCCCGTGGCTGCTGCCTTAATCGCATTTCCGCGCTTTCAAGTTGCGTTGCACGGTCTATCTTTATCTATCTGTCCGACATTTCGCTTATAAAATTACGGGATTAAGAACCACCTGTCTCGTATTTCGCGTTCGGGTTCTTAACTCTTTCCGATCCAATAATTTCAATTGATCGCGTCTGCAACGACATTTGCGAACACGTCCACGTATACACGAAGAATCCAAAGAGTTGTCCTCAATTTCTACAAAACGTGTTTTAAAAGTCTTTCGTAGTAAATAGGATTATGTAAATCTAATGCTGAATTAATTTTGTTTTCACTAAAAAAAAAAGCAATAAAAGATATTGACTGTCATCAAATGATTAAAATAAATAAATTAACAGACGAATTAAAAATTTTTTTTTAATTATTTATAAATATATCTCATACACGAATGCGCGAATATTTTAATTCGAATGTCGTCGGTCGGAAGAGATCGAGAGATGCAATTATCATAGAAATACTGACTACGATAGCGCATTTTAGAATCCGACGCTGCAATTACGCGCGAGATATTTATCGCACGGAGAAGAAAGTGTACCATATACAGCGCAACGCGTGGCTGCGAATAGATTTCTGTAGTTTCATAACTTAGCAGCCGACATTCCGCGGAATTGCACCACTAATAATGGCTATGACATCATCACGCCGACCCCTCTCTCCCCTTCCCCGTAATTGGCTTCATAAATTAGAAATATTAGATTTCCCTTCGAGCATAGATCCCCTTTGTCATCAGCTGATCTAACGGCCCGTCGATTTACGCCGGTTGGTGTGCTTTCTAAATTGCGTAAAAACCCGCCAAACGGTATCATTACGCTCGCGAATTTATTACGAGCGCAGGAATTCTCGCGAGAGTTTCTGTCGCGAACCGGGAAGATCTATTCGTCGAGATTCACCTCGCAGACACTTCGCGGTGTGTGGTGGTAGGATTTATCCCGCATCTCTAGCACATAAGAGATTGCGAAGTGGGTTGAATTTATTTATCTCTACCCGAAGAAATTGCAGCAGATGTATATCGCATGCCGTGACTCATCGTTCACTGCAGATATAATAAACGCATTATTCTGAAATACGTTACTTTAGGGTTTTGTCGCATTAAAATAATTTATCGCATAATCGTTTATTTCTTAAATCGGATTCTAGCGGCTCTCTTTATTGCATCTTGTCACTGCTTAACTCTTATAAGTTAATATCTTTGGTATTATTGTTGAATTTTATGACTGTGCTACATCATACATGCTTTCCATTACTCAAGTAGACTCCATTACTCTATAAATTATTATACTGAGAAAAATTGTTCATTTCATTAAATTAATTTAGATCGTCTTTATTTCTTTCGCTGACGAATGTACGTATTTAAATTAAATATATTAAGTTTGATTTAAATATATACATCCTCCAACGAAAGAAATAAACACAAATTAAATTAATAGTACAATTAATTTTTTTCTCAGTACAATGATAATAATAATATTAATAGCACGAACTTTACCGCTTCTCTTTAGGACTAATTTATGTTTATTGCACGAGCAACGAGCACGTCGTGATGGACAGGTACCGTTAGAATTTCGAGAGTAACAAGTTACTGTTGGCGCGATATGAATCTAACCATGATAGACCAATCTATCATATTAGAGGCTGTCTAATAGCCTTTCTATATCGCGGTTCGGTCATTGCCATTGAAGTGAAAAAAAAACGGCAAGAGAAGAAAAAAAAGAGCGACGCAGTAGCGAAGACGTTTGATCGACGCGCGGTATGGAACGGTTTCGGTGCCTCCGGGGCTGATTTCTTTCGACAATGCCGCGCAATAAATCGTGCAAACACACGCACGCACGTGCGTGCGCGAGAAACACAAACGCGAGGTGAGCCGTCTGTCGCTCTTTTGAAAGTTGAACCCGAGACGGAATTCACTTTCGCCGCGTCGGTCGGTTCGCACGCTCGCCGCCCTCTTTTTGTCAACCGCGTCGTATCTCGTTCTCGAAACTCGAACGAGAGATCCGACGTGGTGGTGTGGCCGCGAGGCCTCCGGCGTTTTGAATTCCGCAGTCTCCGACCGCCGGCTTATTTAGGGCTTCGGGAAATTGAGGAGATTCCGGCGAGGCTGTACAGCACGGCTGTCGTGGATCGTCGCGGATCGTCGCGAGACCAGGAAGAAGACGATGCGACGTGTGAGAGATGCCGATTCATCGCCAACCTCGTAAACAACGGGCTTTAACTGAGCGTTGCCATAGTCGATAGGAATTTAGCTGCTCTTTCTCTCTCTCTCTTTCTCTCTAAATTTATACGCGGCTGTTTACAACGCGTTTCTAAATGCGGCATCCGCTCGCGACGACCCTCGCGAGCCGTAGACGGTTTTACTCGAGCCGGAAGTCGACCTACTCGTTCCGGGATTGGGGCACGTCCCCTTGACCCGTGAAACGGGAGTAAATTAGGAATGCTTGAAATAGAACCGTGTAGCATGATATCTAGTGCATATCTCCTCTGAGACATCCTCGTTGAATATTCCAAAATATTCGCATTTGCAAATATTTTTCAACGTACTTGTTATTGGTTACTCAGTACATTATGGTAATGTTAAAAAAAAGACCTTCGCGATCTATTTAAAATTTTATCGTGGACTTGTAACAACGAAGCATGTTTATCAAAAGCATTATTATTCGTTCGAGAATTTATTTTACACGAAAAACAAGATTTTTTTTTTAGAAAATCTTTTTTTTTTTTTTGGAAGATCGTTTTTAAAAAAAGAATCAAGATATGCATTTACAAGTAATGCATTTATAATTAATGTTGTCCAGTAATTGTCTGTTAAAATATTTATTTAAAATAGGAATGACTCACCAATTACACCAATAAGACTTCCAGAGTTTCATTTTTCAACGAAATTAAAAGTCCATTTAAAATCGGTGAAAAAGAGAAGCACAAATATTGTAACTGCACGAATCGAAGTCGCCCTTTAATTTTGCTGAGGAGTGTATTTGTACAGATGACAAATATATATTACGCGATACCTCAAACTTGTCACGGCAGTCTAGACGCGAGACGGTCACTCCCGTGTCTGTTTCCTTAAGAATTAACGCGTGTTCATAAATAAGTCAGAGTTTCCTGTTATTTGAGTCTTGTTATTCATATATGTGTATGCCGTCGCAGTGGTTCTCAATAGTGACGTCGTTTTAATGACTTATTCGTTTTAATGATTATTTATTGTGAGTCTCTACTTGATTGTTGTCATAAAATGAGGTTAATTTGAACTTTGATGAACAGGCAGGATAATTTCGGCTCAAACTTTTAAAAATGTCTAAACAGCACGCGTGTCTAAAATCAGGACCTGACGTCTTAACTGATTTTGATATACGTGATATCTGAATATTACCCAAATTGAGATCAGTTATCCCAATTTTGAGCAAAAGATACTTCTAGTATATCATAATTTATTGGCCCAATGTTGCTCAATATACACCATTAAATATAATGTGAAATTTTTAATTATTCATTTTTAATTATTTCTACATAACTAACCACAGAAATGGATTGATTTACACTTGATTGATTTTGACACACATGAAAGTTAAAAAATGTTATTTAACTTAAGGGATTGGGTTATCTTTTGTGATATTTAATAATACATCTCCAATCAATATGTCACCAATAAATTATATTAATACTAGGAAAGGTACGCAAATAATTTCCTGCAATGTCTGAAATAACGCGCTTATCCTTCCACTCGAAATTTTCAATTCGACATAAGTCCGCTAAATCAGGCGATCGGGAAATTCGGATAAACACGTCACTCGACACGTTTCTCTCCAGTGATACGTTCCCGCAAAGTAGCAACGGTGCAGAACCGCACCGTCTGGGACCTCTCACCAATTTCGACGGCAACCGTAAATCTCGATATCGTCGCGGGCGCGAAAGCGACACATGGTCCCGCATGAACGACGACGAAACATGCACTTTCCGGGGTGCAAGGTTTGCGTGAGGACCCGGGCCGATGCGACGGTGCTACCAAGCAACCAACCGGCAAGATTAATGATCTAATATGGGTACTGCGGCGGTTACAGGCGGCGCACGGCGCGGCCTGTTCGTGGAAGAGATGAGCCCCGGCCTTGCATCTTGCATCTCGCGCGAAGATCTGCCTTCGCTAATTGACTGCGACCTCTTTCACTGCGCCTCTTCCAGCCGAATGGATCGCCGTGCCGTGGTGTGACGTGTGCAACCACAAAATCGCGCGTGCACGTGAAATCGATCAATGACGGGGGGACGTCGATCTCTAGAGACGTGTACGGAATACGTTTCAAAACTCGGTATCAAAACCCGGAATCGAATCGTGAAATTTAAGATTTCCATATAATGCTACTACAGTCGCAAACCTTGTCGCACGATAGTTTGACACGAACGATCTGGTCACATATAATCTAATATATAGAAATTGCAATCTGTTGTTCGATTCGAGTCTGAGATCCAAGAAGCGCGAAATGAACGAGATGGTCCCGGATAAATTTAAAAGATTACTTTTACATTAGTTCATCCTCGTTGAATAATATTCACGTGGCTGCTATTATTATTAAATCGTGTATACGAAAATAATTCTACGTTTCGCCGCGAAAATATTATTTTCGGTCTTTTCTTAGTTCACGCCAACTGTCTAAAATTACTTTTTCACCATGTTTTCTTAAATTATTAATAAATTTAATATAGAATATGTGTAAGACAAAAATATATCGAGAATATTTAACGGGATCAAGATTAAATATTTCTCTTGATCGAAGTCAATTTAAAAAATTTTATTTTTAAAAGACACATAGAAGGTGTAAGAAATATCTAAAAGTTACTATTTAAGGAATATCAAAAAACGAAATCTTAAAAGCATTTATAATTAACTGCACTGAAATATAAAACGAAGAATAGATATTTCTCGAAAAGAAATAGAATATGTTTTCGGGAGTATCATGCACGATTAAATAATGATAAAATCGTGGTCTTTTAATTGGCCAAGGCCATGAAGTGTGACTAGCAACTTTCTGAAAATAACAAATCGGTGCGAAGGGGCGTTAGCTAGATTTTCTCTAATTGTCACATTTCCTCGCTTCTCGTCCAAGAACGAGTTACGAAAGGCCGGTGCCAGGCAGTCAAGCAACCAGACAATCGCCTGGTAAGCGTGAAAAGAAAAACATCGAGCACTTGGTGGCGGCAATCTATTTATGTAACGCGCAAATCCTGATCTGCATAAATAGCCGGACGTATTATGCAACGTCATATGTAGCACAGAATTGCCTGGCGCTACGATGGCGTACAATCCTCAATAAACCTTTGAGCGGAAGAAAAACGCCGTCTCGTTTCTTGGCGTCGTCCATTCGCACCCGTCCGTTCGCGAGATGTTATAAATTTATCCCCGTCATGACACCTCCGCAGTAAAACCTGGCAATATTTAACGTAACGGCGAGGCGTTGTTGCCGCCGATCGTAAAATCATTGTGAATCATCGTAAATGACGTGTCTACCGATTCGAACATTCTTCATTGTTCGAAATAGGCGATTAAGACGTTCTACTAACGTATAGAAATACATTCCAGGTGTATAGTTTCTATATTTCGTACTGTATTATTTAAAATAGATAAAAATGCAAACTATAAATGCTTACTTAATGAACAAGAATAGAAAATTGTACACATAATGTTATTACTTGCTCATTATATTGTTATTGGTTAGATAGAATTTATGTACTTCTTTACAAAAGTATGTAAGATGTGCGCAAACATTAGATTATACATTGTATTACGTATAATAAGTAAAATTACCTTATCTTTAGGTGTTATCATAATTTCTTTACTTCACGTAACCAAGAAAAAAAAATTTAAGTTTCCCAGAGAAGAGAAAAAACCTATTTCTCAAAACTTGACAGAAAATCAATTAACCAAATAATATCGGCAAAAAGAATATATTCTTGACGCGATCAAACGTCATTTTTATCATTTTTTTGTTCTACAACCCTTAAAACCATCATTTTTGTGTTGTAATTTTTTTAACCACACCTTTTTAACAATTTTTTACAAGGTTAATTTAGTTCGCTTTTGATAATCGATAAAGTAATGTTTATCCAATTTATAATAATAACGCAAAAATCACGTTTTTTATACCACTTTTTTGAAATAAGGAACGATGCCATGTTATATCATAATTTAAATCAATCTATACGCAGGTATATTTCGAAAAGTGCATGAAAAAATATTATTATTAAAACCATAACTTTGTTTATTTATTATTACGACACGCGCATAATTAGGTTGCGTATTTACGCCCTCGTCGTAAATATCATCTCGTCATTGCGAAGCCATCGTGAGTCATCGTCACTGACACATTAACTGACTCAATTATTATTATTCACTGCTTGCCACGCGTTTCCGCAGAATGCGCAGAGTATGACGTTTCCAAGATCATCCTCGTGAGATACACTCACGATGAATCGTCAATTTAAATTGTCGCAGATGACAAGGTTTATTTAAAAAAAAAAAAAGAATAATTAATAATAAACCATCGGCCGAATCCGATAAGATTTCTAATAAGACGATTAAATCCGATGCGATACGGCGAGGAAAAAGTCGCGTGCGACCGCATAATTTATCGTTGCCGCGTAAGTTGCATCTTAAGGCACACCTGCGTCCTAATTAGGATATTTCGGAAGTCGTGTCTCGGTCGACGGCTGAATTATAAAAGGGGGCTCGGGACCAATACCTACCGCAGGAACAGCCAGGAGACAAATGGCTCGTTCATTAGTGCGTGCTTGCAATAACGATAAACGGGATTGACGGTGAACCTTTGACTCTAGAGTGGCCGAGCAGCGAGCGAAATCCGTGAAATGCTCCTTGGACTGACTCTCATTGGTGAGAACGACGCGCGTTCACCAAGTATTTCCAGGTATTCATAGGTACTGCTGCTTGGCCGAGTACACGCGCGTGCAGAACACCAGTAATAGTTCGAAGGAGAGATGGACATTGCCTTCGAATGCAAGAGATACCTTGGTTCGCATGCCTTTCAGGTTTCGAGCGTACGTTTGATATGCTAGACGTATAGCTTGTATTTATGTTGAAATTTCCATTAAAATAGATAACATTAATTAACCATGTAATTACGAAAGTAAAAGATTAATTGCCTTAGTTTCATTAATGTAAGATTAACTTTAATCTTAGTTCAATTTACTCTTTATCTAATTCTAAGAATTTGAAATGATAAACAGTAAGTTAAATAGAGTTAATTTTACGTTGGTGGAATTGCATCTATGGTTCTTCTTCTATTTTCTTTCTGATCCCTGATTTTAATTATTAAGAATGTATATAGTCTCTGGAAAAAGAAATGGAATTGTAAAATTTATACTTCTGTATAAAAATAAATGTAAATACCCTTTAAATTCTTTGAAGGAATCTCATCACGATAAAGTGGTTCAATTTTCAATCTTTAAAGAGATTTCACTCTTCAGAGTGACAATTCATTAAAAAAATTTTAGAGAGTACTTATAAACAATTGAATAAGATCAATATTCATAATATATTTAACAATACATTTTTATAGTTTAAATAAAAATCTCATTTTATTTTAATTATTTTTTAAAAACGTACTAAAATCTTATTGAAATCAGTCATCAATTTTTTCCAAATTCCAAACTTTTGTATACTACGTTCAATATAATATAGAAAAATCTGCAATGTGTTCACAAAGAAAATATGTGTAATATAATACATCCTTAAAGACTCACAGTCTAATAATATTTCCTATCATTTTTTTTTTAAAACCATCTGTCTCTCGCGTGTAATTAGAGATGCGAATACGAGTATTCCTTTCCCGAGTCTCACGGGCGTGAGAGAAAGCTCATCAACGAATTCATTAACATAATTCACTCGCGGCTTTCGGTGCACACGCTCCGCGTGTTTCATAGCTCTTACGTGTTCCGTCACTGTCGGAAAAAAAAAAGAAAGGAAAAACACCGCGAGCGCGCCTCGTCGTACTTTGCTCGCGGCGGTCGTTATCGGCGTACACAATATCGAACTCGCGTCTCGAAAAATAGGAAACGCCGTACGCACACAAACGCGCACGTACGATACAACCGTCCGTCGTTTCCATGAATGAAACGCGCGCCGGATACGGCAGCTCACACACGCATGCACACCGCCGGCCTTTATCAATCGTAACAAACTCGTACGCCTCGACCGCGATGTGACGGCACGGTGCCGATAACACCGACACGGTTATCGCCGCGGCGTCGCGTCCTCGACACCAGTTGATTTAGTTTTACAATTTCTCGATGCTCCCTACGGAGTAGGGATTCCGCCCTTGTTCCATCCGAGTTCGACACGAAGGGAACCGGCGCCGTGCGCAAATTAAGATTGTGCGCGCGCGGGCTGAGACACGCGACGCCCAAAGCGGAGCGATGAATCACTATATAAATCCCTATATAAAAATAAATAAACAGGGGAAGAAATGTAATTTTTATTCGAGAGAGAAAAGATAGGTATAGGACGTGTTAAAAAATTTGCACGCAATTCTGAATATGGTAGCGAAAGTTGAGCTCCATTTTTTTTTTTTTTTTTAAGTTTACTTTCGTAAGGTATACGCGGTATATTTGCATAAGAGTCTTGTGTTCGCCAAGCGCGTTTGTGGCGAAAGGATTACAAGGGTTACATCGTCGTCATCGTTATCCGGCCACGATCTCGTGTTACACAACGAGCGGAGACACTCGAAACGGCTTCCTCTGCACAACTGCCGCGTGGAAAGAAGATCTATTAAAAGCGGGCGTGACTGGAGGGCACGTTATATTTTTGGCGGGCAAACCCATTGACGGACGCGCGCGTGCTTTAGTCACACGACTTGGTACCTTGCCCGCGGGCGCATACTTGCGCAATAATGTATCACTGGATCGTGAAATGTCAGAGTGCCCTCTGTCTTCCACCACTGAGCAGCGACTGTCGTAAAAATCACCCACGCTTTTATTCGCGGAATTTCGAAGTCAAGGTCGTGTCGGGACAATCGCGCCACGTGCGACCCGGTCGTGGGTGGACCAGCTTTGTGACTTTATACCATGAAATTCTCTCATTCCTTGATTTCTTGCAATTTTCAGCGAGACTTTTCGAGTGGGACAGAGAGAGATTATATACGTATATATAATGTATTAGTCGGAAATTAGCGGAATCGAAAGAAAATTTTGCTTACTGGAAGCGACATATTCGTCTCCTTCGCGGAATGGCAAAGATCTGAGAAGGACTGAAAAATTTGCAAGCAGATGGACTTTAATCCCGCTATAGTTATCGCAAAACGGCCAGTATCTTCTCGCTTCATTCCCGGAAGACTATCTAGCCGCGATTGGTGCTGTACGTGCGTAACGTGCGAAACGAGTTTGCACCTTTTGCACGCATCTTCACGTTCACCGATTCCAGGTATACCCGTTCGGTCGAGAGCCGTGCAAATCGCAGCTTGGATACGTGCAAGTTCGCGCGTAGAGCACCTTCCCACTCCCCTTTTTTTTCTCTTTCTCTCTCTCTCTCTCTCTCTCTCTCTCTCTCTCTGTCTCCCTCGCGAGCGCAATGCTATCGATTCCGCTCCCGTTTCCGGGAAGCGTTTGCACAGCCTCGATCAATATTTACAACGAGACTCCGAGTTCCGATTGCACGCCCCTTCCGATTTGGCCGGAGTCTCTCGCGAACGCGCCCGTGATTCTTGGCCGACTTCCGGTGATATTCACAAAGCGCGGACATTGAGCGAGCATCCGGATGTGTGATGTCGCGTTTATGGCCCCAATGTACTTTATGGAGTTGTTAATGCGATCTCATCTGAGAACATGGACCATTTGTGTCTCAATATTTAGTGTGCATCTTCATGCAACTCGTATCCGATGTATGACGGTAATTTGGTAACAAATCAAATTGATGAATTACATATTACATATTTTTATCATGTCGCCGCATTGATAAAAAAAAAACACAACTCCAATTAACAACTTTTCAATGGAGCATTTTTTAAATTCTTTTTTAATTGAAATACTATTTTAATTATAAGTCAATGAATATGCATAATTTCATTTTTTTTATACTTTCAATTTTAATGTATAATATTTAAAATTATGTCATGAGTTTTCAAACTCGCTGCAATTTTAGTATAGCGATTATGTAAATTTCATCTCTTATCAGATTTGTGACACCTTTTCTGTATAAACAATGTATTAGCAAATATATTTCCATAAAAATGTATTAATCTCCAGAATCGATTTCCTTTCATTAACAAATGTTAATTTTTGCCTTGTGTCACTTTTCTATCAACATAACAATATATTAAGTAAATGATGCCTTTTGAAATTGCCTTTTGAAATATCTAAATGAATATAGCTCATTATAATTTATTTTATCGTTGTTTCTATATATATATATACAAATATATGTAAATGTAGTATAACGCAACTTATATATTCGTATGTACATTAAGATAAACTGTGTGTATTACATTTTAATAAATATTAGTTTGAACAGTACCAACTTAACGACGTTTACTCATGGTAATTAAATAAAAGAAATAACAATTAATCAAATTAATAGATCTCATATTTTCTTAAATAAATGTATGCTTATATTTAATAAAAATTTAAAGCTGGTACTATTCAAATAACTGTTTATTAAATATTTAATACATTTTTCTTAGCGTATAAATATATACATATTGTTCTTTTTTTCAATATTATTTTTAACTCCTGATCTGACTTATTTTTCTTCAACGGCTGACGGAGCGTGGTTTGATAAAAACAACGCTTCTTCTCCAACGACTTTTTCCGCTGCCTTGTCTTCGCGCTAGCCTTTATCCGATGTATCTGTTGTACTTGGTTGCCATGGAACGTC
Organism: Acromyrmex echinatior; assembly: GCF_024713525.1. NCBI lineage: Eukaryota > Metazoa > Arthropoda > Insecta > Hymenoptera > Formicidae > Acromyrmex > Acromyrmex echinatior. The sequence continues at coordinate 3,424,685 of NC_141869.1, forward strand.
AATATTGACGGAAAGTAAGTACCTGTTTTTATCGAGTACACGCCAGTTTCGTTCATCATCGATAAGATGTCGGTTTCCTTTCTCAGGTTTCCTAGAGCAAGAGGCCTATCTTGCGTAAAAAAACCGATAGCCTCAGCACGTGTGTTAATTACTGGCACGTGGTGCGCGGCTCGATGTAATGATAATAATAGCAAACAACGCCGATAATTAGATGCATGCGCGTACTGCGCAGGCAACGTAAGGAAAAAAAGAAGCAAGGCCGCGGCTGGCAACGCGCGATTACGGCAAGTAACCGTGTTATGTCATCGCGATTAGTGAATTAGGAGAATCGACACGAGAACTTCTTTCTCTTCCACGGAATGCCAGCGCACGCTCCATCTCGGAAATACAGCTATATGGCGCTAACTGTTAATAGCCTCGACATAAATCAACCAGTCAACGAGGCACTCGTTATTGAATATAGTCATTAAAACGCTATTATACTAACTCCTTTATTTAAATGTCACCTCGACGAAATCTAATTAATCACGCGCGTCCCGACTGTGCGCCGCGCAAAACGCGCGCGAGAAGTAATTGCACGCCGCGATCGCGATAAGGAACATTGATCGTGACACCCGAGGTTAGTAAAATAAAAAGGTAAATATCCCTTGCCTTTTTCCTAAATCATACGAGCATCGATATCTTAGTTAGTAACGTTTAATGCGCGAACATCCATCCGCAGATTTAATTCATGAATTTAATGCTCCAATTATTGACTGTAATGTGTAGAAAAGAACACCTATCGTACTTATAATAGCTAAAGTATCACCAACCTTTTGTTTGTCGGGTCAAATCTTAGATATTAATAAAGGTAATGTTTTGCTTCGGAAATGTCTCGTAGGGTCAGCAAATGTTCGATGATCCGGCAGACTTATAATAAAGCACGGTAAAAATGACATCGAGTTTTGGTGGCATTAATAATTTATAGGTGACCTAACGAGCTAAGTACGATGTGATATATCGGTGTGATAAATGCGACTTCAATGAACGCAAAAAATACATGTACGGTGTACTTTGTTAAATTCATCATTGGCAAATTCTATCGAATTTGAGCTATTTTTAATCATGTCTAATCAGGTTAATCAGGTCGCTACTGCTCCTACATAATATATTATTAATGAACGATGTTTACTTTGAAAGTACCAACTACAGAAATGGATTGATTTGTTTTGATACAGGAAGTTAAAAATAACAAAATATTGTTCAACTGAAGAGATTAGATTATCTTTGCTCCTAATATCTAATCAATTTACGCACAAATAATAATTACTTTTTTCAAATATATTCGCAAATTTATCGTAAGTTCATCACAAGTATCATTCAAAATGTATTCTGAATCCCTAAGAAATTTAATATTTCAAAATTATTAAATTAAAACGATTTACTTAATTTCGATTTACTTACATAAAACTTGTTTGATCAATTTTGTAATCTTCTTGAAATAAAAACAAATTCTTGTTTTTTTAAATATAATGATAAATTTTCCTAAAATTTGTAATAAGTTTAGGTTTAAGATTATTTTCAAGAAAATATCTTATTCTTTGTTAAAGCTAATCGTTATTTAAAAGAAAAAAAGTAAATTGAGTAATCATTTTTCTTAGAGCAATAGAATGACATTTTTCTGTGCATAGAAGTGAACGCGAGACTTTCGCTCGAGGAATTTGCGCGAGGGCGGGTGCCACAATTTCTGGCCGAAAAAGCGACACTAAAAAAATGCGCGCCGTGTAACGCGCTGTGTAACGCGGCCCCAGCACTCTCGCCACAGCAAGGAATTGATTGTTATAGTTCCATAAAATCTGGTACACCGCTCGTTAGTTGATGACCTAGACGGTGGCCTCGCGAGCACGGAATGTGAATCAGCTGCGCACGGTGCTCCCACGGGCGTTGTTTACAATGCACCGCACCGTGCCGCGCGACTGAAATGCACGTACGTGCATGTGCGTGTACACGCACTCATTATCGGAGTGCGGTCAGGTGTACGTGCGCGCTGTCGACGGCCGTGCGCGACCACTTGTACGCGGAAAAGTAAATATAGAAAAGTTGTTTACGGCGGACGGAATGAAGTTAACAATAGTCTATGATAAAAAGGTATATTAATAGACGTGGACGCGAACGAGCTACGTAAATGAGGCGACACGTCGATTGCGACATGTCGTTGCAATTAGACTACGTGGACAAAATTTATGAGAACGAGGTAAGGATGTTATTTGCACGTTAATGTCGTACGTCAGATGCTAAAGGATGTATATTTAAAAATGTAGCGCTATCTTATTTTAAAAGTGATACTGAAAAAATTAAATCCCATCCCCCCCAAAAATTTTATTTTTCAATTTGACAGAAAAATTATTAATTAGCTAATAAAAAAATACCGATAAGAATATATTCTTAACATGATTATATGTTATTTTTGTCATTTTCATTTCATAATTCCTAATCTTTATAAGTTAATTCACTGTTGATGATTAATAGAATAATATTTACTTAACTCATTCATGATAATGAAAATCACTTTTGAAGTAAAGAAGCGATATCTATGTAATAAGACGCATTATTTTTGTAAAATAACATATCTCAATGCTATGTTTTTGTTAAAATTCTTTCAAATCTCTTTTCGTAAAATTATTGAATTTTTTCAAAATAAAATCCTTGTATAATGACCGTTTAGTTTCAGAAAAAAAAAAAAGATTAGGCTTCTAGAGAAAATCTGCTAAAGGTTGAAGTTCTCTCGAATTAGAAGCCGTAATTGTCGCATAGGATATAACATAGATATAACATAAAACGGAATATTATGAATTTTAAATAAACCGATATATGCACTGACAAAAAATTCTAGTTAAAAATAAACAAACCAGAAGATTCTAATCATATCAATCAGATCTAGTTACCTCAATTAGAATTATAATAGATTTAATAAGAAAATTTCTGATTTGTTCATTTTCAATCAGAATTCCAATTAATGCAAATTCTTTCCACCGTGGAAATGCGACATTTACAGGTGCGCGTGCGAGTGATCTTCGAACGTTTACCGATAATATTAATTAGATGCAAACGCGATGAGGCATTACATTGTTATTTATGTGCGTCGCCATCGTTATCCTCACCGGGTCTCCGTGTCCCTCCGCAATATCTCACGCTTTTCCAAGCGGAAAAGATTATGTCTCGACGGGTTTACGGTTGACCCAGGTCAAGGCGAGGACGTCTATTGTCGTGGCGGAGGCCGCGACGCGCACAGGAAGTATCTGACAAGTGCGGACGGGTCTGCAAATATGGAAGGATGGTCGGACAGGATCGTGAGAAATGCCGATGCGTCAGGTCGTGAAGGGTACACGAAACGCCCAGGTGCGACGTGACTTCCTGGGAACGCGATTTCTGATTTTTCGCCGAGTCTCTTGTGTGTAAAGCGTAGTTTCTCTGCACGTAAACTACCCTTATAGGAATCCAATTTAACCTTCCTATGATAAGGTAAATTTTCAAGATATCTAAAAAAGTATAATAGTAGATTGGATCTGATGTTGTTTTGCTTATATTTCATCTATTCAATATAACAAAATGAGTAAAAAAAAAAATAAAGAATATATATTATTCTTCTATCTCTGTTAAATAGGGCATGGGCTCTTTAAAATAGACTGAGCCTAGGGTTGCATCCGACCCCCTTATTAGGAGGGTTAATATTGACTAATTTAATACTGAAAATTAGTTATCTCGAGTTAGTTATTAAAAGCTGAACAATAGTGCTTTTAATATTCAAAATAAGTAACAATAATCAATACCTTTCAGTATTAAATTTTTCTATGTAATAGGCAATTTTTACTTATCTAAAGAAGACTTCCTTGAAATACGCGATGATATGAATTATAAGGAAGGAACGAGAATATTCCTTCCTAGTACGTATGTCATATCGCATTTTCGTGCCTTCATGATTATCGGATTTGTCCGTTTCCCTCGTAACGTGAGAACCCATCATGGATAAGCGGGACACGGATTCATTTCACCGAAGAGCGGATGTTCCATGAAGCGTGTGGATGCGCGAGTGAGAAATCCGGCGCAGTTTACTTTGGCATGATTGGCGCCTCGGTCTTCTCGCGTAATGCGCAATCGAACAGTCACGGGTAGGATTCGAATCGTAGTCATAGAGGCGTGACACGATTCCTCCCACAGATTCCGAGAATAATTATTACCAGCGTTGGGCGTCCACACGTAGTCACGCAGAATGTCTAGACTGTCATGTCGCACATCATCCAAGCGGAGAACTGACTCATTTATTATGAAAGTGACGTTCGCGCAATTCCATGGGTATTCTTAAAATGATTTTTCTTCTCTAATGGACAAAACGGAAAATGGTTGTTTCTTATTTCTTAATCTGTTGCTTGCAAAATCAGTGATCTAGGTATCTAGGTATCTAGATGTCCGTCATTCAAAATAACAGAGTTAATTAGGGGTAAAATAGGGGGTTTAAACGTGCCTCTAGGTGTACACAACACGCCCAGATATGCAACGTTGATTACACCGCAGAATGCGATCCGATCGGAGCAATTCCACGTGGCGACGCTTAAGGGCAGTAGGTCAGCCCCGAAATGGTCAGACGTCCTATCGATCCAGAACGCGTGGGAGCGGTCACGCTTAAGTACAGCCGATTTACTATTATTTAAATTGACAAATCGTTAACGGACGTGATCGCAAGCGTAATGACGACAGTTACACGCTCGCTGCTGGAAAGTTATTACATGGATTATTATGGAATATTTCAGGACTGTATATCTGAACGACATTAATATGTGCAACACGCCATTAGGTGAACCGCCGCTAGTTGATTTATACGGTGACATTTGTCAAAGGGAGGCAAACACACCTCGCATAATAATAATCTCGCGCCTAGGACGCGTGCAATATTCATGAAAGTGAGGTGGCGTCGGGTATTTTGCGCGAGGGAAAACGATACGGGAGAGAAAGAGAAAGAGAAAGAGCGTACCTACATAAAATAGAGCTGTTAACATTGGCATATGCAGTCGGCGTTCGCGTGTTCGCACGGACGTATTTAATTGCCGAAACCGCGAGTTAGCGAGCTCGCGATCGCATTTATCTATGACGGGCGAGCGTCACGGTACGTGATGTCGGATCGTAAGTCAAATCACACGGTGCACGCGCTGAGAAGGAATTACAGGCCGAGATATTAAACGCGGCCGAGGAAAAAAAAAAAAATCGTTTCAAGAGCGTATAGGCGCCGTTCAATTTACGACACGTGGCCTCGCGCATATGCAAATGATCCCGCCGCGTTTTTTCCTGCTGCTCGGATGACAGGAGAACCGTGTGCACGCGCGCAGCACGCTTGACGATAGTAATTACCAGTTGACAATATTGCCGCGCGCGTAATATTGCCACTAATAACATATCGTGCGAACCCGATATCGCTCTGATTTTCGTAACGCGGCGCAATCGAGTGATATATTTAGCAACGCGAGAACGGATACTTTCCTTCGCGATTACTTTCCATCACGAAGGTTCACTGAGAAAAATGTTGTTGGTTCAATCAAAACATTTTTCTCTATACATCTCTTCTCTCTCTCTCTCTCTCTCTCTCTCTCTCTCTCTCTCTCATAAAATTCTGATAAAATTGCTTATGGTCAAACTCTGTTATAAAGTCTCTAGGTGAGACTAAACAGAATTTTTGATTATAAATAGATATCGGATTTTTATGCAAATATTTGTGCAGACACAAAATATGCAAATATGCACAAATAAATATGCATTTTTGGAATGCTTTTTCAAATTTCTATTTCACTGTTTCAATCTACTTTCTAAAGATATATATATGATTGCATAAAAATCCAATGTTTAATTATAAAAATTATTAATTAGAAATTCCGTTTAATCTCACCTAGAGAACTTATAACAAAGTGTGTCAAAATTCCACGAGAGAAAAATATATACATTTTTCTATACATGTACTATTTTACTCTAACTTAGACTGTGTGTTTCACGCTACAATTTTAATTAAAGTTGTAGAGTGAAGCAAACAGAAATTATACATATCTTTTTCTCTCGTAGGATAGTAATTTTGACAAAGTCACTTGTATAGCGAGACTCTGGCATAAGATTTCTAGTCTCACTACATGTCATTCGTGTTGATACATTTTATTGATTAATCAGAAGACATTTTCTCGTCGAGTTAATCATCGCAGATAGTATCTACGACTCCATCGAGAACATCTCGAATCGTATAGGTACACTACGAGTTTGGAGACTGCGACCCGTCTATTTGCGGAGTGCGGCATCAGACCGGACGCGACTCATTCCCCTGTGTCTGGGTCGAGTGCAGACGTTCGGCGGTGACCGAAAGCGCTCAGGCCGAGTAGGTCAGTCCGGAAATAGTCAGACAATCGAGTTTTCCTATTAGTCAAGCGACGACATCCTCGAGACGTAAAGGAAAAATGCGACCGACCCGCTAATGAGCGCCGCATTGCGCCCGATAGCGCTATTATAATTGCGACGCACGTTTATCATACTGCGAAAGACTGCACCGGTATTATATTAAATCGCGCCGCTACGAGTTCCCGTTAAGCACATTCATTTACGGTATTACGACGAGATTCGTTCCGGCCTTCCAGTAAGTCGAGCGCAGTCGGTCGTTACAAAGCGGTCATCGGTTTGTTCTAACGGATGATAGATTATCGTAAAGTAAAAGTAGAATAATCTAATATTTTGCATGTACACATTTGACGCAGTATGAGAGAGAAAGGTATATACTGTCTTCTTATCTATCTTATTCTCTTAGAATATCTCATTTTGTAACCTTAATGAAGACTAAGATAATATAAGAATGAGATAGTAATATAAACTATTTCTTAATGCGTTTTTATTTGCTTTTTTTGCCACTAGTTTTATATATATATATATATTTATATCACTATCGTTGAGTTTTAATACTTATTTGGAGAGTTTTTGCTAAATGGTTTTGCTAAAATTTTTTAAAATTTAACTAAATACAGATCTGAAAATAATTTTATTGAACTACCGAAACAATTATGTAGGACGTTTGAGCTTGTGAGAATATTGAAATTTTTGGATATTACTCATTATATACTGTTAAATCTATAATGTCAAATTTAACTTAACGTGAGTCGCCACTCAATTATATCGTTATTTTATACTAAAACAATGGCTGTATTTGACACTACACAGTGTCAATTTGATACTGTATAGTATCAAATTTAATTAGGTGTCAAATTTAATAGGAGCAGTGACTTACATTAGATTAAATTTGACACTATAGATTTAACAGAGTACTTAAATTTTCTTACTTAATTGTTGATGACTGAACAAAATTATTTTCAGATCTAGATATCTAAATCTTTAGATACTTTAACAAAATCGTTCTTTCCATGTATACAAAATTATATATATTCTTGTATCTTTAACAAAACAGAATTAAATGTTTGATTATTATTAATCAAATAATATCATTGATTATTAAACGTTGTACAATGTTTCGATAATATTGAATGTAAAATCAATATTAAATGTATATTAAATTCTCCAACAAAAATTAAATATAATTTTAGTTATTTTCTATTTGGTGGGCGACACGCTTGACCTAGATTTTTCGCCTCGTGCACGAGTGTCATACTGATCTCTAAACAATTCCTTAAACTAAATTATCGCAACAGTTATACATCTTAAATGTCACCATAGAGAATTATTACTGTCGTACATTTTCCGCTCCTCTACGGCGCCAGAACGCGGCGCCTCGTATTGTAGAGACGAGGACGACGACGGATTTCGACTGAATTTGCCGACGACCTACTCCTCATTCGCAAATTAGCGAAACGGACGTTGCGCGTAGACGTTCCGGTGTCGAGGCGAGCAGGTCGAGTGTACTCTCGCATCGACGCGATGTTGATTACGAACAGTGCTGGATATCGAGGATATCGAAGATGTCGACGAGGTGACCTGGTGCTGCGTCGCGGCTTAGGGACAGTGGGTCAAGTAGGTCGTTCCCGCAACGCTCAGACGACCGACAAGCGCGCAAGCGGAGATTACGTAACCCTCGGAGGGAGAAAGTCTGCGCTCCTTCTCCTCTCTCTCCTTCCATCGACACACCGCCACCACCGCTATCCAATCTCCCTCTTTCTCCTCCTCCTCCTCCTCCTCCTCCTTCACCACCACCTTGCACCTTCACCAACGATCGTCTCCTCACCTCAAAGCCGCGGACTGTTTACAAACAAATCCTCCCACCTTTCCAAACGACTTTTACGATTGTAACACCACAGCCTGGACCTAGATCGACCTGGTCGAAGGTACGGTCGACCGAAGCGTGGCGGCAATGTCGCTGCAGCTGGTGGAACTCACCGAGCAGACTGCATTGCGCAAAATTGCAGGGAGCCAGAAAGCGCCGGACCAAAGAAAACGGCTCCCGTTTGAACGCGTCCTTAAGAAACTGTCCAACTCTTCACCCGCCCGCCACACTTCCGTCGTCCCACCATGTCTAACTTGATCCCGTTCCATTCTACGTTACGTAGAGTTCTCGTCTGCACCTCCTCGCCACCGTTATTTCTCTCGTCGAGATACCTCTCTTTATCGCCTCCATCCCTCATCTCTCTTGTGTGCACGTATCTCTCTCTTTCCCATCCCACCTAACGCCGCCGCGCCGTTGCGAACGTCGTCGTTTCAACCTGGAATCGACTGTGAAGCTCCTTCGAGAGTGAGATAAGATGAAAAGAAAGGAGGAAGGGAAGGAGGTGGTCGATGTAGAGAAGAGACCGGGACGAGCGAACGTGCAACTCCGCTTACTTTACTTTTTACATCCGCGTTCCAGATTCTCTGGAATCCGGTGCGCGTTCATAACTGTAGTTAATTGTTGTTTAGGTCGCGGTGCCTCTCCGTGGCAATGAGCAGCGGATAAAGATGGAACGGTCGAACGGAACGTCGGCTACTTCCGGATTAATGGGCTTCTTGCCCGAATCGATAGAATAAAAATGTAATTCATGGTTTTATTATCGGAAGATATTGATTGAATAATTATCTCTCTTAAAATCTGTCTCGACAATCATGTTTTATTAATGCCAGATCGAAAAATTTTAAAAAATAAATCAATAAAAAAAAATTTAATTCTAATCTAATGCTCAATAAATTTTTTAAAAGAATGTGAAAATTCTTAAACACAAGGTTCTGAGTTTCTTTATGAAAGAGTTAAGTGACAAATTTATAGGTCACAGCATAAAAATTTTCTTAGCAAATAATTTTATTATATATGATTTATATCTCAGCATGTTAAGTGGTACAAATCATGAAGAAATATACCCACAAAAATCTATTAATTACATTGAAAAAATTCTTTTAGAATTTTGTTTCGTTATTTGTATATGATTTATACATATGTATATGAAAAGTCAAGCAACAGTCATACATCATGTAAATCTTATTTTATTTTTCTAGTTTCTCGAATTGAGAAAATTAACAACTGTCTCCTCCATTCGAATTAGATGCCCGTCCATTCTCACAGCAAGAGAAGTCCACGATCGATCGTTGCATAATTTACTGCGCCGCGAGCGCGTGCTGTATAGACACGATCGCGTCGCGAGGAGAGCGCAGTTAGCTCGCTTGGAGTTCGGAAGAGAAGAAGAATAACAAAAAGGACAAGAGGAAAAGAGAAAAATGAATGCGATCGATACTCGATTATACTCGAGAAACGACAGGGGTGGAAGAGGAGGGCGGTGACGATCAACGTGCATATCGGGGCAAAAGAAGCTAGGCTCGTTAACGTCACAATTATTCGCCACGGCGCATCCATTTTGTCGAGAATTATCGATTCCTCGAAATTTTCTGCACGCGAAAGTCGGCGGCGCGAGTGCACGTCGTCGATCGCGCGAGATTCGCGAAGCGGAGAGCGCGATTCCGCGTCGCCGTTCGTCCGTTCCAACTCCTGCATGGAGGAGGACGGGGACGAACTCTAACGAACGGATGGCAGAACGGGGAATTTCACACAAAACATAACCCGCATATAGAAACGCAGACACAGTGGCCTAGACAAGTAGGTCGCGGCGCAGTTCTCCCTGTCCGAGCTCGCGTGCGCGAGTTATACTCACGTATGCGCGCGTATGTCTACGAGGCGCCTCACACATAGAGACGTGCGCATGGAGAAAGAAAGAGAGAAAGAGCGAGGAAGAGAGATGGCCGCGTGTACATGTACGTGTACGCACACACGACGGAGCGATGTACCTATGGTATTACGTAAACTAGGTGCTCACTACTGCGCCACATGTTACATAGGTAGACGTGTACGGAGAGCAGAGCAAGGGGTTGAAGCTAAGTGTGGGACGACAGTGGCACAATTTTTTTTTTTTTTTGCGGATCATTCCCTGCGCAATTTTTCTTCGAGCATGAGCTGATATCGATCCTACAGCAGTCGTGCAGTCGGGAAAAAAAGCTATAATAATAATTATTATTATTATTAAGTGCTGTTATTAATAGATTCTCCAACGAAAATATGCTATTAGATATTTTTAATGACGTTTTATTCTACTGGTCCTTAAAGAATTTCTTAAATTTAGAAATGTTTAAGAAATAAAATTGCAGTCAATGACTGGGAAAATCGTTTGTGCAAATACTTATATATTGGGTTGGCAAGAAAGTAATTGCGTTTTTTTTTAAAAGGCATCCATCAGCAAAAACCGCAATTACTTTTTTGCCAATCCAATAGATATATGTAAATAAAAGATATAATAAAAATATAAAAATGTAATACGTACAATAAAAATAAATATAATACAATAAAAATGATAAATATTATCTCTGTCATTTTAAGATTTCATAGATTTCAGCATTCAAGAAACGAAATAGATTTGAATCGACTTGTCTTCCCAAGTATTTTTCGGTTAATTAAATTTTCAATCGTATAGCTAATATTGTTGTCATACTATTTGCATGTATTAATTATCCGTGTATTTTCCACACAGGAAAGCGATATGTTGCATCAATGACAATTACTATCCGCGCAATATTGGCGTTCGGCAAATCGAACCATTCTATATCGCAACAGCGTGTTACGACAGCACCCGTCAAGTTAAGTTCAGTGTTAGAGATTTTCGCTATTCAAGTAACGGCAATCGAAATTGCTGCAACAGCGAAGTTAATGTTCATGCATGCACTTCTCAATGCTGCAATACAGTGTGTATCGTATTAACATAACTTCGTGCCGTTGCGGCAACTGAAATTCCCCATTTGTGCAACAGGGTAGTTCCTGCACAAAGTCCAGCGTTGCATATTCGTAGACGTGAAACGGTGATGTTGCTGCGACATAGTTTTAAGCCGGTTATTTATTCCTTCGAGAGTGTCGAGAGAAGCGCCTCTCTCTCTCAGACGAAAGTTCCGTTCAAATATGCGTTTGTTCGCGTTCTAAGATGGCATCGAGCCGTCGTTCGCTCACGTGTATTGCACCTAAGTGCATCGTTACGTAGAGTGCATACAAACGCAGGTGAGACGATCGCACTGCGGGGAAAAAAAGGCAAAAGAAGAGGATACGCATAACGAAACGGCGGCGTGCGGGAAGAGACCAGCCGATTGGTCGCTCGGTCGTTCGGTAACAAATTGTCCCAGTGTGTCGAAAGTTTATGGTGAATTATTGCGTCGCAATATCTAGACGGAGGCCCCCCGGTTCGCCGACTATCTGGCCTACTTCCATGTTTTTACTCGCGCACCGATTCGCAAGCGCACGTATACTCGTCGCGTAAATAACCGCTCGCATATACAGGTGCGCTCCTCATTCTATGGCGCCGTTAGGCCAATGAGAGCGCCTTGATCGTATTGAAATGCAGGTGAGGCTTTTGCGGGAGGCCCCGTGCAGTTTTCTTACCCACGACGATCTCTATAGACGCGAGACCGACGATGACAGATATCGGTTAATTCTTTAAAATATCACCGATTTCATCCCGGTCATGAATCCATTGATGGCGACTATTAATCAAGCATTAAGCTGATGTCTAATATTGTAAAAGAGAATATACATTTCTAAAAAAAAAAAAGACAACACGTCTTTTTTTTTTTTTCGAAGAATAATCGTACAGGTGTCAGTAAGATGTTTTGTAACTACAGATTTTAAATTTAAAAGAAAATCAGGTTCTCGGTCCCATTCATGTTTGAAGACCGACTCTGTACGTTTAAAGGTCGAAAATAATAAATAGCGCGACAGAGTCTTGTCGGAGAAGTCGCTGTAAATTATCGCGAAATAAGTGCTACTGATTGTTTTCATTTAACATCGGCCAATACTAATAATAAATCGTGGAAAATTGTATCAGACCAGAGTAATGGTTTCTGGAACGGCGCGACGGGACGTACGACGACGTAAGCGGTGACCTTTTCAACGATTCGTTAGAATTTAGAGAATCGACGAGAAGAGGATCGGCCTCGGCTCCATCTGACACAGACAGAAGAGAAAGGGACAAGAAGATGATCGTAAGCGACGTATACCTGGGTGATTGATCGCGTAACTGGTCGTCGCGACATCCCGTGATGCTTCGTGGGAGTCATAGTCGCATTTTCTGTTATTTTAACCGGCGGTGTTGACGGAGAACATCACTTAGAATAACTTTTCAAAGGTTAGGAAGCAGTACGGCACGTGGATAAGCTACGCAGTTATATCGCGTAAATGTTTTCGTTAATGCGTCGTCAATGAGACATCATTTTCTAAGTCAAAGCTAAGCTTTTCGCTATCTTAGAAAACCGTTCACAGCAGTAAATAGTCTGATTTTATTTTAGCACTATTTTTACGTTAATTAAACTCCTATTACTTGTTATTTATTTAATAAAGAATTTTGCCATTATTTTGTACACTATTTGTAAAAAATAAATTTTAGAATATTTATTCAAAAACTTTTAATTTTCTATAGAAAATCAGAATATTTCTCGAGGTAGATTGAGAGAAAAATGTTTTGTATTTGTGCAACTACAATTGCACAATAAAATAATTATAGTTAGTAATAATAATTATAAAAGTTCTAAGATGATAGAATTAAAAGTCAAGAGAATAAGATTTTATCTATTTAAATTCATTCTTAATTCACTACAAATTGCTTGTTTTCGATCGCTTGTCAAATATAAAAATGTAAACATATAAATTTCAGCATTTCTATTAAAAGGAAATTCACTGTAAATTACACGAAGATTTTGTGAGAGAAGTAAGTCAAGTACACATCATGGAATACGCCGCGTGTTTATCATAAGCTATTGCGCTCCGCAACGACATAAAAGAATTAACAGTGTTCGCGGTCAACGTCGACGATTGCGAAGAAGAAATCCTAGAATGTCGACATATCTCTGCGTAGCTCGAGTAGCTCTAAGATTCCGCGGCGGCGACTAATATCGCAAATAGCTTCGCTAAAGGGCGAGAACGTGCAGGGATGTGCCAATGTAGCATTGTGTAACTATCAACGTTGTAATATGTTGCAAGGTATAACGAATGGCGCCAGTCATTAAACGATACGATTATGTCGTTATCCCGCGGATGGATTCGTTAAATTTTAAACGCAAGCGGCATAGAACGCCGCGAATAACTCGGTATTCTGAAGGATAAGGACGATCGTGGCACGCTGGTAGTCAGTGACATTATATAATTGCTATTGATATCACGGTAACGGCGAACAATGTTATGAAGAGTCGCACTCGACGCTTCGCCGACGCTACGTCCGCATTCACGTCGTTTCATAAATCGAATCGCTCGTAGAAGAAGAGATACACGTGCGGTGCACGCGGACAAAGAGACCGTCGCTTAATCGCGTAAGACGGCGCAAAAGACAAGAGACAAAGAGTAGGAGAGCAGAATTCAATTCACGACGACGCCGGCGCGCATTATTGTTGCGCGTTGTGCAAATGTCGCCTACGTTGTTGCTACGTTACGTATTGTCGAAACAATCGTCGGAATGCTGGCTTCTCGATGCTGGTATTTGAGACGTCATTTGGAAGAAAATGCAGAACGCGGGCGGAGAATTTCTCGCTTAAGGGCGAGGAGAGAGAGAGAGAGAGAGAGGAGAGAAGAGAGGGTGCCTTGGAAGATACCCAGTGCTTACGCAACGTTGTGCAACGTTTGTTCATCAGTAATTGACGCAACGATGGAGCTGCATTGTCGAATCAATAGCCGTACAAACAAACTCACACTTCGACGAAAACATGAGATCATTTCCCGCGAATGTTGTACACAACATTGTAGAATCTCATTTCGCGTCCTAATTTATTAACAAAGAATAAAAGATTGTATTTCCTCTACGTTATTTTACCTAATAAAAAATATGTAATAACTAATGAAATTAAATATATACATATATTATCTTAAAAATGAAATAAGCAAAAATGAAAATTGTATTATTTTGACGCAAAAAATATTTGTGCAAGTCGAAAAATTTCGATTCTAAGATCAAGAATGTGAAATTTCTTTGTTTATACTAAGACAGACCGCATTCATTGCATAAAATTGCGTATTTTTCTTATAATATTTTTAAATAAAAATTTCCTATAATGCTTTCGGCTCACAGTATCTATTGCTAGAAATAAAATTTGAAAAAGTGAAATAGTTCCTGAGAAAACTTGCAGACGAGCACTCAGATAAACACCTAACTATAAATAATAAAGTAATTTACTACGCGCATACTTAATAAATTACACGATACAAACAGCACGAAAAACCATAGGTTTCTTCCTGTTTTAACTACTTGGCTTACTTGTACCGCGGTATTTTTAATATTCTACGCATGATTATTGTCATACGATATCTGCTCCCACCCAACAATGTTGTGCAATACCCGGCGGTATCGCGTAAACCGCGGACCGTTATTCACATAAAATCGTAGATATCGCGGGAACCACATGGTTTTTCCATCTACGCGGTTCTTTCTTGCCGTACGATCGTTCAATACTGTCCGGTGAACGGGAGCATCTCGCTTAAGTTTCATTCAACGAGATTACGCAATGTCGTGTAACACGGTCATTCGACGATCGTATGGCGGTATGTAAACGCCATCGTTACAGCTGGCACAATTATCGCCCGCTATCGATTCTCAATATTAGCAATCACCGCGATCGACGATCGTTGATTGTGCTGTCGTTGTTGTCGAGACGTGCTCGAAAATGTCTCCTCTCTACTCAGAACAGCGGTATTACGTAACTTTGTGCATCACCATACGTAGATCTGGGTTGCACAAGATTGCGTAATCCTTCGTGAGAAGGAAAGAGAGAAGAGACTGACGAGCTCGTATGTAAACGCCGTAATTATACGAGTGTACTTATCTGTCGATTAATCGTCATATTCAAAGCTCTCGGGAATATGTTTTCTAACGCAGAGTATTTCTAGTGAACAAAACTTTGAAATATTTCTTTCGGACCTTTGGAGAATATTTTTTAACATAATAAATAAATTCATGTATAAAATGTTGAAAATCAGAATCAGAGTAGTCTGAAGTCTGAATAAATAATTTTCACATTCAAAGATCTCAGGAATATACATTATAACGCTTCTTCCACTGATTGAAACTTTGAAACACAATTTTTTTTTAAACCTTTCAAATTTAAATAAAAACGAAACAAACATAATATAAATATTCGCAAATAAAATGTCAAAAGTTAGAATTAGAGAAATTTAAAGTTAAAAAAAATAATTTTAGCTAAAAAATATGTGTGAAGTCTATACAAATATATTCTTTTTATTATCTTTTCAAATCTGACATGCATATGGATCCTATTTTTAGCAAAATAATTTTCAATTATATCGCGCGTTGCAAAATATTAGTCGCGAGGCATTAGAGAGAAGCTTGGTGCTTCACCAAACCGCATTTCTAATACACGTTGCCTAATACGATTACGCGACATATTTTTTACCGCGACGCAGTAGAAGGAGGAAGAAAACACCCGTATTTATACCGGGGGGCGTTCGTAATGTTTCACGGCCGTGCGTAGCGGTACGATATTAAGGATTAACGTGTGAGTTACGCACGCGAAGTCGCCGGTACTCTTGGGAAAAAAACACATGTTTAACACAGTTATTTCGCGCGTACTTAGCCGTATGTTTGTATTACGTTTTCATTATAGTCCACGTAATTCGTGCGCGCGCGCCGTCGACTGTTGTTCTCGCAGGCGAGGAAAAAAAAAAGAAGGAAGAGAAAAAAAAAATCCCGTCCACGCGGGGCATAAATTATCTCGGAAGTGATTATCGCGTTGCGCGACGCAGATTACGCGGATGCGCGATAATAGAGCGACCGTGTTGCATTTCGAATAATAATAGCGAAGCGGTCTTCACCCGTCTCGCCCTTCCGCCCCCTGTTTTTTTCCTCCTATTCGCCATCCCTGATCGGCGCCGATGCGCGTTGCATCGCGCCGTTCTCGGAAGAAAGCCGCTCTCGCATCTCATTACCGTTGTAAATAACGGCGATGACGCGTAGGAAATTCCACGGAGTCTGGCTATTTATAGACGCGCGATATCGCACGCATTGCGGATGCGGACGATCGTTAGATATCCGCTGGGGGAATACCCGCCCGCGGAGGAATTACCTGAAACGTTCTATCAACAAGAACATTTTCCCTATTGTTTTAGATGTTTTCAAATTACAAACGTACAGTAAATGCAAAAAGTATTCGTACATGGAAAGACTTTTATTTAAAAGAGCCTTGTTTGTGTAGAAAATAAACATTAATCAGCAGTTTTATACAATGAGTATATATTCGATCCTAATATATATAAACAAAGAAAACAAAAGAGCTTTGCATGTGCATCTTAAAAGCTTTTCTCGACTATACGAGTACTTGTTGCAAAAAATAATGCAGTTTTCCATTTTCGCTTATCATTAAGTTTATACGTGATAATTATTACACATCTTTTTAAATAAAATGATTTTAATTTTTAGAAAATTTTCTATTTTATACTTTGTTAATAAATTGCTAATTAGTGTTTACTTTTTAAGATGTCGCCCTTGTATGAATATTTTTTATACTCACTATGTTTTATATTTTGGAGTATTTTAAAGATGAATCAACATCGATATTATTAAATTGCTTACCAATTTAATTTGTATAATATTACGTATTCCAGCTTTATGGATCAATTCTAAGCAGAATCGTAAGATTCGTAACGTGTTCTCGTAAAACTTGTAAGAACTTATGACTAATATTCTAATTTTACGTATGTATTGTAAGATTATTCGTAAATATCTACGATTTCTAGTAAAACATTTTATAGCTAGTAAGAAGTTGTTAGTAAAAAAAAAATATTGTATAAAGGTGTAAGCACTTGAAAATTCTTACAAGTCTTACAAGAATACGTTAGGATTCTGCTTAGAAGTTAAGCATTAGAACTGTGTTTCAAGAGCGACAAATAATCAGCGCGCAATTCGCTTAAACTGGAAATTGTAAAATTCACGTAAAATATTATTAAACATTTATTAAAGATTTCTCTATCAAGACCTCGCTTTGACCGAATATGGCCTTCGCTTATTTGTGTTGTATTATCTTCGAATAATTATCTTTTAATTGATGGTTAATGGAGATAAAGGGTATTATGTAGCAACAATATAAGCACGATTTAATAGAGCGTCTACAATATTAAATTCGCGCTTTGCGTACAATGCGTTTTGTTCTCCTTGATATGCACTGACGCGACGTATTTGTCTACAGTCTTTCTTCACGTGAACACGAAGGAATATTATTTCACTTCTCATGGACATCGAAGCGAGGACGCGCGAGCCTCGTACGGCACACATCACTCACGGCGTAACAACAATAGCGATATAACCGACTAATCGTAATTACATAAGTGTGTCACGTAACAGTTTCAGCATGCGACCTACCACTTTCCGCGAGGCACGTCAATGGCTTTCTTTTTACGCCGCGTGTTTACTTGTGCGAGGTAAACACGCGTGACGCCGCGCCGTGGTTTCGCCATGTTCAAGAAAACTCTTTCCATTCGATGCACAATAGCTGTAATTTATAGAAGAGGCTCTTGAACGCGATTTATTCTCTCGACAGTTTTACAATCGTTGGAATAATTATTTTGCTATCGAAAGGATT
The DNA here is from genome assembly GCF_024713525.1 of Acromyrmex echinatior. NCBI lineage: Eukaryota > Metazoa > Arthropoda > Insecta > Hymenoptera > Formicidae > Acromyrmex > Acromyrmex echinatior. The sequence goes on from NC_141869.1 coordinate 3,442,763, forward strand.
TGAATTTCTAGTTTATCTTCTACCAAGCTACGATGTATGTATTTATTTATCTTTTTGAAAAGCTATTCAATCGAACGCAAAATGTATTAGAAAAGAGACAAGATATTTATCTTATTGTTTGCAATACTCTTTCGAATGTACGATGGTCGACGATTTCTCGATGTTCACCGACGCATTTAAAGTGATTCCGCGATCAGCAGCTTCGAAATCTGCCGCCGGATTTGCAGCAGATCTTTTCGCAACTCCACGTGTCATGTCCACGTATATCGAAATAACGTAACTTCGTCGGTCAACCGAAATGAAAAGAGAAATGTAAGCGGGAAAGCGAGAAAAGGCGGGAAGACAGACGCGAGTCATTCAGAACACGATGTACACGTTCACTCGTATTTATAGCGATGAATGAAAGACCGGATGGAAGTACACGAGTTGTTTTTACCATTGCACACACGTCGCAAGCATCCTGTTCCCGTTCACCGTCTCTGCAGGCTCCGCCGTGGTGCAGCGCATCCCCGCGTTTTCGTCGTGCGATTCGGGAAAATGTACCGGAGCACCCTGACGAGATCAGCTGACGCTTCGACTCGGCGAACCGTAACAACACGTGCACGGAACGTCGAAACGAGAAAATGATTTCATCATATGGCGCACCGTCGTGTCGTGTTCCAATAGCCCACGGCCACGTGGCGATACACGAGTCCGCGAACGCTCTGCGTTCTATTTTTTGTTTTCCATTGCGATTCGAACGGATCTCGGTTGACACGTTTTCATTGTGCTTTTCATGCGTGTCGCGGGATCTACGCGTAAGCGAAAGAGAGACGTATTGATTGTTAAATCTATAGAGTATCAAATTTAACCTAATTTAAGTCGCTATTGCTCTTACTCAATAATATCATTATTTACATCAAAACAATGATTACATTTGAAACTTTATAGTATTAATTTGACACTAGATTTAACATTTTTTTATTAAAAACTTTTCGTGAAGTATCAAAGCGTGGTAATATATTGTATTTAAGGTTGTTTAAGTTAAATCACAAGAAGAGAAAATCGATTGTTCTATTAAAATAATGTTGAGAATTATAATATAATATTCTTAAACAAAAAAAAACGGCAGTAATTTATTTATTAAACCGGAAACGCTACTCATATTTTTCTTATATTAACATTATTCTGGTAAAAATTCAGACAAGAATCTTTTTACACTTTTTACACTTTATCTACTTTACAGATTGCAAGGCGTAGAATAACTGAACTAATACTATTTTAATATTAAAAAATAAACATTAATGTTAAATCTATCTTATTTTACGTTATTTCAAGCTAAAAATTTTAATATAACAAAAATTGTAGTAAACTTGAATTAGCATTTGAGTGAAAATTTATTTACATAATTGATAATTTTTTTATATATTTGTTTATATCTGTTTTACAGAATGTAAGGTATAGAATAACTGAACTATTTTTATGTAAAATACACATAGCGTTCCAAGGTTAAGTCAATGTAATTATTACCAGTCATATTAAAATAAAGAAAATAATCACAATTCCCGATACAACATCCATTTTAATTCCGATGAAAGAATTTTTCAATATTGAATTGTGCGCGCGCGCGTGATGAATTCAGTTATATTTTCAAGAGCATTTTTAATCGTACAATGAAAAATAGTCCACTTATGATGCCCATATGTCAGACATTGGCGTATAGTTTACTTCCTGAAGATAATGCACAGCAGGCGAAATAAGGTCAACTATCTGCGCAACAGCTCTCTCAATGGAAACGAGTACGTGGCCGCCGTCTGAATGACACGCATCGCGTGTCAAGGCTTTTTTTTTAACTCACCAAGTTGCGCTATCTAGTTCTTCCTGAAATAACAATGAATTCGTTCTAATGTAACATACGCGTAACTTACACGAAATGTCCGACCCGCGACCGAATTGCGCAATTTTAATCGCAATTCTACATTTTTCTCTTTTCTTTCCATTCGAGCAAGGAAAACACGAGACAATTTTTTTCTTTCGATTATTATGCGTAATCGACACAAGTTGATTTAAAATGATAAAAAGATAATTAAAAGGATAAGCCTGTTATTCGTTAGTAAAACACACTACTTAGCGTGTCACGCCTAGCCTTTCACGTAGATAACCATGTGAATTATCAACTTGTTACATGGTGTACGTAAATGAGGCGTAATGCGTATCCGTCGCCACGTCTGTCGACGTTCAATCAAGAAAAGACGTTCTTCCGCGTAAAATATTTTCCAGACTATTATATGCCGCTCATCTATTACAAGCACTCTCGATGACTAGGAAAATTCTCGCGGACGGAGAAACTGCAGAGATTTATGCTTCCCAGTCGCGCGGCAGGCGCGATGCAATAGCGCCTCGAATAAAACATGATCATTACCGCGCCGATGTAATCCGCCCAACGTTTACGACGAAATAAACATTGCTCGCTGCAGACGGCGCCTCGGTAATCGTGATGATCGACGTCTCGTTGCCGAGAGAGTCTTCTTGCGTTGCGGCGTTTGCGCCTCTATTTTTCTCGCGGCGTTAATGCAACGTATAAAGTCGAGCGGATAAAGATTTTTTTTTTTCCGCAAACTTCAAAATGATACGCAGCCTCTCCATCTTATAACGTTTCTTTTTACGCATCTACACCCCTGTCTGTAAGTTTAGTGAGTACCAGTCTTCGAGCATAAAAATTGACAAGCGTGAAACGTTCTTTTAATAACGTTGTTAATTTATTGCCCATTTTTATTGTCTATAATTATTAGAATAAGAAACACAACTATGCACGGAATTAAATTAAATATGTAATAGTTATATAGAGAGAATATTAAATCAATAAAAATTCTATCTATAAAATCTTTTTCATCATTTATCTATTTTTTTCTTAGAATATTTTTTTTTTAGAAAACTAAGCTTTGCGCTAAATGCAACTTTATACGTTTATTGACAAGTTTGCCATTGGATTCACGTATTAACTAACTCAGGCTAACTCAGAGATCGTTGTAGCAGAAAAACAAAGGGTTAGATCATCATCCCTTATAAATGAGGTTTCTTCGCGAGCCGTACATCCCACGGGACGGACTGAGAAGACTAGTCTGGTCCTAGTAATTACACGGAGTTGCTCTACTCCTTTTTGAAGTTGGCACGTCCGTAGAATAAGTTTACTGGCTCAAATGTCAGCGCAGCTTCCTTGGTCTTCCTCGCTGATTAAGCCCCCTGAGATTAACTCGCTGATGGAGGCGGAATTATTTCATCTCAAGTTAGTAGCCGGCGCGAAGCCGTTCCCATTATCTTTCACGCCAAGTGTGTCCAGAGCTAATATCGAGGATGGACTCCTCATCGTCTATTAATCGTGACGTTAATCGTACTTGAGATATCGATTAAAATACAATGAAATTTTAAGATTCTCATAAACTTGACTCGCACGTATCATTTACTATGCTTGTTTGATTTTTTACTGCACGGAAAACGTTTTCAAAAAGATATCAACTTGACATAAACAGGATTAATTATATAGAAAAAGTGGCTCCAATCGAATTGGCTGAAACTGTGATATTTTGTAATATCATAATATCAGATAATAAAATGTAAGTCTTTACATAAGTATTACAGATTTCATAGTTACTAATGAGATTAAAAAATGCCTTTATTTATGAAACTATTCATTTTTTAATAATTTTAATATTTTTCAAATAATAAGATAAATCGATTAATGTAAAGAAAAAACAAAGTTGCTTAAAAAAAAATTATAAAAGTTGCAATATGTAATTACGTATCTTTTTTAAAAAAACAACATTTCTTTATACCAATTAATTGATTTTATTATCCTGTGCGCAATAATATTAAAGTAGCAAAAAATAAATAATTTAATAAAGATGCCTTTCAGTCCGATTAGATTCGAAATTACAACCTTCAAATATACAGCAAAATCTGTATATTTTTTTATGATTGTGCCTGTGCAGATTTTTCATCGAAATCTTATAATCTATAGTTTCAATCAATTTAACTGAAGCTACCTTTTTCTATATGATTAGTGCGGATCTTTTGCAATAGTCGCGGATATCGATTACGGCACTTGCATTCTAAATTTAAATATCTAGTGAATACGGTTTCGTTTATTATCGAATACGACAATAGGCAAATTTATGCGCTTTCATTCGATTCGATTGCGACTAAATATTTTATGCGTATTTGATAAGAACCGATGTTTTGGTATTAATCCTCGCGAAAACTAGATAACGGAGACGTGATGCGCGTGTGGCAACGTTATCAGGGGCGCCCGATATAATATTACTACAATAATACACGCGGAGGAGTCGATAATAATATTGATGGAAATAAATTACTTAGAATGTGGAACAATCCATACATCTCGCATTTTCGTTATCTTTTTAATGGGAGCATTGGGAACGAGTGACGTTATCCCAGTAATTCTTCTACGTTCTATTTCATTCCTCGTAAGAATTATGAGTTTTTCGTCTCTTTGGGATCCATCCGGAGAGAACCAATATTGCAGCATCGAGTGATTTTAATTTTACACTTAGGAAAAATCGACGTTATCAGGTTTGCTCAAGAGGTATAGGATTTGAGTATTGTCCTCATCCTTCCACCTTTTCATACTTCTCTCTTCCAATCTTTCTTTATTTCTTTAAGAAACGTATCTAATAATAATAAAAAAATTCTGCTTTCTTTCTATGTTTTTTTTTCTTATCCTATCTTCTCGCTTTCAAGATTCTCGGCTCTACACAATTTTACGTAATAATACAGCCTTGGCCATAAATATAAAGCATCCTCAATTTATTGCGTTTTCTTGAAAAAAGTAATAAAAGCCAGAGGAAAATTAATACAATATTAAAATTGTTATAAAATAAATATTATTTTTCAATAAAATTATTTTTTAATTTACTTTTTGTTAGATATAAAACATTTACGTTCAATTAATAGCGGTATTTTATACTTTATGATCAAGATAGTAGCATGTAGTAGAAAAGTTAGGTATATAAATTGTTCTCCATTCTTCATCCCTTAAGCTCTAATATTTAATCTTATCAAATTAGGCAAAAGAGTAAAACTAAAAATATTCAACACGAAAATCGGAATAATCGTGATTTCATTCATAAATTAGAATTTCAAATGTCCCAAGAATACAAGTTTCATGATCGATATCCACGATTGTTGCAAATTTATATTAGTGTAGCTTACAATTATGTGCTCGGCCGGCGTTTAGAATTTTTCCCGCATTAATAAATTTCTAAATAATGCGAATATGCTAACGAGACGAAATAAATGTTTGTGAAGAAAGCGGCCTCAGTTGTGGAAATTCATTGTTTAGTATCGATAACACGTAAAACAGTAAATCGATATAGCACGACAAATATTGGTCTGTTTGCATAATTTAATCGTCGTCATAAAATTTCACCGCGGACATCCTCACTATTTCCTCCACGAGAAAATACTAACTTTTCGCCGATAGAATATATAGTACCAAATCAGTACATTTAACGAATAACGTTCAACGTAAACAAGATAGATAGCGAAATTATGTATCGTGATTTCACCGTATTCCGTATTAAATACGCCGATCGTCGCGCAATTAAAACGTTAATCACAACCAATCGGAATTGCATTATACGTTACTAAAGCGAACATAAAAAAAAAATCACACTTATCCAGTGCGATTTATTTATAAATCATTTATTTTGCCTTGGTTTTTATCTTCGCGTTTATTTCCAGAAAAATATTACAAGATCAAACGAAAGAGATCGAATTATCATTGTAGCGTCACTTTTTCCTTTTATGATTCATTCGTACAGCGAATTTTAAATGCAGATAGATAAAATATTTTCGAGATAAATCACAACGAGAACAATGCATAAATTATAAAGTATAAATAATCGTTAATTGAATCGCATTCTTTTTAGGGGATGATCTTTCACAGTTCGATTTATTTACACAGATACATTTATTTATTTAAAAAATGTGCTATTTCAAGTTAAACCATTTAAAAATATCGAGCTTTTATGAATACTTTTTTTTCGTATTTTTTTTTATTTCCCTGGGAAAAGCAAGAAACTCAGAATGACATTCCGTCTGCAAAATAATTGAGCCAATTGTAAAATAAAAACGGGAGATGATTGTTTTTACTGTCTACTGCAATTTCGTGCACGCTGCGCTTGTGTCATGTAACGCTGTTTGCCCGTACCCTTTTCACTTGGTATTAGTCACAGGAAGGAAGAAGAGGAGCGAGGAAAAGGTAAACTAGACGATTTACACGAGTAAACGTACGCGTGCCGCCTGCATGTCGCAGATAAGTTACGCTCGCGGAGTCGTTACTCTCTCGCGGCGGCTTTCTCTCTTATTCTTCTACGTGCCCTCCCTATCGCGCCTCTTTTTGCCCCCGCACCCACGTGCCCCCAACGTGGGTGTCAGTGTCAGTGTCGCTCAACCTGGATGTACATACACGTACCGACAAAACGGATTCTCAGAAATAGCTCAGCGAACGAAATTTTCCTCCTGCCTTAACCACGCTCTCTTCAGTTTGTGTGATTAAAAGTCAGTCTCTTAACCCCTTGTCAACGTACTCTATAAGACAAATCTCTGCCTTTCATCGTATGGAACAGTGTTATTTATGATTTCAAATTTAGATGTGTTTTATGTAAAGTGCGTGCGTTTGTGTACCTCTTTTAATTAACTTTTAATATAATAATTATTTTCAGGAAACAAAATCTATTATCAAATAGTATCTATTTATCTAGTATAATTATTGTCAGCTTTACAAAAATTTTATGAACACTTTATATAAAGGAGAATAGATTTAAAAAATATTATTGTGAGAAAGAAAGAGAAAGCAATGTGATGTGACTGTGGTAAATTTTCTAGTAATTTATTTTACTAAACTTAAAAGTTAAAATTGCGACAGCATAAATATTTCGTGTGAAATGAGCCATGGTATAATAAATTTTGTAAAATCACAGCGTACCTACGATTGCAACGATAGTTTATCAGATTAATGTTAGTAAAACAGCTCCGCGGTTTTTATTGGACGGTTCAATAATCTCGCTGGAAATTCCAGAAAATGATTTTCTACGTACACACAATGCGTTCGGAAATTGAAAAGATTCGCCACATGTCGCTAAGCTGGAGAAGCAGCTATTACGTTGCCCCATTCGAATCCTATTTTCTAGTAACTGGTTTTCCGTGGTCGCAATCGTACACATTGAATAGAAGGCACGCGAAAGGCGACGGAGGCGAAGCGCCTCCGAGGGTTGAAATATGAAAGACCTATCGCGCTCCTGCACCCCTCATGGATATCACTGTGCGAATTCTAATTTCTGGTTTTCTGCACTCGTTCCCGAGGGGAATTTCCAGTGACACCCGTACGGGACCTTCGTCCGTGACATATGTATTTAAAACGCGAAAGTGATCATATTCCCTCGACACGAGCGAGAGAGTAGCGAGAGAGCGGTATCATTGAAAAGGAAAAGAAAAAAAAATCGAAAGTATTTGAGACGAGTTATCGCATTGAGTTCAGTGTTCTGCTGAACACGAACGCGAAGGTTTAATACACGTGGAACGCTTTGTACACTTCCGTGTACTCCTACGCGGCGGCGATAAAAGGTCCGCAAATGGCCACGACTGAATGCGGAACGGTCAAGCTAAATCTTAATTCTCAACTTCCGCCAGCGCGAATGGACGCATTAAAATATTTAGAACGATACTTATGGTTGCACATTCATGCATAATCAAAGTTTCAATGGTGGAAAGTGGGGCGCATTGTTCAACCCATTGTCAACAAGTTTGTTCGCGTTACTTGAAATCTCCAAAAGTTTTTGTATTTAAAACGAGATAAATATATACTCGAGCGTTGAAAAGAAAAAAAGTGACAATTCTGAGTGCAAAAATGCAAACAACGTGAACAGATCGATTCACTACAAAAAATTTTTAGTTAAAAATACAATAAATGAATCAGAAGAGTCTGATCACATCAATCTGGTTACATCTCAATTAGAATTATAATAATTCACACGAATACTAATTACGGTTAAATCTTTAGACAGAATAATGTTTGACAGAGAAAGATTTTGATTCAAAAATTTAGCTAAATACAAATTTGAAATTAATTTTGTTAAACCATCAAAATAAATGCTGGACGCTGATTGCTAGAATGAAAAAACTTTTTGTAGCATTGCTCATTAAACTTGAATACCCTACAACAAAATTATTATTTTTAGATCATGTTCAATTAAATTTCTAAATATCTCAGCAAAATCGTTCTTTTCGTATAACTTCTGAAGAAATGAGATCTTTCGTACTATTACGAAATTCGGCGAACGTTCCACAGATTAAATTCATTCAAAGATCGTAACCAGGCGAGCCGTCTCTTCTCCTCTCGCCGCGTCGCCACGACGAGCCTCGAACAACCTAATTCAGAACTATCTTCGCGCGAGAAACTCTCAGAAAGGCCTCTTCCGTTGCGTGAAATCCTATTTTCTAGTTTTCCGCGGTGGACTATTTCAGGCGCGAGTGCCTTGCGCGCAGGCCGACGAACGGAAGACGGCTTGAAATATGAGAAACGTATCGCGTCCCCGTATTCCGCGCACTTTCACGCTGAACGAGCTGCGACGGAGTCGTCGTAACCGCGTCGCCACGAGCAAAGAGCCTGCAGCAGCAGCGCCTGGTGCAACAAGTAACATAATTCAAGGAAAGTTGCGCCGCGTCGATAAGGCAATTATTCGGGCCGCAACGCGCTTCGACGGAACAATGGCTTTTGTTGGATACGACGAGAGAAGGGCTTACGGGTAGACGGTGGTCTGGAAGATAAACGTCTTAGGACTAACGCGGGACACGTGTAAAACTTGGATGCGCCTCGCGAAGGCAGTCGGCGCCAGGAACCCTTCGAAGTTTTGCGAGTTGATCTCGAAATGGGCGCCACGACGCGTAAAGTATAATAGAACTCAGTTCATGACACAAAGGGATGCGGCGTTTCATTGTGAAAATGACGTTTAAATCCCATTTGAGTTACGTTGTATATTATTTTGCTGTTAAGCGTCAGTCAGTGTTATCCTATAAGTAAAATAAATTTAATCTATCTTCGTTAGATATATTTCTCATATTATTACAAAGCAATTTGATTCTATATAAATGATAATAAGTTACAATATGAATAAATCAAATAAGTAAAGAAGCGTGAAATGCGCCGAATGTTTCTTCTCCGCAGTGTTTTGCTGAGGATTAAATTTATTCAATTTATATAGACTATAATGTATTTAAAAATTTATATATACGAATTATTATTAGACATCAGGATCTAGTTTCATATTTGGCACTTCTTTAATTATTTGATTTTGATATGTCTAAGTGCAATTGTTAGTTCAGTTCATAAGATAAATTATTAAAGAAGAATAGAATAGAATAAGATTTATATTCATTATTGGTATTTTTAGCCCATGTTATCCTCAAATGAGCTCTTCTACGCGGAAAGAATGGTTTTGCTGAAGTATTTAAGAAGGAGTCCGTGCTAATTATATAAAAAATTGGGAAATGAGTTATTTTTCACTTATAATGTAGCTTATAATGTTAGTAAACAGAAGATTTCCGGTATATATTCAATAATAAACAATTTTTTAATTATGATGCTCTATAAACACAAATTAAACATCATTTATTCATCTTGATTCAAAAACTATCCATTATTGAGCCTTGTATCTATGATAATCTTTAGTTTACCACATAAGCTACATTATATATGAAAACTAACTTATTTTATCGGATTCAATTTTCGATATGATTAGTGCGGGTCTTTTAGCTAGATACAAATCTGAAAGTAATTTTATTGCTCTACGAAAATAATTATGTACAACGTTCAAGCTGGTTGTAGAATGTCAAAACTTTTTGCAACATTGCGCATCATACTTGAGTTTCCTACGTAATTATTTTCACGTAATTATTTTGATGATCCAACAAAATTATTAAATATGTATATCTACCTAAATTTTTACAATTTTTAATACTTTAGCAAAAGCATCTTTTTCGTTTCTCAGGATCTGCCATCTCAGTCCAGCCGATCAAAATTGTCCATGACCTCATTGGGAGATGCGAGAGCAATGCAATGTGATGCAGAAGTCCGCGGATGAGAAATGTATTTCGGTGTACGACGCGCAATGCGACGCCCGCATCGCGCGGATAATAAGGCGCAGCGGCGCGCAATAAACGGCTTTACGGCGGTTCGAGGAAGATGAGGATTTTATCTCGGCGCCGGCGGCAGCAGCAGCGGTAGCACGACGACGTACCGGAATTGATTCGGCCGCTCATATTCGTGAACGAAATTCGCAGAACGCCGAGAGCGTGCATGCGGTTGGGTGTTTATTAGCCGCGAGGATGCGTCGAAGAGAGAGAGAGAGAGAGAGAGAGCCAAATCAAGCCGGGCGCGATATAATCTCGAAATGAGATTCGTCGCTTATTAAGTTAGACACTCACGAATATAGATTTCTCTTTCTCTCTTTCTCTGCATGAAAATTCAGCGCACCACTTTCATCAATATACGCGAAGAATCTTACGACGATAAGATAAAAGAAAGCCGCGTTCAGCAGAAAAAATAGTTCTGCAACTAAGAGTTGTGTGATTCTTTAATATGATATTGTAAATTTTATTAGATATACTGCATTAAAAGACAAAATAGATTCTTACAGGTATTTATTATATTACTATAATTTTCTTTAACATAGTTGTATTATACATTTATGTTCATTGAGGAAGGAAATATTAATCATATTAAAATATTTTACAAAGATGCAAAGTTGCTTCTTCTGCTGAACGGCTGAACAGCCATTAATTCACGAAGGATCGCCGTACGCGAATCGCCATTCGAATTTCTTGCCGCCTGGGACGGCCGCGATGGAGAAATTCTGGCGATCTTTAAGACACGCGTCACTCGAGGGTAGAAAGTTCTTACGTGAGAACCGTTTCCTAGGAGAGCGTTAGTCGGAGATTTGTTTTTGTCGGATTAATATTCACGCTCGCGCAGGATTAATAGCACCGCGCGATACGCGCGTGCAAGGAGCGATAAATTACCAGGTACTTAACCGCTTGCTCAAGCGAGGAGGATTCCTCTCCATGGACTTCTTTAATCTCCTTCTCGCCTCGCCGACCGTCGCCTCTTTCGGACTTCATTCCTAAGTAATTGTTACGACGGTAATGAGAGAAGCGCCGTTCGAAAACGAGCACGAGAGGAGTGTTGGATACCCTCGGTGCCGACAAATGGTTCATACGATGATACCCGAGGTAATCGCGAAGGTTCGTCAACGAGCACGGCGTGATGTTAATAACGATGATTATGACGAAAGTGCCGACTCGGGGCCGTAGATCGCAACGCGGTGATCACGTTTGAACCGGATGAAGTCGTTCGGAATCTCCGGCAGCGGGTCGCGCCGGCGGACACGTGATGGATGAAAGGTGTTCCAGTTATGTGGATTTCGCCGTGAAGGGGATGATGAATGAATCGTGGCGCGGAGGCGTCCGAGTTTCAACGTTACACACGCAGAGAAAGAGAGAGGGACAGAACGAGGAAAGCACGTACGAGCGAAGCCCTATACGCGAGGAGAGATGAAACGAAGTCGTTCGTATACGGCGGTTAATTGGACGACGAGTCGAATCCGCATGACGGATGACTGTCGCCCGTTAACGAAACCGCACGGGTGAAGCGGAGAATACGCGGAGAATACATAAGATGTCGGCTCCTTAACGTCATCAAAGTCCCGTGGTTTCGTCGACGTGATAGCTGTGTTCTTGGTTGCGTTATTTCGAAGGCTGGCTAATGTTACATTTATCAGAGAAATCGCAGCTGCTTCATATTGCATCTTAATGTTTTTACAAAAATCATTTGGAGGATGTCGTTTAAAGAAAAAACTTTTCGTCTTAAGAGAAAAGACTTTTCAATATAAAACTAGAAAGACGGACAAACAAGAACACTCTTGTGATGTATAAATACACACACACACACACACACACACATACACACAAATATTTATACATCAATAAGAGAATACACACATACATACAGTGAATGCAAAAAATAGGTAGAAATTTTCCAAAAAAAGCATCATTTGTAGAAAATAAACAATAATTAACAATTTATTAACAATGAATATATTTTCTAATATAAACAAAAAAGTTTTACAAAAATAACCGTGTTCATAATTTTACAAGCAACATTTCTCGATTGTACGAATACTTTTTGTACGTCTAAATAATACAATTTTGTATTTTTGCATATTATTAAGATAATATATTATTTTAATTATTACATCTTCCTAGGTAAAATAATTTAAAAAAAATACAATTATTTTATTCTTTGTTAATAAATCGCTAATTAATGTTTCATTTCTAAAAATAAGGATTTTTGAAAAAAATATCCTTTCTGTATGAATCCTATTTACTTTTTGTACTCACTGTACATACATTACTAATAATTGTTTGATTAATATTAACTCTCGTAAACAAATGTTTAATTATTTATGTCATTAATGTTAAACTAACTGTAGAAATAATAATCGCAGAAATGTCAACGATATCGGTTAGCTTTGGATCAATAATATATTACTGAATCTCATTTATTCTTAGTGCTTCATTGAGCCAAGTGATTCAACGTTCCGGTTTTTAAGTGGAAAACTTTAATGTGATGATATTAACACATCGAGATACACCGGAAATTGGGAATCGTCTGGTTCAATGCAGCGAATAGGATTTGTTAGCATACTTGACGTGTTCCACAATGCGTAAGACCGGCCGCTAAGGTTTCGCTATTATTGGCTGACCGATAGGTTACCGTGTCAATCTGTCTAGTCTAGACTGGCACGTGTCACATGATCGATAACTGGCCGCTATATGTCTATCTTTTTGATTATTGGCCTTCCCGAACACAATCTAAAGTAAAGTAATGGTAATGCCTGTGGAATTTACAATTAACAATTCAACGTTGTTAAACTGCTGCGTCATTAAATAGATAATGTGATCTAGTAAGATAACATTACAAGTGTGCTTAAGAATGTAATTGATAAATCAACCGTTTGACGCAGCTTATAAGATTGAGTATTACACTAAAAAAGACGGTTCTAAAAACGATAATTTGTTTCCATAATTCTTAAATTATTATTGTTGAAATAAAAATAATTTCGATCGCTCTTAATATTTAATAATTATAAAATCGAATAATCAATAAAAGATGTATAATTAATAAAAGAAGAAATATTAAAGTAGAATAATAAAGATAAAATTCGCAATAATAAACATTAAAGTTGAAAATCGACGATATAAACATCCAGGTGTCATTACCGAAAGTAATCAAATAAAGTGTCATGCTACACCATGTTATGTCATTAATAAATAATATTGGTATTTCTCGCAAAAAAGAGAGGCATTCTTTAAAATCTACCATGGTAAAGCATTAATGGACAAACTGAATTTAAATTTAGTATTTAGCGAATATTTAAATATTCGATTAAATAAAATCAACGAGGAATCAGCAGAGTCATCAGGAAGACATGAAGGTCTCATGAAGGTGTTCCTCGTTCATTCTTCGCAGAGATTTGGATCTTTTTATATTTAAACAGATGACCAGTATAGATGCTAAAAAGGATTTCGAAGATCGGTCCCGAGATCAATGTTGCTTTCGGAGAAAACGCAATATTAATGAAACATCGTGATTCGTGAATTCCACGAAAGGCCAAATGGATCGTAAACTCTCGTGGAGTTGAAACTATGGATCAGTATCGAGTAAGCATATTGTCAGAGTAGTGTGTGTCAAAGTAATTCATAAATATTCTCCAAGCTCGACAGAGAAACAGAGAGAGAGAGAGGGAAGAAAAACAAGAACAGGGGAAATGAACGAAAACCTCGGATTTCTTCCTTCTTCCTCTCGCGCGAGCGGCGGGAAGCGCTTAAGAGATTAAACCGGACGGTTCAAAGTTCTTGTCTCCCGTGTAAACACCTTAATGGACCGTAGGAGCGGCTGCACCTGTTGCTTGCGCGTTAAGACCGAAAAATATTTTCGAGATTCCAACAGTCCGGCGACAGAAATTCGTCGTTTCGTACTTTAGATACTAACAGACGATATCCTCCTTTAAACAACCAATCATCTTTGTGCAACCGCAAACCGAGCCAAGTGGCGGATGTATTAATTAAAAGCGGTCCAAATTGGAAAATCATGTAAATAAGTGATTCTAAAAAAATAAAACAAAATATACATACGTTAAGATATTTAAATGTTATCCTGAAAATAAGTAAAGTGGCAAAAAAACAGTCTTGGCCAAAAACATTAGGCACTTTATTAATCATTATTTAAAGTTTTAACTCGAAAATTGATTTATGGTATTTGCCGTAAATTATCCTTTGTTTTAAAAACATTTTTAATTTATGTATAGGTACAATGCCGGTAACAATACAGATAAAAGAATTTCAGATAAATAAAAAACATAGATGCCTAATATTTTTGGTCAAGACTGTATTTTCCTATGCTGTAGTGATAGCACAGCTGTTATTTTTGCCTGAACAATTTCAATTCTTGGACTTCTCACGGAATCTTCGCAGTTATCGTTCACGTGATACGTTTATACTTCGTTAAGCAACGTCGAAATTTACATCAGCATACGCGGAATGTATGATTCACTAATTGAATCATGCTGGCTCATAGGATCACTTGCGATCTCTTTCTTTCTAAGCTTGATTAACGAAGCACGGGATTAAATAAGATTGAGAACATATTGCTATACGAGAATGCTTTCCAAGTTGGAGGCCAATGACGAGCGATCAACGACGTCGAGGTCGTCGTATCACAATTACGGCTCTGCTGCTCATAACTTCCACGTGATAATTGCGTTGTTGTCGCCGAAAGATGTCTTGTCAGCGTCAACAAGGTGAACGAGGTGACGGATCTAACAATCATTTTGAAACCGTGAATCATCGTCAAGCAACTGGAACCGGTTCCAGTCGGATGATGATGGCAATTCGTCGCTCTTGATAGTTTATTTTTAAGTTTCTCTGGCGTCCCGCGCGAAATCTTGCGTGTGTATAAAATGCAGGCAGGCGCTGATTTTCTGCAACTTAGCTGGAAACACGTCGTGTAAAAATGTCGCGGATTGTTTACGGACCCGCCGCGGAACTCGTCGCTAATCTCATAGAGTTTTACAAGCTTGTCGTATCACGTGAACGATAACCAACCTTCTGGCATGTGGGCACGTGATAACGTCTGCGCAACAAAATGGTAGATACATTAATGTACGCAATATCTTGAAAAACTTTTTATCACCCGATAATCATACCGTTGATACGTCATCGGGTCTGACGTGTCATTAGAAATTCTCAGAGATACCTACGGCATGAAGATCAACAACTACCATTCGACGAAACTCGTTGAGCTTTGAATTTATACTCGTATGAGTTAAAAAGATCGAGTATCAATGTTTATACCGCCTACGATCTTGAGTCAGCATAAAATTATTTTTACAACGCGTATTAATTTTTAGTCTAGCAAATAAACTAAACATATATTTGATCTAATTGTTTATTTGTTTAATGTAATTAAATTTTATTCTATCAGTAATAGACTGAGATATGTGTTTGTTTGAACTGTACGAGGAAATAAATAATACTATAAGCACAATGAAGTGAATTTTTGCAGGGAAAGATTTTTGATAAAAAAATCCAAAAATTTATGTAGGTAACATATCTGGAAATAATTTTATTAGACCATTAAAATAATTACGCAGAAAACTCAAGCATAATGAACTGGAAAAAGTTTTGACATTGTAACAAACAACTCGAGCGTTCTACATAATTACTTTGATAGTCCAACAGGATTATTTTCTATATCTAGATTTTTAATTATTATTTCAGCAAAACCATTCTTTTCGTGTATAAGTAAAATTGTAATAAAAACATATAATTCTCGCACATCATTTCTCACAAAACATTCATGTTGTTTTACTTTTTACTTATAAAAATAGAATAATAAACTTCGTCAAGAAGCTCTTCAGAGTCAAAAGCTAATAAGTAAATTGCAGGTAGTCAACTCTGTTCTCTCCGTCGCTCGCGAATTTCTTTCTTTCTTTCTTTACCATTGCAACAACTAGGAGGAGCTATTTCAGGATCAAGTTCATGACTCGTTGGTATACAAACGATTCTACTCAAACGACACAACGGAAGTTCTCGGTTGCGCGACCAGTTTCACGAATATTCCGGTATCCTGGAGACTCACGTGACGATCCTTCCTTCTCTCTTTCTCTCTCATTTTCCATTGCATCGGGATTTCAGCGCGTTACCCGTTTTCCTTTCATTTCTTTTTCACTCGTCCTTTTTTCGGTTTCGCAATTACCACCGAGACCACTCGAAGCGTCAATTGCGCTAGAGAATAAATTAGTTTCGCGATTATTTGACTACGTAGGTGGCCGTTCTCTCAGGCGAGACGATAGACATCGGTCGGGCAAAAAACACGAATTTAAAAGCGCGCGTTAATAGACTTTAAACATTATTTTTCTTTCGAAGCGTAAATCGATGTCAAAAGTTAGCTTTCAAGACTGCCAGGGATTCTGTCGCTAGGGAAAAGACAGGCCTTCAGCTAAGAAAACTACGTAATTTGTCTGTCAAGAGATTGGACAAGAAAAAATGAGTAAATGACAAGCATCAAGATGTAATGATAGCATAACATAATTATAAATCTAAATTTATTAGCATTTAATATTAATTCAAAATATTTTGTGTTATTCACACATAATAATGATATCAAGATATAGATAAAGACTAATGAAATGAAATATTTTAATTAATTAATCATAAGTAACGAGTCAAATTGAATATTTGCTCTCGTTTACTAATGAAACAAAAATTATAAATTAATATCAAATATTGTTTGAAATAATAAATATACTTAAATCTTAATATTATCGTTATTATTATTTGCAATTCTCTCGAAGTTCTATGATAAGCACAACTAATTTTTTTTAAGACGCTCGATCGGTATTTACGTTGTTAATAAAGTAAACGCGCTTGCGGTGAGAACTGGTTCGCATGACTAGGCAGGAAAGAGAGCTGATTAAGTTCGTGGCATAGCGCGCGTGTAGATAAGCACGCTCGCTAAATTTTGGGAAAGAGCTTTATCGATGACAGGAAGTCAATATTTTGATAGATATTCGCTCGCTGACGCGATCGATCACTGATCACGTTCGCCTTAAGTAACTGCGATATGTCAAGTTTTCTTATAGCTTACGATTTCCAATCAATTTCTTTTGTAATTAGTTAATTAATGCCATTTATTTACGGCTACAAAAGATAAGATAAACATAAAGTGACAAGTAGCGGTGTATTGATTTAAATGCTTTTGGAATTCGACATAATCTTTTAAATGGTATGAGACGTTATAATACTTTTGTGAGAAACTTCTGCGTGAAGATACAACGAAATCTCTGTGATATGTCTATAATGCAAACTGCAATTCAAGAAGTTACGAAATAAAAACGCGAGCTTTTTGCGCGATATTAATTCGGTAGTAGTCACCTCATATTTTTTTTATGTAAATAATCTTACTGTGATTGTTTTATATTCCAATTAAAATCATTATTATTAACATATATCATATATATTATTGACTGTTTTTCAACTTATTAACATTTGAGAACATTATTGATTTAATCACAATTTTCTAAAAAAAAGAGTAAAAATCAAATAAATATTAAATAAAATAAGCATGTTTTTTTTTTATTTATAATTGTACAAAAAATAAAGATTTTAATTAAATAACACGTTTTTATTGCGGGTTTTCGATGGAATTGTACATTTAAAAATTCATAAAAAATAGTTATTAAAGAAAAAAATATGTCCAAAAAAAAAACAATATACAATTTACAATTTACAGATCTGTTCGCAGTCCTTACACTTGTTGTACCCAAAACCTTCGCTTTTTCTCCCTTCAACGTCTAAATATATATACTTATCTTGCTTTAAGTGCAAAAATTTATGGGAATTTCAAATACCACGAATAAATTCATCTTCTTATCGATGAAGTACAAAAACATTCTAAGTGATTGTTCCCGGAAAAGAAACGCACTAAATTTCTACGAATCATATTTTCAACTTTCAATGCCACACACCACGACTCGCGAAAGATGGAATGAATTTAATCCCTCGCGGCATATCGTCATCATCATCGTGGTCTATTATGAGATAATCTAGTCGACCGGTGGTCGACGGTGCCGTGTAATTCTGACACAAAATGCCATGAAAAATGAGCTAGAAAAATTGGCAGGAAAATTGTGCAAGCCCGCAATTATGTAAATACACAAACGGCGGAATACCCCACACGTAGTGTCCTCTCGCTTCCTCTTTACGTGCTTGTTGCGCGCCTACTCGCGATATAACGTCGGTCGTGCATCGTTCTCTCGCGCGCTGGAATATGCACGCCCACGAGTACAACGGAGAGACACGTCGTGACGTAAAACCAACAACCGCGCTAATCCGTAGACCGTAGAAGGCTGAAAGGCTATTGCGAGGCAATAAGGCCGGTTATGAGTACGTGGGTACATACAGTCGCGGTGTGGGCGCATACTATGCGAGCTCGCGCTCGCAAGGACGTTCTTAACTATTGCGGTTTCCTCGACACGGACGCGCACACGCCATCCGTACCTACATATACGTCCATGCTCTACTGTCACACCGTACGTCATTCCTCCGCTCCTTTTCACCAGAAAATCAGAGTCGACGTGCAATCCTTTGCAAGCACCGTTCATCGCACTTTCAATATGTTTTCCTGACCTCGTTTTTATTTTTTCTTATAATAATAATAATTATCATTTTCTAAGGTTAATAATTATCATTTTCTATTATAATTATAATTATAATTACATTCTATTATATGCTTTTAATTATATGAATTTTAAGTAAAAAATAAAAAGTTTTTGTAATTCATCAACGAATATAATATATTAACAAAATAATAATTGTTCATACCAAACATTTTTCTCAATAATTAAGGATCAGTATCTATCTACATGGAGAAAGAATGTTTTTGTTGAAGTATTAAAATTTAACTAGAAACAGAATCTAAAAACAACATTATTGGAATATTACGTGGGAAACTCAAGCATGATAAGCAATATTGCAAAAAGTTTTAACATTCTAGTAATCAGTTTGAGTCCTACATAGTTATTTCGATAGCTCAACTAAACTATTTGTAGATATGTATTTAACTAATTTTTTAGCACGAAATTAGATATTTCAGCATGAAATCGTCTCCTTTTCGTATGTAATTAAATTTCAATTCAAGCATTTTCAGAACTTAACCGTGATAACGGATTCAAATTCTTATAATTAAAAATCAATAAGCCTAATAAAAATTAATGATTCTAATCAAATGTTAAGACTTTAATGAAATGCTGATCATAAAAATACATGAGCTGACGTTTCGCAAATGGTAATTTTCCTCATACATTACTTCGCAAACAACTCGACTATTTCCTCTCGGCGCGTTATGAGAAACAGACGACGGAGTCGACGATAACGATAAGCCGAATATGGGACCCCCAAATTTGGTAGCATCGACGGCATCCGGCTTCGTCCGGATCGCGCATGAAACGTAATCCGGATCCAGTTGGATCTCCTTCTAGAATCCGATCGTATTTACATACAGTTGCGTTATCCGAGCGGAGTGCGTGTCTAATTTGCATGTATTGTCGTCAGGTATTGTCGTCATCGGCCCGTGACGTGAGGATTGGTCACGTCTTACGTCAGGGAAAGATGCATCAGTACTTAATCAGCTCGCTGGTCCAGACACAGGATCTGCTGGAATGTCTAACTACTCGTTAGAAGCTTTATCGGATGTGACGAAAAAAAACCCGACTTTGCCTCGTTTTCAATGTTCTCTAATAAATGTCATTTAATACAACATTAACAATTACGAACAATTCTTAACCTGAATGTAATAACCTAAACTTTTTTTTACGTAAACGATCATTTAGTATATTTCTATACTCCATTAAATCACTATTAACAGTAATATATTGTATATTATTAATTATCTTCTGATTTATTAATATTTTTGAAAACATGAATACGGATTTAATCATAATTTTTTGAAAAAAGTGGGTAAAAACCAAACAAATATTAAATGGGATAAGCACGTTAAGTAACTTATTATAACATTTCTAAAATAAAGATTTTTATTAAAATGCTGCTAATGTATATTTTCAATGGAATTGCATATTTAAATGTTCATAAAGAATAATTATTTAAAAAGAAAGAAGATATGTTAAACAACACAAACAATATTTTACAATTTTAACAATTCGCATTTTCTCGTGGGATGTAAAAATATCTCAAGTAACTATTCCCGAGTTAATAATTCCAACAGATATATAGTGTATGTTTTTCTATTTATAAAAATAACGTAAAGAAATATAAATAAACAGCAGAAAAAAATGTGAGTATAAATCTAAGTTGAATCTACCCTGCGTCTTAAGATTAATACGATCGATATATTTCATATGAAAAGTAATAATATTTACTTTAATTATCCGCAGGGATAACTTCCCTTGTCAAAATCGTTAAACTTAACCGATCTTATCTACGATCTATCATTTTGCCGGACGTATACATTGATAGTCTATCGTGTTATGTACTTTTGCACGTAGTTGATATATAAATAAATTCCTATTGCTGTACTACCGATAGCAGATTAAGTAAGCCACTCCTTTCGAGCACGCTTGAAAATAATCACGTTTCCCGAACGGCCGCTATTCGCAACATGAAATAAGCATAACACACGAATATCCTACCAACTGCTGTGCTACATTATTCATGATTTGTGTGCAAAATTTCCTTACAATCGATTAGCACAAAGAAACTCCTTTTAGGACTAGCAACCTACTTTTCTCAGGATCTTAGGCTGTCTGAATCTGCGATCCGGCACATGACCTTTACGAAAGAAACCGCCCGCGCAGAGAAAGAAATCGGATTCGTGGGAAAATACGATCGGCAGATCGTTATCAAGAAATCGCTGCAAAACCCTGGCAGCAATCTTGTGAATTTACTGGCGCCTCGATATTCCCTCGATAATCGCGACATTTAACAAAACAATTAAGCACATTGAGTCACATTGATTAATCTTTTCATTATCACTCACATTTGTTAATTTTGCATCATATTATCATAAAAATTGTGTAATTGTTGCGACTTTATTTCTTAATGTCTATTTCTGTCAACATAGATTAACTTTAATCTCGGTTTTATTTACTGTTTATCCATTTCTAATTCTTCGAACTAGAAAAAGATAAAAAGTAAAAAAAATAAAATCGATCAACATTGGTAGAAACGAGCATAAGAGTTCCATTCTTATTGCCTCTTTGATAAAAAAAAAAAAATTATGTAAAAATTATGTAATCAAGTTGACGTAATGCACACGTAATCGGGCGCCAGAAATATGTAAAAAATAATATAGATATAATTTTTCTTAATTGACATGCATTATCTCGAAAACGATAAGTGAATATAAGGCGCACATTGCGTCATAGTGTGCGATTGCATTTCTTTTTTCGGCACAGCCACTCGAGAGCTAAAACATCGATAACGATCGAAAGCTTTGCTTTCTCCGAAAGCGCGCAAACACTCATCGGATTCCTAATTGCCAAGGTAATAACGCCCGTTGGCAAGAGAAACTAACGGCGTGAAAAATATTGTATTATTGCGCACCGATATAGCGGTTTCCTTCGATCTGGCATCGGCGCGTTTTCTAAAGAAATACGTACCGCAAAGCTGTGTACCGTGGCGCATGATTCATTGAATGAGAGTTTCGTAAAGTGTATGCAGTGTTAAAAGCGAGTCCTTGAACGTTCTCGAAGCCGCGAAGAATGCGCGCGCGATCGACTAACAAAACTTTTGCCGGTAGTTCCGTTAGGCCGCGTTTTACGCAAGCAAGAACGAACGGAGTTCCTTTTACATGCTTATATGTGTATGTAGATATCCTGCAAAGGTCGACTGTCAGGATCAAGCCGGAGCGAGGTCCTGTAGGCGGAATAACGGTAAATGCTTTCTTTCCCCTGACATCGACAGCAACTTTGCTAGCAGAATTAAAACCTGTTGTATCTCATTTTCCGTACCCAGAATGGAAGACAAGTCTTAAAGATGTTAAGCACTAATTTTATGCAACTTATAATATATAAGAAAATTTCAATTCTTTGTAATTTAACAATATTAACACACGGACTAAGCTTTTTGTGCTAAAGTATCTAAAAATTTAGGCAGATCTAAAAATATATATTTTATTAGACAAATAATATTAAAATAATTATGTAAAAAACTCAATTATGATGTACAATGCTGCAAAAAGTTTTGATATTCTGGCGACCAGTTTGAACACCGTAACATAATTATTTTAATATCTAGTATAACAAAATTATCTGTATCTAAATTTTTTAGATTTTCAGCAAAACTGTACTCATATATAATAGTTTTTAATTAAAAAAAATTTTTTTCTCTCTTTAAATAAGTCTAAAAATATATATCGTTAAAATGAAAATAAAAATTTAAAAGTTCCAAGGATTTAAAAATATTTTCCTCTCGTTTCAATAATCATCAATTTGTCTGACTCGAACGTCTTGGTAAATAGATATCACTTCATGCGCAACCAAGCGCGATCATGCAACGAATATGCGTCGTTAACGTTTATTTATCCTGAACTCTGTTTTTCCGCGGTTTTCGCTGGAAAGACACGGACTTCAAAACATTTCTCGCAAACGCTTTTAGAGCGAAGCACACATAAAACCGCAATCATAACTTCTATGCACCTTCCGTGAAGCAGTCTTGCACTTTTTTCCCGTGAAACACTTTGTTTATGAAAAATGTCGATAATGTACAACGACATCATAGTTACATAGAAAGTCTAATGCGTGCATGATTCATTAAAACATTCAGTTTTGCAACCAATCGGTGAAGTTTCCTTGAAGACACGCAACACAATATTAATAGAATACGAGAAACGTAACTCTTTAAAGAAATAACATTTCATTTTTATATACAAAATCAAAGAATTTTTTTTGAAATATTAAAATTGATTGAATTGATTAACATCAATCATTTAAAAAATTACCATGATTACATAAATATGAGATAAGTGTGTATATATATATATATATATATAATATATAATTCTTTGCTACTAAAAATATTTGGTTAAAAAAAATAATTGGTTAAAAAAATCTAGATCTCACGGTTAGCAAAAAAAAAAAAATTTGCTCAGAATTACAGGTTTCACCGTAATGCAATTTTCTCAAAGCACGATAAACATACCACTTTTGATCTTGCTTTTTCCCTCGAATCAGTTGATCGGTCGTGCGTTTATTTCCGCCGTCTGCACCGAGTAATAAAAATCATTGATTTTCCATGTGTATTGGGAAATCTTAGCAGCGACGTCTAACACGTATTGATCGGATTTGCCGATGGCTTTCTTCGAATGTCTCCTCGACCTCCCCCATTATTCACGAATCGATTACTGATCGGTCTTAGAAGAAAGCTCCTTGGTGGCAATTACATAGCGGATTTATCAAGCTCGGAGGAACCGAGTACGTCGAAGATTTTCTCTTATTCTTGGACTTTACTCACGGAAACGAGAGAGAGAGAGAGAGAGAGAGAGAGAGAGAGAGAGAGAGAGAGAGAGAGAAAGAGAGAGACTGAGATAAGAAGATATTTGCAATTCAAAGAAGAAGGAGCATTATGTGACAAACTGTGAAATTTCATTAATTTAAGTAATATTTTTATACAGTTTAATTAATATTTTTACACAATAATTTGAGAATTCAAAAAATGTTTATCTGATTTAAATGTGTATTTATTAATTTATTGACATATTAATCTAAAAAAATCTTCGGTTTTGACTTTTGAAATCATTTAGAGAAGTAGAACTTCATACTTCTATCAAAATTAAATTATATCAGATCCAAATTAGATTAATAGAAACTAAGAATAAATCAATCTTATTTAGTATGAATATAATCTTCGTGTGCAAAAATACACTATTAAATACATACTGTAAATAATTACATAGAAATCTTGCTAGGATAAAAAAATCGGTAAAAAAGTGTGTAATAGATAAAGAATTCATGCACGCGTGCGATAAAAAGATTTGTAATCCATTATTATCTTACTATGTTTAATCTACTTTACGAGGGGAAAGTTCACACTGTGCTCGCGCTCTGCGCGATTGTTTGCTCGTCTCGGTTAACTACGTTCCTCATAGTTGCTTCTCACAGGCGCAATGGAGAAACTAATCAATGGAGCGATTGCGGGTATTATTAAAGATCAAACGGAGTGACGCAAAATAATCTCCGTTGTGATCCAGTCGCGAATTATCGGTCATCGATGCTCATCGATGCTCCCAGACCAAATTTTTTTAGAATGCATTGACTGATTCTTTCAACGAGAAACCAATTTGTTCTTGGACTTTGTAGCCTCGATAAATCAGTAGTTTCACAATGACATCGCGCGATCTATGAAATAAAGTTACGTTAGATAGATGAATACACAGATAGAAATATTTGTTCAGCACTCTGGAATGAAGCCAACTCCTTTAACACTCGACAGAAACGTGTAAAGTGTCCCAGATGATAAATATTTGAAGGACAAGAATGAAATACGCTAGCGACAATAATTTTAAAAAGAGATCTTACATTAAAATTTAACTAATATATACCTTTCTGTTTAAAATATATATTTTTCTATTGCAAATATATATTTTTTTGTTTAAAATGTATTTTGCAATAAAAATAATAAAAAATAATAATTTTTATTATTGTAAATGATGGTAGCATTATTTTATTATTCGACAATACTATCGGACGATTGTAAACGGTAGCATTATTTTATTATTCGAGTAATAATTTTTATTATCGTAAACGATGGTAGCATTATTTTATTATTCGACAATACTATCGGACGATTGTAAACAGTAGCATTATTTTATTAGAGTAATAATTTTTATTATTGTAAACGATGGTAGCATTATTTTATTATTCGATGAAACTACTATCGGATGATTGTTTTCTTTTTCTCATGTTCAGATAGTTTTGAATATATTTAGAAATAAAAAAATAATCAATAGAAACAAGTAATAACGCTCTTCACTCATACAACGTTTCTCATAAGTTTCGATCTGCTCTATAAAAAACTAGTAATATTATTTTATAATCGGAGGAAAAACATACCCTCGGATTAACGTCAATGTTCCTGATTAGTTTCGATTTCATCAAAATTTTAGAAAGTCACGGATAAAGAAGAATAAACGCGACGACGAGTTACGACCATTGTGGAGGCATTCGGGGAATTTCGCCAATTAAAATCGACTGACGACATGACGGCGTGATAAAAAGTTTCAGCAGAGGGGAAGGATAGTAGACTAGAAGTGAGGCCCTCCAGGCCCTTCGGTGCAAAAGGTACTTGCGAGGAATGTCCTCCGGTACGGTAGTTTCGCTAATTGAAATCGATTATCCGGAGCCGTTTTTCCACAAAGACATGTCTCCACTACTATCGACTATCATCGTCTTTCAACTTCCACCTCCACCAAGACGAGGGGGTGAAAACGTCTCATAATTACTGAGAGTGTTCGAGCACTCGCTTCGACGCTCCTCGAATATTCGTATTTCTCGGAGAAAGCGACAATTGCGAGCGCATAACTTTGAAATCGAAAAGTTTTTCCCCATTGGATATATATATGTATTCTCTCTGCGGGTTTGAATGCAGATATTGGAGCTTCCGGCAACGACTGTATCTCGTAGTCTACTCGTTCCAAATGAATACGAAGATCAGCGTTCATATTGAAAAGTGTAACTACTATCAAACTCATATACTGGAAAAAAAGTCTGGGTACATTAATTGAAATTCTGGAAAATGGATAAATTATTATAGAATTGTCTGGTTGAAATCTATTATAATTCTAGTCGTGAGATAATCAGAATTTTTGACTGATATCAGAATCTTCTGATTCGTTTATTTTCAAAACAAATTTTTCTCAGTGTATTATATAATATTATTATTTATTTAAAATTATCATTTATATCATTCCTTCATTTACAATATATGCAAAGCATTAATATTGAAATATACAATATTTTAAAATACAGATTTTATTTTAAATAATAATAATAAGTACACTAAATAAATAATTTTTATTTGAGAAATAAATAAATGTCCTTTTTTCTTTATCTTTCTCAGTTTTTTCTTTCCTTTTTTCTACCCTCGCACGTTTCGAGCACGATGATATAATCTATACACGATATATAATTAATTAAAAACTCATGATGAGTGCCTGTATACATTAAATCTTTTTTAAGGATATAAAAACATTTTCGCGTGCGGACGATGCGGTCTCTCGACAACGATATTTCATACGACGTCCCACCGTGCGTCCTATCTCACCAAATTTTCTCGCCGTATTCAGAGATCGTTACTGTCACATGGTCGTTTCCAACAACGCGGTTGACTCCGCGGCAACGTTTCGCGCAACTGGTGTCCAATGACGCGGCGAAAAGGCAAGGACCTCTTGAATGCACTTACATTCTGAACCTAACATATGCTTCACCTCCTCCGCACCGCAAGTACACTATGCTCCTCTCCTCTTCCTCTCTTCACTTCTGCTCCCTTTCCGCTTCTACGTGCGCCTGTGAAAACACACGCACTCACGCGAGCACTGACGTATGCAAGCGTATGTGTCGACACATTCACGCGATCGCGAGTATACTGGAAAACAAGAGAGGAAGAAGAGAAACAACGAGAGAGAGAGAAAGAGAGAGAGAGAGAGAGAGGAGAGGAGAGGTGGTTAATCCGCACATGTGTGATGACAATCGCGAACCACCTGTTGAACGGCGCCGATACCTACCGGCGCACCAGTCTCTACTTACTAACCATCGCGAAAGGAAGCTTTAAATCCAAACCGAAATGCCCCAGCCACATCATCGTACTCTTTAATCTCCCTGGCAACGTATCTCTCAAACCTCCTGTGTCACTCCGATCAATTGTTTAATTCATACAAACTCCAATCGCAATTATTACTATCAAGATAATTATGTGAAAAATTAAAGCATAATGAGCAATGCTGCAAAAAGTTTTAATATTCTAGCGACCAGTTTAAGTACCTTATATAGTTATTTTACTTTAGTCTAACAAAATTATTTTCCAGTCTGTACCTAGCTAAATTTTTAGATATTTCAGCAAAGTTATTCTAAGTCAATGCCGCGTAAAATCGGCATTTCTTCATTATTTACGTGACATCTTTGTTTGGAAACAAGTTTTCAATAACAAGAGTTGAATAAAATTTGGAAGACTCATTAAAAAGTAAACATCAATATTAAATCAATTCTCAATCGATTGCTGATTGTGAATGTTTATTTTACTATTAAAAACAGATACATCGACATAAATAATGTAATATTTATACAAGCATTAATATTTTTATTTTTAGCTAATAATGCCGCAGATAATTCCAACTGCGTGCCACTATGCTTCCAAGATTATTGCGAAGAAATATCGATGTAAACAATATGAAGTGGAAAATAATATTTTCGATTTATCGATCACGCAGCGCAGTTGTGATTATAACCCAAACATGTCTATGACGTGAGATAATCGAGGCGTTGTGTGGTTGATTTCTGCGAAATGACGAAGGATGGAGATAATATTTTCACATAACCTTGAGTTTTTTCTACTGTTTACGCAGCAAATTAAATCTTTCGTCACACACGATACATTAATTTCCTAATAAATCAAAAATAATCTTTGTAAAAAAATACTTTAAATATGGGAAATAAATTAATATTAATAACAAATCCAATTAGTTAAAGAAGTTATAAATGGAAGGTAATACAATACAGTGTTGTGTACAGAAATCGTTTAATTACAGATCGATATCGCATTAGTAGGATTTTGACGGAAATGTCAAGGTGTTGCTGGAATGCGGCGACACGCATAATCGGTGATACTTAAGGTCGATTTCCCGGTGACCACGAACACGGTATTAACATGCCAGGATCCTCGATCGAGCTTATGGATATGCATGGCGCATATAACAGGCTTATGTGCCACCGCAATGAATTGATGCACGTACGACGCGACGCGACGCGAGAACGAGACGAATGTGGCGCGCGACAATGGCCGGCTTTACGGAAGAGAGGCCATGGAAAATTTTCGAACGTTGCAAAACAATGAGGAATAACTGCGAGATATTGTTTCGCGCACGTGTGTGTAGCAATAAAAATCGCTGAGTCAGCTGTACTAAATTTAACGTAGGCTAATTGTGATTTTTGTTTTCCGTGATATTATCACATAGGAATTAAAGCCAAAAGTGGAACTCAATTATCGCTTGGAAAAATAGCGACATAGCAACTATTTATATATAAGCACATTAAATTTATCGAAATCTAACTTGCAATCGATAAATCAACATCAGAAGTATCAAGCGGTTACTCACCGTTTCTGTTTTTTAGATTAATATTATATCTATTTCTCTTATATAAAAAATAGGATTCTGCAATTTTTTAACTTTTCATAATAATTATATCTTCTATATTGATGAAATATTCGATTTTTTCATTACTTTTTTTATTTTTTTATTTTTATAATTTCTATAATAATTTATTCACTTTATTTTTTTTTAGTAAAAAACGTTTGTAGTTATATAATTCTAGTTCTAGTTATATAATTCAGGAGATTGATTGTGTAATCGTTTGTAAGTTCTTTTCTCTTTAATTTTAAAATTTGTAAATATATGATGTGATTATCCAATTAATTTCCTTTATCGAAAAAAGAAATGACACATAACTTTTAGGAGGTTCTAAGTGAACATTATGATAATAACAATCAGCTCTCCAGGAAATCTCAAAATTTTTGTTAATAGCAAAGAGATAGATACGGTATAAAAGTTTTAGCGATTTCTGAAAGACATCCTGAAATAACGTGAGAAATTTATAATCACGCTAAAAATAGTATCATAAATGTACGGTTTCTAAAAATAAATCAGACAGCGCATATCCTCGACTGCCATCGTAGCCGATCTTTTATTGCTTATTTAAACTGGCGCTCGAGAATCGTGTTAAACCGGTCGTCGATGAGATTGTAGAGTGAGACCATTTATTCTTATCATGCTCTTATCATATTATATTATAATGTTGTGTTCGCAATCTGAGAAACTTTTAATTCTAAAGCACTCAAGCAAGATAATATATACATATATTTTTATATTACGACTATTTCTTTTTTTCTATTGATTTATTTTTCATTTTCTCCTTTACGTAATTTTCAATAAAATTAAGTATATATAATTAGAGAACGTACTGTCGTAAAAATTTGGCATAAATATAATTTACATAAGCAAGGTTGCTTCTCGTTTTAACGAAGTAAACTGTAACATTCACGTTTAACATTATCAAAACAGAAATAACTCGCAAACCGCATAGTTTCTTTGAAGAAAATATCCGTGAAAACTTCCGAAGTATTTAACAAATTATTTACAATCAAAATAAATAACAAAAATAACATATAATTTAGATAAATAATGCGATCATATGGCTATTTATAAATAAAATGCATCGTTATTCTGTAAATATTGAACAGGTTGCAAGATGATACGACGTATGCGCTGTTATCAGGGGACATCCTACGCATACGATCGCTTATCAGGATTATTGCGCATCATCGCGGCTTGGCGTCTTTTATGTCATCGGCACATTTTCGACGTTCGCGTCCATCCTTGACAATATCGACAAAGCTTCATCGTAAAACGACACATCGGAAAATTTCCAATCGCGTGCAAAATCGCCTCGTAATATCACCACCAAGTCTGCAAGTTTCTTCGCGTTTTCGGATCAAGTTTGTACCCAAGAACGGAGACGTGACGTCTCCTACGCGTGAGGTACCCTAAAAATCCGGCGACGGAAACGCTCGTCTTACAATAGACGTAAAACGCAACGGCGGTTCACCGCTGCATCCTTGTGCCGTAAATGAGCGGTCGGATGCGACTTTTTATTTCGCCATGAAATTCAAGTGTTTTTATGCGCCCGAAAAGAATAATTTTTTTATCGGACAATATAATTCTTTAAGAGGTAACTCTGTGACGGATCTAATATTTTTATAAGGTGTTCAGTACATGTTTAAAATTTAAAAAAGTCATATCACAAATTAAACCGCGAATATTTAAGTATTTAATGTTTTGCGGAAAAAGATAATGATATTAAATTGAAGAAATTGTCGAAAGATATTAGAAGGATCCAAAAAAAAATTCTTACCATCTTATTATTTTTTTTTTTAAGAGAATCTTTAACTTTGCAAAGGAGTCTAGAAATGAGTCTAGAAATAGTTCATACTGTGCGTTCAATCTACGGTTTACATCCTATATTTTACTTAAATTTAATCTAAACTCTTTAAACACGATAAATAAGCTGTTTACATCATGAAGACTTTCGTGTTCGGGTCAAATAAGGTTTAGGTCACGGACTAAAGGTAACTAGATCAGATAAAAATATTTATAAACTAGATAGATAGATAAAAATATTTATTGATATTCTAGGAAAAGTTGTCTAAGAATATAAAACATAACTAGTAATGATAAACAAAATATAATAATTTAACGACAGTAAAATAACGCAAGGATACAAAAGAATGCATCGAAAAAATAAGAAAATGCTCTCAAAAAAAAAAGAAACGTGACATTGTATAAAATCGCGATGAGAACTCTATGTATAAAAAAATAAAATAAAATATACGAGAAAAAAAATGTTAACCAATTAGTTTATAAAAAAAATATTACGATAGTTTGTGTATAGAACGTGTAGGCATGCGAGTGACATCATCACACCCTTAAGAGAGTCGGGTCTGTCAATATTGGAGCAACCCGGATTTTTCTAGATGTCTTAGAATATATCTTGTACAGCTCACGCGCATATAGATTATATTCCTTGCTCAATAACTATACCCATAGTAAACATAAAACACATATATAATTAAAAGAAACAAATATATCTATTTATAAAAATTCAACTACTCAATTTTAACTTTCCTCGTCAATTGTTCATCATGATTTAAATAGATATGGAATTGTTGGAAATACACAAAGGTAAGAAAAATATTACATTAAATCTGATTGAAAATTAACGAACCAAAAGATTCTGATCATATCAATCAGAATTCAAGCAAGAAATTCTGATTTCCAACCAGAATTAAAATCAATGCAACCACACTCTTTTTCCAAGTGTAAACATTTATAACATTTATAACTTAAGTCTTAAACAAGTTACTGTAGTATGTTCTTTTATTCATTAATTCAGTCATCTTACGGGGCAATAATTCCTTCACGACATTACGACGCTCTTAAATTATAATGTTATACGTAGGTGGATTTGAAGTCGCCGTATATCGACGTATTCCCCACGTCGACTTAACAACAACGGGCCCTTGTATGTTCGATATAATCTGAAATCTGGAGGTTTGCGGGCGCACGAGCCGCTCGTGATCTGAAATTTAAATGCCTCAAGAACGAGCAGGACGCTGATTCATAGAGCTCTCGAGGAACATGAAACACACGCAGCCCACGACATGCTGGATGAACGCCGGAAATCTGGTTTTCGAAAGTGGTTCCTCCACTTTCAGAAGGTGGACAAAGCGCGGATGACAGGTAGAGATAGATAAATAAGGGGTTATAGTATTTTATTGGAATGTGGGCAAGCCTTCCTATATTCGGTTAATGATCACGTTTCGTAATCGTGATAATAGTAATAAAATACACGATAACACGAATTAAACGACACGATTAGACCTAGAAAGAATGATTTGGCTGTTAAAATAAGATAAGCCGTGATATTACTAATTGTAAGTAATATGAATATGATCATTAAAGATAAACATTAAAGATAAACTGCGCTATCTTAACGATAATTACGGTGGCAATGAAAAAAATCGAGATTGGCCGAGGAGAAGTCCTCGAGTCGATAAAATAACAATATTTGACCAAATTTGGCGACTTTTTAACGAAATGACAAACAATTGAGTGTTTACGAGAGATTGTCATCTCATCGCTATTACATTCCTGTGTGCTGCGTAAGCGAGAGAGTGTAAAACAACGCTAGCTCTTATCTGTTTACATTAGATTGCGCGAGATTAAGCAATCTAGATTAGTGGCGTCGACTTCTGAGAAACCGTGAGAGAACATCCCAAAAACGTCGAGGTTGGGGAACAGTCAAGAGTACGACACATTAATTTAACCGACATGCACGAAGAGATCGACGACGTTCTTTCGATGTATTCTATTTCTAATTTACTTTTTTTACTCATCTCAATGTAGAACGTATGGAATCTTAGATAGTTAAGTAGAAAATAATGATCTATCTCGCAATAAAGATGATGCTAAGAATACCACGCAATCGAGAACGTGACATGAGGATGGTACGTTAATGTAAGATCGATTATTTGATTTTGATTGGTTACATTCAGTGTAACGGTTATACAAACCAGTATAACGGAAGTAAGTTTCGACATGATAGCAAAGATTTATTTGAAGTAGCCGCGCGCCGTAGCTCTTAATCCTTTTCAAAGTTTCGTTTTTTAAATAGCCGGAAGACAAGCTTGCGTAGTTTTCGGGTATCGTGCACTAATGGTACGCTAATGGTGCTCTAATGACACGCTAATGTTAACGTCTAACGTGGCTCCTATTATACACCCTCGCTATACACGTATGCGTTTCTTCTAATATTCGCTCATTTCTCGCGTTTTTTTCTACCTTCAACTTATCCGTAGGGCAAAATCTTCGGAACGAATGACGATGATTATTCGTGACTTTGTAGTAAATTGTTAAAAATGGAATATTGAACAACGCGCAATTATAGTCGCGGCAAAAATGTCTTTCTTCAGCGAATATTATTCAGGTAAACTAAATTTTTAGTGTTATTACTGTTATTAGTTAGTAGTTATTAAGTGTTAATAATAAATCAATCAAAATATGAAAATGTGATGATTTATTAACGATATAATGTAAATAAAAACACATTAAAAATAAATATGTAACTATTAGGATATATTCAGATAAATTTGCATAGTTGCAGAACTTTGTATATGCATAAAAAGAATTGTCCAATTGCATTTCTATTACAAGGATGTATAGTTTAATTGAATAATTTTCTTTACATATATAGACGGTTAAGCTATACAAGTTTATCTGAATAGGCCCTTAACGTCATTTCAATTTTATTCACACTATATATATGCGAATAAATCAAACAAAAAATTATCCTTAAGAGGCTAATTTTTATCATATGTATGATTTGTAAATCCAATAACATTATGCGAGATATAAATATGCTACGATTAATTAATTACCTATTTATATCAAGCATTATATTATATAACATTGATTTTCATTATTATAAGTTATTAAAAGTCATTATTAAAAGTAGTTAAGAGAAAGAGAGAGAGAGAGAGAGAAAGAAACGAAAGAATATCTTTCATTTAATGATAAGAATCATAAAAGCAATAATATTAAAGCAAAAGAAATGATGAGCGCAGATCGTAATTTCGCGTAAAAAGAAATGATTTTTATCGAAAAATTAAGAAGGAAAAATCGTATTAAAAAAAATTAAGTTTAATCCTCTTTTCTTAGCTAACTTACGCGATGACTGCAGATAAACGCGTTGTTTTTCTTCTTTCATCGATTGAACGACTAACATATATGCGCGTGCGCGTTTGGGGAATCTGAAGATCCGGAAAAATCTATCTCTGAAAATTCCAGCGGGACCAGAAATCCGACCAATACGTTCTTCTGCTATCAGGCGCTTATCGCAAGACCATACAACGCGCAAGAGCGCGATTTTTACCGGACGAAGAGAAAGACGAAAAACGAGAGGCTTATCGTGCGGAGAGAAACCGCAGATTCATTCAAAATTTCCCGATGAGACCAAGTCGAATGTTTTGCAAGGCCACATCCTATGGTCACAAATGCACGGTACGTATGGTCCATATAAACTTTCGGTTTTAACTGCTCGGAAAGTGTCACTTCTAAAATACGCTCAAAGTAAGTCAAAATCGCGATATTCAGAATAATAATTCCCTCCCTTGCTGGATTTCGTCACGTTCATGTAGAAATATGACTAGAGTGGTTTATCATTCTCAAAATATTTCTGATAGGAATTTTATTTTTGAGCGATTACTGGACAGTTTATTAACTTTTGTCTAGAAACTGAGAAATAAAACTACTTAAGATTCCAATTAAGATGTAACGCTTTGCCTGCAGTTACTGCTCAGAAACGATGCGCAAAATCTAAACCCATTTACAGAATAATAAATGAATTACGCATTATTTTAATTAATAATCATAATTTATTAATATTAAACAATAACTAGGCAGGTCTACGCAAATTTATAGATATTTTTGTCAATAAAATTGTTTTTAACTATTGAACAAATCAAGTTCTTGTTCATTTTCTACGTAGTTTTGTTAATACTAATAAGAATAATAATAATACTAGACAGTAACTGAACGAGTGTTTAGAAAAAGTGTATATATTTTTGTTAAGGATATAAATCCTAAATACGCATACAACAAATGACTCTGCACTAATCATATAGGAACTTGGATCCCAGTGAAATAAGTCAGTTTTCACATATTGGAATTTTTGAGCTGTATATCAAAATTGTAAAACTTGTGCTTACAGAGCATCTTTGATAAACATATTATAGCTTGGTAGAAATGTATGCAGTTTTCCTAGACATCCCATTCATTTATTATCTAGAATTACTGTATTCTCATTAGTTGTAAAAATTACAGGAAATGAACAAGAACTTGATAAGAATTTTATCCAATAGTTCTGAAGCAATTTTCTTCTAAAAATATATGTAACTTGCATAAACACTTGTGCAGTTATTGTCTAGTATAAATAGATTATCATATAATTAAAAATGTTGCGTACATTTATTGCTGTTTTTGTTCAGTAAATGGATTCATTTTGCGCATCTTTTGTGAGCAGAAATTACAGGCGAACCATCTTGATTAGGATCCTAAGTAGTTTTTTCAATTATAAAACGAAGTTAATATAACTGTCTAGTAATTATTGAAAAAGTGCATAAAATTTCTACGAGGAAAGAACTATCTGTTTGAGCTATATATATAAAACATTTTTTGTTCACTACATCATAAACTACAACATATAATGTAAAAATCAACTCATTTTTATTCCGGAGTTATTATTTCAATAATTTTCCATATAATTAATGCAGTTTATAAAATTAATATCAACAAGAGTATCAATATATTAAATAAAAAAAAAATTATTTAGGAATATATTCTCTATCTTGGAAAAATATATCATCGCTATCTTTTTCTTCCCTTTTTTTATATTATATTAAAAAAAAAGTCTAAGGGAGAATTCTTGAAACGTTTCACACGCTGATATAAAAATTATCACGTCGATCAACATATTAATACATATTAATTACATTATAATTTATAATGCGATAAAAGTGAGTGATAAATATAAACATATAAATAATATTGCAGTATGAATCCCAACATAGTATTTAAATTTTAGCTCGATTCTCAGCAATTATTAAGATAAATACACGCTACGTCGATGGTAGATTAAAACATGCACTGGTTTATACAAACATATATATACATATACAGTCGGTATCCAAGTCTAACCGGCTTCGGTGGTTTCTCCGCTAAAAAATGCGCCCGTTCCTGTATCTTAACGCACCGATAACTCTGATTTCCTCGTTTTCTTTCGAACGGGCCACGTCAGTTGCGTAAGCGCGCGCGAGTACGCGGGCGCGAGCGTGAAGGAATCCGCGCGAGCTATTTCGAGCGCGGCTCTCGCGAGAGCGCACACGAGACTTTAACGAGCGGTCGGCGCTCGACATGGTCGTTAGTTAATTCGAAATACCGGCTAATCGTACCAGCGCGCCCGCGGCGCACGGGTTTATCGCCGCTCTGTTTCACGAGAATAGGAAACCCACGATCGCACGCTCGCTCCGCTTTACCGCCGAGAACGTAAGCGGCGAGCCGGATTCCTCGCGTGCCTTTCAAGGTCTCTCCCGCGATCGGAGTCCTCGCGGGAGCGAAACGCCGCGCCGTGTCGCTTGTTACATCGTCCAAGGATCCCGCGAGATCGTAAAATGCGGGACTGCAAAATGCGCGTCCCAATGAATGCTCTCGTAGAGCGTTAGATACCCGATGTCCACGGTATTCGAAAGGTGTCCATTCTTTTCCTGTCTGTTTTACATTAATATATTCGAAATCTCTGAGATTCAGAACAATATCTCGATCGGCGATCATTTTCGTTTCACTCGCCGAGGCGCGCCTGTACACGCGACCAGGCTCGGTGCCATTTTCCGGCGACACGGCAAACTTTTAAATAGGATGGCTGGATGCATTGTGCGCGATAGACAGGATGTTATATCTCGCGTTCCTAATCTCGCCGCGCTTTGGACACGCTAATGCAGCATATGCAGAAGTATTCCGTTATTAAACTCGTAAACAAATGCTATGAGGAACGTGGCTTTTAGCGTTATCTACGGGTCTTGCTTAAGTAGTCTGACGTACGGTAAGTGCCCGTTCCTTACGTAACGGTGCGCCGCCGCGCCGACACACAAATGTCGAAGTGTTTAAAATATTAAATGATAAAGGTCGATAGTTATTCGCACACGACGAGCCCGTAACGACCAAGTTGCGTGAGTGAAGAGCCCGAAATTTAGAATCACAAATCAACCAGACTGTAAACGCGTACAGAAAAACGATGGCAGAGAGAAAGCTGCCAACTGTTTCATTTAATATGTAGAATTAATTACATAGAATATTTATAGAATATATGTTTCAATTTTTTTTCTTTTTTTCCTCAATGTGTTACGATGTATTATGAATAGAGCACGTACGAGCAAAACAAATGTACGTAAGAAAAACAGTACTGGATTATTTTTTTTAGTGCAACGCTCCACTGATTTCCGCTTTTATTTCAAAATGTCTTAATTTAAGTTAGTCTCTATATTTATAATTAACATAACCGAAATCATTAATTAAGTTTCTAATTTCGTAGTTTCGTAGAACCAATTATACATTCTCCCCGGATTTGGCGAAAATTTCCAGCGCCGTCGGCGGAACGTAATACGCTTTATCTTGTAAATTAACATTTTATATCTACGTTCTTCAATTTAAAGATAATTCTACATAAAAATAAAAGATCTTTTAGAACGTTAATTAAGTCTTCAATTTAATAGTTCAGTGAGATCATTTACATTTTTCAGAATTAACTTAACGAAAATTTCCAGTCGAACGTTCCGTGCGGCGGCGGAACGTAATATTTTTTTATTTTGTGAATTAACGCGTGAATTAAGAAGTACCAAGGCACGATCAAAAGATAGTAAAATATTGTAGGAACCAGTGGAAAAATTAACAGAGTTTACTCTGAGAAAAATTTCTGGTTGAAAATAAACGAGAAGATGTTGATTTTATGAATCAGAATTTTAATTATCTTAACTAGAATTATAATAGATTCAATCAGAAAATTTCAATTTCATCATTTTTAATGAGAATTTCAATTAATGCAATCAGAGTCTTTTTCCATGTACTAAAATTTGAAATTGGAATCCCTTGTTTTCAATCCTAGCACTTATTATCGGTGCGTATTTCCGAATTATTGATTTGTCACATTACGTGGGTCATCCCACGTGTGTATATATATATATATATATTAGATGTTGGAATTAATTCGTAGCGTTTTACAAGTGATGGGAAGTACTTTCATTAATGTATTTTTTAATGCTCATGTGAAATAAATAACATTCTTTCATTAAAAAACGCTACGAATTAATTCCAACACCTAATATATACACACATCTACTTTAAATTTATAGGGAAATTAAGAAAATTCTATGATTTTTTAATTTCTCCATAATACATCAATGAACAGAAGTGAATAGAAGTGATCAGGTCGTTTGATAAAACTCGTTGAGAGAAGAGAGATGTAAAGGAACGCATCGGAACAAAATGATCGGAACAAATTGAATTGTCCGAACGGCATCGAGTTTCTGTCTGGAATATTTATCACAAACGTATTACGTGTCCAGCGACATTTTTACGAGACGCATGCGGCGTTTCGTAATCGCGTCACGCATAATAGAGCCCGGAGGAAGATTTTTCCCAAGGCGGCGTCGGCCAGGTCGGTGAAATGCGGCGCATCGAAATTAGGAGCGAGGAATTCGACGAAAGCCATTTTCCTTCGCAAAGATATCTTATCTAGAGAATATTTATTAGTTCCAAAAAGTTCGAGTGCACTCTCCTACTTCGCATTCTCAAAAGGATGGCGCAGAGAGAAAAGAAGCATCCAAAGAGAGGAACATGCGGGTTCTTTCACTAGAGTTCAAACTCGACCACGTAAACGCGTGTTTTTGTGCAAAAAGCGCGTACGGATTTGCATGGAATAGATATCGGCGCATCGCGAAACGAAAAATACGAAGCAGCTGGTAAATATTCTTGTACTTTTCCTAGAATTACGTTTTCGTGACCTTAACTAATGTTAAAATTGCAAAGCGGTCTCCTCCGTACGCATTCACGTTGGTTTCGTATTACGGAAAAAGCTTAACCAAATCTTCAAATAGATACGCCTCGCAGTTGTCGTCGTGCAGTGAAAAAAAAAAAGGAATCATAAAAGAAGCAGCCTTATTATCATGAATTAACATATTGCGCGAGATTTCTTTGCTTGGAGGTTAAACTTTTCTGCCAAATTTATTCGCATGAATATGCTACACGTTGGTTAAACATATCTCGATTGATTGCCACATCTCCCCGTCTGGCATTCTAATCAAGTCTGAGTTTCGTTAATCACGAAATCACGCAAGAACGACGGTATCAACGTTTCTTTAATTCTCTCATCCTTCGCTTTTCTGTTCGTCGTGACAATCTTCGCGCGTGACAGCCGAAGATGTCTAAAGTCGAGCGTCACGGCAATTAACGGTATCGAGCCAATTATACGAGACGAAATTTTGCATGGTGAACTTAAGCGGTACGTAACTGTACGAGGTATGGCCCCGCGTATCGATTCAAGTTTGCGATACGTCGAATACAGGAGTAACGCAATTATTTTCAAGAATCGCCGACGGCGATCGCGAGCGATGGTTAGCCGCTCGTGCGGCGAAAGACAAAGGCCAAATTAAAAATAAAAGAATCGTAAAGGCTCGGTGATTACGATATAAACAAGAAAGAAGAAAGCATGAGTCAACTGCAGAGTTTGTGATGTTTAACGAAGTAATTGTATTCGTCCTTTCCTTTCCATAAATGGTTCATGCAATAAGGGTACATCTGATGCACACTCAAAATAAAGAGCTAAAAGAATCGTATTTTTTTTTATTTTCCTTAGAAATTTATTACTGGAAGATATAATTAACTATTTATTTAGAATATTCAAAATACTATTGTTCAGTGCTTTTAGAAAATGAGTTAATCGCTATTTTTTAGTATTAAATTAGCTAATATCGAATTCTTGTAATGGTTAATAATTATAATTATCTGAATAAAAATCTGAAATGAGTAATAAGAACTGAAAATAAATTTGACTAAAATTAGACCACTTTAAATTTTTTTGCAAAATTTGCTAATTTTAGTTAATAAACAACATATAAAACAAAATATTTTACATGTTTTAAAGCAATTTCGCTCCTTTTTTAATATGAAAACAAGAGGAGAAGCGGAAAATCCA
Source organism: Acromyrmex echinatior (assembly GCF_024713525.1). Lineage (NCBI taxonomy): Eukaryota > Metazoa > Arthropoda > Insecta > Hymenoptera > Formicidae > Acromyrmex > Acromyrmex echinatior. The sequence continues at coordinate 3,482,521 of NC_141869.1, forward strand.
CTTTTTTATCTTTTCTTTTTGTTAATACATTAATTACTATCATTTAATGTACATGACAGTCCTAATTTCCGGTCCTTGTCTCCGCATTGACGTAACACGCGACGTGCGGACGTGCACCAGGAACTAAGCGAACAATATCTGCTGCGGCTAGACGACGCGATAACAACCTCTTACAACAACTGTCACGTCAGAGTCACGACGATTTGTCCTCTTCGGTCGTTTGTCTTTTTTCTTCGTCCACATCGCCCGCGCCAGCCGATTATCTTGGGACGAACTCACTAAAATTAACGTCGACGAAGTTTTGAATGGAGACACTATAGAAAACGATAATAGAATTTCAATAAGAAATACAAGTTTTTTCAACTATAAAAACTTGCATGGTAAATAAAATTCCATTTATTTCTCGAACCTTAAACATGATTTTTGCCTGGGAATTTACGACAACAGACTACGCAGTAAGAAAACTATTTGTCAAGATATAAAGGTATGAATTGACCTCCCTAGTGAGAAATTCTTAAGTGAGAAGATTCTTAAGATCCTTCAGGTCATATATGTGTCGATTTATAAAGCGAAGATTTCATTCTTCGTTTAGCATTTGCTTTACGAGACTTCAAATATGTAAGGACAAAGAAACTTTATAAAAATAATAATAAAGAAATTCTGCTAGAAGGATAAACCTAAATTAAAGAATGAGTCTAACAAAAAATAAGTAGATAGCCAATGGTGTCAGATCTAGAGAAACAGGGGCGGTGGCTCTTTTAATCGTATTGGCACAAAGGATCGTCTGGCAATGTCCGACGATCTTCTAGGAAGCCTGATCATTTCGGAAATTCGGAACGAGAGGCACCGAACCTCCGCAGCGTGCAGTAAATTATCAGTCAAAAATGAGTTGTTGTTTTAGGTTCGGCCGACCGGATCAGTCCCATTTTTTTCTTTGGAAAGATATCATTAGATAACACTCACTTTGTTGGAGATTGATATCGGAAAAAAAAAAACAAAAAATAATCTCTGAATTTTTAAATTCTTTTTTTCATACATAAGGAAAGGTTATCAAGGCTTGAAAACTTAAATCCTCTTATTCATAAATCTTTTTCATAATCTTGGAAAGAAGAGCAACGATAAGACCCCAAGATATAATTGAAAACCAGGCAATAGAAACAAGCAAGATTTCATAACAAATATTAGAATTTATGGTTTCTGATAGGTTGGAATGTGTCTGTTATTCCCTGTTCATATTACCTGTGTTTTTCAATTATGTCTCAGGTTTTATCATTGTTGATTTCTTTTCGAGATTATGAGAACTTACAAAATACAAGACTTCAAGGATAAGAGGGTCGTAATGAAGATTTAAGTTTGTTAAACCTTAATAACTTTCCCCTATGCATGAAAAAAAGAATTTAGAAATTCAGAGATTTGTTTTTTGTTTTTTTTTTTCATTCTAATCTCTCTAATAAAGCAAATGATTTTAAAATACTTCATAATTAATAATTTTACATAATATACTTACAATAAGTACTGAAGTATATAGCAAATAGATTTATATTATTGAAAAGTAAAACGGCTTAATAGAAATATATAAACAAAGAATAAAGAGTATAAGAAAAATTAATATCTTTAGATAAATAAAATTAAGTATCTGAAGGGAGCAATAAAGATACTCCAAGAGTACAGAGAATCGTGTCAATTTCATAAGAGAAAATAGTATCGCGCATACTTATAACTCTGTCATAGACCGATATGTCTATGACCGATATGAGATGTAAGAGTTAAGAGCAACACTAGCTCGTGCACCAGAATAAACAGCTTCGTGCTCGAGCAGGGTCGACAAAAGAAACGCGCCTCTAGGCGGCATACGTTTCAACGTTTAATTATCGTCCATCGCTTAATTATTTTCCTCTCATTGTCGGACGCGCGCGCCGCAGCAGGAATGCTAATCACTCGCGATTCTTACGCGGAAATTGCGGAAAGGGGCAGGCAGGAAGCGAGCGTCTTTTTTTCTTTCTCTCTTTTACGGTGGCATGCGTCGTTGGTACCGTTAGCTGTTGACAAGCCAATGCATCCTGTCGTGAATCACCCGAAGGAAAGAAAAGAAGAAAGAAAAAGAAACATGAAGGTAACCATACGAAGGTAATACCGGAAATAATGGTACAATCGTTACGTCACGTCCTGTAAACAGCGCTTACGATTCGATGATTCCATCGATAGATTGTAACAGGAACAACAATGATTTTCAGTTACGCACGAGCGATGTAAGGTTACATCCTGTTGTCGAATGAAACATGTCGCGAGGAAAATTTCAATTGCAGTTTGTGTTATGTTACAATGAAAATACACATTTTCCACTAACAAACTGATAATGAATACGTACGTAATTATATGTAATTAAAAATATAATTAGGTAATATGTATTTATAATATATTATATATTATATAATATATTATAATACGTAATTGTAATAGTTATTCAGTATTAAAATATATGTAATATTTCTGTAAAATGTTAAAAAAAAATGCTTACGAGATTATTAATAATAAGAGTAAATCACTATTTATTTCTATCTAAATTGAAGTAATTATCTAATTATATCAGGGAAATTGTATATTCTTGTCATATTAATAATTGTAATAATTTAGTATTTATTCACTTCTTTTTAAATTCTGACGACATTATGTATAAAATATGTATTTTTGACATACCATTATATAATGCGCTATTGGTATTATCATTTTTTAATTTTGCATTTTTCTTAATATGTAACGTAAAATTTTTTTTCTTTAAAAGGTATAATCGAAAGGTGCTTGTACTTTATGATCGGTAGTAAACAGGAAAACATTATAAACTCAATCAACCGTAAAAGAAAAAAGCCAGACGACATGGTACAGAGAGGGAAACCGAGACTTAAGAAAAGATTGTTACAGAATCAGGACGTGTGAAACTGATAATTATTGAACCGATCAGCGCACATATATACGTTGGTTGATCGTCCAGTGAAATGTGGTTCCTTGCATTTTAATGAGCCTTCAATCATGGAAATAAAAATCCGCGATCGTAAAAAGATTTATAACTTTCAATTCCGTTCGTTTATTTAATTATAAGATACTGTATCCATTGAGCGATTTCGTGTGAAATATATAAAATTCTTCAAATTGTATATATAAAAGACAAGATATTTATAATCATTATTTAATATTCTAACGTATTGTTAATATTAATTCAAGTCGAAAGAAATGTAGTTTATTCGATCAAATTTTAAATAATAAATAAGAAACAAACTAACGATATAAAAAAATTCAAACTTTTTAAAATAATAATTTATAGTTTCCAATGTAAAATAATTTTCCTTATTGTAGAAATATTCTCTTTAACATATATATTTCACATGAAATAACTTTTATTAGAGGTTATTCTCATTAGTTTAACGTAAAGATTTATAACAGTTTAATAGAAAAGTCGCCAACTTGCCTCCCCCTCCCTTCTACTAAATGTTTACTGTAATTAGTCATTTATGATAATCATTTAATAATTACGTTTTTTAATATGTCACTTTTGAAGTCAAGTACATATAGATTTTTCAGAATCTGTAATATAGACTTTATAGAAATACATGTCTGCGTATATACAATGTAAAAACTATTCATACAGAGGAAATTTTTACTATATAAAAAAACCTAGAAACTAAACATTAATTAGCAATTTTACATAATGAGTATGTTCTGTCCTAATATAAACAAAAGAATTTCACATGTTCTTAGAACATGCGAAGCTATTTCGTTTATATTATCACATCCTTTTAAGTAAAATGATTTTGGAAAACATACAATCTATTTTATTCTTTGTTAATAAATTGATAATTAATATTTACTTCTTAAAAATAAGATTTCTTTTAAAAATATATCTCCTGTGAAAATATTTTTTACACTCACTACATGTACATGTCTTTTACAGCTTTCAAGAAGAATCCATCGTCTCAAATCAAAATAAAATTCAATTCGCAATACAATGCGTAACAGCGGAGTTGCTGAAATTGCGTTGATCTGTAAAATACGACCATTGCGATTAGAGTAGCGCGCAATTAACATTTCGCTAAATAATTAAAGATTAAGTCTAACTTTTGATTCCAATTCTTTTACCGTAACCGGAATCATTTGAATTTCGGTTCTTTTCGGTTTCGGTTTTCATATAATATTTTAATTTATATCTGTGATGATCACACGCATCGTTAAAAAAACTGCTAATCGTAACCAGCCGAAATTTTAATCCATAATGTAATTTCGGTCCGAGTCTCTGTACGAAACTATAAATTTCGCAAAGTAAAAGATAAACAAACGATGCTCACCCCATGATTACTTCGCTGTCGCCCGATGTCTTTCCAGCAGCCATTTCTCTCACGTTGCTTCGTCGCGCTCCACACACACACACACGCACACACACACACAAAAGCATCACCGGCGAAAACACGGTTAATTACGCGCGCGCACTAATGACCGAACTGTAACGATCGCGCGACAGTTTGCACGGCACTCCTCAAACTAATCACACGCGACATGACGTATATAACACGAGGAAAGCGCATCAGGAAAGCTCTACTGTCCTTCCATTTCACTCCTTAGAATTAAGATGGCTTCCTATCGGGTGACTCGAGTACATCAAGATTGCCAACCGCGCGTTGATGCGGCTAATATCACGCCGGTATCGCGCGACGCGACGCGACGCAATTCAGATTGGTCGCGTCTAACTGAATTTAAATGTGCGACGAACCGTCTGAAAGGCTAAAGTTCTGTAAGTACACAATGCGCATGATGTATTATTTTATTCTTATTCACTGAATGTTAAGCAAGGATAACATGATGCATTGAGCACAATACGCGTTTTACAAAATCAGGAAAATATACAACTGAAATTCTACGCGTAACGCCCTTTATCCTTTAAACGCATAAATATTAGCGTTTACCGAGAATTGATGCGTGGCAGTCTTCGTGTCATACAATTCAACGATTCGTCTACTACTCCGTCAATTTTGAAATAACATTCGAATTACGTTGATTCGATGAAACTTTAAAGCACGACGCGAGACAATTCAAATTTAGGCATTATAAATTAATTTTTCGAAGCTGAGTTTATTGATCCAATTATATAAATCTCTTTGTAAAAAATGCCAAATAATTCAATTTTCTTTATATTACATCTGCAATTCTTTTTTATTAAATTAATTATTCTTATTAAATATACTTAATATTTTTTTTCATTCTTTTTTGTACAAATCATTTTGGTTCCCCAAATTAGTTTTAATTAACATAAATTAAATGTATCTTATAAACTCAGTAATTGTGTCACAAATTTCAGTATCAGTTCCGGAGAATTAAATATCGCCACATCCGCTAGTGAGTCTACAGTTAAGGATTAATGTTAAATCTAAAGGATTCCATAGTAATTATATGGAAATATTATATTTGATCCTGATGAAATGAGGTAGTTTTCACATATAACGTATTTTCTAAATTCTTTGTAGTAGAAATCTCTCATTCTAAAAAGTAAAAATTGAGTCAGTTTTAAAAAAGAGCGACTTAATTTTCAATCTGTGAGTGAGATTTTATTATTCAGAGGTTCATTCTAAAAGTTTTAGAGAAAGTTTTATAATATAGTGAACAAAAAGTGTCATAAGCACAATGTTTTTTGTATTATTTTATTAGTTGATCTGTTTAATTTAAGTACATTAATTTAGTTTATCTGTTCTATTTAAATATGTTTTATAACATGAAACACTGAAGATGATCCGATCGGGCTCGAAACAATGTCTGTTATTTGCTTTAGATCTCTTTGCTTTAGATTAGTTATTTGCTGATAATTATATTTATTTCCTTTACACATTTATATTATTATTTTTTGGTTCATAGCCTTTCTAAACTTTTATTTTTAATTTTTATTATTGAACCACGTTATATGATGTATAAAAACCTATTCCTTTTTTGAGCTTCATATTTATGATATATCCTTTGTTCATAAATTACATTATATACGAAAACTATCTCATTTCACCGAAATTTAATTTTCCATATAATTAATGCGAGTCCTTTAAATAAAATTTATATTCGTTTTAATTGCAACATAAAAATTAATTTATTATTTTCTAATAAATTTAATGTTGTGCAGATATCACAATCTTTATTCCCCGTCGTCGATTGCTACTTGAAATGAATATATCGCACGGAAATAGATACTGTCTGCGACGAACAATTGTCTTCGGTCTGATAAAACGAAAGGATATTGTCTAGCCGGTGGAAATGAGTCGATCGTGTGATCTAATTATTCGTAGAGAACGATCGTGTTTCGCACAGCTACTCGTCGTGACCGCGTCGCGAAGAATAATGTGACGATACAAGGCAGCGGCACGCGCCTCGAGTCTCGTCGAACGAATGATAACAACAAAGCGGCCTTGGTAAACGCAGCGCGCACTACAATAACAAACGCCAAACGCCGCGCGCCGACCGACCGTTACGAAATATTTTATGTGTTGACGCAAGTAATATTTGTGCCGAATATACCGAGTATTCCAAATCAATTTTGATGAAAGGATTCATGCTTTATTCTGTGGACTTCTTAAAATTGAATGAGATAACTATTTATTCGATTAAGAGATGCTAAATAGTATTTCTTAATAGACATGTATTACTATTATATATATTGTAGAAAAAAATTAATTGTTACATACGCGCGAATTATTTAATTTTTAATTCAGATTCCTGCAATTGACTATAAGCCTTTTAAAGTTAAAGGAGGAATTGAGTTACAAAAATAATAATTATAAACGTAATTATTAGTTGCTTCACTCAAAAATAATTATTAACTTTCAATTGAAGTGTGTTCTAAATCACTTATTTTGCAATTTCAACCAATTATGTTTTTTTATAGAAAAGCAAATAAAACTTTAATCTTTTGTATAATAGTATTAAAAGAGGAAATGTAGTAACAACTATATATTAGATATTAAAATGCAAAAAAGCAGTTATTCCTTTTTTTTATATCTAGAAGCAGAAACTTGTAGAATTTCATATTCACTAGTGTATGTCTTGCATTTAAGAATATTTAAATTTAAATAAAATTTCTCTTTGTTAAAAAAGTAATTAATCACTTTCTAATAAAATTAATACATGGTAGATATACATTTTCATTTTTCTTGATACATTAAAATCACAATTTCTCTTCTATCTAAATAACTAAAGTAAACATAATAACATTAAATTAATATTCCCATAAATATTTTTTTAATTAAAAAAAACCAAATTGTATTCTTTAAATAGATATTAATAATTCTTGAATAAAATAATTCATTAAATTTTTAAATTGTAATTTTTGAAAATTGAATAATTTGAATATATATATATATATATATATATATATATATATATACATATACGTAACAATTAAAATTTACGATTAATAATTATTTTTTTAATGTTAGCTGATTATTATACATATATACATCTATACCTAAAAAATCTTAAAACAAAATCAACTGAGTAGTGAAATCAACATTGCCTATATTGTAAAAATGAACAGACAACAGATCGTGTCTAGCGTAATTATAAGCATGCGTAATTACAAGAGTGCGATGTTAACATTTTCCGCAATTTTCTTAAGATTTTCAATTATGATTAGTATGCCAAATACCATTTTATAAACGGTAATTGCAGGACACTTTTATATAAGATATGATATTAAATTCAATATATGCAAGTTATTTTAAACCAACAATTTTTATTTGGTTAGTAAATATTAAATAATAAAACAAGAGAGGATACAGGGAGAAAAATAAAACTATTTTCAATACAATTTTTCTCCCTCGTAAATTCGTCGTTTACTCCGAAATAAAGATATTTTCCGCACAAACACGTCAACGATGCGTTTCGGTAATTTCAGTGCACCTCGTGACGAATTACGCGGGAAAACGAGTTTACGAGTGAACGAATCAGGCATTCATCCATGTCATTTTTTCCTCGTGCAAGATATGCTTTCCCGGAATAGTGACATATAGGAGATGATGCTCTTTAAGAGGCGGTCAAAGAAGAAAAAAGGGCGACGGTTTCGAAGGGTCCATTGGATCTCTGCAATAACGACTCGTCCTTCTTCCGCGATATAGCGTAACGGAAGAACGAGCTCGCTCGTAGGCAATTTTTCAAGTTCCTCAGCTTTTCTCGACTCCATTTTCTCTCTCTCTCTCTCTCTCTCTTTTTATCTCTCTTTCCGTTCTCGCTGCTAACACATTCGACTGAACAGAAGAAACAATATTTCTCAAAGCCTGAGCATAAACCATAAATTTTCCAGCTTCGAGTAAAGAAGGCAGCTTTATATATTCCGCCACGTTTCTGTAAACACAGTTACGAACAAGGCTTAACGGGATGCGTCGCCGTGGGTACGGACAGCACGCGGTAACCCTTTGAGAAAATATCTGACGAGGGCGGCGATGGTGGTGTAAGGATGCAAGCACGAAGTCGCAGTAATTTGAAGTCGAGCCCCGCAGAGTCCGTGACCGTGGTAGCAATTATCGGGAATTAAACGTCTGGAGTTCTTGAGCGGGCGACATCACCAGGTAGATGCAAGACGCGCGGCGGAAAATTTTAATAAGACTCAAAAGTTTGTTTAATAGGGGATCCCCTCGGACTTCTCCCGCGAGAGAGGGATCGTTAGAATACTTTGCGACGAAAGTTCCGGTAAGTCATTCTCGCAATGGTGTCCACGGACATCAAGGAAAGGCGTATCGACTGGAAATCGAGGAGAGACCAGGGTGAAGTGACTATGATTAAATTGGAATTTGAAGATCGAACGAAGACGCGAATAGAGCGAACTAACGTCATAGTTCAATCGTGAAACTAGATGTTGCGAAGATGTCGTCCTTTATCTAGCTATTTCACGTTTCAGAAATCAAAAGCGAGCATCAAATCAGAATCATTGACCCGTAGTGTAGTGTGACACGCTTCATAGGAGTCCGTTTATGTGTTCCCTCCAAACGAAGTCCTTGACTTTGGGATTACGCGACAGCTGCTCGTCTCGAGTCGACCTACCAATTTTTCTCCATTACCGGCTAAATGCTCCTCCGTTTTCCAGCGGTTCAACAAGTGGCAGATGCCTCTTACACGAATCGAACACTGACATGGAAATGCATGAGTGGAACGGGTAGGCGCGACCGAGACCGAAGATAAATCGTCGTCGATTACCATTTAGTTAGGTTCGTCCGCGTGTACACACGGGCTTTACGTGCCAGTCCATAATTCACGATTTCGAAAGGGACACCGCCGGTAACACTGGGAAAATGGAGATTAGGTCGAGCGCCCTCGAACCTCCAAAAGAAAAGAGAAGCGCCGCGGGGGGAACATTGTCAAATGGATCCAGGACTCGTTCTCACGCGTATGGCGAGAAATCAAAAGTAACGCCATACCTCCAAATTTATCAACGAGAGGTTTATGACCTTAAACAGTTATACCCATTAAAGAAAAAATAATCAGCAAATTTCATATTATTTCATCATGAAGGAGATATGGCAGAATAAAGATACAGTTCGGAAAGAGTAGTCTCTTTTATTAGAAAAATTATAATAAAAATTATATTAAAATAAATATACAAGTAGAATGTCTCAGAATATTCATTTTTAATTATAAAATTCAGACAATTTTCGCATCATCTTCTCTTAAATGTCTTAACAAATCTCCGGACATAGGTATATATACGTACGTAACTGATAACTTTAGTTTGTACTTGACCTCACTAATTATCCCACTGAAGAGGCTTCAAATTCAGAATAGAAACGTCTGCAATCAACTTTGTTAGGTTAGTACAATCTAATTGTTTGCGAATTAGATCTTATCACTTAAAGATTATATAATTTACGCACTAATAGCCGCGGAGGCTTACATAGACATTTTACTTGTTATCGGACTTAATCTTGGAACTATAAATACTACTAATTTAATTTAATAAGTTATTAATTTGTATTAATTTAATAACTTCAAGATTATATTTCATTGCAAATAAACAAGTATAATGTAAGTAATGAAATACCAAAAGCTTGTTGTTAAAATTTAAATAAACATTGTATTGTCAAAATTTCAAGACTTAGGCCGGCATTTATAGTCTGTTCTTATATTTAAGATTGTCTTAAGTATAGTCTTAAGTACACACAATCAAGTAATCATAGCACTGTATTAACATCTTAAGACATTATCCGAAACGATCTTAAAATAAGAATGGATTATGAATACCGTCCTTAATTAAAATATCAAATAGGTAATAATGATGATCGCATAAGATAATTATTTTATAATTTTTTTAAAGAAGAGGAAATTCTGAATTTACTTTGGGGCGTATATCGCGTATAATATAATGCATATAGAGGGCATCGTCGAGAAATTTACGAGGCTAAGCGAGAGACGGTTTATCAACCAACAGGTGCTTTCTGTGATCTGCCTCTGGCTGTGTTCACACGTTCGTACTGACCCTGCCCACGCGGACTACTCGGCCGGAACCCTTGCCCTTGATCGTTTCCACAACAGAATACCGAGAAGTCCGATACTTGCTAGAAAAAAAAGGATAGGAGGAAAAGCAAAGCGAGCGAATAGAGGATGCCAGTGTCTGAAATAGGAGCGTGCACCAAAAGAGCCGCCGCGCTGCGAGGACCGGCGGGGGCAAAAAAGAAAGAGAGGAGAAACGCATGGAGGGCGCACAGGCAGGTATATTCATTCAGAAGATCACCGCATTAAACTCGAGGAGGGTACTCCTACTCAACTTCACCTTTTTAGTTAAGAAGAGAGGACCGTTTCACAGTACGAGCAAAAAGTCAATAATACTTCGCGTGAGAATCGCACTGAGTATAATACGCAGAAATACGAGTTCCCGCGATATCAAGTAGTATAATCGTGAGCGAGTGCAATGTGCGGTGAAAGGTTAAATTTTCGGATTTAAGCTTTTGCGAGCGAACGGATTTTTTTGCGATAAAAAAATCGGCGAATTACGGCACGTCATAGTTTTCAGTAAAAGCAACATTCTGCGATGATGGTACTTCGGATGATGGTATTCGTTGATGACTGTCGTAATAAAAAAAGACAACGAACGATTACGAAGATGTTGAGAAAACATTGTTGCATCGGATAATAAAAACGTGTAGCATGCCAAAGATTCGCACGGTCTTCCCACGCGGGCGGTTTGTCTCATCTCCGTGACCCATCTTCGATCATCCTGCGAACGCAAAACCGAGAAGTGCCTGAGGAGGCGATGGAATGAAGGAAAGGAAGAAAAAGGAGAGTCGGACGGGAAGAAAGCCGAGATGAGGAGGTGAATGTTGGGTTAAGAAAGAGAGAGGTCTCGAGCGAGAGAGGAGAGGCGAAAGAATTCCAGTTTGAAATCGGAGTGCTCACCAAAAGCGCCGCGTCGTCTCGCTGCGGTCGGAAAGGAAAGAGCCGAGAAGCGAGAGAGGGGTCAGGTAGATTCATTCACAAGACCCCCACGGTTTCAACATCGATGCCCCACTCTGCAATATCCCCTCGATGTCGGGGCCCCGTCGGGTCCCGTTTTATCCCCTCTCGCTGGTGTTGGAGCCCGCGGCAGGTCCCACTCCTCGGGACCGTCGGAGACCACCGGTTCTCGCATACCACTCGTCTCCATGGCGGGGACCACCAACCGACAACGAGTCGAGAAACTCTCCCGGCCTTCCAGCACGTCGTTTCTTATCCGTTTCTCCCTTGCGAAGCGTAGACCAAACAAAGGAATCCGAGAAGCGGCCGACGACGTTGGAATTTCAGGGGCCTCTCGCGCTGCGTTCCCTCTTCCTCTCTCTCTCTCTCTCTCTTCGCAGTCTGTCTACCCTCTCTACCCCTCATCACCAGCCCTTTCCCTCCCCTCCCCCCCCCCCTCTTGAAGATGCATCTCTCATCTATAGTGTTTACGGTTACCTACACGCAGCTCGTTCGCTTTCTCTCCATCTCTCGCCCACCCTTACCGTCGAGAATATCGATGTTGCTCTCTCTGGCTCGCGAATTGTACAGCGGAATCCCCGGCATCCGCCTCGATAATGCGCCTTGGCTCGCGCGTTATTCCGCTTTGTTTTATGCGGTAAGAGGCGCTCTCGCCGCCGCTCTCGAGCCGATAAAAATGACGTGCCGTAACATTGCGTCAATTTATGTCGGAACCCGCGCGGGAAAATAATGTCCAATTCGGTGCTTCCGTAATACTTAAAAGCGCCGTGCGAGATCCACGCGCGCGAGAGAGCGGGAACATCGTTAAATTGCGAATTTAAGCGAAACATGACATAGGGATGTAAAATATATTATCGTATCTCGACCATTATACCCTCTTCGTTGTTTCGCGAAAAATTCCATACGAAATTACGCGATACAAGTACTTAAGGATTCACGTACTGCGAGAGGAGTCGCGCTTTGCGAAGGAACGCGTTCGATGCTCATAATTCTCTAGATCCCCTGGTGAGTATACGCATTTACCTATTAGTATCGACTTTGTCGCTTTATAGTACATGACATTCCATTAAGAGACACGCGCGCCGATAACATTCTAGTCTAGGTAAAGAGTAATAGCCATCCCAGGCGTTTCCAATGATGATGTTAGACAAACTTTGAAATGCCATTTATTCATATGTAATAATAAATAAAACTTACATCTCTGTATTTATTGTCTAATAGAAAATAAAGAGATTGGATGCATTAAAGCTTTGATGCATTGAGCATATTAAAGCTATTGTACACTAGTGCATATTAATGGGTCTAATCAAATTTGCTATAAGAATTTTAACATTATGGACATTGTAAAAGTATTTTATTATGATGACTTTGTGGCGACTCGCCATCAATTTTCATCTCAGATTATTAATAAGAAAAGAACCGAACCCAAACCGAAGTCGAAATGTAACTTTAAGTATACTTACACTTTCGTATATATAATTAGTGATAAATAGACAATTCACGCACCGTTAACTGCTTGGCTCATACTTTTATTTCTATCCTTTACTTTTTAATAAAACTTACATTATCTTATAATTTATTTTCTCATATAGGATAATTTATTATTACGTTTATAGTAGTCATTAGGTATCTGCTTATTTTTTATGCAATACATTTTTATTAATTGAGTATGTGTATTTAATGTCAAAAGATAAGATTCCGACACAGATAATTGTCTCATTAAATCTACCTTAAAGACAAACATGGAAGGAGAAAAAGACTAAACTCGTATATTTCGGCGTCTCGAAAACAGAATATCCGTCGTCAGAAAGTTCATCGATGGACAAGATCTGAGAGGTAGGCGGCGCGATTGGTCCGATTTTTAAAACCAAATTCATGTTTCAGCGTAACGTCGATCGCATCGTTTTACAACGCATAAAGTCCCATTAAAATCCTTCGGGGACACGGCGTACAGAGATATTTAAGGATACATTTAAGGATACACGCGCGGAGAGGTCCGCGAGGTTCCAGGTGATTCCCCGGCGCGAGGCCAGCCGCTGCCGCGCAATATACATAATGTGATACTCGTCTTCCAGTCGAAAGCGTTTACAGTATGTACATATTTGCTTTTTAGTATCAATTTCACGGTTTTATGGAACATGGAATTCCATTAAGCCGCCGAGCGCCATTGGTACACATCGCGCGCATTAGTCGAGAAGAGTGGTGGCCGTTAGTGGCCGTTGAACATGTACGTTATTACATCTCGAAAGCGCGATTCGATGGCCTGGAACGGGAGGAGGTTACGACTCAAAGGGAGCCGATCTTCTCGACCGCCGCACAATGTATCTCGCGGTATGAATATCTCAAGACCGCGATCATCCACGAGTTGCGGTTCCTCCGTTCCGAGCCATCGAATTTTACGAGATTGGCGTGTACGATCGGCGAGATTGAATTCGCGAGCATCGGTTGAGATTCGCGCGGCCCCCCCGCCCCTCCCCCCCACCTGACGGTGCATTGTTTGGACAAACGCATCTGCCACCTGTCGCTTTCGTAACGCGAGATTGTATTGCGTACGCACATCCAAAATTCTATTAGAAGACACGACGCGTGCTCGAGTGCACGTGTATCCATCGGGGAAAAAGAAGCTGACTCCGGGTGATTCCCGGAAGCCAGGTACGAGATACGTGACTAGAGTCCTAGGGTGGAAAACCAAATGCTTGCGTGTGCTACCATTTCTTCCACACGTACACACACGCGCGACTGTTGCACCGTGCACATTCCAACGCGACTCTGCCACGCGGACGTTGTTTATATGTGAGCTCGCCTATCTTCACGGCCGGCTAGTCTCATCGCATCAGGGATCCCTTTCAGAAATTTAGGCGCCAACATTACTAGCCAGCACCCTCGAAGCCATCGAATTACGGTGAACGCCCGTTTCTTCTAATCGGCTTTTCCAAATCGGTCTTCTCTTATCCAATTATCACACGTGTGGGCACAGATTTAAGTAAGTGTATAAATCCGAGATGACTTGAATATAGAAGGAGCTAATACAATATATATATATATATATCAAAAAAGCAACACACAGGACATGCTATATACATGTACATTAAAATAGACAAATATGGAGTTAACTTATGTATCTTAACAGATGTCTTAATTAGATGTAAAGCTTAATTTGTAATATCGTTTACGGTTAAAGATTGCGTTAAAATACAAAAAAAATCCACGTATTTTTTTTTCTTATAATATTTTTGTTGGAAAATACTGCATCACTATTGTAAATCTATCTCTCCCTCGTCTTAAAAGTGACAACTCACAAAATTAAATTATCTAGGCACATTATTTTTTAACAAAAAATTGATTAATCACACGAATATCGACACGAAGATATATTCTTAATATGATCGAATGTTATTTGTCATTTTCTAGTCTAACAATCTTTGAGAATATGTACGGGTCACATTTCAAAACATTATCAAAAATTGCACAAATTGTCGTCCATTATTGTCTGAACACCTATGTAAAATTTGAGCAATTCTCTTATTGGTTTAAAAATTATTCAATTTTTTGTTTGTCTGAATGTTTGTTTAATGTTTGCTTTTTTAATGCTTGTTGTGCTATGTAAAATGGCATCTGAGACTTATTTGTAATTTGATGAGGAAGAGACATTACAAGAATTAAATCAAATTTTATACATGTATGATCAAACAATAATAAATGTTCGTGCAAAAGTTTATTTGGATCCACTTATTCGTTTAAATATTCTCGAAATTGTAGAAAAATTTGGTCATTTTGCTGCATAAAATCATTATAAGTTAAATTGTTTGTTTTATTTTTTCATGGTTTCAGGGAGTATTCACAAACTAATATCATTAAATTTTTTTACTGCTATTGACTAATACTTTTAATATTTCATACCCAAAACATACTTTTTGAGTTACAAGAATTTTTAAGATTTTTTATGAAGTAAAGTTAATTTTAATGATTGTTTGGATAATATTTACTCATTCATCATAACAACTCGAAACTCGCGTTTTTTTAAGTTGTATTACTTTTGAAGTAAGGAAATCATATATCACTCAATAAAATATAACGTTATTATATCATGAAACATTGATTCATGAACATTATAAGAAAAAGTATAAAATAAATGTTCCGTGTTATATTTCTCATTTCTCGCCGAAACTTCCGCCTTCAGGTTCCAAACACGCGATTCGATCGCATCAACGATCGTGCGCGAGATAAAAGATGCGCTCGCTGTTTTAAAGACTAGCGTGGAAAGTCATGCCGGACGTCGTAAAAAAAAAAAAGATGAGAAGGAGAGAAAGAGAAAAAACTACACCGTTTCCTTGGCAGTTACAGCCTGGCGATGGAGGCTGACAGCCAGACGGCGGTGTCATTTGAGAGATTGCAAAGCACCGAGAACGAAAGAATCTGAGAGGAAGTTAGACGCTCGCGAAGAGCGCGAACGGTGCATCCGTGGTTGTCAGGATGGAATCGCATTAAAGCCTTGGCGACCGCAGCTTCTTTACAATCTCGTCTAGACGCCACACCGCGCGACACATGGTACCTCGGTTTTTTTTTTATCGTTAGAATATCGATTCAAGGCCAGACGCATCGCGAAACAGACATGATCTTTCCGGGCGTGGGTCGCATTACATCGCCGTATTACTTCCTCCTCCTGCCTGCCTGTTCCTTCCGGATCTACACCTTTTATTCTTCATTCAACAATTTATCGGCTAATGTTTCCTCTCGAGACCACGCAATCTTGTTCGAGAACAAGGGCAATTATCGGTAAACTGTGCTCTGGTTATAACTTGGATCATTTTCGTTTCCATTGTCGCTTTCGTTGCCATCACAAATCATATTCATATTGATATTGAGGACTCCGTTACAACGCGATTGTACGTTACGTAACGGAAATTGATGCTTCGCGATGCGACGAACAAACATAAAAGAAAAGTTGGCGCGGAGAGTCAGGGCGACTTGGCGGATTAATTAAAGACGGGATTTATCAGAAACGATATACGTAGCCGCCACGTAGCCCAGGTTGCAATTATCGTTAACGCTCTGCTCCTTTACGAGCCGCTACCTCGTAAGTTACGAGTCGTAAATGTAAATGCGAGATTTGTAAAACGGCGCAGCTGCCCCTGCTGCCGGCCGGCGGGGGTTATTAGTGCACTTCGGGGGAAAGTACCGTGGATGTAATTAGAGGTGGTAAATTATTATTGCGGACCTGTGAGCCCGCATATACGCGCGCGTCCGCGTGCATCGCCGGTGCAATTTCTCTTTTTTTTTCTCCTCCCCTCCTTTCTTCTCTTTCTTTTTCTTCTCGCGCGCTCGAGCTGGTAACTCGACGCGTAAACTCACTTCACCCTCCCTCTTGACAACTTTATTGAGTTGAAACCCCTTTCAATCGCGCATTGCAACGATATACGAAGTGGATTAAATTGTAACTGCAATCACGATAAGCGCCGCTTCGCGAGGTGTCTTCCAGTTACCGTTTTATGCAAACGTATTGGAATAAACTGTAGCGGTCGATCGTATTTATGATACGCGATCGCAGTGCGGTGGCTATCTCCTTCCGCGTTTACATTTTATTTCGCTTATTTCAGCGTTTCCCGCAATAACTCGCCTAATCGGATATCAAACAGATGCACGACAGCGCGCCGAGTACCGTGCCGCCGTCAACGGTGTCGGTCATCGCTGGCGCGGAATGTCAACTCGATCCGATTAAAAACTAGAAGCGAAGAAACAGAAGCGCGGTGTCGGGATGGGACGTGTCGCGAGACGCGCGTGAAACGTGAAGCGTGACGTGCGACTGTAGGAATCCAAAACGTTTCGAGCGTTCACAAGTCGCCGGGAGCCGGATTTGCTTCCGGTTCGATCGCAAATCAATTGTTCGATCGTAAATCGACATTCCGGCGATGATTCCCACACAAAGTGCGTGCAAAGAACGCTTTTTTGCTGAAGTATCCAAAAATAGTTAGATACAGATCTGAAAATAATTTTGTTAAACCATTGAAATAATTGTTAAGATATCAAAGGAGTAATGATAACCCAATCTATTAAGTTGAATAAGTATTTAGAATTTGTTATTTTTAATTTCTATCGAAATGTAAATCAATTCATTTAATTGATTGTAATTGAATTGTTTTTTTTTTTAAATAATATTACAATAATTTATACACTCAGTAAATAATGAATTATATTCAGATATTTAGGTCAAATTTAATATAATTTTATATATTTTTATATTTCTTGAGAAAATTATTTAACTCCTTTGTTTCAATTAAATTAATTGAGTCGAAATCCATATTGGATAATTTGACATTATAAATTTAGTAATCTCATACAAACTGATTAGTAGTTATATATAGTAGTTAAAATATTATTCTTGCAGCTGTCATCAATTATTAAAGAGTTTTGTATAATTATTTTGGTCCAACAAAATTATTTTCAGATCTGTATCTAGTTAAATTTTTAAATTCTCCAGCAAAACGGGCTTCTTTCCGTGTACCACTGGTAAATACAATTTCTTCATTAATAACTCATTAATCTGGAGAGACCCCATTTACATCTCGAGGTCATGAAATTAAACCTACAGACTTGTCTTAAATGGTAAGATCTCGTCGGTGCAAAACTCACTGATCAAGCATCATGATCTTGTTTTTTATCAGTTAATTAACCAAAAGTAATTAATAATATCAAGTAGTTTTACTCATAAACGCTAATTTTTTATTGATAATACTTTCAATATTATGACTCAATTTCCATCAAAATATCGTAATTATTTCATAAATTCTGATTTATATTTTTCTTCGCTAAAGAAACTATCTAATTTCTCATTTTCGTTCATCGAGACAAATAAATTTATCAATATTTTTCCAAATTTATATCAAACGATAAAACAAACATTGAAATAAAATACATCAGTACACGATAGAATTTGATACTGCATCCATGTTAACAGCCGGAAAACCGGTGCGCCAGTTGTCGCGAAATCGGATTCCGATTACGGAGCGATCGAAATGTTACTAATCCAAAGCCGATTACAGTCTATGGAATTCTTGCGTCAATATTCCGACGAATGAAGATGACGGTTGCACGTTGGAATGACGGACACCTGTGAATAGCTCGATGTAGAATGACGCCATTAATGTTAGATTTCAATCCTCATCCCGATATATAATATCATTCGAGATTGGACAGAATTAACGGCGATATTAGGACCATAATTCTTCAATTTTAATAATGGATAAATCATCAGATTCTCAATTAAAGACCTCAATTATTGAAATTTTACGATAATTCACCGTAAATAATTTAATTGTATTTACAGGCGCAGGGGTTCTTTACAGGGACGGGGACGAAAGTCGAGGAAAATGAAGTCGACGCCTTTCTACAGCTCACGTCGAGTAACGATTACTCTTTAAAGAAGCTCTTTGTAGCGGTTGTTTGTCTTTCGGCACACCTCTACACGCAATACTGCCGGCGTGCCGCAGGACAGGAAGAGAGAAATGGGAGACAAGACACGGCGAGGAGAAAGAACGGAGAGATCCTCGGATAATTCTGGATAACGGTTTTCGCGCCGCTAAACCGTCGTCGAATTACAAAGTAACCGACGCTCGTTAGCCGTATTAGCATTAATTAACGACGGACGGCCGAGCGCACCTGTGTGCCGAGAATCGCGTACCTCGTCACGCTTTTGTCCGACGCACCGCCTTATTATTGAAAATACGCGATACCGACGTTGAGCAATTAGAAATCGCGACGACAGTTCGCGATCTGTCGTCGATCAGGCGGTCGTCGGGAAGAGAATTCATCGGCACGCGATTAGCTGCGTGCAAACGTGACGTCGAGATTCACCGTTTGAAAAGTGCCGTGCGAACGGGAGATGTTAAACTTTCTTCTATTGACGCCTATGGCCGATTAGACCCCCTTCATCGGTAATATCCTCGCGCCGATCGGTGGAATCCCAGCTTCGTCGTTTCGAAATTGCGTAGTAAAGTCTGGGAAACCTGTCCGCGATCCACACGGGAACACTTGCGGATCTTTACACACCGTCGCTCAACTCGTAACTATTAACCCGTCGATGTTACCTATCCGGTACCTTACGAGAATATTATACGCGTGGTGTAATTTAGAATGCTAATTAATACCCCGGCCATTACACGACTAAATTCGAGCGGTGTAACGTAAAAGCAGCGATTTAGCCACCGGCAATTTTTTATTCATCGTGTCAAACAACTCGTGCATTATGCTTAATGTGATCAAACATCTTTGGATCCGAAGCAGGACAATTTTATGTTGGAAAGGAAAATATATGGATGTAAAGATAAACGTAATTTATTTTTAAGAAACCTTGTTAGATGGTAATCCAAATTCTTTAATTAAAAATGACATTTAATTATTTTTAATTTCCATGTATTAAAATGTAAAAATCGAACCACATTTGTAATTAATTTCAAATAAACAATGTCCATATTAACGTGTGCACTTTGTAAATAAACTAAATTTAAATCAAATTTAACTTACGTTTTCTTGTAACTCCATTGTTTTAATTAAATTAATGACATATTAAGGAGCAATGGTGATCTATAATATTCCTGATTTTTTCATATAATTTGACATGAATTTAACAGTGAATACAATTATTTATATTTTGACATATTTAATGAGATAACTAAAAAAAAAAAAAAAAAAAAAAACAACCAAAGCAGGACATCTGATCACATTAATTATGCTTGCAAACAGTTTTTACAGTTTTGTGTCAGGGATTAGTATGCGTGTTTAATGAAAAACACTTGTTCGTACGTAGAACCGTTCGAAGTCGTCGATATATCGACAGTGGGAACCGGGCCAAGATCATCGGTTGGTCGGCCCGTGACATCAATCTTTGCCACTGGCTGCGACGTACACGCACTCACGCATTCATGCATGTACGTGTACACACACGGTACATGTCCGTACACCGCTACCTACGTGCACGTACACGACTGCTTATACGCCGTGCAAATTGCGCAGCAGCTCACCGATTGCACCATCTATGGCAACGGAATTGTCGCGACGTCACGGAATTGCGCGCAACTAGAGAAAGAAGGGCGACCCAGTCGGCGACGAGAAACTTTCCGCTCTGGTCGTAGAATTCTCAAAGCACGATTGTTGTGTGACGTTATGCGATTTCACCGCGACCTCAGTGTTTTCTGCGTCGCACTTAATATGCCACCGAATATTTCAGATTATTAGATGCAACGTCGTAATTCCACGTTATCAGACTCAATCGAGTGGAAGAATTGCGAGAAAAATTATTTTTTCATCTCCGGCCTAAAAATAAACTGTAAATTATCCACGAGGATCTTTTTATGAAACAAAGAATCTATGATAAATCAGTAAATTAATTAATTAATTTTATCCTTTAATCAAGATAATGAAAATTTACTTGGGAATTCATTTGGATGTTTTTATACGCCAGCGGTGAGAAAATGTAAATTATTGTAAACAAACGTTTTCTTCCTTTTTAAACGTATCTTTTTCTTTTTTAATAAATATTCTTTACGAACTTTTAAACAATGCAATTTCATAAAAATTAAAGTATTAATTAAAATTTCTATTTTTTTTAGAAATATTGTCATAAACATGTTTATATTTCGTTTAATATTTGTTTCGTTTCTATTTACTTTTTTCTAAAAATTGTGAATAAATTCATATCCATAATGTTCTTAAATAAACAACGCCAATAAAATCAATAATATGTACAACATATTATTAATGACAGTGATTTTAATTGGAGTGCAAAAATACTTTGTGTGATCGTTTAAGTAAAAAGAAATGAGATGATTACTCTCAGGTTATTATTTACTGACTCGCCCACGTACAGTAAACAATTGTATAAGTTTCATTCCTGAAAGGAAACATTGTCATTCCCTAGAAAACCCCGTGCGATAAGAAACCTTTTAAGGAATGCTTCGCTCATGAACGTCGGATGTTAATAATGTCATTTTTCTTAGGGAATAAAAACGGAGAGAAGACTGAGAGAAGGCGGAAAACCGGAGGGACGAGAAGAGCACAATGAAAAAGAGAAGCGAAGCAAACAGGTAGAGAAGAAGTGGCGTAGCTTGATTAGACCAAGAATTACGGAAGCTCTTTGAGCGCAGGGAGATTATGTAAGGCCGTTGTAGCACCGTAAAAACTGGGCGCAATCGCAACGACTGGCGCCTCCTAATTGGCGTGCCTACGCCACGTTATGGCGCGATAATAATTGTTTCTTGACGTTTCGTAATAGCGGCTTACGCTTTTTTCCTCTCCGTTTTCTCCTCTCGACCCTCCTCCTGCTTCTCCTCATCCACCTCATTCCTCCTCGTAACTCTCCCCTTCCCTTCCACTCTCATCCGCGAGGAAGATTGGCGCGAAATATTGCACTACGGCGCGCCATAATTTAATTTCTATTAAATTTTATGATTGCGGCGAAAGAGGCCACGATCGTTCCCCGACGTAACCCGAAACTTTGCAAAGTTCCGCGGGGATGGCTGGAATTATAATTAAACAGGCAAGGTGCCGTCGGTGCGTTAGTCAGGCGCAATTAGAATCAACGAAACCTCGTTCCACTTACATATTTTTTCAGAGAAAAGTATACATATACATACAGAGCCAACATACCAAATTCATTGCTCTCCAAGAATGTACTACCTGGCGATTACCTGGAGCCGACTTTTTTTTTCCTCTCCGACAGTTTCGTGCCAACTTTTATCTCGTCGCAGGTTCTGAATTTTCAATAACGCACATTTCCCTACTCAATCAAAACCGAAAGTTTAAGCTATAGTGTGACATTATTTATTCATAATATCCTTAAGATCGATGTTATATATTTATATATTCCTGTAGCTCAATTCTTCAAAATCTCTTAATTATTTAAAAGAATATGCAGTGAATCTAGGACGTTCTTAATCCCGCATGCAAGAAAACGCTGCATTTTAAAGAAAGGAGGGTAGATGCGCCATGGTAGGGTTATTACAAATTTAATCCCTGTGAAAATTTAAATAGTCTACCGTGCTGGCACGATGTAAGATCTCCTGTTAAACCCGGAAGATCTCGAAATGGACGAGCTTACGCAACGTAAAAAAAACGAAAACAATATAAATGTAAATGTCTAATGAGATTTTTTTCTCCCGTGCAACGGATTAGTTATTTTACCTTCCTGTTTTACACAAATTAAATATCTAGACGTTTACAACAATTGCTTAAGGCAAGATAATGATTCGTTCGCTTTATAACTCATGACCACGTTTCCAGGCATTCTGCCTCTTAAACTAATGACTAATTAGAGTATTATAGTTTATGAGATTAAGAAATCGATAACGCTACTCGACAATGATTTTGTTAATTGAGTAATTTTGATTGCTTGTTGTGTATTTTTAAACGCTGATTCAGAAAATGAGAGATTAAAATTTATTCTACAAGCTCGAATTTTTTTTAAAAACATACATTTTGCTAACAAGAACTAACAAGAAAGATGTATAGGGTCTTTTTCTTAATTAAAATAATTTTTTTTTGTAGCCTTTGTTATATAATGAATAAAAAATCATATTGAATTCAGTAGCTATTCTTTATGAATTATTTTTTATTTATGCCTCAGCAGAAGAAATAAGTACAGACATTTTTATATGTTATAATAAAAAAATCTGCTCTCCTCTTAAATTTGATAAACAAATTTGAAATCAATGCACAAAATATTAGAAGAAATATCTTATCGAATCAATATTAAAAAAGTAAAATTTTGTCGACCAATGTATTATATTATCGGAAAATATCAATTTAAAATAAAAATTTATCAATACATGTTATTCAAAAACTCTATTTTCCTCAAAATAAATTTAGCAAATAGATTTTAAATTCGTAAAAAAAAAAAAATACTAATCTTATCAATTTGACATAAAAAAAAATAAAATTTTAGTGTAATTCGAAGTGTAATTTTACAAATTATCCGAGATGTAAACATGTATTATCTCAGATCGCACATTCTCTGGAATGACATGGATCAATCAGAAAGTGCATAACGGGAAAGTTAATTACTCGAAGGTATGACGTAATGCAGACAAGGCACCCGCATTCACGTCCCCTGTACATCGTTCACAATTTTCCGGCACAATGCTAGGCACACATGTGACAGGCTTATTAGCAGCCACGTGTATACCCGCACGGATCTACGTACATACAGCAGCAGCAAGGTAGGGCACGTACTTCAAGGCACCGCGCCATTTCCACGAGGCTTTGTTTATCGCACGGCTCGTCGGGGCGAGGATAATGGACCGATCGAACGGATGGAGGGACATTTAGGTTACGCAACTCGTGATGCGTTCGATTTTTTCAAGGACGGCGAGCAAGACGGCTTAAACGCTGCCTTGAGCTAAACGGCTCTTCTTTTGTCATCTCATCGAGAAATATCGGGCCAATTAGAAGACTATAGTGTTCTTTTTCTCAAGGGACATGGCACGTTTCGAGTTCTGAGGCGACTGTCGCGTAACTGAATGATTTGTAATTAAGTCCTTTGTCAAACCAGATATAAGCAGCATAATTTTAAAGTGATGATAAAACTGCTTATGTGTGTGTCTCTCATATTTAAACTTTTTAGAAAAGAAGCATGTTTCTATAAAACATGTTTCTCATTTAATAATCTCATTATCATAATTAAGTCATTTATTAAGTCTATAATCTTTAAAAAAATTTCTGCCGTTTTTATCTATTATTTTATGTTAAAGGAATGTCTCCGTAATGAAAGCTCTCAAATTAAATTTCTGCTGCGTTTAATGTTTACGTGAAATTAACTAAAGAGTAAAGTGTTGTTATTTATTTTTTCACAACAATTTCTTTAACATCCCATACTGATACAGGAGAAGAGTCATTAATTCCGCACGAGTAGGTCGAAGAAAAGGGTTGGACTATATTTAGAACTAACCGATAGTGGATAAAAATAATTCGTGTAACATAATACGCGTATAAATACGATAATAACACGTGCGCCAAGGCAGGCGGAGAATCGGACTGAAAATGACGTTCTTACCGAAGATCCTCCGCTTCCATTGGTGATCGATTTTATCTGATATTCGTGGGAGGAGACATTATATCGACGAGGGACGCGTTTCTTTCAAGTCTCGCCATATGGCCCACGACTTCAGGGAATAATCTGGGGACGCCGGTCGGTTTAGATACGATAGGACGCGATAAAATCGCCTAGGCCACGAATTTAAATCAACAAGACAATTTCTCACTCGAAAAAATCCCAGTCGACGAGACGTGTACGAATCATTCGAGTATATCTACTGACGGCTCATTAAAGGAGGACGCCTTCGAGGATTGTTCCCCTTCTTATCGTTATCGATAAACTCTGATGACGGATGTACGAATGGTTCGATAAGAGAAATTATCGAACAACAATTCGGCGTGTGCACCAACTAACATGTCTCTGAGACCCAGAGAGATTCGATGTTTGATGCAAGGGAGATGTTTTCCTAGTGGAGCATTTCAGTCGAATCTCCAACAGTATCTTGTTCAAATTTGCATTATGTAATATCCCGTTGCCGATAGCTTTAATCTTTGAATTATTAGTGACATAGGTATACGAAGTTTACTTATGGACTCGATTTTCCCTAAAATACATATATCTTTGGTAGACCAGATATGTTACTTCATTTACTCAAGATTATTATTTTTTTCGATGATTAATAAATCATGTTAAAAATGTTCTGAAAATTAATAAAATTATCTCGTGAACTTTATCATGTAAATAGATATATAAAAGAAATTGTGAATATACATACTATTTGGCGCGTTTGATAGCGCGTTTCATCTCAGAAACTGCGTGAAAATCTCGTAGTTACGTTCAAAGTCTCAGACTAAAATTTAGTCAGCCTTCATAATTAGGATAACAATGTTTGAAGTTGCAGGCGCGCAAATTAACTTTCGTATGTAACGATCTCTCCCTATTTAATATTGTTAGTTTAAAAGTTTCGCACTTTGCGGAGGAAAGTTTGGAGCGACCCGAGTACAACCGAGTCGGCTCGACGCAAGGATTTCATTTTTGCAATAACAGACTTTTATACGAGCGTTAAGAAGCGTCAGAGTGAATAAAAATGCGTCGAGTAATTTCAGATTATTTCGTCCTAGCCAGGAAAGAAGAGAGAGTCCTGAGAGTGGAATCGCGGAGGCTGAAGAACGGATTGAAGAGCCTAAGACGGGGATTGAAAGTCCTAACTATAGAGGATTTTCCAGATTGGCTCGGCGAGATTATAAAGAAAAGAGAGACGAGGGACGTGTGCAAATTCTCCGGTGCACGGCCGCAGCTGCGAAATCAACGTTTGCACCTGCTCGGTGCTGGAGATACAAGCGAGGAGAAGCCCCCGAGGCCGAAACTCGATTGCGCAAGGAGACTTGACATTGTGCATTGTCCATTGAATATATATTTGAAAGGTACCCAGATGCGAGCCAGCAACGGATTCAAGAACTCCAAACATTGGCTCATGTGTGTTTGCAAATAATCTGATTTTCATTCAACAATCTCTTATACGCTACAAAGTTTTTATATTAACAGCAATACAAATATAAAATTACATATCGTTTTAAATTACTTTTAAAGCGAAAATTTGTTGATTAAATTTAATATACTTATTATTTTTTTTAATATTGTAATATTGATCGATGGAATTATATATTTTATTATAAATATTTTTATGTAATAAGAAAGATTTGAAATATTTTACGTCAAAATTGTAAGTAAAAAATATTGCGTCCTATTGTTCCTTTTATTTCGGATGTTTAGATTAAATGAGCAATAAACTGGAATCGAAACAGATGGTGCATCACGCACGTTGTATCAAACATTAATTCTCTCCGCTGTCAGACTTGGAAAGCTTTTAAAGACCGGACGTGGTTATAGCTTTCCGAGAGTGCGCATCGTATTCGAGAGAGATCTTGAATAAATTTTGCTAAACTACGACAATAAAGTTTGATGTACTACGATTACGATTGTCGCGCTATTTCCGAGAAACATCACATTCTCATAAGATGAGGGTTCTATTTAATAGGACGTCGAAATACACACAAACGCAAGAAATATACGTGTTAAAAACAAAAATCAATATACTATACGCTGGTCAATGACTTCCTCTAATAGTCTGTCTCGAATGGAGAACAGATGTTTGGAAAGTTGTCAAATGGTTCTTTAAAGGATCAGCGACCGCAGCAGGCAGGTGCGACGACCACCGGCTGCCAGGGTCCTCCACACAAGTATTCCCTTAATCCTAAACTAATTTCTTCTGCAGTAACAAACCACGCGTATCTTTGCAACGTTTCTCAAACTATTGAGTCTCCCCCTTTGTAGATAACGTAATTTAAATTTGCATTTAAATAAATTTTATATAGTTAATGGAAATAAAAATCGAGAATTATAGCATCACTAATAAAAATCACTATTATTAATAACATATTGTATTTTATTAATTGTTTTCCAATTTGTTAGTATTTAAAAACATTATAGACATGGATTTAACAAAACAAATTTTTTTTTTTACATAAAGTATAGAAATCAAATAAAAATTAAACGGAATAAGCACATTAAGTAGCTTAAGTATAGAGTTTAATTAATACAACACTCCATTGCAAATTTTCGATAAAATTGTATATATGAGTTTATAAAAAAAGAAAGAAAATATATATATATGTTAAATAATATCCATACAAAGCAATATCTTACAATTCACATTTTCTCGCTGCTGAAATATAAAAACATCCTAAATGACTATTCCCAGGTTAAATGCATAAATTATTATAAAATAATAAAATTCCGAATAATTTTGCGAAATGAAAAAGCGTGCATGGAAGAAGGCTGTTTTGCTCAACAGCGTATACGAGAATTCGTAGAATGACAGCCGACGTTCCATCAAGCGCCGCCAGATGCGGAGCGCGTCGTTTTACTCTTTGACGGTCGAAGTCGCGGCAGCACGGCGGGCCTCCGAAATCAACTCTCGCACCTGTGCGTGGCACGATCCCGGCGTGGCCGGCAGGTTGCTCACCGTCCGCGAAGTATGCAGGTAAATGCAACGCGCCCGGATGCACAAAGGTTACAAAGTGCCACCTGCCGAAAGCAACCCGGTGCGCGCCGCTGCAGGCGAGCAGCAGGCGGCCGGTGTATAACTATATGTTCCTTTTTTCCTTCCTACTCTCGTCCCTCTTTTTCTCCTCCTTCATTATCTCGCGACCACCGGTCCCGTACGTACGTAAGAGCCGCAGAACGAGCTGTGCCCGGCTTAGCGATGGCTCCACAACCGATATTTACGCGCAATTTTCAGGCATCGCGCGTACAGACGCGCGTCCGAGGGTGCCGGTGCCACGTCCACGGTCGTGGACACGTTAATATTGCCGCAGGTCTCGCGAGGGAATTCAGGCAAATCGATCCGGGAAGGAGCAAAGAAACGGCACACGGGAAATCGTGGTATCGTCGGAGACCGCTTGAGACGCGACAGAGATCCATAAATCGTTGCGTTGAATATTCTAGAGCTCGACATAAAAAATTAAGCTCTCGCTCGCTGATTTCAGAATGGAATATTCATCGAGGGGATAGGAAAAACGACAAAGATTTTTGTCCGCCGTGAATATTCCGCGATGCACATCAAACGGTGGGGGCTGCCCTTTTTCGCTCGCGGAAGTCTATCAGGCGATCGACAGTAAAGTCGCCGCTGCCACACTTCCTGCTTCTGCCCTTTCCCTTCACTCTGGATGGAAACGGTGGTCGTTCAACCCTCTCGCGCTGCTGTTGCCCTCACCGGTGGTAGGTGAGGACCAATAAAAATACAATAACTTATGTACCTTCATTTTTACTGCAAGGATCAAAGTGAAACCCTCGGTTAAATCGCGGCCAAAGTAAATAACAAGCACTAAATTGGGCGTAAAACTTATCTTACGTGCGTTTATCCGTTAACTCTCGAGGGCGCCGGTCAGCCAGGCGGAAGTTTAATAACTTGGTTAACAAAGGCATCGGTATCAGCCCCTCAATATCGATCGGCGAGATATCGCATGTTATGCTGGAAGTTATAAGTCTCTCGTTCGTGCAGGTGCATCATTGCAATGTTGTTTACGATAGTAACGGGATTTAAAATGTAAAGGAATTTAATTATTATTCTCAGTATTTTATTCGAGACTAAACTTAACGTAATGAGCAACGACTGGGTGATACGACCTGCATAAATGCTTATTCTGAGACGACTGTTCAACCCTTTCGGCGCCCGGCTTATACGCGATACATAGTGAGCTATTTGGTACCTCGTCTGGCAAAGGATGGCCTTCTGCCAAATTGAAAAAGTTACGTACAAACTTACGGTCAAAGTGATAGATTAATAAGGAAACGATGTGGGGAATAATGCAGAGCCAAAAAGTAATTCCCGTAGCTTTATTTTATCCGCGGTGAGAGAAATCCATTCGTCTTCAGAAGAGGAAAAAAATGATACGTGGAGGAGAATTCTTCTCTCGCATAATTTTTGAATTTCGTGAATATGAAAGTGGAATAAACTATTAAATATTAAATAAATACCCTGAATAATAAATAATTTGATAATATTAATTTAACTTCAATATTCAATAACTGTACGGTAAAATTCTCTTTCAATTAATATTGATAACATATCAGTGATCAATAATAGGTAATTAGTAAGAGACTAAAGCAATTTAAACTGGAACGACATACACACAATAGGTTTGATACTTTCTTAAATTATTAAAGAGATTTATTCTTCCTGAAATTATTTCGAAAATGCTCTAATCGACCGGAATTAACTGCAGTCGAGGTAGTACCAATCGCAATCTTCGCGGTATCTTCGTTGTAACACGTTTATAACGTAATAATCAACGCCCAGAGCCAGCAATATATAAACGAGGCAAAGTAGTTAATGCTAGGCTGTACAGCGAAAGTCGGGGTGCATACGCGCGAGTTAGCGTACGTTAGTACGTCGCCTAACCGCGAAGATTAGACTGCGATTTCTTACCAGAAGAGAGTTCGCGACGTGGCTAACGGCACCGCAATTAAAGAGGGAAATAGCGTTCCGTTAGGGAGCCATAATTCCGCGACATTTTAACGACGAGCTGACTTACGAGCGCGCAGCCTCTCAGATCGGAACTCTTGCGATCGTACGAAAGACCGTGTCTACAAGACGCCGCGCACGTTCTAAGTAGAGTTATTATACGAAAACTAGATTTATATAGGCAAAAAATCATGGATATTTCGCCTAAAATCTCGACACATAAAAAAATGCGTATAGGTTAGTAAAATAGGTTGATTAAAATACAATCGACGAATAATTTATTTCACATCTAATTGTTCATTAGTAATAATTTAATAAGAAATTTTGACCAAACATAGTCAACTATTCTCTTATTTTATTTGATAGTATGATTGACCAGTTTCTTAAAACTTACACTTATTATAAATCAAGACTAATATAACGCAATGTGAAAGAAGTCAAAGCAAAATATTTGAATGTATTAATTTAAGGTAAGAAATTATTAATCATAGTCAATTATTCTCTTCACATGTGATTGTAATGGATCAGTTTCTTATACAGCTTGAAACTACTACAACTATTTTAAATCAGGACTAATACAGGAAAGAGAAGTAAAATATTTAGAAGATTCTCTGAAACCTCGCTTATAATTTTCCCAGGCGTCTTCGAAAAATCCCCTCAGACATAACATAGACACCCTAAAAAAAAAAAAAAAAAAAAAAAAAAAAAGAGGACAATGTCCGAAGAAAAGAAGACGGATGGGCATACCCTGGTTCTAACAGATGAGAAGACACTCTTGCGCGCGAGCCACATGGACGAACAAGTTGCGACGATAATTTCAGGAGCAGCAAGGCAAAGCTCGCGTCGACGTCCGTCCCTTTATCGGACGATCTCGGGTTAAGGAACCAGCCGGCAGAAAGATGGTTGCAGCAATCAGCGGCGCGGCGGCTGCATTCGGGGGGTCACGTGCGTTGCGTGCGCGCCGGCCGGGCTAGGGCGATGCACGCGGATGCACAAAGAGCTCAAGCCACGGAGCATGTCCGAAACGGGCCACCTGCCGACAGATGTTGAGTCTAGCGACCGAGACCCTGGCGCTGTTAGGCCAGCCCTCCAACCGGGGCCCTACTCGGAGCCCTCCCCCCACCTCGGTCTACCTGGCTCTCCTCCTAACGCGTCGGAACCCTCCGATTCTCTACACCAGGAACCTTTGTCCGCCACTCCGCCTTATGTGAATCGCATCCAGTACTCTCCACCTGCCTCTGGACCTCCTTCGGATCGCCGTGTTTTCTTTGAGTACAAGAAGCATTGCGCGTTCCAAGAAAAACACGTTCGAACACAGATGTATTTTAAGGCTTTTAATTCCTGAGCTCGTACTGTTGAGTTTTTGCTGAATTACTCCAAATAGAAATATTTCCAAAATGATATCTGTCTAAAGAAAAATTCATACAGCATTCTAAGAACTCGAATACTTTTTTTTTATTATATTTTCCTACATTTTACCAGGCGTGATCTCCAGGCGTGCAATCGTGGAGGCTGATGTGAAGCATCCCGGTATAACAAACGTCTAATTATTTTTCTGTGAAACGGTCGGAGGTTGGATTAATTATTGGAAAAACAATAGAACTAAGATAGGTCGTGTTGAGGGAAGACGGAGCAAGGACAGCCGAGCTTAAGTGGGCAAACGGAGGAGAAAATAACCTAGGGTACGCGACGACGCCGGCAGTCTTTGTGTTTACCAGGACCATCGCGTGACGCCCGCGTTCGCCTTCGTCGTGGCGGTTCCCCCGTCGTTCGCGGATCCCCCGAGTGTGACCCGTAGATGGATTTCTGTGCGCGGAGAGCGAGCCGCTCTAAATTAAATATTGCGTGCTCGAAAAAAATGGCAGTCGTCAACATCTGCAGACCTGCGTGGAAAGGACCTCGAGTCACGCGACGGACAGTCTCTCTCTCCTTTCCTTCCATGACGATCGTTCCACCCTTTTCACGTTTTGCGAGGTGTCATTGAACGAATTTCAGACTCAGCATGCTTTTGCTTTCTCTCTTTCCTCCTCCTTTACTCTTCGCTCGACTTCAATCGTACGAGCATCGCAAGAAAACAAATTATTCCCGCACGAAATATCGCAGGTCTTCGCAATTCCTTTCCTTCGAACGCCGTTGAATCCCCAACAACGGAAGAGAGCCTCGGTAAACGTGAGATGGACAGGACAACAACATTGGAAAATGGCGCGAGTCACGCGATGGACGTTTACTATGTTCGGCTTGCTTGCTTGCTTTCTTTCCTTCTTTCGCTCGGGAAATGACCGCGAGTCGTTCGCAAGATGCCACCGTTTCCGGTGTACGACAGCTGTCCTTCGCGCTGTCGTTCGACGAGATCGACAACGTTGACGAAGATGTATCGATGCCGTGTATTCTCGGATTTCTTGTTTGCGACCGAAATGAGAAAGCGTTTCACGAGAACGCCTATACGCGTGCGATAGAAAATTGATCGATTGTGTGTACTCACATTAAAAGACACACACTAGGTGTATCGCAGTTCATCGAACCTTTTAATTTACGCCGATGTGAATTATTATAAACAGAGGACAACATGCTTCAAATAGCTCCAAATATTTGAGTATTCTTTCGAAAAACAAAATGGACCGCAATTCTGCAAATTTCACACAACATCCCGCGATCTGTACCGGATAAAAAACTTATAGAAACTGCAAGTTTTATCTTATGGGTTCTAATTCTCATTCATTTTTAATTCAACGAATAAAATTCTAATATACATATTTCTTTTACTTGCTATGCTATAACTTTTTTTTTACAAAGATACGTGTATTTACTTGTTACGTGTATTTACGTTATACTCCTTAATATTGTATCTAGCGTTTTAATTTAAAATGTTTGTTATAATACATTCATTTTTTTTTGCACAGAAAAAATCAGTTTTACTAAAGTATCTAAAAAGATTTAATAGATACACATTTAAAAATAATTCGGAACATTAAAATAATTACACAGAAAACTCTAACAAAATTATTTTGGGATCTGCATCTACCTAAATGTTTAGATATTTCAACAAGATTATTCTTTCCAATGCATACGATACTCATGATATATACGTGACAAAATGGTGTAAAATAGTGCCCAAAGGGTTAATTACATTACATCTACCTCTTAAGTTCACGTGAAACATTAATATCTTCATGTTCCCAAATACTTCACACGAAAACATCTTCGTACTGTGAAATTACTTACGTTAATTAATCTAATACTTCAAGTTCTATCTCGCGATCATTATGATGTCTGATTTCAACGTCCATCGGCGCAATTTCCTAGATGACCAATTACAAAGCCGTTCGATGCTCTTCGCGATAATCGTGTTTAAAAGCGCGTATATACTTTGGAATCGCATTTCGCCTCGTCGATGGGAGGGAACGTCTGGAGGAGACAAGGAACGAGATCTTTTCCTCTCCGTTATACTTTCACTTTCTCTTACGGTAACCTCCTCCTCCGCTGTATTTTCCATTCCCCCGCCCCTTTGTCTGCCCCTCCCCCCTTCCCCCCTCGGTCGAGATTCACCGGGTGTACGACGCAGTCTCTCCGCTGTCTAGCCTGGAACCTAGGTATTATTTAGACTTTCACCGGTCGGAAATGCCCACCTCTTCGCCTTACGTATTTGTTATTTCTGCGTCCTTTCGCCTCTCTCTTTCTCTTTGAAATGTATCGCTGAGTTTGTAATTATAAGAATAAAGACATCGATTTATTACCCATATATGTAAGCCCGATATATAAAACGACACAATCTCTCTCTGTTTTAAATATAAATTCTCCTCTCGCAATTCTATAAAATATAAATATTCATATGATAAGTATATAAACGCCGCAAAAATGGAAAGGATATATTTCTTCAGGAAATGAAAAAAAAAATCAGAATTTAAAAATCAGTCTGTAACTTCAAGAACCGGTCTCGTTTGTAGAGAAGATATTTTTTTAATGTTGAAAAATACTTATCAGTTCAATCGAGAACGGATATATCAAAAATCAATTCCACAATACATGCGGAATACTTGTGCATCCTTAATACGGTACCATCTTCCCGTGTTCTCCAATTCCCTTGCGATTTACTCGGCCGGCTAGGAGATATTTCGAGATCGCGGAACCACTTTCCAATCTAACTCGCGAGAAAGGCCGTCGGCTCGTCTGGATTAATAGAGCGTGATCGAAAGAAGAAGGATCGATCGACAGTTTCCTCGTCTCGCATTCATCGTGTCTAGGATAATAAGAATCGCGAGTGTAACGTAAAAAGCAGCGCCTTGGCGAGGACGCGAGACGATGATAATATCGCGATATAAATTTTGCAGACGGTGGTCCCGTGCCATTATTGTTCGATCAGTTTGGTGATCGCAAAAAATGACAGCGCATTAATTTGATCGCGTACCGAAGTGAAAGGCCCTAATGAAGAATCATTAAAATCTCAGCCGAAGAAGAGACGCGCCGCAAAAAGCAGTTTGGATGCGTAGGTCTAGTAAGTGCGAGGGGTCAAAGGAAGACGAGGGGTAACTTCGTCGAGGCCGGGAGGAAGATTCGTGAAACCCAACGAGCGAGCGGCAGGACCATCCTTGGCCATTTCGACAAAGGGAGTAAAGGGAGTAAGAGGAGACTGCGAGGCTCTCGCACACACAAGCGCCGGCCACGTGCCAGGCAGGTGCGAGCGAGGTTTCTCGAATAACAGTCGGCATTTATCTCCTCTCTTTCTTCTCGGCCGCGAGCGGAACCTCTTCCCCTTTGTTCCCTCGGCCGTGCATTCGGCTTTCCTCAGGTAAAGAAAAGAGAAAAAAAAATATGTAAGAACTTGGACAAATAGTGCGGAGTCAAATCGCTTAGAAAACTTCCAGTCGGGATCCGGGGATCTCCTCCGGGCCACTTCGCTGAAAGAAAACTAACGAGGTGGATTCGTGTATCAATCAAAGGAGAGGGATCACCGCGCGGAACTATAGATCGTCCGGAACGAGGGGACAGAAGGAGGTTAAGGCCCTTATATTCGATTCTTCCTGAATCATCGAACATGAATTCAAGAATACGTCAAGGCTCCCTTGCGGCCGTCGGCCGCGTCGCCATCATTGGCTCGTGCTCTCGATTCGATCGATCGTGTCATTAGGAGCGATGACCCAACGACACGGTCGATTCAATAATTCGTCGTAGAAATCCACGTGCCTTTATCCGGACGTACACAGGAACGATATCGCGCGGAAATGCCTTTCACTTTCACGAAAGTCGACGAGTCTCTCCTGCTGATAAAATGTTAGGTAACTAAATTAAGTCGTTATGGGTGTCTGGATCGGTTCGACCAGCTCTAGTGGAAGAGAGAGAGAGAGAGAGAGAGAGAGGGGGGGGAGAATGCAATTTGCTAAATGTTCTGTAACGTATATTTCCAATGGATACTTTACCAAGAGATATGCGATGCAAAGAAGATGATACGAAAACGAGAAAGTATTATCTCGATAAAATTACAACTGCGATAATATTCGCAAAGGCATTCACCCAGTAACTTTATATGTAGAGATAGTACACGATAAATAATAATTAACTTTCGCGCTTGTAACAAAGTTAATAGATAGCCGCATTTCTCTTAAAAGAAGTTCAACAGAGGACATAAATCAATAAAAATATACAATTTTAAATCAAATTTCTCCAAGGAAAAAATTCTGATTTCACTTAATAACAATAGATATAGCTAGATAATAAGTCCATATGTGCGTATCGATTTTAATATAAAAACTCTGAAAGTAAATAATACCCATTCAAAATAGGAGAAAACAAATATTGAGATATTAAAAAAAAATAAAATTAATGATTTGAATAGAACAGAGAAAAACTAGAGGCAGATGGAAAGCGCCTTTCGAAAGGATGACCTGGCGGGATGCTGAGGTAACATATCACAGGCACGATGAATTTATTTCTTCATCTTACTCGCGGTGGCTCGGTCACGAAAAGGGACGGGCATAGAGAGAGGACCGGTAAAAGGGAATGGGGCGTAAGGGCACGTCGCGACGCGAACATACAAGAACGTACAAGAAGAAAAGAGTGTGTGGAGCGCACGCGGGAAAGGAGGTTGGGACACGATGGCGCAACATCTGCCGGGTGCAACAATCCCGAACACCTGCCGTCTGGTAGTCGCGTGCTCTCGCACCCTGGGGAACAGGGTGGTGGAATAAGACGACGACCGGGCCGATCCTTGCCCTCGTAACTTACTCGAACGAGCTCGGGCAGCACGTTAAGGGGAACGAGTCCAGGACCGGTGCTACGTCGCGCTACGCACAATGGATCTGGCCAGACCGAATCGATTTCCAGCTAGTGTCTGGCTGCGATTGTCGTCCGCGAGATACGAGGCGGTATCGAGAGATACTAGATACTGCTCTAATCATTTTTAGTCTTATGTCGACGCAGAATAAAAACAGACGAGTAGCTTACACTAAATTCATATTATAACATCAGACACACATAATTTCTAGTAATAATAATGTAGAGATACTCTAAATTATTCTGCCGATATTATGGCTAATGATAATAATAGGTAATGTTAATCGTAAATAAATCCTATATTGCATGTTTGATCCAAGAGAGTTTCTGTCAAAAGTCTGTCAAGAAGTATAAGTATAACTAGATAATCTATGCGTACAGATGTAAGTGTAAATTATATATATAATCTCATATTATAAATCTTATCTGATTTGGATAACGAAATTTCCTTCTGACAAATGAAATATAATAATAATAATTTTGTGTATGATTATCTAATGACTAAAAAAGAACCACATAGCGTCATGAAAATATTAATATAACAGTAAATTCATAAAAATAATAAAATAAAATTAAACCTTACGTATTTCTTCCTTGTAAATCTACGCTGAAAATCAAGAGTTTCCTCTTAGATAATTACAGGTCAAGAAGTTTGTATTAGAGAAGCCAGACTATAGATTACAAGGCTCGCAAATAAAACATCGCAACAATTATCTGAAAGTATTCGATCGTCCTGCTCATCGCCTGCAACTCTGCGCAAGAAACTAGATCAAGTGGACGATCGATCGCTCTACTTTTCTAGCGCGAGCAAACGGCGTAATAACCGCTAAACGTATTTAGATAACGCTTCACTCGTGAGGAAGGTTATTAGTCTATTAGCAGCCTGTTGTAGGCCAATGGAGCATCGTCGTTAGGTGTCCCAAGGCCGGTCTCTAAAGCACGTTTTATTAATCGATTGATCAACCACCAGAAACTATCGAGTCGCAGCCGAGTCGTTTTTCCGTCATATTGCGACAATAATGTGGGGAACGACGGCTAATGGACACCCAGGTCCGATCAATGATTGCAAAATTACGACGACGCACGGATAATTCTCATTTTTCATCACGTTGCTATCACGTTGATTAATCGCTAATGCTTTCGTGTCTGATTCGACAATTTTCAGGGAACAAGTCGTGCAAAACTGTTAGCTAAATTTTATGCATCGCACGAGGCACGCGAGTAATAAAATCACTCTACCCCCAGACCTACGTAAAAACTGTCGGAAGCGAGCTTCTATCCTACGGAAAGAAAGAGAAAGAGAGAACGGAAAGAATTTCAAAGTTTTCCCCGCAGTTATAACCTCGGAAAATTACTTCTCCCTTTCTTATACGTCTGACGCTTTTATTCGCGCGACCTCCTTTTTCCCGGCTTAGGTCGCCTCGCCGGATGGCAGAACTTAATCCTGACCCTCGTCCACTAGACCGTCACATAGAAAGGCCTATGTATGCCTGTGTATAATTATTTCGGTACCCAGGTCTATTATTATCACACAGTACACAGGCAAAGTAGTGGTCGACGGATATTTCGGCGTTGCTCGCCGTGGGCGGCCTTCTCTCTCTCTAGGGGGAGAGAGAGAGAGAGAGAGAGAGAGAGAGAGAGAGAGAGAGAGAGAGAGAGAGAGACATAAATAGATAAAGCGGTTATTGTTTTAAGACCCTTTAAAAACAAGCAGATAAGTAAACAAGATATTTAATAAAAAAAGCACAAGTAATAAAAACAAGAAAAATTTACAAACACAAGGATACAAAATAAAAAGAGGTATAACTAAAAAAAGTATAAAAAAATTAATGAAATAAGATAAAGAAAGTAATAACATAAGACATGAGGAAGAACGTAAAGAATGTAATAAAAAGGTATATAATAGCAAAGAACGAATAAAGCGCACATGGGAAAAAGAAAAGAAGAGAGAAAGAGAGAGAGAGAGAGAGAGAGAGAGAGAGAGAGAGAGAGAGAGAGAGAGAGAGAGAGAGAGGGAGGGAGGGAGGGAGAATACACATTAGGAGAGTCGCACAAGGGAAACTCATTACCGTAATGACATCTGCTCGGCGCAATAATCAATTTTCAATTTCCACGAGAGATCACTGTTATTTCCCGTAATTATTTCCCGGTTTTCGTCCGCTCGGACGGATAGTCGTGTCGTCACGCGACGTAATGGTCACGGGAAAATAAGCTTTTCGCGAAGAAATCAAACGAAGACGAAGCGTACAGCAGGACGCGCTTCATTCTGCGATCTTGTCAAGAAACACGCACGTAATTAGATACTCTTTCCTCATGAGGAGTTTACACACGACATTCTCTCTCGCTTTCTCACTCTAAAAATATTAAGGAGCATAAAATACGAAAGAAGCGACGCAGAATCTCTGACATCACCGGTATGCGCCGGAATCGGCGGCGAAGCCGGTCGATCGGGCTTCCGCTTTTTAAAGAAGGTTTAAGGGTTTATGTTATTTTTAGAGGTATTATTCAGGCCAGGTGGCACTGATTTAGCAGTTACCGGTGTTATTATTGGTGTACCATGCGCACGTAAATCCACCCAGTGCAATGATGACAATGGAAGAGAAAGAGAATGAGGGAGAGAGGGACATCTCATGTGGGTCGGTTCGCGAGAGCTTCTCGTTTACTAATCGGATTGGGCGTGATTAATCTATAATTCGTACGTCAATTGCTTTTTCTGGCGGTGTAAATGTCAGCGGCTAAATTGGCCGAGAAGGAGAATGACATATCTCAAATGGAAAATCATCGATAATGAGAATCGAACTAATTAGTTAAACAATATCCAAAACACGATATATAAAAGCGTAATTGCACTGTTAAATTCATGGGTCTGTATTCACATCCCACTTTATCTCCAATTTGAGTTATGTTTTTATTTATCATTATTCCTACGCAATGAACGTTATTTTAAAATACAATAGAGTTAAACAATTTAATTTAAGAAATACATTAAGTTTGACTCAAATTTAGTTTCTTATTTATTAAGTGCACAACGTTAGTACTAAATGCACACATTAGGACGTTGTTTACTTTGTAAGCAATTCAATCACAAAATGGATTGATTTACATTTTTAACACACACGGAAGTTAAAAATATTATTAACAAAATATTATTTATATATAACTCAAGGGACTGATATGATTGACTTATTTATTTTATTGTATTATTTTTTATTTATTATATTATTTTGATTTATCACTTCTTTGACATCTAGTGTGTTATATTATACTACCGGAAGGAAATAAAATCGTCAACTGATGAGATAAAACGAGTGCGCTTATTTTTCTTCGCTTCGACCTCGATTTAAGCCAAATTGGCTGGCAGTTATCTATGTTAAACTGTTGTTTTCGCAATCCCTTTAATTTATGTAGATGAACACCGTGGATACTTGAAGGCGATACACCTTTCCGTGCGCCCGGTATGTATGCCATATCCTTGCACCACACTCGCAGCGGAAACTAGTTCAGTGAAACCTCGGTTGTAAACATCGTAGGAATCGAAGGTTGCATCTATTACTTAGGCCCGTATTCTCAATCGTTAAATCTCGTCTGAGCAGCATATCAGCCGTTCAGAGAACAGAGAGTGTCATATCTTCAGATACAGACAGTTCAATAGTCACGTTTCAATTAGAGATTAACCGAGACTGCATTCAGCCGAGAAGCGGAACGATTACTCACACGTGAAACCTGATTTCACATTGTTAATTCTGGCTTGAACTATGTTATATATTAATTGCAGCAGTCGTTAATTTTAATTCACTTAGCGCAATCTAAATATATTGTATATTTAGATTTTATATTTACATTTTCAGTAAAATTTTAATAAAACTGTTAATAAATCTTTAATAATATCACAAAAAAAGATAAAATATGTCTTTAACGAAGAAATAAATCAAAATTAATTAATATTACAATCTTGTGAGTAAAATGTTTAAGGTCTCAATCCTTCGGTGCCACACGTTTTGTTACAACACGTTTTGCAATACACTGGATAGTATGTAAAAATATCGCATAAAAATCAACATACTTAAATAAATTCTTTTTCAATCGAAACACTAGATATTAGGACTATAATAAACAAATGTATGTATCTTTATTAATAAAAAAGTTAAAGCATATAATGTAAAGGAAATTTCGAGTGTGCTATATTAAAAATGGCACCGAGAGATTAAATTAATTACGTAAGAAAAATTGGAATGATGACTTGATCGAATAGATAACATAGATATATCTTACTAACCATTTTTCTTAAGAGAATTACAATTATTTTTATATAATACTGACACGTGCATTAAACTTGGAAAAGACTAATTTCAAACCAAAACGCATATCATTACTTTTAATGTGTATAAAACGTGTATAACTAGAAAATTATCATTCGACATTAACATTTAAGGATATATGTAGCTCATAAATATATACATATATACTCATAAAGTTAAAATCAAAATTTGCAAGTAAAATAATTTTGTCATTTTTTAATGCAAATTCTTTAAGTTTGTTTAAGTAAATGTTCATTAAATCATTGTATTATAAGACTTTGAATATGTTTAGTGAATAAATGCGGATATCTTTTATGCCATCCTGTGCTATTAACAATAAATTGATCAGAGTTTATCTCGTGATATACACATTCGGGTTTCATTTACATGACAAGTTAATTTTGAAGTTTCGCATTGCGAGATTCTCTTGGTCGAGCCTAAATAAGAATAAATCTGGTTTATTCTCAATATATTCGGTGTTAGTAACGGCACTCCGTGTTGGTCGACGATGAGTCGAACGGTGTCCGAAATTAAGTCTTGGGCCACCCGCAAATTCACGATAGGACAAGTATTAATGTAATGTCCACACGGGTACGGATATGTCGGTGTAGACATTCTCGTAAAAATAATGCTTTTGCGGCGGCAGATGTTGACAAATTGAAAAATCACCGAACGGGAAAAGAAGCCGTCCCTGGTCTGTCTGTGAGAGTAAATTTTCTTGTACGTCTGAGAGAAGAAGAAAAAAATAAAGCGCACAAGTGATTGTGCGGATCCTCGCGAATGAGGAGCGAGGGATATATTTTAAAATGTATTTTAAAAAATAATAATATATATATGTAATTCCTTTTGCTGCGAGACGTTAACGTACAGCGTGTGAGAGGACAATATTTTTATGCTAATAATTTAGGAGCGCTCGCTCCTTGAGATTCATCGCCGTTCAAATTTTCTCGAACTATTTTTCCGAAAGTGTCATTAAGCGAACATCTTTTTTCTCACACATTTCATGCTGCACGTCGCGTCTCTTAAGTTTAATTGCGACTGATAAACTCTTCGTCGAGACAAATAATTTTTCAATATATTGTGAGTACATAAGTGAATATGCATGATAATGTTGCTTCATACTTCAAAGTGATACAATCCAAAAACATGATTTTCGAGATATTACCATGAATGAGTTAGGTAAACATTGCCCTATTAATTATCGAAAGTGAACTAATTTTCATAAAAAATCATCAAAACTTCACAATTCAAAAAAATGATTTTAAAAAATCGTCAAAATTAAAAAAGGTGGTTTTTAAGGGTTGTGAAATGAAAATGACAAAAATGACACTTGACAAGTTAAAAATATATTTCTTTTACCAATATTATTTGAACGGTTAATTAGTGAATAATTTTCTATTAAGTTGAAAAATAGTTTTCCGCTTTTCCTGGGAATTTAATTTGTTTAGTTGTATCGCCTTTAAAACAAGAGAACAACATGATCTCATACATGTCAAGAAGACGCCTCGAAGCGGCGATAATCCATAAAATAATTTCTACAATACATTTATGATACATTTATAATAAGAAATATTAAAAATGATGAATTGTTTAAGAATTTAGATTTAATGTAACTCCTTTTTCATATCTATAAACAATGACATGATCTCTTATGTTTTCAAAATTAAATGTCTTGTCTGCATTAAATGTTCTTGGATATATCAGTCACGAATCAAATTAACATCATCATTTAGACATGAGAAACTCCTATCCGTCCGGTCCAATTTCGCGACTCGAACCAGTCACGTTATCGCGAAGCAAGTTGATAGACCGAACGAAGTCACGGACGCTGTCGCGATTTCGCTTAACACCTATCACTGGCGGCGGTATCCGAGACGAGTAGCTTCCCGCTCCAAAATTAGCATAGTGCTGGCGATAATGAATTCATGATACATAATTTTCACAAACGCGCGCTGTAATGTCACGCGAACGCAACGGTTATCACTCTTATGCTGAACACCCATATATACCTGGGAATTCGATTAGTTCTCCTAATAAACACACATATCGCGCTGTTTAATCAACACTGACAACTCGCTCGATAAATCGCGGTAACAAGCTGGAAGACTATTTTATTATCGCTGTGCGATTATTTACGTCTAGAACAACTTTTCTAACATAATGAGGAAAAAGAAAACTTCTTCCTTACTATTAACATGTAATGTGTACATACATTAAATCAAAACTTAAATATACATTAAACTACGTATTAACTATATTATATATTATATATTATGTGTCATGGGATATTTTATTAATTCAAGAATTAAGCATATTATGTATATAATGCTATTAATAATTCCTGAATTAATCAAATATGTCTCTATACAATACATAATGAATTTTTTATGCATATTGTATACCGTTATATCTAATATATAATGTATATTTTATGCATAGAATATATAATTCAATAAAATTAAGCAATAAAATTCTAAAAGGAGATATCAAAATTTTTTCTCAATATTAAAAGAATATTAATAGAAAAATCGATAGATCTCAAGAAGATTATTTAACAAATAATAGGACAAAAATTATCACTCGATGTTCTAAACGATTATCCGACAATAACGTTTCCCACCCGTTTTCTGATGCAACATCAAGATGTCCATAATGTATAGGGCTCCTTTCTTTCGTCACCAACTTGCGATCGGACCGCGCGGAGGTATTAATACCGTTTACACGAACGGTTGAGTCATGCCCCCATCGTTGCAGATAAGCCACTTTCTAAATGCATTGGTGCCGAGACCATAAATAGCCCACAATGACTTTATCCGCTATGCAATGGGAACGTACCAACTATACCTATAATTGTCGTGCCAACTCCGGCGATTTTTGTCCCATCGTCGATAGACCCACTCAAGACACCTGGCTGCTTATAACGCTATATCTACGCACGCGCATATCTATTTCAATTCACGACATTAAGCGCTCGTTAACCGTTAACGTCGTCGTGCAGAAAACTCCCCCACGCGGTATCCAAAGGTACACAAGGCTCGTGTACATCGCGCTATTTTTGTCGTTCTATTTTTGTTATAATTTGAGAAATTATGCCGGCGCAAGGTAAGTATGCGAGAATGAGGGAGCGTTCATTAATCGATAAAATCATTTATTTGCTATTAATATTGCAACACGATGTAAAACTCGATATATACGTGCATAGTCGATCTTATATTTTACCGTCAACAAAGCAGTATTTTGTAAACAGGTTTCGAGATTAATGAGACGATTAACGAGCGACGCAAAATATTCTCAGCAATTAAACGATAAATGTTTTCGATGATACATCAAGCGCACGTAGCAGTGAAGCAGGATTTCAAAACGACTTGTATTTAGACCGGAGCAGCATGTAAAAAATCACATTAATAACGATGGGACGCAAGACGATCGTTCGTCGGTCCGTAATTTATTAGCGTATCGTTTCGAAAATAGTTTCATGAAAAAAAAAAAACGTCCGCCTTTGACTCCACCGATTATAAATAGTCGCGTACGTGTCGGTGCGCGTGTTATAATTCGCAGTTTATTTAAATATGCGCAGCCTTCGAGCTACGAACTAGTTGTACCATTAATTTGAGCGCAGGTACGATAAATAGAACAGCGCGACGAAGAGATAGCTCAACCACTAATCGATACCGATAAATAATTCTGTGTCTTTACGAGTACATTACAAACATGTTAGCCACCAACGATACATGGCCATAATTTTGAAAAGTTTCAGATTTCTCAGATTTCGTTGCTGCAACCTCAAAATTTCCAAGTCAGATCGAACGAGACGGTAGTCCTAAATTTGCAACTAGAGTCAAGAAAAATGCTTCATCACAAATGTTTGTCGAGAAACGTGTATTTTGCATGTATATTCGTGTCCATGGAGACATGCGCGGCATATTCCCGCCAATATATGTAAATTACAAAATATTATGAAGCACATATATAAAGTGTACACGACAAACCTCTGGTATTTTAAAATAATGAGAAAAATAAAAAAAACAAATACACATATATTTTTAACTTTTTTGTAGAAAATGACTATAGTTATTATTATCAAAATAGAACATGG
Organism: Acromyrmex echinatior; assembly: GCF_024713525.1. Lineage (NCBI taxonomy): Eukaryota > Metazoa > Arthropoda > Insecta > Hymenoptera > Formicidae > Acromyrmex > Acromyrmex echinatior. The sequence continues at coordinate 3,526,695 of NC_141869.1, forward strand.
TTGCAATTACTATAATTTAGAATATATATATGTACATATATAACGTTTGAACCAACCATATATTACATTTATTAACATGTAATGATAGTCACAAATATAATACCACAATTTTTCTCTGTGTTAGTGGCGAAAACACACACTGTTCTGAATATATACTCAAAAAGAAATTCAGGAAATATCAGGAAAACATTTTTCAGGAGCTGAAGCCCCTCCGATTCAAAACAAACTTGAGCATATATGATATCAAACAAAAAAAAGACTTATCGTATTTAAATTATTCGATTTTTAAGATAATATTAAAGGAGATTCATCGTATAAGCCCCTGTATGCTGCAGCGAAAGATTACGCGAATGGAGATATCGGAGACATTTCAATGAGAGAAAATATGTTAATCGTACAAGTTACGTGTCTCGCGCAACCAAGTGTCTTTCATTTTCCGCATGGTGTAACGTTGCTGCGATAGCGTTGCTGCAGGAGAGTCTCTGCAGTGAACGCGTGTACTACGCGGAGTCTACTATAATTGCGGTATTTGTGTACTGCAATTTTGTCATGGCGCACTGTGTAATTCTCCTTGTAAATTACGGTATACGTCTGAAATCTGAATTATTATTTTTTTTTTTTTGCATCGCGCCACTTCTTCCCTGTCTTGAAAATATTCATTCCGCGACGCGACCTCTTCACGTACGCCGTCGATTATCGATCGGCTATCGATTTCTTCGAGCAATTTCCGGTTTGTTATCTATCGTTGCCGGCGTTGCCTCCACTCTATGATTAATAATCGGTGATTTAACTGCACCTTTTATATTCGTGTATCTATGAGAAAGTCGTCTCTCTTTCCCTCTGGATAATTATTCAGTATTATGTTTGTTTACATAACTAAAATACCGTAATTTTCTACTTGGTGTGTGTGTATGAGAACACACCCGCCATCGAGAGAGCAGGCGTGCTCGCCGTCTCTGACACGACGAGCGAACGGTACTCGAAAAACGATCGCGTACACGCGTTGCGTCGTGTGCGTGAACGTATCAAGGTGCGGCGTGAGTCACTCATTCATGTCTGGGCGAGAGAGTTGGTGTGGCGGTGGCGGGCGTCGCACGATTACGTAAGATAATGCATGTACCGTACAGGGGGAACCGGTGGGGGATAACAGCAACGAACAGAGAAAAAGAGAACGAGACTCACGCTCTGGGAATGCAGGCCTTAAACAACCGACAATAAGCGCAAACGCGGGAATTCGCGGTCGTGTTTTAGAATTCGACCCTCCGGAGGAAGTACCGAGTTAAAGAAACGGTAGCCGAGTGTCTCCCATTGAGGCGTAATCTTCACCCCTATTAAACATCACAAGAAGCGCGTTATTGTCCCTATGTTCGTTTCATACAGTAAAACTTAATAAAGTCCTCTTGTCCTATAGTCATATTAGGGGATGCTCTAATTCAGGCTAAAACAAGTTAATTTTTTCGAAATGATAGTGCGACATTAAATATCAAAATGTCCAAAATTTGGGAATCAAATGACTTGAATGACCTCCTGATAATGAATAAATCATTAATTTATAAAAAAAAAAAAACAAATGCGCTTATTACTAAAGGCTATAACACGTCACAAAATGCAAGGATAGCATGACATAGCATAAAATCGTCTGGACCAATGAGCATCCGACATAAAGTTGTTATATATTGATTTATATAACATGGTCATTCATCTTACTATGTTATGTTTATGTATTTTTTGCTATAATCCTAACCTTTGCTACACATCTATGTTTTTTTGTCACATGTGCGATACACCGAATATATTATGTAAAAATATTGCATAAAACATATATTAATTTTTTTCAATCGAAATGCCAAATATTAAGAATACATTACATGTATTTATTAACAAAATGAAAAAAATTAGAAAAAATTGAACTCATGCATATAACATGCGTATCATTATTGTAAAGTATCGATATAATTTTTTATGTAATTTCTTAAAGAATTCTTGAAGTGATATACTACGCAATATTATGCACACTTCGCTGCGGATAGGAATTTTTTCAATTAATTAATGATTTATACATATATTCATATACATATATTTAAAAAAAAAATTACACAACAAAAACTATCTAGCATATAGAACATAACTATGTTACCCAACGATGACTATATGTTAATCAAGAAAATAGCTGAATATTTTGTAATCCTTCGTGGGATAGCCGCTTAAAATATGGCTACAAGAAAAACCAAGTCGAAGTTCGCAACTCCAATTCCTGAGACCATCGCGTTATGCAGTTCTCATCTTCGGTTGTAGTTGAGCAACCGCTAAGTTCGCCTTGGATTGCATCAAAGGTCGACCGCCGCCGCCACCAGCCACAAATTAATGCACTTTTAATGAAACGATTGCGTGCCCGTCGCCTTACGCGTTATTTTTAGATAACGCCAGTACCAGAATAAATCTCGTAGAATCCACGAGGCAAATTAAGAGCAATTAAAGCGACTTGTAGCTGGCCCGACTCCGATCCGTTCACGTCTTTGTCCGCCGTCAGTTCCTGCCTCATTTTCGCAGCGAATAAAACAAGACGCTCGAGCTCGTGCTCTCTCCCGCGGTAATTCCTTACGTAATAAACGCGGGAACGCGTGCACGAGGTCAAAAGCATCGTTATAGCGTTACATAGAAAGAGCGTGAGTCACGTAACATCTGAAAACTTGTAAACAGATCTCTGTGAAACCGCTACGATTTCTTTTAATCCAGAAATAACTAGATTTAGATTGTAAGATTTCATATTCGTACATTTTCGATCTTTCCCCAAAAGTCATCGTGCACGATCCGCAAAGCGGACCATTCGTTCGATTCGTGCACGAACCATTCTTCAATTTAGATATTTTTAATATCTAGATTAAGGAATTTTCATTTCACACAACATTGAATAATTATATTGATTAAGATTTAAAGATGCACTACATGTATTGTTTAATAAAATGAAAAAAAATCATGAAAAAGTTCTCAGATTCTTCCGTATTATACTTGCAAATTATTATACAAAAAGTTTGATGGTAATTTAGAAACTTAGATAAAAAATTATTCCATTAAATATGATTTTAAAAATATTTAAATGTTCCACTTAAACTATAAAACTGCATTGTCACATACAAATATCGACCTTATTGAATATGTACGTATTACATATAACAATCATTTTTTATTTGAGTACAGAAAATCTCAGTTGTATTTTGAACTATTATACAAGTCATATTCTGATATCATTACATGTGTTAAATTACATGTGGGGAGCAAATATTTTGTTTAGTTGATTTATTGTTTGTCCGTGCACGAAATTTCATTGTTGCTGCGGTAATAACGCGACGCAAAAAAACAGGAAAAAAAATATCGTGTTATCCATGTTACGAGGAGTAACATGAAAAATCGGCCATGACCCCTTACGGGTATGGGAAACCATACATGTCGCCGGATCTTAGGGGGTTGACAGAACGCCTTCATGAGAGGCCTAAACCTTTCGTGGCTTGCGAGGGGCAGAGAGTAGAAAATGACGAGTCATTCGATTTTACGGCTTTACGGATAACGCGTCTGCTGGTTACGACTCGGAACGAAATATCACGAGAAGAATTTTTTCCCTGATATTACGTCTTCCTCGCAATTCGATATCTCGATTTTCTTCATTTTGTATGTGCTCATAACCATGTACACTAGGTGTCATAAAGGGTAAGCACTTGACGGATGCGTTTTATACGATACGTTGCTTGCTGTTTAATTCTGTTAAAACGATAAATGTTCTATATTTTCCTGTTAGAACGACGTGCAAAATCGTTCTACTGGATATTTATTCTATCTACACATTATTATATTGAAAAGTTCAGAAATTTATAGTCCACTTTAGCATAGAAGTAGTGTTTACAAAGTAAAAAACTGATTTTGATAATCCACTTCAAATGCTATTGCACAGATTTTATATCAATAATAAATTAATTAAAATATCAATTAAAACTCAAATTGGATCAACGCGAATAAATCAATTAAGAGAAATAATCTTATTTTCAGTCAAAGCGGATCTTAGTGCTAAAATATTTGGAGTCTAACAATTATAATACTCATAAATATTTTTGCTAATAACTCCGTATTAAAAAATATCAGACAATTATTTATTTTATAATAAAAAAGTTAAATTTTCATTGCTTTATTGAGACATTCAGTTGCGATTTTAATTAGACGAAGGCAAGAATAATGAAAGCCGTGAGAATATGAGTTTTTCAGCGCATCGTGCATTCATCTTTTTCTCGAATTATGTACACACAAACGAAAACGTCTCTTTACGCTTCCGTTAAATACGAATTTTGCGGCAGAGAATTCAAAGTAAGTGGGTGGGATTCGTGTAGGCCGCAGCGAGGAAAGTTGTTCCTTACGTCGGAGTTTGTCCCGCCTAGAAACTTGGACTTCATAGCTAAACGATGAATTGGCTTGGAGGCAATAAACGTTCCTCTTGTTAGCAAGCTTTTTACCGTTCTACTGTTACTCCCACGACCTCGTCTATGACTCTATATGGAAAAGTCTTTATTTCTTCACAAGACTATTTTCCCTGAGACAATGCCACTCTCTCTCACCATTTCTCTTCTTATTTAGTACACATGTAGTCAATTTTCTTTTTATTTCTCTTGTCACATACATACGTCCTGTCATTACACATTACAGTTTATTTAGTCTTAATTGTCCCTATCTAATTACACGTTCCCTATCGTACTTTCTATTCTCTTTCTGTCTCTCTCATAAATTCGTTCCTCGTTGCAACAAACTTCCCCTTTTATTTCTTCCCTCCTACGATCGAGTCCTCAAGGCCACTATCTATCCCACTCCAGCCAGTCCCTGGCGAAATCTTTAATCTGCCGGATCTGGATCGGAAATACGAAAAAGTGCGTGCGCGCACGCGCCGCTCGGTACAAATAAGGCAGCGTGCATACCTACACACACGACTCCCACATATCAGAATATCGTATGCACGCCGCGGCGTGTACACGAAATTACACACCGACGACGACTTCCTCTCACGGATCCGCGGATCCATGAATGGTTCGTGGGCTATCAATGGGCCGTACGGTGCTACCCACACGCACTCGACGGGGCCCTCTTTTCCTTCCCCCTCCTCCACCGCCATCACTTCCTCCTCCTCCTCCTTTTCCCGCGTGCATGCTCGCGCTCTCACGCGATCACTCGCGCGGCTACGATGTGCTACGATGTGCTACGACGACTAAGGCGACAACGTGTGTATGTACGAAATTACGGCGGGACCACGTTATTTTTTCCTAGCTTCCTCCGCTTCTTTTTTTCTCTCACGGCTAAGCGATTCGCCGGAAAGAAGAGGAAGATCGCACGCCGGGTTATGACCTCGCCGCTGCGCGACCGTGCGTGCGTGCGTACGTTCGTGCGTTATTACATGGTCACGAGGGAAAGAGAGCCCGTTGTCCCTGGGAAAGACTTTCTCGAGGACGTGCGAAAATCACCTAGATCGTTCCCGCTCCCGAATACGAAATAAAGCTCGCCGTGCGATAGCGTGCCATGCTTCTTGTATCATTTCATCGTCGGTTGCACGTTTAATATACATTATTCTGGCGTCTGATTATTTTTATCCTCTCGCACGTTTCGTACCATCCTCTTTTAGATAATTCTACGCGATATTTAATTTTCGATAGTATCATCGGATTGAATTTACATTAATTTTACTGTATCTCCGTAGCACTTACTATAGTCTCTTAATTATAGAAGCGAATGCCTCATGTTCTTCGTTGCTCTCGATAAGAACAAAGATCCAACTCGCTCATAAAATTTAATATCTCATAATTGCATTTCGATATATTATTTATAGAAAGTAATTGTGCCGTAAAGTACATCCGTTCATCGAGCTGCGTTAGTACATAAGGTTACCAGTTGCAGTCTTGAAAGAGTACTCTTTTTGTGATCTTAAAACTTCTGGTCATTAATTAAATTTTGTATTTTTTACATTATATTAATTAAAATTGTCAATAAAAATTATGTTCTAGAAATTTTGTTCCATTAAATACCTACATTTAATACATAACAAAATTATATAATACTTCTCCGTTCCCGCGGATTACTATCTTTTTTTTTTTAATGCGTAGATATGTATGGGAGACCCAAGCATCATGAGTCATGGGATAAACCACGGGTCATTGGCTGTTTAAGGTAATCCAGAGTGTCTGGTATTATACGATTGTTACTTTGTTGCCCATACTTTGTGATTCCAGGTGATTCAATTCCATAATTTCGGAATGCATGTGATGTCAATGATATTTTTAGTGCAAACGTTTTTGCAATTTTTTTATCATTTAGAAATGCTTTAGTAATGTTTTTAGTTTAAAAGATTACATGTTGGAGATACAAGTTTCTTCCATCTCTTCTCATCTTACCATGCTACAAGTAATGTGACTACCATTAATTTTTTTATATATATATTTCACCGCTTTCTATGGTATATTAAGAGTGTTGACATACCATGAGTCACACACTAAATACTCACGAAAAAAAAACCAAACTAATATATGAGCTAGAATAGTAGCTTATATGAATCTAAGTAGTTAATTTTATTACTTTAATAATTTTGTATTCCTGTATCTATTCATTAATATAGGTTTATTTATAGAATCTTTATTAATTAATATAGTCAATTGTAGTTATATTTTATTATATTTATTAACTATGCTAAAATTATAAATTACTGGAAATTCTTTTTCAATTTTTACCTATTATATCTGTTATTGCTTGAATAAACTAACTTTTTTATGAGGACTCTGAATACAGAGTATCTTGGATAATTTCTTAATAAACGTTTTTATTTTTTCCTCTCTGTATTTGATATATTTATGATTATCAATTTATTTTTTCCCTCCAAAACCAATCAATATTTATCAAATATATTCAATGTGTTTTTTAATACAGATAATATTTAAATTATATTTAAAAAATGAGACAAATCTTATGATTAAAGGTACTCTTGAGAGTTTAAATTTTTGTGACCTCATGGTGCCTCAGTTTCCCTTATTCTTTTCTTGTGATTCATACGTATAATTCTAGTCGCGTATTAATTAGAACTTTATGAGTTCACTCAAGGTTTTCCACCACCCCAAATGGAACACTCGGAAGAGCAGGAAGGCAAACACACACATTTGACGATTCTCAAATTTCATTCTCGCGAGATACTTATTTTCGGGAGCGCGTTTCTCGCGCGGACGTAGCGACGAGGATTAAAACGCCCGCGCAGTTTATACTGCAGCAAATATGAGCGCGTGTACGGGCATATTCGAGAGAAGTGGCTACTCCCGAGGGAATTTATGGTTTCGACGTTTCTCACAGCGGCCACCGCGAACCCGACTCTAACTCACACCTGCACACCTCCTTCCTCTCTTCTTTCTCGCGTTCCCCGCGGTACTACCTCACCGGTAACACACCGTGAGTGCGGGCGGCGGTCAAATCGCACGAAAGGAGTAAACGAGAACTATAAATAAAGTCGGTAGTATTGTCCGCGCACACGGCGTCCGTCCGATACGATTTTCAGGCGAAATAACCAACGCCGCCGACACCGGCCATTGACGTCGATGACGTACCGATGGATAATTCATTCCACGTATTCACTCTCCTTAAATATTGATGCCGATACTCGTGGCGACCTCGATTACCGATGTAGCTAACTCGTTTTGTATATACGCGTAACGTATATATTGTGAGCGCAATGATGTCTAAATGACGATAATTTAACGATACATAACAACGACGCGTTCGACGGCCCAACAATGGAAATGTGCGTGTTAACATCTTAGGTAGAATAATAAATAAGTAACCTATCGCCACAAGGGAATCAATCAGACTTATTCAAATAATGTATTATTTATGCAAATGAATGGATTATCAAGTATTGACGTCAAAATAGACCTTAGACCTCATCGAAATACGTAAATGAAATGTCGTATGAATATTCTATAAATAATATACTTCTAATATCGAGAATTTTAATTACTTTCATAAGAACGAAAAAAATGGTAGCTAAGTATTTAGGAATTTAGTTAAATGTTGATGACAGTGAGGCAAAAAACAGTATTAAGTAAAAATTAATTCGTGTTTAATACAAATAAACAAAGAAGGCCATATTCTGCAAATCTGATGCCCAATAATATTTTTTGTAAATTTTACAATTTCCAGTTTAAGTAAATTGTCGATTATATTACTTGTTCATTTTAAAATAGTTTTAAACTGGCTAGATTACGTAATGCTGAAATTAGATACGTTAGGCACCAAGACCCGCCTTGACCGAATATGGCCTTCTTCGCTTATTTACACTACAAAAAGTTTCAACATTATAGCAACCAGTTTATTAACCTTTACAGAGTAGGAAAGCCACTATAGCAACGCTAAAACACTCGTCATATTTTGAGGCAAGGAGGGGGGGAATATATAATAATAAAATAGTGAATTATAATAAATCTTACTCAAAGAAAAACTAAGATTTTAAAAATAGACTCCTGCCCTTTAATTATCTTGCCCTTATTTAAGATTAAGCGTTCTACATAATTTATATTGATGGCCTAAACAAACTATTATTTTCAAATCTAATTCAATTTTTAAATGCTACAATAAAACCGTTTTTTTCCGCGTAATCCTTCCTTTTCTCATTATCAGTTCCAGTAGCGTTGTATTTATTTGAATGTATGAATTGAATTGCATATTTACACATACGTTAAGCATATTGTGCTTTCTAATGACGTCGGTAATTTCCTACGGACAGCCCGATCTATTAATAGACAGCTTGATATTCGCACTCGGAGATCCGCAGTGCCATTTGTTGCAACATTAGTGCACTTTCTACCTGACATTCGCCTTAACACTTTAACGCCTTAACACTTTAATTATTTTGCTTGTATTCCACTGCTTCTTCTACGGTTCCTCCGCGGTGCAAAGCGTTTATATGCATATTACAACGTACGTCTTTACGGGATCCCGTGGCACGCACATCGCTTGTCATTCATGGGAATGACGTGACATGATAAATGGCACCGCCGATGTCTGCGAAGTGCGCCCTACGACGTACACGTGCATTCTGGTTCCACAAGGGTGAAGATTGCCTAGGCGCCGCTTCTAGAGGTCCTCGCTTAGATGATCTTCGACAAAACCCTAAGTCTTTTTATAGTCTCCCGCAGTATTGGTGAGAATCAAAGCCTACCACGAGACACGAGGTTTCTGGAAGTACTTTATATGCTCAGATGTGCCGTGTCACGTCGCATCGTGTGAGTTAGCGTAGTTGGTCGCGGAAATTCTCAATTGTACATGAAAAGAACGATTTTACTGGAGTATTAAAAATTACTCTCTAAATCTGGATCAATTGATAATCACTGACATCAGTCCCAATTATGTTATTGGTAATCAGTGAATTCACAGTGAAATTTAATTAAAAAATTAATAAAACGTGGAATCCCTAATTTAATTAATCTTAATGTATAAATTTAATACATGGTATTGGAACTGATGTGCAAATATCGATACTTTTATTATATAATGCTCAAATTTCTTTTCTTTTTCCGTTAAATTTCACTGATTATCCAGTTCTATGCTGAGAAAAATGTTTGATTCAAAACGGACAAACCACAAAATTTTAATCAGGTCATTAAAAATTCTAGTTGAGATAACCGGAATTCTGACGGATTTAATCAAAATCTTCCAGTATATCCATTTTCAATGTTTTTCTCAATATATTGAATGTAATTGTTTTGGATGTCAATAATTATCCACTAATTCAGATTTAGAGAGTAGATACAGATTTGAAAATAATTTTGTTGGATCATCAAAATAATTATGCAGGACACTCACGCATGATAAACAATGCTGCAAAGTTTTGACATTCGAGCAACCAGTTTGGGCGTCCCACACAATTATTTTAACAGATCAACAAAATTCATTTTCAGATCTATATCTAGCTAAATTTTTAGATATTTCAACAACACTAGGCGTTCTTTGAATGGTTCACTGAACCATTCAAATACATTGCCGTATAATGTTTTGACGAAACTGCATTCTATAAAATTATATATAAGATTATTACAGACATAAATAACGGAGAACGAATTTCAGATTTAGAATACATTACATTACTTACACAACAATATAAGTTAATAATCAATCAACCCGTATTTATTTGATGAATAAATAATTTAGGCAAACATGTTTGGCACGTTTTTTCATGTCTAACATCTAATTTCGCCAATCTTCAGAACTTTAGAGCGTAAATAAAGATCACGCTTAAGTATCTGATTTCTATTAATAAAATTCAACAAGATCTCTCTAATGGATCTCAAGAATGTCATCGTCAGCGCGTTCACACGGCTTCGTGCGTCAAATCTCGGACGGGCTGTGACTACGAAGATTTATCACCGGATAAGAAACGTCAAAAACGCGGAAAAGAGCGAAGAGAAAAAAAAGAGGAGAAAAAGGAAAAAAAAAGGGAAAACACGGAGGCGCGGGGGCGAGACGAGAGGTGAACGCGCGACAGCTGCACGTCGTCGAAGGCAGCAGGACGTTGATCCTTAATCCAGGTTGAGTGTGTATTCGAAGATTTCGTCGCGGGATCCTACGCAAACACCCAGGTCTCGCCCGGTGCGATCCTATGCCGCGGGAAGAAAGGTGGGCCAGCCAACACTGCCGGGATGATAAACTGTCGCGTTGAGTCGCCGGGGGAGGAACGGGGGCGGGTGGGGCTTGGTGCCATTATTGTCGTGAATGCTTGGCTGCGACGTCGTCGTCGCCGCTGGTAGGCTAAAGGCTTTCCTCGGGGAAGCTCTCTTGCAACCTCGCGCGAGGTTGCAATGCGCATAATGCGTCGGTCGGAGCCACGAGACGGCGCAGATGCAAAAACTCGATGTGGAAATAAGAAAGGCGGAAACGACGGATTGCTTTTGATTAGTCCGGAATGTCAGCTTGAGAAATCATCTCGTTCGTTGTGCTCAATACAGTAGCGACCATATTTTATCAATCCTCCATAGAAAGAATGATTTTACTAAAGTATTTAAATGTTTAGATATAAATCTTTTATTTGAACCAAAATAATTTTTTATGCAGGATATTTAAATTACACTGTAAATCCAAGTGTGACTTCATATTGCATACTGCAAATAAATAAATAAATACAAGAAATATTTGATATGAGCAACCATAATTTTGTTAATACGTAATGTAACTAAAATTTTGTTTCAATTAAAACATTGCGTTGTTCTGATCAAATTTTGATTAAAATATCACACATCAACAAAATTATGGTTGTTCATACCAAATATTTCTCTTAATGCAAAAATGAATTTATACATTTAAACTGTGTAGTAGTGTTATTTTTACACAGAAAATTAAATTACACACATATGTGGAAGTCACTTTTCACTTAGAAAGTTCATTACAGTGATAAAATGTGTTAAACATTTTTGCGGAATTGTTATTAAGATTTTTTGCACAATCATTTTGATGGTAACAAAATTATTTTCAGATCTGTATGTAGCTAAAATTTAAAATACTTTAGCAAAACTGTTCATTCCACGTAAGATAGAATTCGTGAAAGGTAGAATCCGGCCGTGTTTCATATCTTCAACAGTTGCACAAAGTAATTAACAGAAACTTTAATTATATGCAAAGACCTTTTCTTCCCTGATTTATACCAGCAAACGCCCAATTTCGCGAAAACGTGAAAAGCAGATTGCAGATTGTTGTAGCTGTTGGCACCAAGTATCTGCCCGTAATATACGCGTAGAATATCTAAACCTTCGCTTTTGCCAGGCAAGTTTAAGTAAACAAAGCAATGAGAAGCAACGACTACTTACTGTTTGTCTACTTGGCTTGCGCATATAAAGTGATGATTTAGATAGGCTACGTGTAGACTGTCGTTGCCTACACGTAGACGTCCGTATAGTAGACGCGAAGTTACCGTAGCAATTTGTATTCATTCATCGGACGGGGCTTCAACTGCGTCGTCGGTTTTGCGGACGTCGATCGCGACGCGCGATGGCGCGTTTCACCGCGACGGAGCATATCGTATCGTATCACCGATACGCAAATTGCGGAATGCGTCAAGCGGGACCGGCGTGCATTAAAACGTGGGAGTATCCGGACTCCAGAATTTTCCATCGGTTTTCCTGAACAAAAAAAAGGTCGCGGTTGTCGGCCCCGTTCCCGCCGCCGCCGCCGCCGCCGTCGCCGCCGCTCGCTAACGGGGAGACGCGGGAGACGCGCAGAAAGAGAGAAACAGATCGTCGCGACAATGCCACCGGAAATTGACGTTTCCATTGCATAATGGCGGACTTCCGCTTCCCCGCTAGGAATGACTCCGTCCGGCTTGTCACTTTTGTAATAGCCTTTAAAAACCTGAATGGCGAGCTCTGGTCTGCACGTCGTACGAGTTAGGTGGAGCCACACACTCACCGTTGGTCGCACCCATTCAATCCTATGAGAGGGAGTTGGGGAGGGAGGGAGAGAGAGAGAGAGAGAGAGAAAGAGGAGCTCGCGGTAATGGGACCGATCGATCCTGGAGCAAGAAGATTTCGATCGGGTTTCCTACAAGTCCAAGATTCACCGCGTTTTATTTCTACGCGATTATGTCATTGTCCATTAACATTTTCTTCTATGCTGTAATCAGACTTTGGAAAAGTAATATTCCACTTGCTGAAAATTTCGTTCTCTGCTACATTAATTTTCTTCTCGGAAAAAAGAAATGTTAAATTTTTGATACATAGAAAGGTGACTACAAATAATAATAATAATAATAATAATAAAATAATATATCGAATTTTTAGTTACTGCAAAAAATAAAATTGGAAACTTATACTTTGTGTATAAAAATTAATGCATTACATACATACGAAATAGTTCGTTAAAGTTAATATTTGCATTTAACAATACAATTTTATAGTTTAAATGAAAATTTTCTTATTCTGTCTTAATTTTTTTTTAAAAACATGTCTACTACATATTGAAATCATTTTTGTCAGACTCCAGATTCTAAATCACCGCTAAACTTTTTATATTACTTTTAAATACAGTATAAAAAAATGTATTATTCCATCGGGCTACTCCTCGCTCTAATAAGATAATGTTCATGAAATGTTTACATTCTAAGAATGAATTTGGATATGAAGATAACCCGCGAAACGTACAATTTCTGTATAAATTTGTAATTTTTTAATGTTTTCATTTTGTTAAAAAAATACATATAATGCAAATAAAAGCAAATGTTGCTTCGTCCGTCACATTACAAAATCACTATTGCGTAATATGTAAGAAAAGAGCGGCGTACACAAAAGCGCCGCGCGTTAATTAACACAGCTGGTTACCTACGTTTGACGAAACTACGTTAATTTACACATTCCCATGGTGTATTCAGGATGCATTGAAAAGAAATGGAGAGAAATAATGTGGTGGGACAAGCCTCGGTCTGGGTCTTCGCGATTAATTAATAGTCTGCTACCAAGGCTCGTTAACCTTATGACATCATTACGGCTGATTATTCGTGAGGTATTCCAGCCCGATTAAACTCCGTAGAGACCCGGCTTGACAGTTCGAGCGTCGGCGATCCAAACTCGTTCGCGTGGGATTAAGAACGATCGATCGACGATCCGGTCGACCGACTCGGTCGACGAAGGCGTAATGGTGTTTAACGAGTAAGTAACGACCAAGTAAAGCCGGTAAAAATTTGCGTGGTTGCGTGCGGCCGACGCGATGCATCCGGATACGCGTGTTCGCGAAACGCCGTTTGACCGAACCGTCCACCGAACCGAGACGGTTCGGCGTTGCACTTCCGCGTGGGTGATCAGTTCTGACCGCGCGCGCAAACGCTTACTTTTGCTTTTTGACGGAAACTCAAGAGTCATGTGCGTTCAAGAGTCGCGTTCGAGAATTTCTTCGCCTCGGGTGTTGATCGCGAACCCACGCCGTGCCGCGTCGCGTCGCGTCGCCGTCGTTCCACCGAGACTCAGGGTGTGTTGCCGGTCTATTCAGAGCCGGCATGCCACCTAAAGTGACACACAAAGGCGACCGCGCGAGCGTGGACTACCGGTCAGGTCATAATAAGGAAGTACGGACAATGCGAGGAACTTCTTTTCGACATACTACGCGCCGGTGGTTCTCAATCGCGTGCGTATAACCGTACACGGAACGCGAGAGTTTTTAGCAACAAGGTAGCGAGAAATGGAAATCGTTTCGTGCGGCGCTCGGAGCGACGTAACGTAACAATGTGGCGTGTCAAGTCAGCAGTAGCATTTCGTGGGACACGATATGTTGTTTACGTGTAATTACGAAAATTGCGAAAGAATGCACTGGACTCTCCATGTACAACCCAGTGGCTTAAGTCTCTGCTAATATGGGATTAAAGCGAAATAATAATGCCAAGGGCTTCGAAGGGCCTCGAAGAGCACGCGATGGAAATACGAGAAACGATCGCCGAAAGTGGCGAGTTCCGGTGCCAGCGAGCAACGTTCTCGGGAGAGGAAAGCAAGCGGATCCGGGCGCCTCCGCGCAACTCCGATGGAACTCGATCCAAAAATAAATAAGAGTTCATCAGCGAGCGGACTAAGCTAAATAAGCTTCTGCGAAATCCCTCGGAAGGGCGCGCACGCAATCGTACGCCGCACGCGAAAAGTATGGACCCTGTAATGCATGTATGTGTGTATATGAGGGTGTATATAGTATAGTACATAAGTGTATATTAGTGTGGATCCCAGGTCTCTTGGGTGGTGGAAAAACGGTGCGGAATGCAGCACCGCGAGACAGCGTAGGCGGTGGTACTCCTTCGCGGTTCTCATTTGCCGAAGTGTTCACTTATACTAATCCCCATAGGTGCGGGTGATATTAGAGCGCGAAAACCGATACCGGTCTGGTCGGAATTTATAATCGGCAATCGTTATAACAGGCTCCTAGGCTTTCCCGAATCCACCCACGCAGCAAAACATAAGCCGTATCATTTTTAAATTAATGACGTAAACGAGGCGTTCATTGGCGATTCGAGTATATTTCAGAATTAAAAACTCGTTTCTAAATAAATAAAATATTAAAATTTTATTTACGCTTTTGAAATTTTTATCCTTTTTATCCCAGTCCTAAATTAGGTACATTAAAAAAAAATAAAAGTTTCTTTACCCATACAGCATAGAGCATTTCAATTACAAAAATGTTGTAATGTTACTGCAAAATTGCTGGATGTTTTGTGCTATACAGGTAACAAAATATATGCATAATTTCCCCTACAGCACGAAGTTGTACAAAAGTTGCAGCAACATGATTGCAGAGACGTTGCAGTGATATTGCTACAAATTCTGTGCTGTATGAGTTGTAAGAATGTTTATGCTTACTTTGCTGTAATTAACCACCGTAGAAACAAAATCAGTTCGAAAAATCGATATATAATAATTTTTACAGCTAGATTTTAAAGCCTTTCGTGCGAGCAAGAACTCTGAAATGTATACAACCCATGGTGCGATTATTTACAAAGACAATTTTTTATTTGCATCGAGAACTTTTGGATATAAAAGTCGCGACGCACACACATTTTTTGCACACTCGCTTTCAAGCTCTTCAGGTCAGCAACAGCCGTAATTACTTAACAGATGAAGAATTTGTTCTGAGGCAACTGATTGTGAATGGAGCTTTATGCGAGTCTCGAACGCAACGCCGTGTGTGGTGCGACGCATTCCTGTCCGCATTCTCTCCTGTCGTCTTCTCTTTCTCTCCCTTTCCTTACCTTTCTCTCTTGATTCGGACATAACCGACGGCCCAATCTCTTTTCTTTCAAAGAAAAGGAGAGATAAAGGGCCGAGAGATATGAAAAAGTGAGAAAGATGGAACGAGATGGAAGGCCCCTGTTCAAAGGCGTTTTTGTTCATCTCTTTCGATTCCTGGAACAAGCTGGTTCGCACCGGACGCTACGAGGCCTGGGCAATGTTTCAATTAGACGTGTGTGTGTGTGTGTGTGTGTGTGTGTGTGTGTGTGTGTGTGTAAGAGAGAGAGAGAGAGAGAGAGAGAGAGAGAGAAGAGGGGAGGAGGAGGAGGTTGAGAAGAGGGAAGAAAGAGAAAAAGAACGAGGTTCGGTGAACAGGCCCTTAAAGGAAGCTCAAGCCTTTAACCGTCAACGTTGGACGGTTGGTCCGCCCAGTTAGGATTAAAGGGCTTTGACGAATTAAGAGGTTCAAAGATATGACTTTTAAAGTGTGATCTACAAGGTTTGTATGTTGGACTATGAATGCTTCGTCGCTGTTATAATTTAAATCAATCGACAACTTGATAAGAAATTGTAAACGTTAAATTACTTTCTGTCATGAATCTGAAAATTTCCGATACTGCTTTCTTATCGGTATCACGTACACTTCAACTAATACTATTACAACAAATAATACTGTAACAGCGTAACACTTTGCGTGTGTGTGTGTGTGTGTGTAATAGTATTATTTTTACACGGAAAACTAAATCACATACATATAAAAAAGGCATTTATATTACACATTTGAATAGGAAGTTTCGATTTATACTCGGAAAACTAATGCGATTACACGCTAATTTCATCCGACCCCGCAAGAAAGCACGAATCTCGTGTTTATATAGAGGGCGTCGTCCCATTTCCGGTCCTCGATGTTTTTTTTCATACACAAACGCGGGATCGTATAACGGGTGTTTCTTGACTGTGACCGCAAGATTTGCGTTGCTCCACTTCATCTGAAGCTGTTTGCACATTTACCAATGTCGCGGGTACACAAAGGTGTCGAGTGGCCTATACGGGAACTGCGAGATCAAAGCTCGTTACGATGGAAGCCAAACGGTGGCATCCGGAGGGAGATGCAGACGAGGGAATGTACAGCCGGGTACAAGCAGGGGGGTTACAGAGAGATTGCACTTTGGCTGGCAGCAAGGCATGTAGCCCCCGTGCGGTGAACAATTCTCTAGCAACCTGTACAGGTGCTTTCAATGCAATGATACATTTGAGACAAGAAATCCCTCGTCCATTTACGTTGCACTTTGATATTACGTTTACTATTTAGAGGAGATTCTTGATGTTTTAAAGAGAAGTATTAAATAATATAAATAAATATATATATTTATGTGAAATTGCTTTGTTAGTTAGATCCAATAAATAATATAATTTTGATAAAAATATATATATCTCTTTAACTGAAAAATTTTTCGCAAAGCCAAACAAATTTCCATTAAGTTCAATTTTCAGGAAACAAAAAAGTTCTCATTTTCAAATTATTGTAAAACTATGGTAATCTTTTTCTAGACAAATAATAAGTATATGAATAAAATTTTAGTGTCTAATTAATATGTTGAGGATAAAAAAAAATAAAAAAACTTCTAGGCTCGTTTGAGTCTTACGAAAATTGTATATTTACGATATACATTTATTCCATAATACTTATATTTATCTTTTTTTATAACATTAGATGCTAATAATAATAAAAGTGAAAAAGAAAATATTAATGTTTATAAAGTATAAAGCAATATTTTTTTCACTTTTTATTTATATTTCACAACGCAACGTAATGCTTATAATATATACTAAATAAATATATGTTCTAATACACGTGTATATTTCTGATAAAATCGCCACGCATATCCCTTTCCCGCGCGAATTTCTACGAAATAGTGCGTCGTTGCTTTTCATTGTACTTTATTTTTACACCACATTCTGACATTTCGCTACCGCATAACGGGAAAAAGTTTGATAAAGATGATACGGCGAGGAGTTAACGCGTGTAGGGATGAAGTAACTTTGGGGATTCGAGTTTCCACGGTCCAGCACTGTGAGATGGATAGACCTTTTCCCGTTGGATTACCAACACGGTCCGAGCTCTTTCCATTAACGTCCAGACTCCGTGTCGTGCCGCGTCGCGACCCAGCATCTCCGACCGGGGGTTTCGGGCGGGAAAATAAGGAGCGAGGCAAAAAAAAAAAAAAAAAGAGCGTTTCGTCAGTTTCGTGATTCCCGGGAGCTAAGGGCGAGGCGAGGGTGGTCGTTCGCGTGCGTATTCGTCGATTCAATTCAGATCAAAATCGGGACGTTGATACAGAAACGACTGGTCGGTTGACCATACGCCTAACTGCATCACAGTGAATAGCCCATTATTTCCTCGAGAAACGAGGGGTCTTTCCAACTTAGGACAAGATGGATAGCACGATGATTTGAACCAACGGGCGGACTGTGGTCGACCGATGACGCCATCGATAACGATCTTGTTGTCATACCGACTCGCTAACGCGACATGACCGAGTTTCACGGCCGATTGTGGGTGTGAAGCTCTACTTCTCGGGAATGTTGGCGCATCCTCTTGTTACGAAAAACATTTCCTAAGACTGCACGAATCTCTCCTTGCGAGAAACCGCAAGTTAATTTATTATATAGGTCCTTCTCCCAACTATGCGTAGAAGTTACACACACACGCACGCACGCACATATATGTATGTACTCCAAATATTTATTACTTCTTGTTCCTTTTATAATTTGCCTCATAACTGATAAGCCTTGTAGTAGTTGTTGACGTCACTTTCTCTTTATAATATCTTATAATTTTGCTAAAGTATTTAAAAATTTAATCAAATATAAATCTAAAAATAAGTTCCTTGAATTATCAAAATAATTATGTAACGCTCAAGTTGGTTATTAGAATATCTAAACTTTATACAGCATTTCTCATCGTGTTTGAACTTTATACATACTCATACAACACAGATGATTTCAGTAATAAGCAGTAACATTATCGAAATATTTAAAAAAAAATATTGTAATAACAATGCAAACATTGCAATAAAGCTATTGTATTGTTAGATATTTTTTTATATAATTATTTTGATAATCTAACAAAATCATTTTCAGATATCTGTGTGTATTTAGCCTTTTTATATACTTCAGCAAAATCATTCTTTATGTGTAGCAGTGTTGTGCAATAAAGATTTTTTTTGGATATGATATAAATACATGGACGTGTCTGTGAACTACGAAAATCACCGTTACTAAAGTAATATTTCGACGTTAGCAACGTGCGTTTGTACCTGGCAGAAAGCTCGGCAACATTCTGAAAGCGATCAACACGCGTTGCTACAAGGAAACCTCCCGTCTCGTCGCGTACCATTTTCCATTTCAAGTTTAGTAGCTATGAGACGCGAGCCGTATTGCGCGTTCCATTGAATGAAGACCACAATGCATCCCCGAGTTTCCAGACATTCGACCAAGCAAGCGAATGGAGATGGACGTCGATAAGTCGAAGGGGATTCGAGAAGAAATCCCGATTCAAGACTGCGATACCCTCGACGATCGGTGAACGGTCACGTTTTATTCCCAGAGATAGCGTCGCCTCATGGGACCTTGAGGTTATCTGAGAGCGAAGAAATTTGTCAAAATCCGAAGAGAGCGTGCGAGAATCATATCGAGGATCCATGAACGAGTGTAGATAAATTTTGTTTCATTAGTTACGGACGTTTTTTTTGACAAAAGAGTATTTTTCAAGGGCTCTAAAGATGTAGCTCATTTATTATTTAGATAATTCGATTGGAGAAAACCACTCGAGGGATAAGTCTCTACAAAGTTTTAATATAGAAGAACATGATATTAATAGAGAAATAAATCATGCCAAGATTACATAATTAGTACTAATTTTCTTTTAGTATAATAAAGTACCCCAAAAATATTCCAAGTACTCCAAAAATTTCTGGAACTGTTTAAAGAATTAACATTTTCATATTCTTTTTATTCATTTATTTTTTATTTATTTATCTTTATTTTTTTTTATTTTATATGTATTTTTTAAATCTTTTTTATGATTCTTAATTATTTTTTCATTATCCTTATTCTTTGAGTGGAGTTTCACAGCTGAGCAACTTTGAGTAGATTTATTCGAAAGGAAAACAAAATTATATAAACTCGCTGTTTTTTTTAAATATTAATTGTTTTCACATACGTTTCACGAGAAAATCATGAAACGCAAATTGTAGATAATACAAAAAAACTTCTGAATAATAACACGATGCTCTCAGCAGAATTCCACATGGCAGATTGTTTCATAATATTATAGACACGCGATATTTAGAAGCACGATCCTAAATTAGTTTCAATTCGCATGGGAAATTCAAATTCTGGAAATCCTCTCGTATATTATTAATTTTACTTAATATACTAACAGTCTTTAATTCTTCAATTTTAAAAAGAAATTATCTATCATAATCGACGCGTAAATATATCCTAAAAATCTTAAAGTTCTCATCGGTTATTTAATGTTTATTATGTAGTTTATTACGTATTACTGATGTGAAATTAATTTATAATGACTGAGTAGACGCGCGCGGATTTAAGATATTTTCGATTAGCGGTTCAGCTCCCGTATTAGAATTCTCGCGAGTATCTACCAACGAACATTTGACGAGATTCGCAACGCGTCATTATCCTGTAAGTAGTTTAACGGTACGGATCAGATACGAAACGCCGGAGATAACATTTCGAAACATCAAACGCTAGTCGCGCAATAACCGCGAATGACGCGGCGTTACTATAATGAATGTCGGGATAGGTGAAATTGTTCGCGTATAATAACAACAATTAGATGCGTTACGGGCTCGTTACACGCCGGGAAAGGAGATTAAACTAAATCGCGGGTCCTCACGACGGTAGGAGAGAAGAGGCGGGCAACGAAGTCAAGTTGTTCGCACACAGAGAGGCATCATATGCCGCAGCTCGTTACCTAAGCACTAACAAATGGTTGTTTCCTTCCTTCGGCTCAAGGCTGTTCCAGGTCGGCGCTGCCGCGTGTTTAACACAGTACGAAAGAGCAACGCGCGTTCTTTCTTCGTTTACACGGCTTTCGTTCTTCTTTAGGGACAATGGCCATTCAGAGGCATGGAAAGTCCGCCGGTCACGGCAGGGCGAGCCGCAGCGTAAATATTTTTCAACATTCCTGCGCGAACGCTTTCTAAAGCTTTCATACCGCTGGCAGACCGTGGAAACTTCCCCGAGGAAAACGTCGCGAAATCTGACTGGCGCCTGTATGACGTTTGTCATTTCATTTGATAGTTGGGAAACTTTTCTACTGGCACTAGATCTGAATTGTTTAACATTTAAAGTTGCACTGTCGCAATATCAAGAATATTTAAATAGGTTCTAAAAATACACTCAAATATACATAGAAAGAATGATTTTGCCGAAATATTCAAAAGTTTAGTTGGATGCAGATAAAAAAATTATTTTGCTTGGATCATCCAAATATTTATGTAGAATATTTAAACTAAACTACAGTAAGGTCGACCAGCGTGACGTTGCACCATTTCATGTTATTAGCCTTGAGATAGGTTCGAGTAGTTTCGTACGATATATCTAAACCTTTCTGCTTTCATAACGTTTATATAAGCGTTCAATGTTTAAATTTCTTTAAATTTCTTAGAGTGAAATCCAAAGAATGAAAATTTGCCGTTTTTATTCAAGAGTGCAAATTTTCCACTCTTTCTCAATAGTGGCAACTGTATTTTAATTCTTTTGAAATAAGAATTCATTCCAAGAAATTTAAAAAGTAATTACTTGAATAAAAATATTTTAAGCCAAATAAAATTAGATCTATATCTAATTAAATTTTTAGCAAAACCGTTCTTTCCGTGTGTATGCTAGAAATCGGATATTTATGTAAGTAATAAGCTGAAAGAAAAAATTAATAAGACGAATTTATTAAGGAAGTCATAGAAAGTATGCGAGCCTTGATGTATTATGTATAACCGGCCATAGAACAACGATAATGAATTGCCAATGTCGTGGACGCGTAGCGTTCAATCCTTCATGACGAAACGAAAAATGATTTCCCTCGCGTGACAAGGAGTTCCTGTCGACGCACCGGGAGATCGGAGGTCGGCGCGAGTGACACTAAAAAATTAAACCTGCTCTCCCCGGAGGCGGATGTAACAAATTAAAAACAATAACGCTTATAAGAGGAAGTTCGAACAACGCGAACCTTTTCACATTTAATTTTTTCTAATAACAAAATAATTTTCTAATACAAAAGAAGGCGAATAGAATTTCTCTTTCCCAGAGTATACTCCAGTGTAATACACGTTAACGATTCGTCGGCACGCACGTCGCGTCGTTAAACTTGATTGATTTTCTTATCTGGTCTTATTAATATTAATACGCTGTCGTTACGCGCTCTTGAGACCTTGGGTGCGTAGGTTTTCTTATTTTCTAAAAATATAAATTTCCGGCAGGTGTTCATTATTATATAAAAGGCGTCACGGTCGCACAATGCGATGCTTTGAACGATTATCATTTTTCATAAATAGAAGTTTCACTCACATTGTAGTCATAATCTATATCTTGCAATCAGATCTCTGTCATCGGATAGTTGGCTGGCGTTTTTATCGGTATCATCTACGGACATTCGTATCGCGGACAGCGCAAACACATAGCATAGCAGACCTTCGGGATTTCGTTATGGCGTGAAACATAGAAAAAGCGCAGAAGAAGTTTTTTTTTCGAAGAAGTTTTACACACATAGTCTGAATCGATAAACGATACTAGTGACCTTCGTCATATCAGGGTGAGAGGATAGCACAACAATATTTTATTTGTTTAGCTCGCTGATATTCACCTCGCCGGCAAGATAAACGTTTGACATAAGGGACCTTTGGAATATCATTGTGGCGCAAAAATCGTGAAGCAAGAAAAGCTTGTTTTTTTTTTTTTACTGACCTCCCCTCGTAAAATCTCGCGGGACAATCGTTAAGCGCGTAAGCGCTATTTAAAACGGCGATTTTATCGCGGATGTCTCTCCAAGAAAACGATTTACTTACATTTTATGAAATCTATACATAGATTTATGCACGCTGCGTTAAAAGTCGAAGCAGTGCGCAGAAATAGAATAGAATAGAATAATGCTTTAGATATTATTAGAACCACAAAAACAAACAGTTTTAAAAGGAGTTTTCATATGTGAATTTAAATGACGTTAAACATTTTGACGATTCAACAAAATTACTTTTAAATTTGTATCTAGCTAAATTTTTAGGTACTTCAAAATTATTCTTTCCATATTCGCTTATTTCAATTATTAAAGCAAAATTGTCAGTAACATTTTAACGTCAAAATTCTCCCTGAAGACGTTAAATCGATAAATTATTTTTCATTCATGGGAGAAGAAGAGATTCCCGGAAACACCTTACACAGGTGTGCGTTCGAGTTATATTTTGCGTTCCGTACTTAACTGAAGAAAAAAAAAAAAACGTCAGGAGACTATATGAAAGACGCGAAGTATAAACGGAATGCGAGGTGAACGGTCCCGACTGTCTAACGAGCCGGAAACCGGAAGTGCCGCGTAAGAATCGCACAGGAATCGCGTTCAGACGGTCCCGAACTTGTCGAAGCGGTTCGACTTCCGTTCCAGCGTAAGAGCCGAGACGTTTAATTCCGTTTACTTCTCTCCCCTCTGCCTCTCTCTTGCACCTCCATCGTTCCTTCTTTCATCGATGGAAACCGGAAGTTCGTGTATACGCATTCGCGATTAGCGCAGGCTTACGTAAATAGCGATAAATGTTCGCCTGATAAACCTACTTTCTTAAGTAAAATAAACAACAGCTATATAAATCAAACTAAGGAAATAAGGGAGTTGAAATTAAAACTTGAATTAAAATAAAGCTTAATAATTTTTCTTTCTAGGGTTTTTGATGTATTAATAAGACGCGAATTACAAAACGAAATGACACTTATACGATTAAACAGCGTAGATGTAGAACTGGAGGAAAATATAAAAATTCCCCGCGAAGAGCTTTCTCTCTCGAGAGTATCACAAAAAAAATAAAAAGACATCTTCTATTCGCCTTATCGTCCTCAGCTATAATATAAAATCGCCATGTAGAAATAACGCGTCGCTTTAGGATGCAACTACGCGTCCAGGGTGTTACATGCATTGTGCGGTTAGTTGATATCGCGGATGCCATCTCGGCACGTTTACATATACTTTCTAATTCTGTTGCGCGAGAGCCTTCGCGAAGAGAGGAAACAAATTGCCTCATTACGTAAGTCGTTAAAGCATCCCATATTAAAATGCATTGGATTGGTCGCATCGACCGCGTGTCTCATGCGTACACGCGCGTGTACATTGCACGCTCGTGGGCGAAGCACGCGCGTATCCGTGCACCGCTTAAGTGATCATCTACATGCACGAAACGTGAGTCGCCAGTGTAACGAAGGAAGAGAGAAAGAAGTGCGAAAGGGTGAAGGGAAGACAGGGACGGTAAGAGAGGATAAAAGAGAGCGCGAGTCGAGGATGCGTTCGTACGCATCGCGGCCGGAAGTTGTACGAATTTGTACATCCTGCGCGTATCGCGCGGCCCAAACTTTATACGCTGCCTGTGAAATGGCGGTAACATTTTTTTTCCTGGAGCAACATTACAGCCATGCACCTATTCGCGGCTATATCGTTTCGCTAACTGGTGACCATTTGTATGCTGCGAGAGGCCGGTCGGAAAGCCCAAACAATTTCAACGTAACGACGGCTGGAAAGTTCCTGGATCGGTGCGCGCGTTAACGTCGTCGTTAGATCGTGACGCAGGGGTCTATTTTTGCAGGAGCTATTTGCCAACGGTATCGTGTAAAAGCCGGTATATGCGGCGACCGTCATGTAATTTACTTCGTACTATGTCATATCTGTTGGTGCGAAAATATAAAAGCTATGGTATTAATATTTGAAATTTTTGCAGTAACTTCTTCGTGATCCCTCCGTAAGCTGTGATAATAGAGAAGGACAATTTCTTCTGCACAATTTCTTATTTTCGAAATGTAGCAAATACATGTACAGGAAGTGTTTTATTGAAATTTAGATACAAATCTAAAAATAATCTTGTTAGGCCATTACAAAATGTAGTCGTGTTGCTTTAATTTAATGCCTAAATTTTTCACAACATTACTCATTAGCCTTGAGAACCTTTTTAATTATTTTGACAATCCAACTAAATTATTTTCTAGCAAACTGTTCTTTTCGTGTATTGTACATCATACAGCGCCTTATCTGAGAAACGTCCTGGGAAAATCTTTAGAACACAGAATATCCTCTTAACATCGTTAAAATTTTTTCTTGAATGTCTGTGTAACATGGTTTTGCTGAAGTATCTAAAAATTTAGCTGTGTTTCTACATACAGTGTGTTTCTAAAAATAATTTTATTGGACTAATAAAATAATTATGTTCTTTTATCCTCATGTTATTAAACAAGGATATTCAAACTAATTACCAGAAAAGAATTACGTCGAAACTTTTTGTAGCACTGTTCATCATGCTGAAATTTTCTACATAATTATTTTGATCCAACAAATGTATTATTTTCAGACTTGTATCTACCTCCTACAGTTTTAGATACTTCAACAAAATCATATTTTCTGTGCGGTGACGTCCGGTATAAAAATGATTCAGCAAAATATCTCGATATCGTAAAGAAATATAGCGCGTGAACATAGAGAGAATTTAATAGAGAGAATGACGACATATGTAGACTGTGCAACGTAAAATTACGACTACTACGTTATAAACGTAGATCTATAGATAACTTCACTTGAACAGTCCTTTAAAGTAGCTGAGAATGTTTCCGCTTCATCGGGGAATCCGATTGAAAACAATCGCAGAGAGCGACCCCGCGCGACCTCGCTCCCGCCTCGGTTTCATAAGTGCAATGCGGATAACGACGCTATTATTCCACCCCGTTTCTTATCGAGTAGGTCATCATCATCATCGTCATCGTTCTATCTCTCTCGGCACGCTCGTGCTCCATTCATGTCACTCTCCTACTACTCTCCTTCTCGTTTCACCCTCGTCGTGCCCGCGCCGATATTACGCACCGGGAATTTCAACGGCTTGCTTCAATTTCCATTGAATCGAATTTCTTTTCGAACGGATAACAAACGGAGAGCCGTGAGCGCGACGACAAAACGCGATTGCTGTTACTCGCCGTATTCGCCGTATTCGCCGTACGAGGTACCGTGTGTTGTACCGAGACGTTTACCGATCGCAGTTGTTTCAATTATCGTTCCCGTTCCTTGGCCTCGCGAATGACGGCATCTCGCTTCGATCCGCGCACCAGAATGGAATGCGAGATTCTTACCGCGTGGCGTATCACGCGTGCTAATGAAATACGATGTAAACAGGCGCGATGCAACAATTGCGTCTCAATCTACCGTTATAAATGCTCGATCGAGATGAATAGCGCGGCCGTAATATAAATTTCTCACAACCGCTAGTTAAAATTTCAATAAGCGGAGTCTCTTTCAAGCCTGTTTTCTCTCGGCAAAGAATTTTACGGCAACGTCGTTCGCAACATTTCAATTTTCAAACGCCTCTCGGCGATTAAGCACCTACCTCGAGTGTGATGCTCCGTTAGAATTATAAGCAACGGCGAGATTTTCTTTAAATTGACGTGCCACGGAATGACGGTTCGAATATCGGCATTAAAGTTCTCGTAATCGTGAATAATCCAAGAAGATTGAAAGCCCGACGTTGAAACGACGACGTGCCGAGAACGGCGATTCATCTTAGGGCAGCGCAATACCATTCTTTCCTGCTGCACTAATCCGACGAACGCGAAGCCAGCCGTCTTATGCAAGTTACCGCGATAGTCGACTTACACCTTGACCCGCTTCCAAGCGGACTTAAAACCAGACACCCGGTATATTCGTGCGTCACGAGCTTAAGCCCAACGAGCGTTTTGCACTTTCACGAGAGACACCGTTTCGCAACAGTGACATTTCCGTTGGACCAAACAAATACCAATTAAACGTTTTGCTTACGAGACACGCATCAGCGACTGTCGCAAAATCGCCGGCGGTCCCAATGTCGTTTCGATTAAATTTATAGCGCGGCTTAAGTCTTCGGGACATTCGTTAACTTCAAGAGATTATTCACCGTTCGAGAAATGTTTGATTGCGTTTTGTATGCGTATAAAATATATAAGACTATTCATTCGAAGCCCGGAATATTAACGTTAAATTATTTGTCAATTTGCATTGTCATGGCTCCGCGTGTAACATGGGACACAAATAAAATGTAATATTTATGGCACATCTTTAAAATTCCGCAGAACTGCCAACAATTAACATACGATTACGATCAGTCAACAGTATTACAAGATGAAATATGAGCAAAAGAAAAGTCGTGGAAGAAACTACAAAAATTGGATGTAAAGCCTACTCTCTATAATTGCATAAGCGTAGTTGTAAGAATTCATCAATTACGATCAAATATGAGGAGACTATTCGACTGATTAATTCATACCACACATTCTTACAACTACGTTTACATAATAATTTTACATGAAACGTGGCCGATTTATTCTTCTTTTTCTCGCCTCGAGAAAAAGAAACGACTAGTCCCGTACGATCGCGGTCCGCTTAAACTGGCAGACACTTTTCTCGGCTCTTAATTGCCGATTACGATATTTGTCGTGCGTCTGCCTACGCGCGCCGATCCTTCGTTCAGAGCACCGGATCTCGTATGTCTCCCTGGCGGTGAAATGGAAACAGGGCCGTAGGTGTCTGGTTTCCACGTCGGCGACACAAACCTCATTAATCTCTCGTCCCACCATTTGCAGGCTACGCCGTCACCCTGCCGCCGTCCGGACGACGAATGCACCTCGCGTCGCGGCCCCGAGGCGACCCGTCGTCCTCGTCCTCGTCGTCGTCGTCGCCGTTGTCGACCTCCGCCTCTCGCCGCGGAGCATAAAAGGCGCGATCTCGCGCGACAAAAACCCGCGTCTCGTTTCGTTTTGTCTCTCCTCCTCTCCTCTCCTCTCCTCTCCTCTTCACGTCCCTCATCCCGTCGTGTCGCGTGTCGTCTCGGCTCGTGCCGGCGACGCGCGATAGAAATAGTTACCGACGACATCCGTAAAACGATTTAAGTGCTATTCTCATAGCCTTCCTCTTCTCTTCCTCGATCCGACGTTCCTTCCGTTGCTGCAATCGCATCTGCGCCGCGACGACGGCGACGAGGACGACGACACGGAGCATTCAGACGTTCACCGCGATAGTTTTATTCGCGAACACGGCTCGAATATCACGAGTTACCTCTCTCTCGTCATCTCCTGTCTCTCCCTGGGCATGCTATACCGTTACACGTGAATCTACGCACTATCTTTCCAGCGGGGCTTTCCAACTGTTATTCTCGTGCCTTATAATGCCGTAGTTTCCGGCGAAACAAGTACTTTCCGTAATGTTTGAATGAATATGGTAAATGCAATTGCAGATAAGCGGAGGAATTAGTACTCTAACGTCGCGTAAAACATTAAACAGCGTAAAAAGATATGTAAAAAATAATTAATATCCGCGACGCATGAAAAAAACAGGCTGACAGAGGCAATTTATAACGTAAATATTAATAAGCGTTTAAATGAATATACGATAAATGTCACAAATATAAAGATAATGTTACGAATGCTCTTGCGATATTAGATACCTTTTGCGGTTCGAAGGTATAATAATAATTCACTATTCTATTTTCCCATCATTTTCTGCCGATTATCGGTTATCAGGTAAATAAAGTACAGCGCGGAAAATGATCGCTCTGAATTTTAACGATCGCTTCCTGCTTTCTTCGTGAGGCATGCAGCCTTGTTTTACCTGAACGAAATAGGATAATTACCTCCCGATGATTGGAAAATTATTCATTCGCCGCGATGTATAATGCTCGTCGTGAGCAGAGGCTCGACTACTCTTGGCGCCACGACGCGTTATTACTCGTTATTATTCTCCAGCGGTAACGGCTAATAACGACAGCGCCGTGGCGCCAAGAGTTGACGTTATTCCACTAGCACGGAGTGTTCGGGAACGATCTCGATACGGCGGACGGTATGTTACTCATATCGGAAGAGATCATAATTCGAGCTGGCCGCTCGCGGAACGAGAGATAGAGAGAGAGAGAGAGAACGCACGTCTGCCTCGGTGAATGCCTCGGCGATTTTACTAATTTTCAGTGGTTGATGCAAACGAATCGGAAATCAGCGTTCCCGCTAATTGCGCCGGGATTTACGCCCGTCGATAAAAAGCCGCGAACGATAACGAGCGGAACGCACGCGTCCCATCGCCGCCGTCGTGCATTTTATTACGTCGACACATAGACAGTTGGCATAATATTTGTACCGAGCTGCCATCCCGCGTTTCTTTCTCATTCAGCGCCACGTGGTACCGTTTTCACGGATGGCTCCACCGAATTTGCATTTATCGCGTGTCACGGAAGTCACGCATCGTTAATACGTACGCACTTGTCGTGCTTTTTTTCTCGTTTTCTCTCTCCACCAGGCTCGCGAGTGCCTGTGCTCCCACGGCACACTGGCGATAAGAGCCCGGCATATTTATTATCGGCGGAGAGGACCGTCGAGGCGAATCGTCGACTGAAAGGGCGAAGCGTCGACATAAATCTAGCGGCACGCGAGAAAAAAAAAGAGAGAAAGCGGAAGGGAAAGGGAGAGAGGGAAGGAAGAGGAGGATACTCTTTCTTCTTGAGGAAGAGAGGCCACCCACCCTACCTCTCGACGAACACGCGAAGTCATTTATTTTTCGAGGTCACTCCCCCCGTCCTCCCTTCGTCTCTTACGTCACCTTCTGTACGCTGGCCCGGATAAACCAACGGTCTACAGAAGGAGAAGGTTTAATCCCGCCATGACAAATAAATTATCAGCGTAAATCGGGGCGGACGTTATCGCGGCCTGCATATGTATCGTTTGAAAATTGCTGCGCCAAAGTTTTCCGGTCACGACGCCGGTGATGACGTGACTTCAACTTCGCTCGTTAATTACGGTTGCCGGTTCATCCCTCGTATTTCTTATGCAAATGCGCGCGTAAGATTCAGTCTAGCGGACTCGCGCGGTTAGCGCTCATCTCTAATGGAATCGTGAATCGTTTGAATCAGTAGAACCCGATCATCAAACGTCAATAAAGAGTTCGTTCGTTAGACTTTGCTGCACGATGTTGAACTCGGTCTTATCCACTATCCACTATCCAAATCAATTTTAGAGAAATAACTCAGAATCTTAACTCGCAAATAGTTTCATCTGAGGTGATTTCATACCCCAGCAGTAAAAAAATAAAAATTATCGTTAAATAATATTTTGTATGGATATTAACATATTTTTTTTCTTCTTTAATAACTATTCTTTACGAATCTTTAAATATGCAATTCCATCGAAAACTTGCAGCAAAAAAGCAATATGTTTATTCTTGACTGCGCTGGATGAGTGGCTTACAGTTTTCTACGCTTATAAATTTTAGTAAAAAATCATTGTAGACTCTTATGAAGATCTAGAATTCACTTAATTCCAAGAGAGAGCCAATAAACGGTCGCACTCCTCAAACATGGTAATTAGAAGAAGCGTCACCTATTGCATTCTGAAAATTTATTCTGCATGGATGTGACTTTTATAACCATTATTTTCTGTGTGATATCGCTGATGATGGTCAAAAATGAGCCAAACCCATTAAACATTGTGCCACATATATAATGAAATTGTAAATATACTTTACATTATATAATTATAGCGCACTAATTGCCTTGCAGTTATTTACTCTCACTTGCCCTGATATTAGCTCATTGTTTGAATTTCAAGAGTCCATTAGAAATTGACTTTATTGTTAGAAAAATATCATATTAATTAAAATCTTTATTTTTTAGAAATACACCGTTATAAGTTATTTGATGTACTTATTCTGTTTAATATTTATTTGATTCCTATTACGTTTTTCGGAAAATTATGATTAAATATATCCATAATGTTCTCAAATACTCAAATAAATCAAAAAATAATAACATATATTATATATATGGTTAATAATAGTGATTTTAAATAAAATATAAACGCACTCCAAATAATCGTTTACATAAAAAAAATCAGACTACTCTCGGGTTGAAAAAAAA
This sequence comes from Acromyrmex echinatior, assembly GCF_024713525.1. Classification (NCBI taxonomy): domain Eukaryota; kingdom Metazoa; phylum Arthropoda; class Insecta; order Hymenoptera; family Formicidae; genus Acromyrmex; species Acromyrmex echinatior. The sequence goes on from NC_141869.1 coordinate 3,557,629, forward strand.
AAGACGTAAAACAAAATAGCAATTTTAATTAAATTATTGAATCATTATGACTATTAAAATTCATTTTTTTCATTCGTGCAAGCAAAAATTTTAAATCATAAATCACGATGATAAGATTTAGCTGTATTGAAAATCCAAGACAATTTATTAATAAGTTAATAAATGATAAGTAGACTTCTCTCTGCGTTTCTCAGGATTAAAGTTTCATCTCTAATCAGAGGAAGAAATGACAAATAAATATTAAAGCATTATTCATTATTCTCAGTACTGAGCTATCTCTTGTTAACGTCATCACCGAATTAAGCTCTGATTTCAGGAGGTGTCGTGGCGCCAGAGAGCAGATACAGCGGCCAAAGTCAGATAGTGTGCCAGGACGTGCTAGGCAGAGCTAAGCGCCGTCGGGTCCGCGAGACGAGCTAATAAATTAAGTGTTTGAATGGCGTCCTAATGATGAAATCACGAGAAACATAACAACATCCTCCAAAGAGGGGCCCGCCTTCTCGACCTGTAAGTGACAATGATTTGCCTCGTGACTCGTTTCTTTGCGCCCAGCGCGCATTCTCCGGAGCACGTGATCGTTTCATCAAATAAATTGTGACAAGTGAACACCGGAATTTTCTGGTGAATGTTGAATCACTCACAGACAACGAGTTTGATTCGATGAATCTGACTCTTTAACCATAACACATTTCACAGATACATTTGTGGGTTTTTTATTTAGTCATGCGATCGATCTCAAAAAAAATAAGGGCGGAGTATTAGCACGCGACATCTTTGCAATTATAATAATTCATTTTTTGCTTCAAAAGTAGCAACTTAAAAAATTAATTTTTCTCAGAAAAGGAGAAATACTATTTTTCAATTTAATATAAAATTTTTGACTAATCTAATAAATATCGGCAAAAAGAATATATTTTTAACATGATTTAATGTCATTGTCACTTTTGTTTCACAATCTGTAAAACTTACTCTTTTTCAGTTTTAAAATTCTGATTATTTTTTTCTTTAAAAACCTTTTTAAGGTGTGATGATTTTGACTATTTTTTATAAAGTTAAGTTCACTTTTAATGATTGGTAGGATAACGTTTATTTAAATTATTCATGCTAACAATTTGAAATTTACGTTTTCTTGAATTATCCTAAAATCGAGTAACTTCGATCCAGTCGGAATAACTTTAATCTAAATTAAAAAAAAAAAGTCTTATAGCATGTATATCCAAAATTCAAGCTAAGACATCTTAAAACGTCTTTCGATTTTCAGTTTGACATGAGTGCTGTCTGGGCAATGGACATAATCAAAATTTAGATAAAGCTATTCTAATTTTAGGTCAAAGTTATCCCACGGTACGTTATATTTTAAAGGAACGATATATGTATATCTTACACGCTATTGTATACAACCATGCATAAATGATAATGTATGTAAACCGCTTTTATACATAATAAATTCAGACAATGCATAGTCTTGTTTAATGATTGCGCTTTCTCTTCCTCTCGCCTATGTTCTTTCCCTTTTTTAAACGAAACTCTTACTCGAAACAGAGATCTATTTGTAATTATTTCCTGTGTTAAAGCGCCGCGTCGTACTACGTATATAAATCATTCTCCAGGGAGTATGGAAAGAAGCCTTCTCGATAGTCGAATAAATTTGCGCTTAACAGAGCCGGAACGATCGCGGGGCGATTCATCTTGCGTCACGATCTCGAGCTGATTGTCTGCGAGCATTCTTGCGTTCGAAAGTTCATCGATCGCGGTATTCACTAGCCGCGCGGTACAATGTATTGTTGCGGCACGGGGAAGTGCTCGCGTTTCAGTTGAAATTAGCGAGGCGTGCTGTGGGACGTCTTTCTGATCTTTGATATCCTAGGTTGTTCTTCATACAGCGATATAGGCCCGCACGCTCTCGCATGAACGGGTCCGTCGCGCGAAAGTTACAACGACTAGAAGGAAACCGGCATTTCGATATCTATATATATATATATACAGCGAGTGGTTTATCCAACGGGAATGGCACGTCTTACGTGCCTTGCCAAAGCGAGCCGTGCCCAACTCCTTTTCGTTCCTCGTGACCAAATCTAAATTCCATTAGTTTTGATCACGCACACCTGTACAATAATTGTACTTGTGTGTATATTCCCATATACAGCACTTATGTATGAATAAACGAGTTTGTTCGTCCATTAAATATATTCAAATTAGTGGTTAAAAGTTAGACATTAATTATGATTAACGTTTAACGATAATCTGATTCTAAAAATAATTATAATATAGAAGATTTATTGACGAATCAATGAAGGTCAATAAGAGAATAATTCATTTGTTACTTCTCCAAAAAAAAAAAAATTAACTCGTAAAAAGAACACGTATTTTTTTTATGTTAGAGAAAGTGTTATGAGTTCTTGAGGCTTATTAAAGATATGTTATTTTTTAGATTTATTTTGTTAGAATTCAAGTTTAATATTGAGAAAAATAAGACTGTCAAACATAAAATTATTACAAATCATTATTTAAAAATTAGGAAAAGTATTTTATCTTGCAATCATATATAGATTAATGATGTAACTCGCTAACGATTTTCTTTAATTATCTCGAATTTGAAAGCAGAATCTGCAAATGATGATTGCGAGCAAATCGACAAATGTCACAATATCAAATATCTCGAATTTATTTATTTTTTTTTTATCGTAACATTACTTAACCAGTTTTCGTCAAACACTACATTTCGCACGCATTCAATTTGATAACAGTGGTTCAATCATTCAAAAAAAATATAGTTATTTACCGCTCGAAATGCTTGTAAAAATATCCATGTCTATAAACCAATTCATGTCGACGCGACGCAGAGATCGAGCGATGGCTGTCGCCATCGGTGCAACCAGAATGCATTCACGCTAATTGAAGAGCTCACGCTTATGTCAGTGGGACGCATAAGCTTTGCTATAAATAGCCGTGTTTTGCCATGAGTTTTGCACGTAATGCGTGCAGGCACGCGTGTCGCGATTGATCGTACTACGCGTACATATACGTGAAAGCGTAAATACACGTTGCGCGGATGCACGTTAAAGGAGCGGTGGCACGATGACGTCAGTGGTAGTGGATTGACGTCGTGCAATTGGAACTCGTCGATGCTAATGGGCCTGGTCAAAGGCAATGCGGCGACAGAACCGGGTTGCTTCGTCGACTCAGGCCGTGGAAATATTCGCGTATTCCATTATAATTGCTCCGACATGTAAGAATTTTGATGAAAAAGGTGTGATAACATATTCTCAAGTGAGTGAATATTTAAAAGAAAATATAAACGTCGTCTATAATTATTGTCAATTATTGAATATTACAGTTAATAGTCTGGTTATTAAAATAACTTTTATTAATTTTGCTTAAAAATGTAAGTAAAAAATCTATCAATATCGACGTGTAATCTTTCTAGCAGATAGAAATACCGTATTTCAATGCTACATACATTTACTTTCAGTTCTTTATGACAAATTTCCACACATCCCAAATTTAATTTCAAAGTAAACGTTGCATGCAACACTCGCTCTTAGAAAATTAAAGAGGCCTTCTGAATGATAATCTCTAAGTAAAACTGAAATTTTTGTATATTCCAAAAATGCCTCGTTATATCCCGAAAGAATTTATTCAGATATATCATCAATAATTTTCTCTTAAAAAATTCATAAAAATCACATATTTTTAAAGCTACTAGAAGTATCTCTTGATTCGCGAGACATTCTGCGATCTGATTTCTTAGATATTTTTCTTAGCAACGCATTATCAAACTTTTATCTCTCTTTAACGACTATTTATTATGCGTTTCGTTACTTAAATGTGATCTGGATCACAGTCGGACTCAGGAAAGCGAACTGCGGTACGATCAATTTCGACAGGTGGTGGTATCTAAATACCGCACCGCGACGATTTTCGATAGAACCGCCGACAAAGAGTCGAGTTAATCGTCGGCGAGTGCGCTGCGGGAAAACGGTCGATTGGTTTTCCAACGGGAGTAAATATTTTAAAAAGTGGGTTGTGCTTGGTAATTTGCGGCGGGGACGAGGCGCACACACACACATATACACACACACACACACACGCACGCACACACACACACACACACACACACACACACAAAAACACATACACACACACACACACACACACACACATATACACATATACAGCAACCCGTCAGTTCTTTCCGCTAGTATTTACCGTGTACGTGTGTGCGCGCGGCGCTCGGCGCGCACTCGTGTTTCGTCCACGTGGAGGGTGGTGTAGATCGATTGTCCTTGCCTCTCAAGGCTGCTGTATCCCGAGGGGGGTGGGTTGGAATAGAATTTATAGCATACGCCGTTGGCATATTAATAGAACCGACAACAACACGGTGGCACATCCATGCGACGGAGCCGCTGCGAATCCAATTTACACGACGCGACGTGCCGGTACGCGAATGACGAAAATAAGAGTCGCATAGGATGACGATACGCCCTCGTCGTTGATCGTTCATCGGGAACGAGAACGGGGTGCGGGGTACGGGGTGCGGGGTGCGGGTTCGTCCCGTCGATTTTCCGCGACTCCACACACGTTTACATCGATTTAATCCTATCACCCGGAGGAAACGAGAAGGGGCGCGGCCAAGAGAGGGGAGAGAACCCGAGAGAGCGCAAACTGCTATCTATCCGCGATGTATTGCAACGCGCGTGTTGAACACGCGCGAGGAATTTGCTCGTTATCAAGCGATGCCGCGCATGTAATAGTTTGTATGGCAGCGTCCCGCCGCTGCATGTTCCACGTGCGTATGCGCCCGCGGGGCCGAGGCCGGAGTCGTTAACGTGTAATTAAAACCTTAATCGTACACCGAGCTTCGTAGTCACACACGTGGCGGCACAGCCTCGTGATCATCGACTAGAAAACAGTATGACCGATGACGTCACGGCGCGGCACACACGGCCGGACCGCGTTACGACAGCGATTCCCATGGGGAACCGCCGACGCGGGCCTGGCACCGTGATTAAACGTAATCGTTTGTCTGTCTCATGGTCAAAGCCGTCGTCATCATCACCGTCGTCGTCCTCCTCCTCCTCCTCCTCCTCCTCCTTCTCCTCCTCCTCCTCGTCGTCGTCATCATCGGCATACCGCGGATCTCCTCTTCCGGCGCGCTTCTGAGTCGCTCCAGAATCGAAATGAGATATCATCCCGGCCGTTGTCAACGAGGAAATATTAGACAACGGGACCGTGGCGAGCTCGATAATACTGTACCAGGATTTTCTTTACAGTATGGCTGCTTGGCGAGATAGAGGCAAGCATAAATATCTCAAGCGTTCTCGCGTGAGGTGACAAGCTGGATCAGTACTTAGGGGACTCTATAATGGGACTAACTTGAGAGGAGAAGAGAGGGGGGAGGGGGAGGGGGAGGGTGGAAGACACCAACATGATCGTACTGTGCTATGAATTTTCGTACAGTAATGCAGTATGCGCGCGATGTGTGCCGCGCGATGCATACAGGGAGACAATGGCTATGTACTATCCACGCGCCCGTGTGTATTTGTACGTGCTAGTCTCGTCTCGCTACTACGACGTATACATCACATCGGGGGGGGAGGGAGGGGGGGGGGGGGGAGTCTGTGACACATACAAGAGAGTGCGGGAGGAGATTACTATGCGGGGGACTATAAATCGCACGCTCGATGCGACGTGCTTGCGCTCGTGAGCGTTTAAAATGTATTTCATACATACGTCGGAGCGTGTAATTCGCCGATGGATCCTCGCGTGAATTCGCTTTAGAAATTATCAGTTAATTCGGGCGCGCGTCGACGGTAAAAACGTGCGCGGGCAAGTCAAATAACTGTTTATAATCGGGTTAAATATCGCTCGTCCGCGGATCCAATTAAAAATTCGATAATTCGGATACTTAAAAAAAAAAAAAAAACTGAGACTGATAGGATATTTTATATATAGATACATATATACACGACATTCGCGAGCCACATGGCCATTTTTCGTGTGGCTCTCTGACGTGACCGATCGTATAGTCGATAATTAAGTAGCGCGGTCCACCAAATGCGATTACTTTGCGGCGGTGAAATTGGCGGGAAATCGCATTTAATAGTCGCGAGGAAATAAAGAAAAGCCCTCCCCTCCTGGCGGAGAATCATTTTCGTGCATTATGGCGTACCATGACGCATTATGATGCATTATTATGCATCATGACGCATTAGGATGCACTATTGCGCGTTGGTAGCGAGCTTTGTGCAGTACGGCGATGCCGGTAATGCTATAAGTCTTTCATAAATTATATACAGGGTGCTGGAAAAGTATTTTGCCGTGACGCTATCTACCTAAAAGAATTTCGATAGCGTTTGGCGGAACAATTCGTTCTAATACAATTAATTTTAAGATTCAACTCGTATTGGTAACAGCGAACATTTAAATAAAGTTTGATCAATAAAACAAACGAGACAATAAAAAAGAACAATTCATTAACGTAAAAAATTGCTGTTTATGTGCGAACATAATTGATGATTTCTCTCCTATTCCAGAAAAAAATCTTGATATGCCCATGTTTATTGAGTATTAAAGTAATATTACAATTCTTTATACAGAATCATGCAAAAAATTGCTGTCTGAGCGTCATGTAACGCGAAGGAATCTAAGATAATTATTTCTGTTTGACTGCAGCGCACTTCAAGAGTGCATCAAGGCCGTCGATAATTATGCAAATTATACCTGATAATCTCGTAGAATTAAACGCGAGGTGACGAAATCCAAACGTATTTTCTACTTCGTAAATATGCAATCAATCTCAGCAATATCGTGAGATGAGGACAATGAGAGATGCGAAAGGTGCAATTCGGAGATGATAAGATTGTCGTCAGTAAGAATGAATGAGAGAGAAAAAGCGAAAGAAAGAGAAAGTAAGAGAGGGCAAGCAGCATCCTTTCTTTACTTCGACGCAACGCATCGTAGCGCGATGCTTACCCATGCATACATACAGGAAAAGGAGAACAAGATCAAGTATACAAGGTGATTCGGAAAGAAGGGAAGTCGGTGCGCCCACCCTCCGGAAATGATGTCTAAAGCCTGATGTTAGTGCAGGCTTGCGTGCCGTCTCGAGCGGCATGTACCGGCTGCATCAAACTACGCATTATTCCTCGCTACTATGTTACGCGGTGTTGCAGCGGAAAAATCTCACTAGATACGCTGCTGAGGCGGCAAAAAATTATTTTCTTTTTCTTTCATCGACTTTGTAACACCGCTCGGTCATTTGAATAACGAGATCTTGCTAAGATCTGAATTGATCAAGATGCAGAAATTATAATATTTCAAATGGATAGCCGCATTTTCAAGAAATATTAATCTTCATTATAAGTATAATATAAAGTACCCTTACAAATTGACAAAACTATGTCTAAAGAAAAATAACGTAAAAACAATTTTATTGAAAAATGATTATATTTTTTAAAATTATTATTTTAAATTAATTGTTATTTTAAATATTTACTACAAAAATAATAGTTAAATCAAATTAATGATTCTTGTATCAAATAAATATATGTTTCCATTTAGTACATTTTTTTCAGTGTATATACGTGCCATTAAATTAATAACAGCAAATATTAATAACAGCAAAGTATCAAATATTATTTCTTAAGAAATTAATATTTTTCTTGTAATATTTTTGAAATATTGTAATAGAAACACCCGACGAGAAAAGGTAATATTATTCTCTTGTATCCGCAACTCAGATTCTGACACCTTTATTTACTAAATTGCCTAAAAATGCATTCGCAACGCGGCGATACACCATTTGTGCACCGAGTCAACGTACCATGAATGCATCAAGTTTCGCGTATACGACACTATTAATTAATGAATCTGCCAGGCAAGGAGCAACAAGAAACGAGAAAGCTCGTTTCCTCCGCGGGTATCCATTTACTTCTGTTCTTTCTTTTTCTTCTTTTTCTCTCTTTCTCACTCTTTCTCATTTCTTTTATTTATGCAGCATGATTAACCTGTCAAAACTTGTAACGATCGACTTGTATCGGTGATAAAATCGAGAATTAAGTATCTTTCGCTAATTACGACTAATTAGCAACCGATTGACGAGATCTCCCCTGTTACCGCAAAAGTAGTATCCGCTTAAGAGACGTTCTTTTAATTAATCATTAATTACCAACTGATAATTTTAATCAAGAAGCGCCGTTAATTATACTTCCTTTGCTGTGATACATTTTAGACGAAACATGAAAAATGGGAAAGCTCATAGCCCACAATAGTCGTTTAATTTGTAAGCGATCCCAAAATTATCATAATTAAGTTACAAATCGCGTGTTCGTTTCGTCGTTCGGTATAAGTCAATAATGTATCACTAATTGCGGCAATCGTTACGGGTATTAACAGGAACGTGTTCACCATATCTATGCGTGTCGTCTAAAAATCGTCACGGCAGTCTAGTCACTATATGTCACGTCACGGAGCCCTACGCGGCCCGTCACGGTTCCGGGACCATGCGGGTCGTTATATTAATTTAGGACTAGTGCTCATTAAAACCTAACGATAGCGCTCATTATGCCCATCCGATAACGGCGCAGCGGCACAGATTATTATTCACCGATTATATCGTGCAGCATTTTGTTTCGCCTTCGTTACCGAACCCCGAAGCAGGACGATTACACGAGGAATTTCATCGTCTTGCCCTCTCCCTCTCTTCCTCTTTCTTCCTTACTACTTCGTTTTTTTGACGATGGCTTTTTAATGCTCAGCATGCGTGGCTCTAATTACCGCTGTGTGAAATCGTACTCGAACACGAGGTCGACTTTTTTCTCCTTCTTGGCCTCTTGCGACGTGAAACGATCTGACGAATTTTTTTTAGAAATTTAAAAGTTCACGAATTATCCGTTGTAACAAAAAAAAAAATACTTCGTTACCGCGAATCGCATTTCTATTATTGCTATTAAAGTTAATCGAGATTTAAGATGCACGAAACAAATAAGATTCATAAAAATTTTACTGGACTTTTTTTCTAAAATATTTACACAATTTACTTCTGGTTTATTTGTATAAGTATTCGGCAAAATATCTTTCAAACATAATTATATCTAGGCAAAATACATAATTTAGTTTATTCGGACTTTTTCCATTTTTCGTAACATAAAATAGCGATGGCAATCAACACGGGATCCTTGATTTATAATAGCAAGCAAAAGCTACAATAGTGATTTTAAATCCTTGATTTTCAAAAGCAGACGCTACGGAGGTGATCATTGCGCACCGGCGCCGCTACTGTCCTTCATCCTTTCCATCCCAGCTCTATCCTGCATTCTACTAGGATTAAGGCCGACGGCATTCCCGGGTTTAATAAGTGTCGCCTGAATGACGTGAATTAGTCCAATATGTCTGAGGTCCCCAAGGTAGCAACAATTCAGGGCCGCTGCATCGCGTAATTAAAATTACTCCGCGCGTCATACTTTACGCTTGGGAGACGCAGACGGGCGTACGAAAGGGGTAGAAAATGGGAATATCGCTGCTATAGCGATTCAAGAACTGGCGAGAGTTTCGATTCACTGAATTCTCCAAAATCGAATGAAAGATATTAAATACTTACACAAACAAAATGAAAAAAAATAAATAAATAAATAAATAAATTATGAAAATATTTTGAAAAAAAATCTAATAAAATTTTTAAGAATCTAATTCGTTTCATATATTTTAAATCTTGGTTATTATCAGTATTAAATTTTAATCAACCCCCCATAAGGGGGTGAAAAGTGTTTGAGACTCCAAATAGGATGATAAAAAATATATGTAAAGCAATGATCAATTAGCTCTAACAATAAGTGACGATATCTCAAAAATACGATTAATATTTTTAGCCAATTAGTGGCTCTGATAAAACAAAAATAAGCGTATGTATCTCGCAGATATTCTTTAACAGGTAGAAGGGAGACTCGAGCAGCACTCAGTCTCTCGGAGTGGGTCCTTCTTCAGAGAAGTACCGGGGCGTACAACTGACTGTATGAGATTCTCTTTCACTACGTCCTTTGGCAAACGCCGTCCCAACCCCTTTCAACCCCTAAGGAGAACGGCGCTCTTAAGGGATGGCCTACTTTCGCCATCGATACGCCTGCGATTGCATTTCTCAGAGCCACTCGAAAACGATACGCGGCATGTATCGAGTACGGTTATATTTAATATAAAACGATCAAACGCGATATATATCCTATAGAACGAAGAGACTATATTACAATAAAAAGGCAGTATAAAAACTGAAGAGTATATTGCTTGTGACGCTGTAATTAAATAAATCAAATGAAATCGGTCTTCTTTATCGGTAAATAGTTTTGTTTATGGTCTTTGACACTCTGACGCTGACAGTACTCGCAAAATTATCTGAGAAAAGCTATGCTTGAATATTGATGAGGACTTACTTTAACTGAAGGTACGCTGCGCTGCAATGCTCGATCTGAAAACAAGAAACATCAAAGTTAATAAAAAAATTAAACGAAAAGGGCTATATTTGGTCAAAGGGGATCTTGGTGCCTAATAAGATTTTTGCGTAAATCTTACAATTTTCAGTTTAAACAAATTGCGCACCGATTATTTGTCGATCTTAAAGCTATAGGGAACATAACATCATAAATTAAACTGACGAGCAATTTAATGATACGTGTAATTTTTGTAACATTTGCGATCTTATTGCTGCAAGAAATGATATATCGAGCAAAAAATTGTATTATACATGTAATATACGTAAATAAAATGCGGATCGCATGATTTACTAGGTAAGCGATAAAAAAAACGCGCGCTGAAAATCTACTGATCATGGAAATAAGACGCAACAATCGCAAACGCGGGTCAACGAACCTCGAAATTGGATTCGACGCAAGCGCGAATTCGTGTCTTTTTTACTGATGCAGAACGAAACGCAAAGAATCGAGAGATATCCACGTGCCGCAAAATTCCTTAGAGAGGGAATTTAACGATCATTGACATTCGCGTGGACATATCGTGTAAAAGAAGGATGTTTTTCTGCACAGTCAATTCCTCTTCCTCCCCCCTCACCCCCCCCTACCACCCAGCCAATGTCCGCAGGCCCTCGTATTCGATATCAGCGTGCAACGACCGTGATCGTTGGCGCGTGGCGGTGTTAATGAACTTCAACAGTATGTTGCCCAAAAGCACGTGGTAATTTCGAATGCGTGCGTGAAGGTTTACGCGGCAAATCCGGAAACCAAATAAGCCAACTTCGTAGAATTTAAATTGAATAAATCATCATTATAAAACAGCAAAGTTATTCCATTAACTCTCCCATTCTAGAAAATACAGATTTCTAAATACCGTCTAACTTATTTTAATAGAATTTTTGAACATCCGGATTTAACATCTACGTAATGTGTTAACTCGGAAAACAGGCCAGGACGATTAAATAGCTCAGTTGAAATTCTTGAGCGAAGGACAACGATATTAACAGTATTATTAATTAAATTCCGCGCGTTCGTGACGAAACCGCTAGATGCGTTGCTCAATCGATAAGCAGTAAATTAAGCATGGACAGATGCAACGCTCAACATCTATATTATATTACAGAAAATACATAGCGAGCGATATACTTAATCGCGCGGTCAAAATTCCAAAAGTCGTGTATATGTGCTGACAAATATTGCTATGTGACTTTCTTACTTCAACAGCGACATAATTTAAAAAATTATATTTTCTAGAAAAGGAGAAACTATTTTTCAACTTGATGGAAAAGTATTGATCGATCAAATAATAAAAAAAAATATATATATATATATATTCTTAATATTATCAAATGTCATACTTTTCGTTTTACAACCGGATGTATGTGTCATCATTTAAAAATATAATCAAAAATATAAAAATTATGTAAATTGATCTATGTTTGTGTAAAAATATTTGTGTAAAATTTGAGTACAATTCTCTTATTGATTTAAAAGTTATTTAATTTTTTGTTTGACTTGATGCTTAAGTATATAAAATCACATTTTGCAATTATTTGCAAATTCGATAAGATCACATCATTACAAATTAAAACAAAAAAACTCTAATATTCATACAAAAAGTTCATTTTTGGATTCGTTTATTCGTTTAAAAATTATTTACCTAAAACTGTAGTAAAATACAATAATTCGCTGCATAAAGCCATTATGAGCCAAATTATTTGTTTAGTGTTTTGCAGTTGATTTCATGGTGTTATGACAAAAAATTTTTTATTTAATATCAGCTGATATTTGCTTTCAGTTGATTTTTTGATCAATATCTATTTTTCGTTAACATTAAAATATTTTAATCATTCTTTTTAAGTTGCAACGATTCTGACGATTTGTATAAAGTTAACTTTTGCTAAATGAAGTGTTTACCTAACTCATTAATAACACTAACTCGAAAATCTTGTTTTTATTAGGTGTTGGAATTAATTCGTAGCGTTTTACAAGTGATGGGAAGTACTTTCATTAATGTATTTTTTAATGCTCATGTGAAATAAATAACATTCTTTCATTAAAAAACGCTACGAATTAATTCCAACACCTAATATAATTTTGACTGTTGAATTAAAGGAGTAAAATATTATGTCAGATCTCAATCGTATCAACTCAATAGTATCATTATATGGTATCATTATAAATTCAACAGTAATTTATGGTTATATAAGTTAGAAATAGAATAAGCGAAAAGGAATATATGTTTGAAATATTAATAAGCACGATCATTCCCGATGTAATAAATGTTCCTTTCCTCATATAAAATTTATTTCTGAGAGCTTTGACGAAATTCGCTACGTTGGTGGATTTTCTTAGTAAAAAGACGGAAGTCTGGTAATAAAGAAACGAATTTACGGTGACGAAATCTTCAAGATCATAAATTTATTATTCACATAGCTATTTCGTGAAAAAGGCGACTCTAATCATCAGAGAATCTGTCATCATACTTCTTCGTAATGGTCAAACGCTTTCTGTGTAACAAAGCAGTCGATGTCTGTGAACGCCAGACGACAAAATGTCGCGTAAAACCGCAATTTCAGGCAATCTTTGTGTATGCAAATATTTCGGGATTCTTGCGCCATATTTCAGTCGCATCGCTAGCAGAAACGTGACTCTCCTCAAAATCCCTCCGTAATCGAACGGGAATCCAAGAAGAGGACTCAAACAGTCGTCGGTACGTACCGGTAGGGAATAACAATGAAGAGAGACAATAGTAATGGAATTATCTTACGGATAGTCGTTCTCCCCGTTGGCAGTACAATCGGCATCGAGCCCGAATCTCAAGTGCGTTCTCTCTCTCTCTCTCTCTCTCTCTCTCTCTCTCTCTCTCTCTCTCTCTCTCTCTCTCTCTCTCTCTCTCTCTCTCCGTCTCTCTCTCTCCGTCTCTCTCTCTTTTGAAACCGGTCCGACCCTGACTCGTCGTTCATCCAATGGCGCGTGGCTAGGTGCTAATGAACTCTTTGTGAGTCACGTTTTAAAAAAGACAAAGACAGGAGAGAGGACGCGATTGACGCGATCCGCGGAAATGCGAGAATCCTCAAAACCCGAAAATGCCGAGTACGCAAATTAGTGGCGTTCTTCATAGCGTTCAATGTCTTTTCAAATTCTTTTCTCTTTTTTTCCTACCTTTTTCTCTTTAATGGAATCCGCACGCACAGCAAGAAATTTTTCTTGCGCTCCGTGCGTTAATGCTTTTCAAGCAAAAATAGAAGAACTCCACAGAATTCGCTAAAGTTTGCGAGAATCGTACTTATGAGCTGGGTTGTTGTTTACAGTTTGATCATGACTTCTTTAGAAAGGAAATATCCTCTCTTGCGATGTAGATATTGTAAATTTCAGGAATAGTATTTTTCCTTTAAATAGGAAACTTTGTAAACAAGACTGCGATAACTTTTGTTCGATGCAATCAAAACGGAGAGTTGGAAATTTTCGACGTAATTATCGAGGATCGAGAAAACTAAATTCCAAGTAATATTACGTCACAGAAATGCTTATATTTTTACGCTTAAATGATCGCATCTTAATCGGTCACTTAATCGATCGAAGCGGAAGTATCAACCGCAAAACATTAAAATGCCAATATATCGAAGATGGGCGAGGGAAAAAGAGAACACGCCGTAAAAGAATGTAAAATAACGGAGGGGACGGCCGTGTGGATGTTGGAATGAAAAATAATCACTCGATCGACTCGAATTAAAGAGAATCCCTCGGTCGAACATCGATCTCACTTTGGTTACCACCCGTGGGCAGCCGATAGTAATTAATCAGCCTGCGCGGTGCACACCGATAATTAGAGGTACCGATCGACGGGCAATTAATACGCCTCTTAACCGCGATCGGCGATCGATCATGGAAATGTTATTCCCGCGAGAGAGTGGCGGAGAGGAAGGGTTGAAAACTCGCGGGTTATAGTGACAAGGGATTAGCATGCATTAAAGACGATGGAAGTTCGTGGAGGGGAAGTAGCTTCTCTAATGTCAGGCATGAGTAAAGCGGGCGGGCGGGCAATTTTCTACGGAATTAAAAATTTAAAGCTTTCAATTTGCCGACAGCTCATAAGCCGCGCGCCATAGTTGAACTCTTGCCCACAAGTGCTTCGTAGACCGACGCGAAATCGAGCTTTAGAGTTGATCTAAAAGTAACATCCACGTGCAATTAATAGGTATACCTTACCACGTGTACTTCTTTCTGTCTCAATCAGGACATAAGTTCACAGGCATTAATTTTTGACGCGTTTACTTACTACCCGTTCCGGGTATCTATCTATCGCGATTCGCAGAAATCCATTCGTGCAATTTATTTTTAATGTACCGATCGCAAGAACTAATAGATTCCTTCATACACGGATAAAATGATTTTGCTGAAATGTCTAAAAATTTAGTTATATAGAAAACTCACTTTAGATACTTCAGCAACACGCCATTCTTTCCATGTATTTGTAAGTTCAGTTGAGACAACAAATACAAATAACTACAAATAAATACAAAAAACACTATTGGATATCAAAAAAAGTAATGATGATCGAATCCATTGTGTTAAATAATATATTTAAATCAATTCATTTCTGTGATTAGTTCAGAGTCAATATCGTTCGTATTGATGTGTAGATATACTTGGTAAATAATAAATTAAATTTGAGTCAAAATTGATATATTTACCTGAATTAAATTGTTTAACATTGTTTTAATTATTAACAACACATTTGATAGAAATAGTAGCAAACCTACATAGAAATGATAAAAAATAACCCAAATTAATATAATTTTATATTTTTAATAATAGAGAGAAAGAAAAATTCGATTTCACTGATAAGAACTCAAAAGTCATAAAATGATAAATCTCGAAAGCATAGCATACACGCGCACGTAATTCCACTTAAAGTTAAGTGTTACTTTAAAGTCGTTTCCTTGATTTTTTCGCGACTATTTGTGTCATCTCCGTTGGGGAGAATAAAAATTCATCGAATATTAAAGTCGCCAGGGACGCTCCGTCCTCGAGTCTCTCGACTAGAAAAGCGCCATCGAAATTGACGGCAAAAAGTCTGTCGATCAAACTGTCGAACCCTTTCGAGAGGGACTATTAGCGGCTATATTTTTCCATCGATCGCCCTGAACTCGCGTCGGAAGTGCTTCTTACCGGAAATAGAAAGTCAAAAAGATTCTACGCGACCGTGGCTGTCCGACATTGTTTTCTGAAAAAATAACGGAAGCGCACAGACGTTTCTGGCCGCGTGTACGTCGAAAGGAAATACCGAACATCTTTATCTCTTCCCTCTCGTTTCTTTCTCTCGCCGTTCCTCGTTCTTTCCGCCTCTTTTTCTGGGCATGCACCTTCCTCTCTCGTGCATAACGCATCCGCTGGATTCTTCGCTCGCCTTCGCGAGTTCAAAAACCTTTCTGCGCGTGCGGCTTCCACGGAAATGGCTCCGAACCACCAATCGCAAGAACCGTCAAGTTTCTAACTTGCACGAAAAATCTGGCGGATCAACTCTTGTGGATAAATTCGTGGATACGTTTTAATACGATTATACAATACAGTGGTACAAGTTATTTTTAACAAGTAAAAATAATTTAAGTTGCTACACAAAAAGATGTCTATATTTTTTTTTTGCAATTATCATAACATTACATTATATGTCATACGTTATAAATTAAATTACAGTTTCATAAATTATTTATTACTTCTGTCACGCGTCGTATGATTTATGTTATGATACACAGGATGGATCCCTGCGGCGAATGCGCTTTATACATCAAACACGGATAAATCGAATATATTTTATAGGTCAAAGAATTCTTTTTCGAGTACTGAAGTAGAACGCACACCTGATTCCACGGTAATTCGTTATCTTGACAGGTTAAGGGTGAGAGCTATTTCGATTTCGATATCGCTTCCGCATACGATATTTCTACCCAAAAGTCAATCGCGGCGCATAGTTGGGAAGTGCTTTCGATTGAATGTGTCTCACATACGTCAATCGTGTTCGAAATGGAAACGCAGTTTCGTAACGCTATAGTTAGCTCGTTCTAAATTGTTTATGATATTTATATCGCTGTAAGTGAAATGCATACAATCTACACAAATCGATTTATTATAATTAGTTTATAATTTAGCTACGGTTGATCAATAATTATTTGATTTAATGTGGCGACACAATCGCACCGTATAAAATATTGAAGAGTCACTTTCAGGACGATATTAACGTCGACGTTATTTCACGTTATTTGTTGACGTACGATTTCCGTACTTGGCGAAAGCGTATCTTCCGCGAGGAACGCGGTTGAACGCGCTTCGTAAAAATTCACCTTTCATATTCGTCTCTCTCTCGGCATTTCACATCGTAACAGTTAAATTACTTGAGTCGTGGCGGCGCAACTTTTCAATAAAGATGTCTTTCGCTCCGCGTGTCTCGCGGAATGAATGCTGATCGAGACAAGCATCGTCTGTAAGTAGGAATAGGAAATAAAGAACGTCGAAGGGACAGGAGGGGGTGGTGGAGTGGAGCGGAAAAAAAAAGCCGAGAGATGTATAACGTCAGAAGTGCTGGCTTACTCGAAATCCAGTACACGAACGTATCGCCAGACTTCATGGAGTATTGAAAATCCAATGGAGAAAAGGTGATCGCAAAGGGGAAAGGAAACCGTAGTGGTTAAACTCAGACAATGAGAATCCAATGAAGGGATATAAGCCTGTCGTAAACAGATGCCTTTGAAAACGTCGGATACGGGAAACGTAAAAAATAGACAAACAAAGTTCATTAATTATAGAGATATTATTATATATTGTTGCGTTAAAAACGTCCAAAACATTTGTTCCGATTCGGCCCTTTTGCTTTATACACTTCATATTAAGCCATCGGAAGTTACTAAACCATATGTTTATTATTATACACAGAAAGAACGGTCTGGTTGAAATATCTAAAAATTTAGCTAAATACAGATCTGAAAATAACTTAGTTGA
The DNA here is from genome assembly GCF_024713525.1 of Acromyrmex echinatior. Lineage (NCBI taxonomy): Eukaryota > Metazoa > Arthropoda > Insecta > Hymenoptera > Formicidae > Acromyrmex > Acromyrmex echinatior. The sequence continues at coordinate 3,575,088 of NC_141869.1, forward strand.
ACAAAATAATTATGTAGAACGCTCAAGCTAATTGCTAGAATGTCAAAACTTTTTACAACGTTACTTATTATGCTTAAATTTTCTGCATAATTAATTTAATAGTTCAACAAAATTATTTTCAGCTTTTTCTATCTTTATCTATCTAAATTGTTAGATATTTCAGTGAAATTGTTTTTTCGTTTAAATATCGAAATGTTTCGGCAAGAGTCTTCTCACATTTTTGCAAACGCCGCGACGGTTGAGATCGCAGATCATAAGTGGATAACGGAAGAAATAAACGCGTGAAATGCGTCAGCGAACGTGTTCCTAGACTTCGTAGACGTATCTCGAGGACCCGGTAAGAAGGATGACCGTAACAGAGAAGAAGAAAGAAGAGGGAAAGGAAGCGAACAGAGGGTGGTTGATGGCGGTATCGGGTGGCTCGAAGCAGTTACCGATACGGCGGGTGAAGCAGGAGATGAAGGAGGAGGATTTGCGCGGGTGGACTTGCAAGGGGGCAGAGGGGGTCAGTTTTTTCCGTTTTTATCGGAAGGAAAGAGTGGCCCCGAGCCCGTAATGGAGTCCAAGCACGTATCCGCCGTGCACACGCTAGCAGAGCCCGTGGCTTTTCCAGTCACCCGACCCCACCCTTCTTGCCTCACCCTCGCGCTCAAATCCCGCGAATTTCTCTCCTTTTCCCCTTCTCTCTCTCTCTCTCTCTCTCTCTCTCTCTCTCTCACTCACTCGCATTCTGTTCTGCTCTCACGAATGGTTCCCCTCCCGCATCTGCACCTGCAAGTTGACAGACCGACATTGGATCCCCTCATACACGAACACACCCTTGCGCAAGTTATACAAGTGAACGCGCTCGTTGAGGTATCTTATAGAATTTCCAGCGCTCGTCGTGCTCGATCATAATCGCCCTTGTAATCCTGCTGGCGATAGAGGAAAAAAGATACGCTGAGTGGGCAGTACGCGACAGTATTACACATACGTTAGTGATACTAATGTTTCCCTGAGTCGACTAAAAACAATTCAAAAATGCGTGCAGATGCGAGATAGATTTGATATTAAAAAATCCAAGAGCTAAAGTAAGAAATATCTCTTTACTTAATAGTATATACCTTTTCTCTTTACATTCATTAAAAATGTATATTATTATTATATATCTTTATAAATAACACTCAATCTGTGGATTTCCCAAAGATAAAAAAAATTGCGTCCCAATCGTGATATGACATTTATAATATACTGTACTTTGCTCATTTATTACAACAACGATACAATTTAAAGATCAAAGTTTTCCAGAAAATAAATTTAAATATCTTGAATTATTGAAATTTGCTAATATTAATTTTGAAATTTTAGTGTAGTAACTGATCATGAAAGAATAAAACTAGGATATTTTACAGTTTCCTCCCCCTCATCTATCCTTTTATTCAAGCAGCTAAAAATGACATTTTTTAATTATGTTGTTATTATAGCAAAGTAGCATTTTAAATCTTTTGAAGGATAATTATTCAAAATAGGATCTTATTTTTATTATTTTGCAACAGTCATGATAAAAATTTTTGTTATGACTCCGACAATGATAATTAATCGAGGAAGTTAAAAAAATATGTAACTTCCTTTTTATGTCTTTTTTTTTAAATATTTTTTTCGTCTTCCTTCTCTCTCGCTTCTATATTCCGCTTTATATATACAACAGTGTAAAACATCGTCTGCTCTATTTAGATAATACAATATATCGACAACTTTGTCTCAGTATACGAACAGAAAGATACATGTGTTTACACAAAACAGGCATAATAAATCACAACTAATCCTTTTCAAGATTAAAATCGACCCCATTAAAAACGATTATATATTTATAATGTCGGAAGATGTGAAAAGCTATATTGGAAATAAATAATTTAAAAAATAGATAAGTTATATATTTTTCGACTTTCTTGGGTTGATTACCACTGTCAAAATCACAACAAAAATTTTAATCAAGCCTGCCGCAAAAAAATATCAAAATTCTGAAAAGGCCCTATTCTGAATTGCTCTTTGAAGAAATCATCTAAAGATTTTATTCCATTTGCGTGCTGTTATTACATTACATAGAAACTATAAAATTGTCGCTGAGACGAAGAGAAAGAAAGATCGATCGACGCGAGAACGGTCCTCGCTCATCGACCATCTTCGGTCGAACGTATCGAATGGATGACCAATCGGCCGCATGAAAACTCGATTTGTTCTAATAAACGACCTACGATAAATTTCTTCTACGATCCGCCTAACAACGGCCTCTTAACGACTTCATCCGACAACATTCTCTAGTCATCGAGAAAGGAAAGATCGTCGCGCGGGAATGAGTGTAGCCTTAATCGGTAACAAGTCCAATAAATACAAATACCCTAACACGGTTTGTGGCAATGTCATATGTATTGGAGAAACTCTTTGAAATATGGTCGCGCGGAAAAGTGTCGACAGTGAATTTCACGAGACACCGCTTTAAGGTTTCAACTTTCCATTTTTGCGCGGGCCCCATTCGGGCGAGTATCAATCACTGAAACTTTAATAACTCAATTCCCCAGTCAGACTGATAAATTACAGATCGAGCCACCGAGTCTTGCGATTTCGTTATAGGACGGCAATTTTCGATCGACAATCGCACGCCGAAAGTTCGATTCACGCGGCCGATATTCATTTTTCTTCCTCGGTTGCACTTTTTTCTCTGTTTATACCAATCAAACTTGCTATTTGTCGTAGCTGATAAACTGTACAAGCCTGTCAGCAATATTCGCGCTGGTACGCGGAGTGTAAAGATCCGCTTTTTTTTTAATATTTTTTTCCGCTTGTCTCGTTGAATGTTTTCGACGCGCGGGACCAGCAGGATTCTATCTGGTGGTCGTTTAAAAAAAAAAAAAAGAGCGAGAAAGAGAAAGAGAGAAAAAGAAAAGGACAAACAAATCGCACACGCGAAAACGAGGAGCGACCGGAAAAAGAGAGGAAAGTGCGAACGCCGTGCGTCACAGTGAGCTTTTAATACTACCTGACGAGTGCATGTTTAAAGGCTTACCCGCGCGCGTCATCGACGGATTTTGTCGTGAAACCGATCGGATACAATGAGCGCCGCATGCGGCATGATTACGTAAAAATACAGGCTACTGTGCGCGTTTACGACTATTTCCCGGCAATTTTTTCAGGAGCGCTACGCCGTGACATCGCGGATTTTATAGACATCATAAAACGTGTATATACGCGCATTTAAGCGCGTGCTGAGATATGCTGCGATTGATTAAGGAGAATGACGTCTACGAAGTACGCACGTTACACTATATTTTACTACAAAAATTTTATAGCGCCATTATGATTTTACACGATCAATGATACACGAATATCGCGACTCGTTTTATGCGTTTATCAATTATGCTGATTTCTGCTAAAAGTACAAAATATTTTTTTATCTTAATTTATTATTTTAAGTAATATTTTCAACCTTTTTTAATTCGCAATACATTAAAATGACAAGTCGAGATACATTACTAGATGTAAGTTTCAGCACTTATAGATTTCTTATCAAGTATCAACAGTACTACATTCATAGAAATAAACAGAAATCAACATTGTGACAACTGCTTGATTTAAAAACTTTTTTTCTGTATTTACAAATTGCAGTCCACTAGTAATTTATTATTAATTTTTATATGAACAAACAACGTTGAATTCTTAGAATTAGATTTAAACCCCTAATTCGATAATAAAAAAAAAAATATATATATATTATGAAAATTTATGCGTATGTATGCATGTGATATTGATATAGTAGTATGTAGTAATGTGTTAGTGACACATAAATTATGTAAGTTCTATCGAGACAACGTAAAACGGACAACTTTAGGATCCCTTTAATGAAATCTTATCTCCATTCGGATTACATGACAGCGTGACGTTTTTTTTTATTTAACAAGATATTCATGCTGTGATAAAAAAAAATCCACTAAAGAAAACGTTACGAGATTCCAGCATGGGTTCAGGTCGTAGCCAACAATCTTCGCGGTGTAAGATACGTCGTGAAAATTCGTTTTGTCTCTATTTTTTTTTTCACTATTTCTCATACGCGACTTTTATTCGGCGGTAGCGGGGACGGAAACCGGATGGTTTGTAGGTCGTTAAAAAGACGATTCCCAGCGCCGGTAACGTCATCTTGAGCAGACATTAACGTCGGTGAGCCGTGAGGAGTACATAATGTTGCGTTAACTTAGTGCTCGAGGGGAGATGGATGAGCGGTACGCGTCGCAACTTTAATTTTTTCCCCCGGGGCGACGGGGCTGCTTTCGGTTAACCCGGCCTGCTCACCCCTTCGCCAGCCAGAAGAGCCAGAAGAACTTTTTAAAACGCAAAGTCGGGACGCTGTAGAGGCAGGAGGATGGTGGTTCTTGAGGATACCAACGACTCTCTCCTTCGGAGAGGCGAAGCGAGAGAGGGTGCGATATACGTGCACGACATCATGAAGCTCGTTATAATACTCTGCGAGCCCACTTCATTTCTTATTGCCGGGAACTAGGCGAACTTACAGAGCAAGCGACGGAGGGAGCCTAATGGCCGCTAACGAAAATTGGACAGCGCTGAGCACTTTAACCGAGTCTCGAGTGTGAGAAGCTAGTAGAGTTGTCATATACAATTTCCAAAACTAGAACTTACAGGCCAAAGATTCTGAACATTTCTGAACATAACGAATAATTATTTCACATTTAACTGTTTATTAATAATACAAATTTTGCTTTAAAAAATAATCGATCAAAATGATAGTCATAATAATCTTCCATTATTCAATTGTGATTGATCAATTTCTTATGTTTCAACATTTAAAACGGTTTTGCTGAAGTATCTAAAAATTTAGCTAGATTTGAGTTGACTATTTATTGTGCTAAACGAACAAAATAATTATATAGTACATTCAAGCATGATGACAATGTATTCAAGAAGTTTTGATATTCTAACAACCAGCTTGAACATTTAATATAATTATGATCTAACACAATTATTAATTTTGATGGTCTAACACAATTATTTCCAGTATTATCTAAATTTTTAGATACCTCAACAAGATTGTTCTTCTCTTCTTTCCGTATATATACCTATTATAATTATTCCAGACGCCTTCGGAAAATCAACCAGACGTCCTAAAAAGAGAATGAATGGCAATTCCAAGCACGAGGGACACGAGACAAGTTCCGTTCTGGTTTTCAAGATAGGTCGATGATCAAGGCAGCACACGAAAGTGTTAATTAGCACGAGAACGTTTAATCTACTAAAAGCAATGCTCGGTCAGATATCACACGCGACTGTTCTCCCGTACTTTCATCTCGCATTCATGTACGTTTTTTCCGTACGCCAGCACAGCCTCGAGGTCATCATTAACATCGTTAATTGAATTAAAATTGAATTTCAATTTGTTGAAATCAATCAGCGAAATTTTGATCAGCGGCATATTGGAAATTATAAATCCCGTTATAATACTACCCAAGTAAAATTAGCGATTTGCATAACTTGGCAAATGGCGCCAGATTATGGGATGGAATCTCCAAGACGCGATGCTTGCGGCAGTGCCCTAACTTTCATCATCAGTCTTCCCTTCATTTTTCGCCCTCCCTATATGAAAGCTCATGGTTTACGAAAAAAAAAGAAAGAAAAAAGAAGCCGCGCCTGTTCCTTCGTCAATCAATCATTGTCAATCGATCGATCTACGCCCAAAAATTCTTTCTGATCAAAATAGTAAACATGCTTTGATAACTTATCTAAAACGACCAGAATCTTTTTTCAATGAACTAAAATGATCAAATATAATGCCTATTTATCCCAAAATAATTCAGTATTTATATTTGCGATCATATTCTTGACATGTTCTATGTTGAGTCTATTGCGTCCTGTGTGGATCTAATGATGACTCACGTTGAATTTTTAATTCGGACTGTTTGATTTTTGAGTATATAAAAAAATATAATTTTATGTATTGTATAATTTCTGATATCATACGTAAATGCACATATAATTATGATATATTACGCAATATTGATAATGCACTAAATCTTCTTTATAATAATAACCATTGTAAAATAGACATTATTTAATAATGACAAATATAAGTAATAAAGGTTACACCGACATGACTCCCACGAGACAAGTCACTTAAAATGAGTGCAGCACAGAACATATTAATTGATGATAAATATAGGTATATTTATAATATATTTCACTCTTATATATTTATAATTTCTATTTTGTAAATATCAATATACAGTATAATATGTTACACTGTATATCGATTGTTACAGATTTCGCTGAATGTACGTATATATTCATATATACATACACATATATACATCTCATTTCCACTACCCACAAATTATCTCGAAAAAATACATTTTCAAAAAAAGTATTTTCAACGAAAATAGTATGTGTATTGATAGCCATAAATTAGAAATTGTATATAATTTCATCATAAACGGAAAATTTACTATCTTAGAAAAATCTGTACTTAAATACAAAAATATAAAATTTTAAATTGTGTATTTAAATCATAACATGGCTGAAAAGTAAGACATTGAAATATAAAAAATAAATTTTATAGGGGATGAATAATACATTCATGACTTCTAATGGAAATTTTAAAATAACCTTCTTAAAAAAAAAATCGTCAGAAAAGTTATTTTTGGATATTAAACCTTAATTACCTTGGAAATTATTTTAGAATTATCTTGAATTTTTTAGAAATTTGACATAAAGGAATTTCTTATCTTAAAATATTACGTTTTTAGTATCTAAAAACTATAAGAAGCATTTAATCCAGTTCAAAGTAATTTTTGGCTGTAAATTAGTCAATCAAAATAATTATAATGTAAGAATCTCAAGCATGATGAACAATGTTGCATAATTTTTTACATTTTAGCAACCAGTTTGAGTATCCTACATATTTTGGTCCAACAAAATTACTTTCAGATCTATATCTACCTAAATACAGCAACCGTTCTTTCCATATAATGACATATGTTGAATTATGCAATCTATAATTCACAAGAGCGAAAGAGTGGGTGAAGCTCAAAACGCTCGCAGTATCTTCCTGTGATTTAATTGCTCTCTTGCGTATATAAACCGGAAATACATGCATACGTGTACATATAACGTCGCCCGAACGGGGGCATCGCCACCGGCGATCGCACTGTGAAAGCTCACAAGCGACGATAAAAGCAATCGCGGAGGTCTTTCGCACGTTGCCAAAACCAACGGCGAAACACGCGCATAATCGGCTGGTTCGATGCACTCGCGTGTCTACACGCGGCGGTTCGGAGCGGGTGGCCGGAGCAGTGTACATTATGCGGTGCGGATAAAGACGTCTTCTGTCCACGGTGTATACACGTGATCGGGTTCAAGGTCTCCGAAGAAGATCGAACCGCGCTCACGAAACTCCTATGCGTAGTCGGCGGTTTGTTGCCCTATTTGGCGGCAGGACGGCAGACAGGCTAGGGGAATTGAGGGACGGGGGTAGGGGATCGGGAACGAGGGAACAAGAGGGTACAGTAGTAGCGATCGTGGAAGCGGCCGACGGAGAGACGTCGGAGGAACGGCACAGCACGCATCTGCGCGCGCAACTTGGCGGGAAACAATAAGGGCCAACAACCGGCAGGAAGCATCACCTTCTTGGCGGGAACGCGGAACGACGGTGCTCAACCTTGGTCTTCGCGAGAATAACAAAGCAGAGAGCAACAAAGTAGCCATTGCCGAGTGTCTGAGGCGTTATCCAACCGTTCGTTGGCTGGCGAGAACGATATTTGGCGGGCGAGAATATCAACAAAAATAGAATATCAATGAAATCTATATTAACATTAACAAAGTTTCAAATTTGTCATCTCGTTTTTTAATTTACATTGAATGAGAGAATACAATTTATTCAATTCTGTTTGTGAACTATCATAATGTTAAAATTCTTCACACAGGTTTTTACTCAATTTATTACCTATTGAGAGAGAGAGAGAGAGAGAGAGAGAGAGAGAGAGAGAGAGAGAGAGAGAGCGCCACACACAAGGGACACTTCTTTATTATTAAAAGTAATACAAAATGTTTCACCTGATGGATATTAAGAATGTGTAAATGTGGAAATAATTGTCGTATATCGCTGAAGATAATTTTTTGCGCACTAATTACTGTCCCATTGGCCTCAATTGCCCTTTAATCTATTTTTTATTGTTTCGAGGATCCCTTACTCTTTATTAACAAACAGTCTCAAAGAATATTATTCTTTTCCTTTTTCTACTCTCTAAAAATGAATCAATATATTATCATCTGACATCAGTGCTACACTTATAACTGATGTAAGCGAATATTTACTGTTTTTTAGGAATAATACACTAATTCATTTTTAAAGATTATGATTTTCTGCAGATTCAATCTGTAAAAACCGTAACTATTAAAAATTAATCAGTGTATTATTACTGAAAAATAAATATTCGCTGATAATACGGTTATAAGTATAGCATTGAAGTCAGTGATAATACACTGATTCACTTTTACAGAGTACGTTTCTAGTAATTTAATTTATTTCTTATCCAAATTTATTGGTTGAGAAAATTATACAGATCTTTCAAGTTTTTTCTTGGTCCATCAAGTAGTGTTTTTTTATACTAAATCAAATATTCCATTGAATACTACTTGGCTGTCCAATACTCAGCTTTAACTACTAAATAAAAATCAAATTGATAATTAGATAATCTAATTATTATTAGATAAAATCTAATTTCTAAACTAACAATTCACGCTTCGGATATAAACGACAGAAATATCCACGCTTTAGTAATAAAGTCATGTTTAGAGTCCAGCTCCGGATGTAATATTTTATTATCGATCCGCATTAATAATGGATACTCTTTGAAAAGAACATCACGACATGTTAACATGCTCCATTAGGATTCGTCATTAAGGCGCTGCGAGTATTTATGCGCGTCGACACGCGAATGATTGGACAATACTCGTTGGACTATAAACGATAATTAAAACGGAGATCGAACGTCCGTCCATGTCCGCGCAGAAATACGTACGGAACGAATGGCGTGCGAACGAACGACATTTTCGCGATAAGCGATAAAGCGAATGACGACGATGTTTGTAAATCGTCGAGAACGATACGAAATCTGAAAGATTTTGCGACGGTCAGGATAAATCCCGAACGATCGTAGAGAGAGAGCTGACGTCTAGACATGTTTTTTGCCGACATGTTGTCGGCCCCAGGCGGACTGGGAGCTCCGGAAACCTAACGTCCAATCGTCGCGGTTCGCTCTTTGTTGTCTGCCTGTACTCGAACCTAACTCGGTTGAGGCAACGATCCGGGGTAAGTAACTCCGGCTTTTAGCGATTTGCCATCTCTCTCCACACACTATAGTCCTAGTCGTGATACAGCAGAAAACGAAAACTTATTTAACTAAAGCTACAGAGGGCGAGAGAAACGACTTGGCCGTAACCGACCCGCGTCGAAAACAGGCGAGCGAGATGAGACGAAACGAGACAGGACACGACGACCCTGCGCGAAGTACGCCGCTCAGGAATCCGACGATTAATTTTTCGCCGCGAACACAGAAGCGCGGGCACAAAGCAGATCTCCCGAACCCGTTCCTGGGCGCGCTGCTCGCCGACGCGGGGCAGACGAGAAGCCCCCGAGTACGTTGCACCAGTGCTGAACGAAGGGGGGAATGAGAGGAGGGAAGTCATGCGGTCAGGCACGCCGGTTAGTTAGATCCTCTCCCTCTTCCTGCACCCGCGCGTCGGCCCTTCTCAACCCGAGTCTCTCTTTCCCTCTCTCTCTATCTCTATCCTCTACCCTCCGCTCCGACAACACGACGTACTACCAACAGTTCGTACGACGCACCGTACACACACGGTTACGCACACATCCGCCCGTCCGCTCGCTCTCTTCCTTCGTTTCTTCTCTCTCTCCGACCTCCCGGCGACTTGGCGGGAAACCAGACACGTGGTTCTCATGGCGTCCATTCTCGAACAAAGGACTCCCACCCGCGGCGTCGTAGTACTACGTCGTCCCACGCCGTGGGCCTTCTGAGCGACGCGCTCGTTCTTGCCTCGTCTCATCAAAACGAACGTTTCGAGGCGATCACTTCCCGTTTGAAAACGGCGACGGCTTCTTTGTCCTGACAGGGGTGGACGCGGGTAACGGTAGTTTTGAATCGGGAAAAAATTTTGTGCGTTCGACATTGCCGAATAGAAGAATTTGACTACATTCATCTTTTACCATCTATGAACGCATCGACGAGTCTGGACCGAAGGTTCTTATTGATAGATAATTTATCAAGTTACACTTTAAAAAAGATTTAGAGTAGACTAATAGCATATGTGCCATAAGGTCATAGTATTATGTAAAGATCAAATACTTACGGAATAATACAGAGATATTTTAGCACAAATAAATAAAGAAGGTCATATTTAGTTATAGTGAGTCTTGGCTTCTAATAATATTTTGTGTGAATTTTACAATTTCTAATTGAAGCAAACTGCATATCGATTATTTGTTGGTCTTGAAACGCAGTTCTGAACTGAAGCTGGAGTACGTAATGTCATAAATTAAATTAACAAGCAATAATATTAATATTACTGATGCTAATAAAGATCTTTAAAACACTGTAAACAATATATTGCAAAAAACATGAAATATTTTAGCTAAATTCGCAAAAAAATTAAAGAAAAAATTAAAATTTTATTTGTAATATTTAATATTTCAAATTGTGATCTTTTAAAAATTAGTTTTATTCTATCAGTCGTTCTCCCATTAATAACAAGCTTTTAAAAGATTTTAAAGATGATTTCTTAGAATTTCATGTATCATTATATTCCATCAGTAAATCTAGAGCTAAATGTTTTTCAAATAGAAAATAAAGAACACAATCTTCAAGACAAATTCTATAAAGTCCGATGTATTTGTTCAAAAAGATCGTCGCGAATGCGAGTTAATAGAAAGACCTAAAGAGAGAGGTTAAACAAATCCTATCAACCCGGTCGATCGATCGGAGGGAAGACTCGAGCATGGAAATCGAGGAATCAAAATGATCGGCGGCGCGGCAGTTTTGACGAAGCGTTCCTTCATTTCGTGGACGGTTAACATCGGCCAGTCGTTTCCAACGGAAATTCAATTAAGGTATAAATAGCTCGAGAGAAGGAGTGAGAAAGAGGGAAAAAGAGAGAGAAAGAGAGGTCAAGCCATTAAAATGGCCAAGCGTACGGCCAATAAGAAGATACAACTCGGCGCTTTGTCTGGTTGAGCCGCGCGCGATCGTTGTTCTCTCTTTCCGCGCCGCGCCGCCACGCCATGGTGTTGCATTACGTTCCACTCTGTGTTCCAGACCTACCGCAATCCCGAACCTTCGGTCTAGACTCGTCGAGACCAAAGAGCGGCGGCGGTCACACGTCGGTCATTCACACGCGTGCGACTCGCGCCGACCGAGGAGGTGCGACCGGCTCCTCTCCCCGATCGTACACGCCATCCTTCCATCGACCACTACTACCGCGACGAGACGCTCTTCGATCGTGTGACAAATGCTCTACGACGAAGTGTCTCATCCCGTCGCGTCGTAGGTCGTCTACAGGGAACCTTGAACTCGGGCGTCGCAGTAACGCGTGTCCGCACCGGAGCAGCAAGCAGCTGGGTTCTCGAAATGATTCTCTCACGCGAGGAGGGAATCGCCGAAAGTAGGCGCGCCCGATTCTGATTCTCCATCGAAGGTCAGATTTTACGAGGTAGATTTTATAGTAGACGAAGGGCTCTTGATGGACTGGGTCAGGTGTGAATATTTGCTAATTTTCGCCGGGACTCTTCAAGGTGCGTTTAGAAGATGACGCACGATGTCTATTTAACTTTTGTTTGAGAAACACAAACGTTACGTTAAGGTTGTGGTTGAATATATTATATTATAATTCCTTATATCTTAGAATACAAATAAATTCTGTATTATATGATTATATACATTATAATATTATATCTGTAATAATCTGTGATAATAAAGATCGTAAAATTAAAGGTACAAGAACAGAAATTATTAATTATATAATGAACCATTTTTTTCCGCATAATAAAAATCATTGCCCGCTATCGTATATTCAAGATATTAACTCATTAACTAACAGTTTATTCATCTAAGTCTTGAAGATGTAAATCAAGCTATCCCACTGATATCGCTCTTTTCAAGTGACTTAATAACATTACGTAATTCGAGATTATAATCGCATGCAATAATGCCATGCATAATTTGCAAGCAACAACGTGCTCATATAATGAAGGGATGATGAAAATCTTGGAAAGGTAATCGGTAGACAGGGACAGTGAACAGCTTCCTTTCTATCGAAACAACCGGTTCTGGTTTCATGGTCTTCGTCACCTGCGACCTTCTGTCACCGGCAGGCCAACGACACTGCACCATTTCAAAGGAAGTCTGGTGCCACTTTAACGACCTGCGCCTTGTACCGAGGAGGCTCAGGGTCAAAGGTCAGACGGGCTACCAATACGCATGCGAATACAATAAAGGGTATGAGACAAGGAGACGCACACTCCTTGCTTCAATGCTCGCGAAACGCATGGCAGGACCGACGAAGCCGAGCAAAAAGTCGCCACGGACTCGATTTATATCCTCGAATTTAAAACACGCGTTCTGCTTACAATCGACATCCGTTGCGAGAATACGTGATGCCGAGCAGCACTTGATGATCGCAGATGTACCATTGACAGTGGTATACAAATTTCCGTATCAGACTAAAAAACTAATCGTTAACGACAATTCTTTTTCGAAAGAAGTTAAATTCAAAGATACTTCGTCAAAAGTCAAAAACTTGTCATGAATTAAATTTCAGAAAATTAAATATGTAAATCCTATCTCTTAATAATTTTACTCTAATACGAATTCTTGAAAGGAAAGTTTTGCTGAAGTATCTAAAAATTTAACTATTTAGATAGAAAAAAAAATAATGTTAAACCATCAAAATAATTATGTAGGACACTCAAACTAGAACTGCTAAAATATCAAAAACTTTGCTCATCATTCTTGAACTTATGTAATTATTTTAATTTGTAATAGTTCAACAAAATTATTTTCAGATCTATGTTGAGTTAAATTTTTAAATGCTTCATCAAAATCGTTTTTTTCGTGTACGATTAAAATAAAAAAAAACGTACAAGATTCTATACATTTTTTATAAAGTGGAAAAATTGAGACGATCAAGAAGACTCGCCATTAAAATTTGACACGATGTATCTAAGGGTGGAATACCTTTTCATGTAGTATCCTCGAAATTTAGTACAAATTATATCGTGATTCGTCTTGAAAAAAAGATGAAACGGGCGATAAGGATCGTAGTTGGGATTGCTACGGTACTGGTACGACCACGAATACGAATGAGTTATTTCTCCCTACGTCGGCTCCTCCATGCATTCTGCGAGCGAGCATTCTCGATCGCCCATGGGAAAGATTTTCGGCGAATAATGGGACCCCGTTGTCGTCCTCCGCGGCGTACAGAGGGCTTTTATTAGGATTAGGGGTGCACGGGAATTCCAGCGGCCATAATGGATTCGCGAATCTGTCTGTCTGGCCTTTACGTTTGTCCTATAAGGGTTCAACGAAACGAGCTTCGTGAGGGCAAAGCAACGTCTACGTGAGCGAAATTCCGTTTGTACATCTAAATGCACGATAAAGCCTAATTAACGTATCGTCATTCGGCGCCATGTGTTAACACGACTGTGTTGTATTTGCAAAGGCAACAGGAAATCATATATCGGCAGGTACATAAGCAATTGCCTGGGGACTCGCGAAATGGTCTGTTTATGTATAAATTTGATCGTCTCACCACTTGGCTTTAAACAATCCTTCTCACTCCCTAATTTAATCTTTAAACGTTGTTTCGATACGGCATACCCAACTTTTCTTTTTCGAATGTTCTTTCATTCAATTCTTTTTCCATTGCTTATAATTTTTTTATTAATAAAGATACATACATTTATTTGGTTACTTAATGTCTGATGTTTTGATTGAAAAAAAAAATTGTTTGCAATAGGTTCATTTTCATTTTTAAATTTAAAACAAATTGGATTGGATATGCCAAGTGACGGTTAATAATTTAAGGTTAATAATATATAATCAATTATTATTTATAAAAAAAAAAAGAAACGTTATCAAAAGTTACCGTAAAAATTAAGCCATTTATTTTTTATGCGAAATTTAATAGCAATATAGAAGATCAAGGAGGAATTGCATTTTGCTCGCATCCATTTTTTGGTATCCTATGACTTAAGTCATGGTTACGAGACGACATTGATTACGAGACGATTTAGCGAATAATAATAGAAACGGCTGTCTCGAAGGCCTCCACTCGTCATCGACGACGTGGTAATTTATGTTTCTCGAACGTGTACAACAAGCCCGAAGGTGCCTCAGCGAATAGCTGGCGGAGACCTTCGACGTCCGTTTCACCGTCCTTCTCCATTTCGCAATAGCGAAAGAGCCAGGCTGTTTACCGCTAGAAATAGATAGCCTAGTTAGGTAGTGTACGTTCTCGGCTCTATTCTTGGTACAGACCAACTTTTTCCATGTGCTCACGCTCGCGTTGCTAGCTGGCTTGCAGTTAGGCTTATGTCTAGGTCTCGCGTAACTACATTACGATTGCCTCACTCGTTCCCGGTACTGGCGTTCCATTATACACGAAGTTACGCCGTATCAATTCTACGATAAATCATTCCGCTGCGTGCCGCCAAGGAATAGGACGAACCACTGCGACTCCACTACCTCGTAAATTAGACGTTCTGCGAACGACGTGCATCCAGTGCAAGATATCGCTTAATCTTTGGACAAAGCTTGCATAACGTGGTTAACTGGACCTTTCGTTATTCTAAATGAAGCATTAAAAGAGATAGTGTAACAAATAAGTAAAATGATAATAGATGAATAAGTAATTAATGCAATGTTTTCTCGAAAGAAACCTGCTTGCAGTGAAAATGTATTATTCAAATAACAAGCAAAAAAAGTCATGTAGAATTCATTGACTCAATGTATCTGTAGAATTAAAAAAGAAAAAAATTACAAAGAGACTACAGAGGAAAAAAAAATTTATGTTAATTATTATAGATTAAACAAGGATAAGTTCTGTAATGATTCCTAAAGAAGTGGGTCACGAGCAATATATTACTTTCGCTTTCATATCCTTCTACTCATAGCCTACTTCCCTTATGGTTATCTAGGCCTGATGATTTCCGTCTTCACATTCGGCTATAGTGGCCTTGAGGAATTTTTTTTCTTTGAACCTAACCCACGGTCCCGCATGTTAAGGTCTTTGTTCCGTAGGCTTGATCCGCCGACGGTTTCCGAGAATGCACTTCGCATCGGCCGAAATTAGGATATTTATTGGTCTGGCGCTACTAAGCGGAATCTGAGATCCCAAAACGGTCTAGAGAAAAAAGCCGGAATAGCCTTCGCCGGTCCTTTCCGAGGTCTTTGTTCCATGGAAATGAGACAACCTTGATCATAAAGCGGGTCTAACCGATTGCGAAACAAGAGAAAGTGAGAGAGTACCGTGGGGAACGCGTTGTAAAGGCGTACCACGTTCTAACACCACGCATTTATGTGTGACAAATAACAGACAGTGAGATTTTAATATTAAACAAACATCGGCATGAAGGACTAGTACTAAATGTGAAACATAAAGATGGATTTAAACGCAACGTTTCATCTTTTGCTTTCTTCTCATTCGTCCAGCGGGAATATTATTAAACGAAGAGAGACCTTACGATCATGAATTTTTGCGATACTTGCGCACAGGCAACACACGCGGGAATGACGTCAAAAGTAATTGCATTTCTCTTTCGTTGATGGAAATGCAGTTAATTCTAGGCATACTTTCAAAGAATCCTTCAAGATAAGATCTTAATGGCGCCCCGTACTTCGTGGCAGAAGTAAGGACCTCTCAGACGAAGTCAGTTGATTTAATCACTTAACTTGTTCGTACCAACGAAGAGACACCTTTGAAGTGGAACGTGTCTGATGGTACATCACCAGAGGGGACCTCGTGGCGGCCGGAATCATTTTCTGGAAAGTGCCCGGGACAGGCGTATCAAAGATCAGGAGGAATGTCGCAAGGTCGTCGTTATCGAAGAAGAGATAGAAAAGAGTCAGATTAATTTGCACTATGTACAAGCTGCGTACACGTTAAAGACTCAAAGTGATTAATAGATGTGCGATGACGCATAACTGAAGCTCGCGTGATAAAGATTTCTATTCTGTGTACGATTAGATGATTTTTTGCGATGGCGCCAAGTGATGGGTAGATGGACGGGGAAAAGAGACAGAGAGAGAGAGAGAGAGAGAGAGAGAAAGACGAAAAGTAGAGCGGAATGACGAGCATTTATACAACGCGAGTGAACAAACGCCGCAATTAAAACAAAGCCTACGGCATTTGTCCGACGCCCCGTCGCGTTTTCCAACTGCCGCCGAGTCCCACGGGGGCGGCAAACCACCCATGCCGCCGCCCGAGGTGACGGTGAGGGTAGTTTTGACGCAGAAAAAAAAGAGCGGCAACTTTTTCGAGATAACGACGATTATTTCAGACTGGCGAGAAACTACTACGCGACCCAGCAAAAAGTGACGAATTCGCCAATGTCAACGACCCTCTTACCGCTATTATCTTCGACTACGCCATTAAATAATTAGACGTTGATTATCATTTCTCCGATCCGAGAGAGACTACATGCATTTTTATCATTACTTACGGTACCTATACTAACGCAAAAGTCCATCAACTTGACAACGATAATGTTATAAAAATTCAGGCCAGCAATGAAAGTACCTTAGCAACCTTTTTTTTTTCAATACATACCACTCATTTACAACAATAATATAGCTTTAAAATTAATCATTTCTTAGTAGCTAAAAAAACAGAAATAAAAAAAAACATGTCTTTATTTCTCTACAATCAATTATTATACCAAAATTGAATTTCAAAATAAATATTTATTACAACGTTTCCATGATTTAAAACATTAAAATTCATTTTTTGGAAAACTTACAAGTTTTTTTAGATCTATCGTTATTATAACAAATAAGACATATGTAGCTATGTAGCATCTTAATATAGCTAATCGCTGATTCAAAGTCTATTTTCGTAATTTAAGTGTTGTCTCTTAAAGGCGATTAAATTATGTATATTAGAAAGCATCGCGTGTTTTATTGGATGATAGAAAGAGGGAGGGGGAAAGAAGAATAAAGAAATATGGGGTTAATCTATTATTAATGCATGTAAATGCAGCAAATGACGTTCCCTTTTCTGGTATAAATTATTAAGTAAGCCCGGTCGCATTCATTACAGCTGTATTAAGGGAAGACTTCCACTACCTTTCTCTAAGTCGCTATCAATCACCCGAAGTCTCATTACAACAATATTACAACTCTCGGGCATCAATTAAAATCACCACGGAATCGCCTGCTAAGTGACTAACATTAGGTCCTTCGGTCATTCGAGCACAATGCGCAGGATGTTCCGTAAAAATTGATTCATCGTAAATTCGAGTAAGGCTGGTAAATAAAAAAAAAAGGATAGAGGAGTCCAAGCAAAGCTGGCTCTCCTCGATTAGTCATCCCCGGATAAAATTAAACAGCCGCTATTAATTACCTTCCACGAAACGGATAGACCATCTGCAAAGCCACGATATCTTGGAATTAATATAATAGCAAGATAGTGTATCATCGAACATGTGTAATTAAATGTATATTAAAATTAAAACGTGTTTATAAATAAGATATTAGATAAAATTATTTTCAGAAAAAAAAAACTCCCCCGCCATTTAATGCAGCACAATATATCATGACCATCTGTCTTCTGTTTAAAACTTTATAAATTAAAACTTTATGAAAATAGGACGTTCTAAATTAAGCGTCCCTTAAACGATCAATATTATTACATAATATTTGATATTGTACATTATTGCTTGTCAATCAATTTGGAATGACATCATCCTTCTCGTAAAGTAATAAAGTTTTGTCATCACAATTTGTGCCTCACGCTGTATTTTCATTAGCCTTGACTTTCTTTGTCTACCATGTTTTATTATTGCTTCTGGAGATATTGAGTCTCTAGACGGTTCATTTTTAATTGTTTAAATAATGTTATATAAAATAACTGTACAATAATATTAAGCATCTAAGGCTTATTTAATAAAATAATCTACATAATCATAAATCTATAAGTTTGTTTCAAAATTTATCTATACACGTATAATATTTGGAATTAAATATTATTCGTGTTTTAAATTTTGTACAATATATTTTGAAACATCATTTAAAATAACAATTTTATTTTTTATCACGTCAAAATAATACTGAGAAATTACTGTTTGCATGTATTATTAATTTTTCCCCTACATTTGTTGTACTGATCCACCCGGCGCGATCGTCAAATCGGCGAATCGTGTTAAGTTCGCCAATGTTTTCCCCGCGAAGTAGCTCTCGCAGTGTGCGACAAGAGCCGGATCGAGTTAGCGCCGAGAGTTAGCGCGGGTTAAATCACCTTTGTGAAACTGCTCGCTCGCCGACGTGCCGCCCTGTCAGTCCCGACACCCTCCCCTTCTCCCTTCAACTCGCTTGTTGCTCTCTCTCCGCGTTCTCTCCATCCCCCTCTTCATCCACCATTTCGCTACTCGTCGGTACACATGTACGACGCGCTCGGTGTGTTTAGGATAGGTAAATTATAGCGAGCTACCAGCAACTGCCAGCGAAGACGAGCGAGTCCTCGCTCGAGCGTTGAATGGGAGGTCGAGATGGCGAAACTGGGCGAGAGAGGGAGGGGGAGGGGGGAGACAGGAAGAGAAGACAGAGAAGGAAAGCAGGAGGGTGTTAATCCGGTTGCTTTATTGCTACGAGAATCCCTCCGGAGCGCGGCACCACGTCTGCCAGCTAGTTCTCCCCTTCTCGAGCTGCGTATCAGGGGGGTTAAGTTCGTTTCCACGTAGTTCGACGACCTACTACTCTACGGGGGTGGTAGCGGCGGCGGTGGCGGCGACGGTGGTGGTAGTGGCGGCGATGGTGGCGATGAGAAGGAAGAGGGCAAACGGAGCCTCGAATCCCACCGGGACTCACCCCCCCTTGGAAACACCACGTCCGTTCGTATGTCCGTCTGACCTCGGTTGACCGACCCGGCTTATTACTGCACACCGACATTATTACCGCGCCCCGTCGCATTTCTCAGGTCCGGAGATTCCGGGAAGCGTCGGGGACGCGCGCGACGCGGTCGCCGATTTCGATGTATGAGGTATCCGAGGCGGATTGCTGCCAGCATGCAGTTTCGTGCCTTGCATACGAAGCTGTGGACGCGCGGCGATGCAGATCACTCGGGGAAGGAACGCCGCTGCGGTATGGATTTTATCCTGCGGAACGTTCGACCGGACAAGCCGGCAGTCCCCTTTGCTTATGAAACGTTCCCCTATATTAACGCTTGAGGACCAAACAGAATCAATTGGAGAGAGAGAGAGAGAGAGAGAGAGAGAGAGAGAGAGAGAGAAAAGAGATCCCTTAACTCCGTTTAAATCTCTCTCGACGAATCTGTTAAATTCATAATGTCAAATTATACCCAATTTAAGTTATTTTTAATCATTTCTATAGATTGCCACTATTCCTACTTAATATATCGTTAATTTGACTAAAACAATGGAATTAAACAATTTTACTCAAGAAAATATATCAATTTGATTCACATTTTAGTTTGTTAATTATTTAATATAGATGTTTACTATGAAAAGTAACATAGAAATGAATTTATTAACACATATGGAAGTTAAAAATAAAATATTAGGTGTTGGAATTAATTCGTAGCGTTTTACAAGTGATGGGAAGTACTTTCATTAATGTATTTTTTAATGCTCATGTGAAATAAATAACATTCTTTCATTAAAAAACGCTACGAATTAATTCCAACACCTAATATATAAATCAAAGGATTGGATTGCCATTACTCCTTTGATATCTAACAGTATATATTTATTATAAGTACATTTATTATTAAGTGTATTAAGTATATTATAAGTATATTTATAAGAGATTATACTTTTCATATATTCACATCCAATTAAATTCATGTATCTATTTCGTATACATCTCATTTCCTCGACACCCGCCCTAAATAGTCAGAAGGTTCAGATTCGAATCCTAGCCAAAGTAATGTTTTCCCCAACAAAGTTTTCTTTACAAATATAATGCACTATTATAATCAGCAATTAATTTAATTTGTGAGATTATTAATTTAATATTTGTAATTGCATTGGAAGTCGCAACAGAGTAATCGACATGCAATTTATATAACTGAAAAATGTATTTATAATTTACATAATTTACAGAAATATTAGCAAAAATGTAGCTTCGACTGTATTTGACGCTGTTTATTTATTTTATTTTCTTATTTTATATTTTTTCTACTACATAATATTAATCATCAGTCTTGTCGCCATCCATCATTAATTTGACTGTAATATAATTACACCTTCATGCGCAACCCCACGATAAACTCGGGTAATTCTGAGTTTCCTTCGAATCCTCTCCCAATTCAGCTCCTAAGTACCATCTGTCGCTGTCCTAATTAGACGGCTTATCAAGCCCCGGCAAATTGCCGCGTGTACACGACACATTTGTTCATAGACGCGGAAGGTGCCAAAACAAGAGACATTAGCATATGCAGCACGCAATTTACCATCGAAAAAGATGACGTGATAACACTGACGTCACTTCCTCTATTGGCGACCGATCTATCGATCTATTCATTTCCATTCTTCAAGAAAATTAATTTCAATATTAATAAACTAATCATCGACTCAAAGCTCAGCGATAAAACGTATAATTCTTTTTTCGTGCGGTAATATTTTTCTATGAAACATTAATGCACGCACTTCACGAGAGCGCGGGTGGTGTTCATCCTCAGGGACCGGCATATTTATTTCCGCCGCGTTTAACCCCCGCGCGCCATCACACACGCTCTTGTACCGCAAATGCCGAGTTATGAATATACATTATTTTTCAGTAACATTTTCGCGCATCGCAGACGGCCCGAGCTTCTCGAGGGAGAGCCGCACGAAACCGGCGGCGCGGTAATTCTTTCTCATCCCGTAATTAGGAAACGGACCCTTTTTCACGAAGGATATAAATCACGCGAGGGCCGCGAAACGACAAAAAATACATCGGTAGAGAAAAAAGGGAAGGAGGAGGACGAGAAGGGACGCGATGTCGGGTTGAGATGGAAAAGCCAGGGCTAAGGTGCGAGCTGACGGTCCAGCGAGCGAATAACGGGCGCGACGACTCCGTTGGAAACGCTTGTAAAAATATACCGCGATAAACTCTCTGCCACGCAGTTCTTCCGTCCGGTGCAATCGCAAAATGCCGGAAAATTACTGGTGTAATTCTTTTTTAATTCTCAAACCGAGACGTAAAAAAAAAAATATTTAATTAAAAATATATTGCCTCTGAGATTTACCGCTTTTGAGTTATCTTTTAAAAGAACGGTAGAAAAATAATCTTGGTTTTTCATTTGTAAATTATCATTTGTAAATTATAAATAAATATGTACTTATTTTACGAGTATAATAAAAGGACTTTTCTTTAACAAAGCAAGTTCGACAAATTTAAAAAATTTGAATCTTTAAATATGTAGCGAATTTAGTTATTGTACTACCATATATTATAGAGACTTTACTACAATAGGTTTGTATTACAATAGATTAGTGCATACTAAAGCTGCTATACATGAAATTAGTAAAGTTAAATGTAAAAGCACATAAATATTTTAAATGAAAAAATGCCTAACAATGATATATTGTTACATTGTATAACAGAAAATATATATATATATATTTTATTATCAAAGTTGATTGTATTATGCTACTGCATTTAAATACTTTATATACATATAAAGCAATTTTTAACATATATTAATTCAGTGTAGTGTGAGTGACCGAATTCATCAATGGAGTAGATGAACCTATTCACGAAACAATTTTGTAGCGATTGATGTTTAGTTACAGAGATGGAAAATATCTTTTTGAAAAAAATCAATATTAACATTTTTTAAGCCAAAACAATGAAAAATGCAAAAAATATTTCGAATAAAAGTTTTATGATTTTAAAGGATCTTACAAAGCGCGCGGCTAATTAAATTTTTTATAAATAAATGATGGGGTATTTTAAAAAATTTAATATTTTTAAAAAATCCAATCACGTCGTTTATAAAGTCGAAACCATAAAATTTTATTCAATTATTTTTTCATATTTCTTGTTTTCACGATATTCACTTAGAAACGTTAATACCGATTTTGTTTCAACAGAGTATTTCCACCCTTAAAATTAAATATCAGCCGCTAAAAAAATTATTTCGATTAAATCCTATTGTATACTTATTCAAAATTCTGGATTTTTTATTTCGCACTAGCCGAACTTTTTTTGTAAGTTACAACTTAGTTAATAGTAATAAACAACGAGCAATTAATATTCCTAATTAATTGTAATAACTACCAGCTGATCACTCATAAAAAGGAAAGCATTATACGAAAAATATAACCGAATAAAAAGTCAGTTAACTCCTCGCCAATTTCTCTCTGCTCGCTACTTCCGCAAAGCTCACTCCACCACCTTACTTCCGTATCTGATTACAGCAAATAAATTCCAAGAATCGCTTTGCGCGCTCTAACGGTCATGCTTGTCGCAAACATTTTCTTACATCACTTATATCATGAGAAAATATGAGTTCGAACTACCTTTGTCATCGCCGCAGGTGAGGGGTGCGAATGGTAGGAAGAATATCGGTAGCGTATATACATCCAGGTGACTGCGACCGATTCCAAGAACGTATATGATCGCCGTGTGGTCAGGGTGTATAAATATACCCGACGTCTTGCGGGAGTAAATAATACTCGAGGCGACGCGAATTTTTGTCGTTCGTATGGAGTGCGTACAAGACGCGCTTTTGAGTTACGCGTGCACGTTCCACTTGACGTTTACAAGCATGTCTTATGCGCATAAATCAAATAATAAAGTCATGATTTCGTTAAATCGTGTTAGTCCCTGTTTATCTGTAGCCATAAAAGATTTGAGATTTGCTAATTCAGTAAATAAACAAGCAGAAAGAGAAACTGAAGATCGACTGAAATCTATTTCTATCAATGTAGATTAACTTTAATTTTGGTTAACTTACTTTTTATCTTTTTTTAGTATTAAGAATTTAAAAAAGATAATGACTCCTTTGTAGTAAGAGAAAATTGTATTTAGTAATGCTAAAATAGTGTTATATTTTAAAGTAAAGAATACAATGAAGTGATGAATTATAAAATATAATTAAAATATATTAAATTTTAATAAATATTTATTTGAGTTCTAAATAATTAATTCTAATTAAACAATTCTAAATATTTATACTACATATAAACATATATATTTATTTAGTTCAACATATATTTATTTACAAAAATCATTAATTTTGATTTTAACAATTTTTTTTTATTGAGTAAATATTTATTTACTGTAAGTGAATGTTTACTTATAATTAGTACTATTCAAAGAAATGTACATTAAGATTTAGTAATTTTTTCAGATTTTAATAACAGACGCCTGTTTTCTAAAGATTAAATCGAGATTAAAGTTAATCTGCATTAATAAAAATAAATGTATATGATCCGAGCAAATGAATTTAATTCCACTTTCATTCGTCTTACGCACAACTAGATGACTATATTTGCAAAATCTAACCGGTAAGCGGTCAATGATCGACGCCGTGTAAAAGTCACGGGGGTGCACGTGAGTCATTGTTGCGCCAGACAGGGCGGCTACGAGCCGACTGGTCCCCACACTCGTTAGGGGATGTTTTAATGGGCCGCCGCTTTGGATTTGCCGGTGTTTAATTACAGGGGCTCTCAACCTGCATTTACGTTAGCAATGATTGCGATTTTTCCGAAAGGCAACTCGAAAGGCTTATACGAAAAAGAGAAATGAATGCTGAGAAATGAATCCGACGAACATAGATAGAACGTGATAATTATTAAAATTTAAACACCTTTCCTAGATATAACAAAAAATCCACGCAGAATGACGGCCGTTAAGAAATTTTAAGCAGTGAAAAGGGTGGAGCGCGACACGCTTTTTGCGCTTGTGCCACGCACCGAAACGCAATAACGCATGGCGCAACGTAAACGCGAATACTCCACCCTTCTGGAAGGGATGAAGTAAGTGGGCGAAGAGGGAGAGGAGAGAGCGGAGGGTAGACGTAGAAAAGAAGGGACACAGTCAGCGAGGGGAGAGCACGAGAGACAGACAGAAAGAGGGAGGGAGAGAGAAAGAGAAGGATAGAGAGGCAAGAGAGACAGGATAAGAGAGAGAGGAAGATAGGTACTTTACCACCCCATAAAACGGGGGTGTGAGTGTTGTGTCTGGCGCTGGACCCACCCTAGGGTGAACGCCCTAGAACCCCTGCGCACAGACGATTTTTCGTCTCGTTCTCGTCAAGGCACTTCGGTCCCGTCTACATCAGCTCTCTCTTCGCCGCCGATCTCTACCTCTCTCGTCTCTCCCCTCCCCTCCCCCTCTCTCTCTCTCTCTCTCTCTCTCTCTCTCTCTCTCTTTCTCCTTCTCTCTTCTCCGGAGCTCCGACAGACTCCGCAAGGTGTCTACACTCCTGGACATAAATGAAACGGCAGGAAGGGAGTCGACGGCGGGTTGAGGGGTGTAGGCCTGTTCCTCCGGGGATTTTCTATTCCCACAGGCGCGTCTACGATGTGGCTTAGAGCGCGCCCAGTCGATTCTTCCTCCGCTTCGACTCTGTGCTTCTTTCTCCCTCACAATATGTTTAGACTTATTCGCATAGCCGACACGGTTCTCGCAACTATCGACTGTGTACTCATCGATAACGCCGTCGGTTTTCTACATAAGCGGGATCATGATGCGAAAAGTCAAAACTTTTTCTTGTAGTTTGTTCTTGCGGAGATACACGAATAATGCTAAAGAATCAGCGATAGATTTTTTTTAATCTTTCGATTTTCGAAAAATGACTAATATTTGTCAAAACGTTTCACAACTTGTAATAAATAATCATGATGCAAGTAAAAAGATTTTATAAAGTTAAATATTTATATTTTTGTTGATGTTAAATCTGTTGTCTTCCCTTTCTTGTTGCTAATGAATCATTTTTCTTCGTAATTAAATTTACATATTTTCGAGGACAGAGATGGAAAATAGTATCGAAAGTTTATCTGGAAAAAACGAATCTCTTCCTTCGTCCTTCTGAGAGACAGACTTCCAACCGTGATTCAAGTATTTGAAAGTGTAATCGATTCGGTCGGAGAGCTGACGGCGACTAATTAACGGCAAGTATAACGGCGCGAAATTTAAGCGACAAAATATACCGGGTGGCAGGTCGTGGAATAAGCGCAAAGTTTTCTCGTAAACGAGGCGATTTATGAAAGCGGTTCTAATAATGTAAACGCGAATGCAAAGTAACGCGGTTCCACACGTGTAAGGCTTCTCTCGGCAAGTTTTGCTGGTGTAAGCCAAACGAATAACCGCCATAAATATCGTGGAATTTCAACAAGGCCCGCGCACGAAGAGCTTCGATTTATAGCCGGCCGTTTCTCGTATCATCGTCTACGTCTACAAGCGCGCGTTTTCTATCCTCTAATCGTTATCTACCGCGTTTTAATTATGGAAAATCAAAAAAGTACAGCTGCGTTGTGCAAAAGCGGCGCGCGTCATGCGTTTAGATTTATTCGGCTTTGCACAACGCTACGGGAATTATATATCGTCGCGTCGCGTCGCGTTGCGTCGCGTCGCGTCGCCGTCGTCCGCGAGGGACGCAGCCATTTTCGTTTGCATGAACGCGAATGTTATGATAACGAAGTGGAGTGCTGCTGCTGGGTCGCAGAAGGTCAGAAATTGAGCAAACTGGGGGATGCGATATAGAACATGGACAGGGAACGAGACAGATCGGTGGTCGAGGAGGGTTGATAGGGAAGGGTCCGAGGACAATCACCCCTTGCGACAATGTGCGCGAGTTGAAAACCGAGTCCGATGCTATATATATATATATATACGCGTGGTATGAACCTTCCCATTAGTTTCCCGATGCGCACATACATATATAGCGGAAAGTTTTCAACTTTCACGCAGCTATATGTTTTACATGGCCGTGAACGCCGATGTTAAAGTTATCTCTCGGGAAACGGAGAAGAGATATTTCAATCGAATTATGACTCGCACGCGCCATTGCGTAAAACGCATATTCCAAGAGTCCACAAGGCGTGCAAGATATCGCGACACACGCATGTACGCAGTTGTATGCGCACGCGATGTACATAGTTCGATTAAATTCCTTAAAAATTTTTACGGATCGGACAAACGGCGTCGCGAGATTACATTTACGAGGGACGCTATATTGAAATTCTGCGTAGCGCGTGAATTTCCGTCCTGCTTACGAGTATCCACCGCAAAATATACGCATAAGAGATCGCTTTATCTTCCATTCCGCTGCGATTCCATCCTTACGCTGGCAATATAGGTAATCCACAGCACAGGTGCATCGCGAGTGCCGGCGATAAATCGCGCGATTAACTCGCGAGCGGGCAAACTGGTTTTCTATGTGCATCTAATCCGAACGCGGCAAGGTCGTAAGTCCTTTTAATATTTTAAATACACCGTTCGGCGGACGTTTATGTGCTTGGAATCCAGCGTTTACGCGCAACCGCAATGACAGTGTTATATATAGGCAATCTGTGATCCTCACGAATTAACTACAAGGATCGTAATGCGTGCTAATTATCGTATAAAAATTTTAAAGCGGACGATTGAAGAGAGAAAGAGGGAGCATAATTTATTGATACTCCGGAATACAGATAGCTTGTGAAAGAGAAATTTTAGGATGCGTACACATATCCATATTAACAATAAAAACTGTCATGTCAGTGAACGTTCACTTAAACTATGATAGTAATTTAAAAAATAAAGTAACAAATAAATGCATTAAGAAATCAAATTTTATTCCATTTTAAATTTCGATTTCAAATTCTTTAATTTTTTTAGATATGCAATATAATTTCTTAAGAGAGCTTTTTAAATTTTTTAAGAGAACTTGTAAAATTTTTTCCAATGTTTTTCTACATGTTTGAATTCATTTTAGAAACCCCAAATGTAAATTTTTGTCGAAATTGAAACGTTTGAGAATGTCCAAAATGAAGAGAGATAGATATAAAACTTCCTTCAAAAAGCATATCAATTTTTCTAGATACCAAGCCTACAAAACTATTATTCACTTAACAGATAGTAACTATGATGACTTATGTTTTCCTTAGATTATACTCTGCAAGAATACACTCAATAATGAATCACTTTACCATAACTCGCGTAACACGCATGAATATATAATTTGTTTTTTTGATAAATTATGTATTTTTTAACATTAAAATTAAATATCTTTTTGAGCTACAATGTATTATTTCAAAACTTCTTTAGAAGTTTGTTATTACATTTACAGAATTTTCTAATTAAAAAAAATCTGTTATATGTATGAAAATGTTCATTTACTTCAGAAACATTATAAGTCAATATTTTCAAATTAATTTTTTCTTTTCGAAAATAAATTTAAAAAGTGATATGTTTCACTTGCTTAACGTAGAAGGTAATGAAGCAATATTTTTAATTATTTTTAACTTATTAGTAACTACAGTTGTAAAAATTATATTGTTTTTTTTCACTTCTTCAAATTTTTTTACTTAGGTATAAGATTTCTAAAATGACCGATTCGTAATTATGTAATATATACTTTTCAAGAATATTATGAAACATAGGTCTTTCAAAAAATGTTATTAGAAATCTTTCGTTGATCTTATTATTAAGGTGAACCCATCGGTTTAAAATATCCGAAGTGGCTTCGAGTAACCCTTGGTGAAACGTAGGTATAAGGTAGGTAGGAAAAGACCTCTCCTACATCGGTGTAACGTTCCACCAAAGGAAGGGACAATAAACGGCTGTGCGTAGGCCATAGACCTGGCGGGCTTTTGCGCCCTGTTTCTTCCCTCCCTCGCCCTCTCACCCATGCCCGGCCTCTTTGCTGTTTGTAAACACAACCGTGCTACTTTCGAATGCAGCTCCATTTCAATGGCGATGGTCGCCACGTCCAGAGTGCATATGACTTCAATATGACGTTCACGTGTGACGTGCATGTCAGGCTACGGACACTTTGTGCTGGATAAAAATTTGCAGAATCGATTTTTAAGGGCAAATTCGAGCGTTTGTAGGCAATATATCTACGATAATTTATACAATATCCTATTGCGACAATTCCGCACCGTGTATTTTGTATATTTCTATATCGTGTTGTTGATAGTCACTTGGTAATGTACCTGCTTACAAGCGAAAACAGCAATTAAAAAGTTTCGCTAATTTGAACGGCTGCTTATTTAGATTGTCGAGGTAACCTCGATAGCGACGAGTTCGCCGAGAGGTGTCGAGAATCTCGTAATTTATGTCTCGCTTAACGGCAAGTCATCGCAATTTAAGACAAAAACTTGGTATCTTTTGTCCGCGACTCTCCCGAGAGTGTCACTAATGTATCAAGATTTCGACTGTATTATGCAAACTTAAATGCCGGGCCATTACGGCGTAATTGCGCAATTACAACGGTACTCTTCTGTGCGATAATAAAATATATCATGGCGAGATTATATTTCAATATCAACAACTAACACTCTATCTAATAGGTACACAGCTCGGAGATTTGCGACGCATATTTTTCTGTCATACTTCCTGTTTTCCTCGTATTTAAAATAACGTATACCGATTGGAATCTTAATTTGTTGTAAGAAGTAACATCGCAGAGATATAATCGATTGATATAATTATCGGATAGGTCAAAATATCCACGTGTACAACGCATCTAAGATGCATAAACAAGATGATTAAAGCGGCATACGTTACGTGTACGTTTATTACGCAAGCGTTGACGCGTTGACCTAACTTTTCACACGAGGCTTATGCGTTCGCTAACTTTTGCATAAAGCCAATCTTGATATATATGTTCTGAACTCGCCTTGAACTTTAATACGAGCAGGTGACGAAGATGCCTTGAACCGAGCAAAAACGAAAGGTTTCATCATAGACGCGATGTCGTCAAGAAGATATCGTACCAGCGATCGATTCTACAATATTCACGGTAACGCTATCAGCAGGAAAACTCAACACAACAGGGGACGATCGATCGTTGCCACCGGACGCAGATAATCTCGTCTCGTCTTGCCCCGCGAGCATCGATGCACGTTCTATTCTATCGGTTGTTTAATATCTTACAAGAATATCATTGATGTTAGCGTTTAAAAGCAATTGTGCAAAAAAGAGACAGACGTCGTATGCCATATATGTCTCTGAACAGGAAATCATGAGATATTATGAATTCTTAGCAAATGTGATTTAAAAAAAAATTAATTATATACGTAATTTCAGTTAGATAAAAAACAATAATAGCAATTATAAAAGTGACAACTATACAAGTCTTATATGTAGAATTAATATACATATAAATATATATATTGTAGAATAAACTATTTTATAGTTATTGCAACTATTATAAATTCTAGCAAAAACAATTGAAAAAAAAGACCATTATGTAACTTCAGTCAGAGAGAAAAGACGTAATAATAACAATACAAGTAACAACTGTACAAGTTTTATATGTAGAATTAATGTACACATATAGTTCAATAAATTGTTTTATAGTTGCAACGACAAAACAGTTTATTCAACTGTAAATTAATGCTATATTTGATGAGTTTGATACAACTTTGTGCATGACATTCAGAAAAAAAGACTAGTGATAGCAACTAAACTTTAAAAAATATCAGTGTGAATTTAACACCATGCGGTGTCTATACAATTTTCTGTGTTGGTTACCAACGCGATGTGGATTTAACATCATTTTAAATCCACTATAATAATATTGATGTAAACACCAGGAATTATAAACCCATTCGGTTGGTCTTAATATTAATACTCTAAAAAATATCAGTGTGGATTTAACACCATGTGGTACCTACATAATTTTCACATGGTGTTAAATCCGATATTTTTTAAATTTTTGTACATATAAAGGCGACAAATGTAGTTTTAAAATTAATGTAATATACAATTGAATGAACTATTTCATAGTTGCAATAATTATAAAATTCAACCATGTACACTCTCTATAATTCTACATATAAAATTAGCATAGTTATTACCTATAATTACCATCACTTCTTCTTTAAGCATTATACACAAAGTTAATTCATAACAGTATGTAATACAAAAAGTATTATCTAGTAAAAAAAAAAAAATAAAACGTGTGTAATTTCTACGTGACGATGCACGGAGTAATATATTTGCAGTAGTGTATTTGGTATATCTAATTTCGATGAACGAGATTAAAATCAGGTCGCCGCAAAAATTTAACGCAATCGTCTTCGGGAAGGAAGCCAAAGTCCCGTCTGTGCGGTGCTTCTCTCTCGTTTCCAGCGGCTCGGCTTTGATCTCTATTCGAAGGGTTGCCGAGGGATCCAGCCCCGGATCCGCAAAAGTTCGTCGGATCCGTCTGACTCGGCGTGATTCGAGCTCAAGGCATCGGCCTCTATCGAACGACCAAGTAACGCCGCGCCGCCGTCGGGATGGTGGTGGTGATGATGATGGTGGGGTTCGGCATCGACGGAAGAGAGAAGTCGACGGCGGTGTGGGAGCCGGTGTAGTGTATGAGAGACGGCAAGGCAAGTGCAAGAGCGAGACGGTAAAAAGGGAAGTAAACCAGGAAGGATGGTCAGGGCGCCGGAGGGGTACACGGCGGTACCGTGGATGAAAGAGAAGGGGAGAGAGGGGAAGAAACGCGACGAGCGTGGTGGGGGTAACGGCAGCGCGACGAGTGAGCCCGAGACGCGGTCGGTGGGGAAGAAGAGGGAGTTCTGGGGATCAATGGACGCAACCCCGCGGGGCACTACACTCTCTTGGATACTACGTAGTAAGCCCGCCACTGCGTAGTAATACTATGCCCGCCGCTACGTACTACGCCGCCTGCCGCTATTACACCAACCGACCGTCCGTCCGTCCCCCGCGCGTCTCCCGCATCTCTCCCGATCTGTCCCTCTCTTCTTCTGCCCGCCGCTCGTCGACTGCGCACTTTCCCCTCTCGCATCCTCCCGCTATATTCGCGCAACTTCGTTCTCTCTCTCTCTCTCTCTCTCTCTCTATATTTTACTCTCTCCTTTTCGTCCCCTTCGTCGGCGCAACACGATCACCCATGGCCTCCCGCGCTAACTTCGATCCGCCAATGGCGACGAGGCGTAGGTTGCCGCGCGCGGGAAAACTCATCTCTCCACGCATACACGCACCGTCGCGGCTCTCTCCTCCCTCGTCCTGCGCCCCCCTCATCTCCCCCCTCGATCTCGTGGATACGCGGGCGACGGGTGTCGGGTACACATCTCGAAGTGGTGGACGGACGCGCTCGCGGGCGTCGTCCCCCGTCTGGAGATGAGAATTCAGTCTCAAGTATATTCGCCGGTGGCTGCCGGATAATCGGATTATCCGACTATTCCCGACGATGTAAGCTTTTTCTAGCCTTACGGGGAAATGTAATTTCGTCAATTAGCCGAAACTTTATTTCGCTTTACTTTATTATCGAGTGTGGTTTCACATCTGAGAAGAGATCTGGCATCTATATATATATATATATATATATATATATATATATATATATATATATATATATATATATATATATATATATACTTAAAAACAACGTTGATGAAACATGATGTGTCGCATATTATAGCTCCGGATTTAAACCAAGCAAAAAATAAATTTGCTTGAAAAAATATGGGAACTGTGAACACAAATGACACCGAATTTACATGAACGAATATTATGAATTACACCTATCTTCGATACATCAAAGAAAAAAGTTCGTTACGCTCATGTTCATAAATGATCGTTCATCTTTGTTAGTTTAGTCTACTTTTTAATAGTAGAAAATAAAAGAACAATCTATTTTTTCAAACGTAAAAATAAAATCACGTATTCCGTAAATTAAGTTGGTACATTCTTTTAATTAATCATCTCAATGTTTATGTAGCAATATTTGTATATGTATAGTTTATGTACAATAATTACACAAAAAAAATTAATTATCTCAATTCGTATCTAGTACCAAATGTTATGATTTGAAGAAATTTATACAATAATTTTAAAATGTATTAGAACACATTGCTAATCAATATATTTCTTGAGAAACAATTTAGAAATCAAAACAGATATCAAATACGAAAATATAAGATATAATTTAAAAAATATATTAAAATGCATATATTGTTATCTTGAAACTCAAATAAAAAAAAAAGAATTATTCCCCTCCCCCTTTAGAAATTATTTAAAAATTGAAACAAACGTTTAAAGTAAGTTTTAATAAATCTAATGTATTATATTATTTCAATACTTTATTATTTTTATGTAATGTCTAATGTAATTTATATTGTTTCTTTAATGTCTGGAATACTTAGTAGAATCATTCTTAATTGATTAAATAAAATCGTCACACAAATGAATGATGAAATTCTTACAAATTTTATGCGTCACTTAAATATGTGTGACAGTTAAAGTATCATAATACATGATACATTTGATTAACGAATTTGGACTCGTATTGAAGTGGCTTTAAATAGATTACAAAAATAATTCGTATAGTCATGTATAGATATGTATGTGCAATAGTATTACAGTTTTGTACTCGCAAAAAACGATATGCTGCTCAAGTATATTCGTGTAATAGGTTGTTAATCGGCTTATAGTATTACGCGGGTTGCATTCTTCTTCTGAAATGTAATTTCATCAATTGTGAGAGAAGTATTAATATCAACTCCTGTTTTATGAGAAAGATTATCTCCGCGAGGGCTCGTGCATTCGCGTTTTTTTTTCTGGGCCGTTTGTAGAGCAAGAAGCAAGTACAAACATACCGGATTATCTACTATAAGGTATATATGTGCGTTTTCCAAGCGGACGACACATGATATTTTCGCATTGCTACATCTCGATATAACGATTCCCGTTAAAATACTCACTGTCACCTATTCGATGAAGGCGATAAAATTACATCTCGATGAGCTGAGCAACGACATTAGTCGTCACGCGAAAAGTAGTACAATCATGAAGCATTTTTTAAAGTAAAAAATTTAACAAAAAAAGACAATATGACTCTTACTTTAAAAGTGACATAATTCGAAAAACGTGATTTTCCAGTTATTATCATGAATAAATTAGGGTAACTTTATCCTATCAATCAAAAATAAATTTAACTTAATTTCAACAAAAAAATCATCCCAACTCAGTAATATATATATGCTTGTACTCGAAAAGCTACAACCACGCTGTCGTTTATCCGAGATTATGCAAAAAGAACTTGCGTAAGAGCATTTTCCGAGTAGTTTATAGGTTTATCATAACAATATGAAAGTGAGCTTTAGAGAGGAAAAGAGAAAATATAGAGAGAAAGAGAGAGTCAAGTGCTTTTACAGCATTCTGCCCTTAATTCCGCAAGCCCAGCGTCCGGCTTCATCCTTTTCAGATCGGAGTCCTTTTACTTCTTCATCCCGTTCTTTCCACACCGAGGCTAACGGTTTCTTCGAGGAGCAAGTTAAATCTCTGAGAATTTTTTATCTCCTATGACCTTTCCGTAATCGCCAAGGTATGTGTACGATTACCACGCCTTTCTTTACACGGAATCAATTTTTAGCTCTTTATTTATCCGGAAGGAATTTCTTATGAATTAAACATCATTCATATTTTATATAATTTGAATTTTGGTATAACTTGCTGAAGTCAATAGATGTAATTAACTTAATAAATAAGAAATAATTTCTTTATGCACTCACACATACAAAAAAAAATCGTGGTAGCAATTATAAAGGTGACAACTAAGTTTACAAATAAGTTTCAGAATTTACATATAGTTGAATAAAGTATTTTATAATTGCAATAACTATAAAAATTATTCAACAATATATATTAATTCTACATTAAAAACTTGTATAATTGTCACTTTTATAGTTCCTATTACTGTCTTTTTTTTTCTGAATACGGTAAAGTTAATAATAGTTTATTTTCCAAAATTTTCTTCGATGACTATTAAATGAATACAATTTTTGCCAATTTTACAATTCAATTGCATTAACTGAATGGATTGTATTATATTATGCTCTTTGCCCGACAGTTTCAGTTACTCACTTGATCTCATCTTCTTTTACTACTAACATAGCCATAATAACGTATTCAGCCCAATCTCTTCGACCATAAATCGATTGTTTTCGAACGAGTGCTCAGCGTTGATTAAACTTCCACGGTAAATACGTGCGCGCTTGTTCGCCTTCGCTAAACCGAAATCGTAGCGCGGTTTCGATTACAATGATCAATATATTCGAATACTTCCGTCGCGAAGTAAACTTTCGATTTTTCCAAGTGTTCTGCATACGGAAGCGAGCGATATCGCGACGATACTTTCTCCGACGTCTCATAAAAGGGAGCTTCCACGAGAAACGTAGGTTTATTACTCATAGTCGAGCGATTCAAGTTTACGTTCCTCAACCCTTAATTCCGGAAAGCGTGGCCATTTACCTTCTAGCGTCGCATCCTCGCTCTCCGGTTTCTTCCCTATCTCTCGTCCCTACCCCATCCACCTCGTCGCCCTTTTTGCGGACTAACTCCGGTCGGAACTCGCGGTATGACCTCGGCATAGGAATTAACGAAGCGACGATAATTAAGAAAAGAAACTTTATCCTCTCCGTGCGTCTGCCATTCTACAAAATTTTATTATACGGAGGGAGTTGGGGAAAACCTACAAAAAAAGTGAATGTTTTGTGACGACTGTGTACATTACATTCTCGAATTTCTCGCTATTTAAAGCTGTCTTCTTCACGAAGAAACATGTTTCTACCTTTGGCAAATCAAACCATCAGAAAATCACAGATACATGTCGTTTTAAAATTCGTAAGTCATTTTTGCTACGTCTTAAAATTTACGCAAAAGATTACGCAAAAGATTACACAAACCGAATGGGTCTATTGAAAGCTCGATGAATTATTCTAGAATCGGAAATTCGATAATAATTTCACTGTAAAAAGAAAACTACAAACGAATCCTCGTTGCTCTTAGCCTTTACCCTCTTGAATCTGGTCCTTCCCCATCATCTTTTACTCTCTCAACAACCACTTATCGAAACCAAACTCGAGCCACTTCCGATCGATCGATTCTGTATCTTGAGTACTGATAAAATTTCCTTCCTGTCTCTTCTTCTCTTAACATTTTTTTAGGACGAAGCATCGAATAATATCGACATTAATAATATCAATAATTAATGAAATAGTTATTAAATTTTATCATTATTATTAAAAAAAAAGAGAATTATGTAATATACGGAAAGAACGGTTTTGCTAAAATATTTAAATATTTAGCTAGATTTGGACCCTCAAAATAATTATATAGAACACTCGAACGAGTTGCTATGTTAAAATTTCTTGCAATATTTCCATTAACGTTTAAGCATCCTAAATAATAATTTTGATGATTTAACAAAATTATTTTCAGATCTTTATCTAGCTAAATTTTTAAATATTTTAGTAAAAAACCTCTCGTGTACTTAAAATTTTAATTTATAATTAAAACTGATTTATGATATATTTTCCAAAGTGATCTAGATGCTAATCTTATCGTAAAAAGAAACTATTTAAATAGTAAAAAATATTTCGTCCCCCCTAGTTATTACTTCTTTCTCTCCTCTCTCAACTCAAGGATATATTCTTTTGCGATTCGTAAGTCATCATCACATAGTTATTGAATTTTACATATTATATACATGTGAGTTCTTTTTGACTGACTCCATCGAAAAGACGAAGGGCGGCCTATGCGGATGGGGATAAGAATTCGACGCGCATAAATTTCATTTCCATACCCTTAAAATTCTCAGATAAAAGGGGCAGCTCGAATGCGCGATCTGTGTTATGATAATGAGCAGCTTCTTTGGCGAAGTCTCCGTTTCTCGCTACCTGATGGAGTAGACGGCACCCTCTTAAGAGCAAAAATGGGATTCTCATCCAGGTATACCTTTTGACTGCCTTGAAAAAATTTATAGCACTGCGAGCTATCTGATCTCTCGATTCGCATTAAGAGACATTGGTTTAATTACGGGTGATCGTAATATAATAATTATAATTTATTAAGCCAAAGAAATAAATGAAGAAAACATTGATACTCTATTCACGTTTGATTCAATTTTTCTTTTAGAAAGGTAATATTCAACAAAAATTAATGACATTGTACACTGAAAAAAGTCTGATAATAATTAAGTTAGATGATAGTTACTAAAACTTTTTGAAATAATTTCAATCAAATATTTGATTAATAATAATATAAAGATAATAATAACCGAAACCTACCGAAATACTAGCTTTATTTTTCTAAATATTATTTTACCTTTTCAAATATTACTAAATGGTTTTTTAATAATATTACTATATTTTATAGATATTTATTACTGTACTGTTTGGTTTTTAAATATTGCATCAATACGCTAAACGAAATACATTTGGCATCTATTATCAGACCTTTCTTGTAATGTAAAAATCAATGTAAAATATTTTTCATTTAAGTGCACGTAAAACAATTGAAGCATTCGCGATTCTCTTTTTCGTTATCACATTTCATTATCATAAATCCAACCGAAAGTTATTCCAGCGAGCATCAATTAAGCGAGAAAATGGACAAGTACGATTCACACGAGCTTCTCCCTTTAAGATCGTGAGAAAACGGTCTTCGGAGGTGGTGGAGCGCTAAAGACGGAGGAGAAGGCACAAATTGTCTAGAGATAGGAGTCAGGTCGACCTCTTAGAAAATAAGAGAGCGACAGAGAAAGGGCGAACGAGAAAGGGGGCAAAGCGAGGGGGCGGGAGAGGTGAGAGATCTCGACTTCCTCTATTACCAATTCATGCCCCTCCATAGGCTGCCGATATATTCAAACCTTGCCGAGAAAAGGCCAGTCATTGTGTCGGCCTCTTTGTCATCCGCGTGCTTTCCTACTTCTCTCGTTATCCACCACCGCCACCGCCGCTCCTCCGTCTTTTGCTCATCCTCTCTCATACTCTCGCCTCCTCCTTTTACACCTCCTTTCCTCCTCAGTCTCGTTTCTCTTCCGTGGAAAGGGGAGGACCGCATTCCTGTGCCGATGGAAGATGCGGCCAAGACGCGGTGGTAGAAGGAGAAGAGAGCGTCGAGAGTGGATAAGAGAAAAAGAAAGAGAAAGGAAAACGGAGAATGAGCGAGGATAGAAGAAGAAAGATAGAATGAGTGAGGAGTCTGTTATGAGGTCTTTGAATACCGACGCGGCCAGAGTGAGGTATATAGCTGGGAAAGGTGAGACGAAAGACGAAAAAGACAAGGAGCCGGCGGAAAGAGAGAGAAAGAGAAAAAGGTGGAGGAGAAGGATGAGGGAGAGCAGTTCAATGAATTGGATGGGAAGGGGTTCCTCAACTCGGAAGGAATTAGCAATCGGGCCATCCCAACCGACGATTCGTTTCCTGCGGCGCGAGATCCTGCAATTTTAAATTTCTCTCGCGTGGAACCACGCGTGGCATGATCGTCATAATGAACTCGGATGAATATATATTTTTTAGAGTATCTTTTTGATTAAAAAAAAAAAAAAAAAGAGTATAAGTAATCTATCATTCGATCGTCGCGCGAAATGCTTGGAACGAGACACGATGCGCAGCTTATAACGCGTTGCGGACGCATCGGGGCATTTAAATATAATCTCGCGGTCTGTCGAGTCTCCGGTAGGCGCCGACGTTAAAATCGCAACGCGGCGCTTTGCTCGAAGGCTCGCCTTCGCCGCTAACTTCGTCGACGATATTCTCCACCCGTTGCGGCAAAAAAGAGGGGAGCTCCACGTGAAATCATCGTCTGGCCTCTCAAAACGCGTGGCACGCCTGACAAAAGGAACGGCAAGCGGACGTCTGCGTGAATCAGTGGGTCTAGACGTGCGGGGTCATGAACCCGATGCGATACAAGCCGCAGCGTTTAAGAAGCTCTTCTCTTTCACCGTTAACGCGGGGGCTATGTGAGGATAAATAAAGCAGAAGCGTTTCGCCGCGAGCTACAAATGACGGGAACGCCAGCACCGATACGCGAATGAGAAGCTTATACACTTCTAACCTAAACCTACTCAAACTTTACCTTTTGACATCAGACGAGACGGTAAATATTGATGCATTGCGTAACTGGTAAAAATTGCCATGGACTTGTCTCCCTCAAGCTTGTCTAATCCGCAAATATGTGAATTAATTTGCATTTGTATGTGATACAATATGCTCTGGCTTTCAGGACACAAAAGCGGATAAAGACGAGAGTACTCTTCTTTATAGTACATAAAATGACATCCAGGATGTCTGGATAAAGATCGTCAATACGTGGAATTATCATACACGAGATACGAGTATACCTCATTGAAATCGCGCAACCGAATATTCCGCCGTTACGTGGGAACTACAAAATCCTTGCGATGTTATCAAAACAGTCGTCGCGATAAGCCCGGGCAATGAAACAATCGCATCGTAATTAAAACCGCATCTCGTTAAGCAACGTTCTCATATCCGCTCGGTAGTGTCCCGACGAGGCAGCCGAGAAATCTCTCAGATAGTAAACTCGAGACGCCCTCCGTAACGGTCGTGAATTACGAGTAAGATAATTACGCGCCCTCACACACATGCACATATATAAAAAGAAAGAGAAAGAGAGAGAGAGAGAGAGAGAGAGAGAGAGAGAGAGAGAGAGAAGCAGTATCTCCTGCATGCAACAGCGTTCCTTCAAGCTGCGCTAATCCACGTTGAACAAGCTCGGAAGAAGAAGAAAGCCGCAAACATAGGCCCTGAAACAGACACCGAGCTGAACCGTAAAGAACAGAGACGAACCGACTAAGAAATTGCTAGCGTAGAAAATTCGCACGCGATCTCCCACATGAATTTTTTACGAGACAAAAAGAAAGTCATGGGTCAAAATTACTTTGAATACTTGTATTTCCTTCGCGACAGGTCCAAAGGTCAAATGACATCAAGAGATAAAGTACGACTGTACATTGTGACTTGGGCAATATTCAGATCACGCTGATCACCTCATGAACCTTCGGTCAGGTCGAAGACTTCCACTGAGTCCAAATGACCGATTCGCTCCTGAACGCGGATGCGATGCAGAAATTTATCGCGAAAATATTCACAGTCATAACACGCAGCTTAATACTCGACGATCCGAGAGAAAGAGAGAGGCAGAGTAAGAGAACAAACTGCAACAATGTGGCGCATCTAAAGTTAGATTCCGCGTCATGGCGAGACGTCACGACGGAGAAGCGCGTCCTGCTTCGCATCGGGGCCGATCGGCTGGTGGTAGGGTGTATTCAGAAAAAGGGTCCGCGGCGAGGAGCAACAAATCGGCTGGCAGGTTTTAATCGGGGCTCTTCATCTCGCGAGACGGACTAATTAAGCGGAATATGCCTGCAACAAAGTAACCCAAACGTTGCCGCTTGGAACTGGTTGCCGGGTTGATCGATCGCGTCGACCGAGAGCTCGTCCGAAGATCACGCCCGGGTCCACAGGAACCTTCACAGGAAGGCCGAAGGGATTATACCAAAGTAGAAAAATGCCAACTAGAGCAATCGGTATTAAACTTACACATAGGAAGATTAAGATATCTTCTCACTGTTACTCATAATGCAGTGCGACTCAATCGTTCACTTTGACGTAATGCATTAAGGATAATGAAAAGTAAGTTCTGGCCGAATTGATGTCTTAATCTTCCTATATCTAATTTTAATCCCTAATATACATACATAATACTCACACAGAAGCTTGCAGCAACATTGCTGCAACGTTTGCAATCACGGTTGTTATCTTTTAACTAATTAATGCTTCGAATCTTGAAGATTCATGCACCGAAGATCTTGTACTGTCCTGCCGAAAATTGATAACTATAGCAGAAATTCAATTTTGTTACTATTAGTAATTTTCTTATGGCTTCTCTAAAAAAAAAGTCATCGGATTTTTTACTCCCCTCTATTGAAGATTTCTTTCAAAACCGAAGAAAAATGCCACTGTTTCTAGACGTTATCATTTCCTTAAAAAAAGTCATCATAATTTAGACTGATTAGTCAAGACTTTCCCGCCTACCGAAGTACCGAAGATTCGTCCAAGCCAAAGTTTTCGACCGAGAAATGGAGACCACCGTGTTTACAATGTTAATACAATATTATTGGAACGTCGCAATGATGCTGTAATATTATCAAAATAATCTGTATGGATCACTTTTACAGGTATGGCTGTAGTCAAACATCGATAATAATCGACGACAGTTCGTCTTGTCTAGCATTCGTGTACGTCAATGATAAATGAACTGCAACGGAAGTCATTCGACTTGATAGCCGTAAAATATCAATCGGACGAAGAAGAAAGATGACGGTTTCATTACATTAAACACATACACACTTACACATATGATCGCAAGATTTGCAAAGTCGTGTCTTAGCAAGAAGAAATTGAAGGTGAAACACGGGGGTTGTTACTCCAGGGTAAAGGGGGAAGCGACAACGGAGTAGGAAGAAAGAGATAGGCTGGCCAGGATGGCCATTCGCAGACGCTGTCTGCCGGATCGTAATACTCGTGAAATAGTATCCTTCTTTCTTCCTTCCGTCCCACGAGGTATAAAGGGTAGCCGGCATAAAGGCGACGCGGTAGTAAAACGTGACACTTGAGGATTTTATCCCGTGGCCGGAATACAAGCGTATCTATGTATCCACCTACCTATACATGCGCGATGCCGCGCAACATACACGGAAAAATCGTACGCGAGTGTAAATGTACATAGTCGGAGCGATGCGCTATTTTGCCGATGATTGCCTCTCTTTGTGTTTGTCTTCATTGCGCCAACGATGCGTATCGATATCGTGACTATGAACACAAACCACGCACAGTCATGCTCGCAACTGGATCCCAATTTTACGCCGAAACCCACCTCGGGCAAAATCATCCCTCTTGCCATTCCCCCTTACTTGCGAGTATCTAATAGCATACGAGAGAGAAAAAAAGGGGAGAACAAATTATGACGTTATTATTCCATAATTCCCTCTTTTCTCCGATTCGTCCCCGCGATCTTTCCCCGCGACGTCGGTCTCGTAACTGGAAATCGATACCCGATTGCTATCGAAATGTTCCGAAACGCAGCGTGACATTAGGTGCTTTATCGTGACATCCGAGAAGACAAGATCGATCGCCGCTCTGACCCCGCGCGCGCAAGTAACCTAAGAATATCAGCACTGGAAAAAGATCTGTTCATCCCGTAATGGATCCAGGCGCGCGAAGAGAGAGAGAGAGAGAGAGAGAGAGAGAGAGAGATGCATTTCCTGCAGACAGCATCTCGTAGGAGAGAGCGAAAGCGCATCTGTCACATCGAGAATTCCGGAGTGACGCGACCTAACGGCACGCTTGAGTGACACTTCCTGGCTTTTCTGCCGCCGTTGGAAACGCGGCACGTGGAGCACGCGACCTATTTCCTATTATTAAGACTCTGGCCGTCGGTATTCTTCGCGGCTACGACTTTGATCTCTCGTCTACGGATATACAAGCGACGCCGCTTCAAGCCGACCGCGTCAAATATGGCAAGCGAGAAGAGATGAAACGTCGAAAGCGGCGCTCCTCCCGTGAAGAAGAGGATTAGCTCGTGCCAATCTCCGATTCTGACTTCACGTTCATAATTAAAAGCCTCTGAGAGTGTTAATTCGTTCGTTCTTATTCAGGGCTTTAAATCCAGTTCGCTGAGGAGATCCTCCCTCGACGTTACAAGGTTGAATTAAAGGAGCGATTCGCACGGAAGGATGCCAAATCTATTATTTCGTCTAAGTGAGTTATCATGATCATCCGAGATACGAGTCTCGTCGTCTTCTTTCGCGAAATATATATATTGAGTTTTATCTCACCTATTGTGATTAATACTTAACGCTTCA
Organism: Acromyrmex echinatior; assembly: GCF_024713525.1. Classification (NCBI taxonomy): domain Eukaryota; kingdom Metazoa; phylum Arthropoda; class Insecta; order Hymenoptera; family Formicidae; genus Acromyrmex; species Acromyrmex echinatior. The sequence goes on from NC_141869.1 coordinate 3,617,196, forward strand.
TCGAATGTTACACGAAAAGAACAATTTTGCTAAAGTATCTAAAAATTTAGCTAAATACACATCTAAAAAAAATGTTAATAGATCATCAAAATAATTACATAGCTCAAGTTGTTTGCTAGAATGTCAAAATTTTTTATATCATAATGTTTAAGCCTTCTACATTATTTTGATAAAAAATAATGATTAGATAGATGCTGAAATACCTAAAAATTTAATTAAATATAAATTTAAAAATAATTTTTTATTAAAACATCAACAAAATAATTATGTAGACGCTTAAGTTAGTTGCTAGAATATTAAAATGTTTGTAGTTTTCTACGTAATTATTGTAATAACAAATTATTTTCAAATCTATATCTAGCTAAATTTTTAGATACTTCGGTAAAATGTACTTCCCGTGTACACAGAAAGAACAGTTCTTTTTTTTAAGTATTTAAAAATTTAGATAAAGATCTGAAAATTTTGTTGGGCTATTAAAATAATTATGTAGGACACTCAAGTTAGTTATTAAAATGTCAAAACATTTTGCAGAGTTACTCATCACGCCTGAGTTTTTTTACGGAATTATTTTTCCAACAAAATTATTTTCATATCTAGCTAAATTTTTAGATAGTTCAGTAAAACGGTTCTTTCCCTGTACATAGGTTTCTTTGAAGTATTTAGATACCGATCTAAAAATAATTTTAAGACTATTAAAATAATTATATAGAATAATTATATAGAACGACACTCAAGTTAATTGCTAGAATGTCAAAACGTTTTTCAGTTGCTCATCATACTTGAGTTTTCTACGTAGTTATTGACTGTTCAACAAAATTATTTTCCGATTTATATTAAGCTAAATTCTTAAATAATTCAATAAAAAGATTCTTTCCTATTACATAGAGAAAAAACGATTTTTTTTAATATTTAAAAATTCAGATATAGATCAGAAAATAATTTTATTATAATAAATTATTAAAATAATTATGTGAGCACTCAATTAAGCTAGTTGCTAGAATGTCAAATTTGTTGCAGCATAGCTTATCATGTTTGAATTTTCAATGTAATTATTTTGATAATCCAATAAATTTTTGTTTAAATCTGTATCTACCTTTTTAGATTCAACAAAAATTCGTTCTTTCCATATACTTGATATAAAATTCACGAGGTAGCAAAGTTGCGAGAAGCAATGATTTAATTGCTATTATTCTCTCGTCACTTTCATGAGTAGAAACCTTTTTAAAGATCAAAAAATTATGGTCAGCGCGCGTATTTCAGATGTGTCATAAAGATAAAAATAACTGTGTTGCGCCGCAACACGGTTTTTGCGTCATAAATCGGGAATCGATTCGGAGATGCATAGATCTTTCTGAGGGAGTGATTTACAGTAAGTGTCAGTTTTGGTAGACGAGGTGGAAAGTTCCGTAAAAATTGCGCCGCAACAGGTTGCCCGTACGTACCTGCATGCAGGCCGGTGTATGCACACGTATGCAAAGGGTTTAGAACGTCGCCTGCCTATATACGCGTATACCATACGGTAAATGATATGCTTGTATAACCGTAAGGGGCATAAAAATACAAGTACACCCGACACAACATTCGATCGTTTGCATAGCTCTCCAGTACTGTCAAGGAAATAACACTGATAATTTTACGAGCGAATCTTTTTATATGGAGCATAAGGGTATTCTAATTTCAGTCCCAGGGATTTATCGTCAATCAATTACACCCATCTTCCGCGTTATTATGCGAGCATTAAAATTGCGTCGTTGTGCAAAACGATAAAAACCGAAAGGCGACGAGGCGCGCAAAAACGACACCATTGAGCATCCAAGAGCATCGTATAAACGCGCCGTTGGGATACACAAGCGGACATTAATTCGCGATAAATGCAACACGCATTAAGAGGAAAGCAATCGAGCTCGCGATTAAGAGCGTATCAACATCGTTAGAAAATTATGGCGACTAAAATCGAATTCGTCACCGTTCACCGGCGTGCGCAGTCTGAGCGAAATCATGCTTTTGCTGCAGCCGTACAACTACAACCACGCCAAAAGCATGTGGCTAATTCAGCGTTCGTAATTGCATGTTTCGCCGTGGTCACTTCGTGTATATCTACCAACGGCGCTAAGATGGACGGATGAAACGGATGGACGGGCGGATGGACGGACGAAATACTTTTTAAGCCAGTTAAATACAACGTTGCTACGATCTGATGCGTCCAGAAATAGCCTCCGTGTAATAACAGTTTTGCGCCGCAACGTGTATGAGCTGAGTCATAGAGAATGCTTACTTTATTGCAAGCGCAGAGGTTGTTATCGATGCACTCGAAATAGAATTACGCGATTTGTGAACGACTCATTATTACACACAAACGCAAAAAATAAGCAAGATGTGTTTGCTAAATTAAGATTTTATCAAATTATCGTTCAATCGTTTCTTCAGAATCTTTCCAATACTTTGAACTCTCATTTTACATTCGAGCAAAGATTACATAATATACTATATCAAAACAAATTATCAAAAAAATTATAAATAAGCTACAAAAAAATCTGCATAAAATCAGCTCATTATAAAAAATAGAATTAATAATAATGCATTTTTTATTAAATCGAAAATCAGAATCAATGATATAGATAGTCACTAATTACTCAGTGGCATACTTGGCACTGATAATCAGTGAAGTTCAACTAAAGAAGGAAGAATGTTTGAGCATTATATAATTAAAATACTGATATTTGCATGTTAATTTCAATTTTCCAATATCATATTTATTGAATTTAAGAACTAAAACAAGATTAGTTAGATCACATAATAAAGATTAGCTAGGTTAGGGATCTCACATTTAATTCACTGATTATCAGTGGCATACTTGGCAGATATCAGTGATTATCCCCACTGATTCAGATTTAGAAAGTATGTTACATAAATATTATTCATCTAAAAATTTTTAATTCTTAACTTCTGGTACGAATATACATATATCTTTCATATGTATCTCATAAAGCTCTTTAGCAGACCTCAAACTAAAATATAACTATCTCAAATTAAAATAAAATACAATTTGTTACCAAGATAATGCGTAGTAGTAGGAATTTTCAAACTGTGTCAAACTATAAAACAGAAATATCTTAATTACAATTGCACTGCAAATCCAAGTGTGTAAAAATTTCAATATATGTGTTATTTAATTTTCCGTGTAAAAATGACGACACTATATTACGCGTTAAAATGTATAAATTCATATTTATATGTAATATAGTAAATGTAGTTGTAGTATTATTTTTAATACATAAATTATTACACATATAATTATTATACATAATTATTATACATAATACATACATTATTAAAAAAATTATTTACAGATATTCAAGTTATTTTTTTACATACTTGAATACTTTGCAATGCGTGTAATAATTTAAAATATATATCCAAAGATAATCGTTGGGGTCATAAAATAAATGATTAATTTTGGAAGTGGCAATTGAATTAATAAAATATAATTTACGCCATGGTTACTCCACTCGATATTTCTCCCAGGATTTCTCCTCTTTTCAGGTTTCTTCAGATTGCACACCAACACTTGCTCACAAAAATATGTTTAAATACTAATTATGGAAATATGACGAACATACGACACTTTGGTGAGGCATTTTCAACGTTAATTATATATAATACCCAAATTACTATATTCAAATAAACTATAAAATCCGAGAAAAATATACACGTATATGAAGTTACAATCCAACAAAGTTTGATAAGCAAAGCGTCACGAAAAAATTTGTTTCAATAAATGGCTTGACCGGCAAAAGTATCGAAGCAGATATATTGACAGAGATAATCAATAATTCTAACAATTATTAGATTATAATTATAGAAAATCTTATTCGCGACATCTCATTGTGTTTATCGCAAGCATGGTTACGGTAGAAATACGTCATGTCAACTCAAGCTTGCAATGCTTACATCTTGTGACGTTATGCACATAACACTTAACGTCGCAAACAAAGAGTGTTCACGGTCACAAAATATTTAACATATTATAAAATAAATATATGTATTGAATATTCTTTTCCTTTTAACTCAAACTTACTTAATTAGTAAAAGCTTTATTAGTTAGCGATGTATTTGTTTCGAGTGCTATCGTTTGTATTTTATGTACGCATACGAATGTAAATTAACTCTTCGCTTATATCGATAATTCATGAGAAAGGATCACATTCTTCTTCGGTACATGCGGCTATTGGATCTCGAGAAGTAATGCGAAGTTACGACTTTCATCGCAACGTACCGACTTGAATCTCGTCCAGCGAAATTCAAATGTTGCATGTTACTCGCTACGAAATATTTAATATATTAAACGTTGATATACGCTGGTCATTTCGTTCATTTCAATCTAAATTATCTAAATTGAAATGAACAAAGAACCGAATATTAAATACACATTTACTTTACAATATTTCGTTATTTTGCAACCATAAACAATTCTCTGGTGTAGCATAATGTTTTTCTGTAGAGGTACACAAAATGTGAACATTTGCAACGCGGCTCCAATAGTCAGTCAATAAGCAATCGCTCGATGTGTTATTATCAAGCTACGCTCGCAACAAATAACTGCGAGACTTCAAACACGATGGTTCACTTTGATTATTACGATTACCTGATTATTATCGATTATCTACCTCCATCATTCGAAGTTTATTACGTTAGTTTGTGAGACGTCGCGCACGTCGAGCAGATCGTGTTTTAAGTATACTTTTCTCGTGTTATTTGTCCATCGCGATATAGTGACATGTGTCACATGTATGCAATTAACGTCGGGAGTATCGCGATAATTAGTGTCGCGCGATTATCATATTTTGCTGATTAGTGCGCGAGTATAATTAACCGTGTTTCTCATTGTGTGCAACGCAGAAATCTGAGAGAAGGAGAAAGCCTTGGCATTAGGCAACAGTGGAGCAATCATGGAGTAAGTTATCATCCATTATTTCAGTGATTGCTTACTACGCTGAGAAAAAAATGTACTAAATTAAAGAAAATTTTTAATAAATCTTTGTTTTAGAAGTATTAACTTAACATTTACCTACAATAAATAAATATTTGCTATATAAAATGACAGTTGAATTAAATTAATGGTTCTTGTATCAAATAAATATATGTTTATGTTTAGTAAATATTCACACACACACACAGAGCTAGTATTCGAACAAATATTTACTAAAATTTAGTACATTTTTCTCTCAATATGTGAAATGAATCATTTACATCTATTATATGCGTAACAATTATCTTTTGATTTAGTCATTTTGGCCATCATTATAATTTAGATATATTTATATTTTATAGATCAACGTAGTCGCAACGCTGCTGCGCATTATATTTAAGAGTGACGAATTTTATTTCAATTTAAAGTAATTATAGATTTGTGAAAATTATAAAATATTATATTTTCACTATTATAACAATGATACAACTCGAAAAACAAAGTTTTCTAGAAAATTAGTTTGAATATTTAACATTTTGTAATATTTAATTTAAAAATAAACATTGTAAATTAATATTTTGTAACATTAAATTTGAAATTTTAATTGTGGAGGACTAAAAATATGTACTTTTAAATTATATTTTATTCTTTTTTTCTTTATATTCCTGCTGTTTTATTATAAACAACAAAAAAATGATAATTTTTGCGTTTCGTCATTAATGCAGCAAATGAACGATATACACGTGATTACATTACGCAATGATCGATCAGTTTTATGACACTTCTGATCTTTTATAACCATATAATTGTCACAAATCCATTCTGTTCAATTTTGCCTCAATTCTGTTCATATTTATCGTATTAATAACTTATCCTTTGCATCACTTGAAACGAAAATAAAAAAATATGAAATCTAAAGAGATTGAATAATTTACGTACTGCAATTAAATATTTTTATCAATCGTCATCACGACATAAATATAACACGTAATTAAAATTCACAACTCGAAGAGAGGTTCAAGCGAACCATTATATGTACATACATATACACGCACGTGCGTTACTCTTTTCTTTCTTTTTTATTATATATTGAATTCACGTTTCGCATCACTGGCATTCCCGATTCAATCTAGACAAGGTCGAAGGGTAGATTCGAACGGACGGACAACACGTCAATGTGCGATCGTAGGTAGATGCATGTATGTCAAGAGTTCGGAGGGAGAATCCGCGTTCCAAGACAGAGCGTCCAACTTCTCGAGCAGGCGAGGCTTTATAGCCAAAGTTGATGGCGCGATGCACGGATAGACGAGCAAAATGCTCGCCACGTGACATTCTTGCATCTCGAACTATGGCGACTCATATCCGGTGATAGTTCTTCTCAAACCATCAGCTGCGAGCCAGAACCACGCTCTTGTATGTCATCTCATTCATAAGTATCGCGCTTCAAGAATCTAATTTCATAATACTCATGCAGCACTTGTCATGCAGCAATTATGATAACAGTGAAGTGGTAATTTAATCGGAACAAGAAGCAATTTTTACATCCTCTTATTTCTTTTCGGTGTTCGTGTCGACAATCAGTCTAAAATCTACGGATACCATAAATAAGATTTTATTTCGGTATTCTAGATAAATATTTTAAAAAATTTGGAATTAATTGTTGCTTTAACAAAAATATAAGAAATAAGGTGGTATTATTCCGAATATGGTATAATTCTGAAATAAAATTTCAATTCAATTTTCGCAGTTGAAGTTTGACTTTTTTCTTCTTTTCTCTATCTTTTAGTACTCTCCTCCTCACACGCACACACAATAAGACGGTTGTCAAACTTGAATCTCGAAAATTGAATTCAAATTTTATTTTGTTCAGAATTATACAATATTCGAAGTTGTACCATCTACCCTATTTACCTTTCGCCATGATTTTTCAAATTCAATAGAACTCTCTCTCTCTCTCTCTCTCTCTCTCTCTCTCTCTCTCTCTCTCTCCTTTTTATTTTTTTTATCAATTAAAATTAAAAACTCGTTATTATATAGCAATTACAATAACAGATGATAATTTGATCAGGACAAGAAGAAATTTTTACGTTATTTTCTTTTTGATACTCATATTGGCAATTCAAAATAAAATCTTATTACTAGATAAATATTATACGAAATTTGGAATCGGTTGTTTCAAGGGAAGCACATAAAACATATTCACTTTTTATTATAACTCAAATTAAATGACTCTTTTTCCTCTCTTTCTTTCTCTACCTTTTCCTTAGCGATTAAAGTTAAGCTCCAATAAAAATTCTGTTAACTCTGACTGAAGAGGTTCCGCGTGAAGAGCTCAATGGATAACGATGCGGATTACTCGCATCTTCAGGATGCACTTCTCTGTATCCGAGTTGATAGTAAAAACGTAAAAAAAAATACGACACTGTATTATTCTAAGAACGATCGCGTCCTTCTTTCTTTAATATCCAGTCGTTGTTCTCGCCAGTGCGTGTCGCGCCGTTGAAAATTTCATGGTAGAAGCGCCGGCAGCGTTCATCTGGGATTATTACGAACGAAGAAAGGGAGAATGGAAGCGCGTGCTCTCATGTGTCCCGTCTATGTGAATGAAATCGCAACGGTCGAGCACTTCGCGCCTGGTCGTAAAAAAGTGCAGCGTGTATGCACATATACTAGTCGCAACGTACATGAATGGCGCGATACCGACACGTGCTTTACCGAGACTCGCATCTGCTTGCGTTCGCGAAACTGCTCTACGTGGACTGAAAACGTACAATATTAGTCTAATAAAGGTAAAATCCATGGTTACGCCGATGCTATTGTTCCAGCGAGAGAGATAATTTCTCAGTATATACATACGCGAATGTGTGAACGTATCAGTCTATATCTCTTAATCAGAATTTTTAATAAAAAAATTATTTAGATACATTTTATTAAAATTAATAAAAATGGTTTAGATACATGTTCTCTATAATATCGTAGATTAATATTACATTTCTATTAATGTAGATTAATCTTTCGAGATCAATTTGATTCCAAAAAATTTAAAGCTCTGTATTTCTAATGGCAAATTCGATTGAACGCGCCAGCTCGCACTGGTGCATATTAAAATCATTGTACACTAATTTAATCGGAATGGAAAGTAAAATGAAAAGTAAAAATAAATATTTCGAATTATAAAATATATATTTTATCTAACAACACAGTAAAGTGTATTGAGTATTTCATAATTTTATCAATTTTTATATATATAATAAACGCAAATCTTTTTATATCAATTTATGTACATTTTTAATGTATACTGAGTGCGTCGAATTCGTTATAAATTCTTATTTCAAAATGAGATTTGATCTGTTTGATTCTATCTAGCTGGAATTCCAAATATCTTCTTTGCGTCTACACCAAGTGTTTCCAACACAAACTATTACACTATTTTTTTGAAAGGCAAACTATTGCACTGGGTTATATTTTTTTCTCTAAAAATATTGTATCTGTAGAATATAATCACAAACTTTTATAAAAAAAATTAAAAATTAAAGAAGCTATGATTTTTTAAGTAAAACTCTTTTTTTTTTAAATTGTTATTTTCGCAATTTTTTAATTGAGGTTAAAATTAAAATCTTTATAAAGGCGCTGTATTCCTTGTTCTACAATCTGTAAAGTATATTCAGTAATTTTTTTTTTACTTCAAAGAATGGAAACTATGAATACGGCAACCGGTTAAATGCGCTGGGATCATTTTGACTCCAGTATGACCATTATGAAACTTTCAAGAGATGTAACCACGAAAAGTTAAATTTAATTTCGGTTTAATTTACTTTTTATCTCCTTCTAGTTCAATTAGAAAAAGACAAAGAGTAAATTAACCAAAATTAATCTACTTTAATGGAAATAGGCGTAAAAAATATGTAATTTTAAATTCAGGCGTCACGATTAGCTATCGCTAATACAGTTATCGAAAATTCATTTGCCAAAACATTCTTTGCTAATGAAAAAGAGATCTTGAATTGAGTAAGGTAACAAGAAAGTAAAGTACTTGGAACACGTTGTATAGGTACCTAATAATATTGGCAATCAAACATTCGAGTGAGCACATGGCAATGGAATTTTAGAACGCGCCGGTACAAAATGTAGGATATATATATATATATATATTTGTACGTATCGAACGAATGCGAGAGGCCAACATGGAAATAGCCGCGCAAATCCGCGAACTGGACAGCGTCGATTAACACAAGATCGTTTTGCTTTATTTGTTTTTCGTTTATCTGCTTTCGAGCACGATAAAAGCGCATCGGCGCGGATTCGTATGGCTACCCTTTGACAATGCCAGTCGAATCAATCGCAAATTGCTTTCTCTGTGCCGCACTACCGTCAATTCGGCAGTACATGTCGCGCCACCGCGTCGTATATACGTAGCATGTCGTACCAAAATTTTATAGGATTCGTATTATTCGGCGGTATAAACAAAAAAATTCACCGCACGGGCCAAGCATATGTGTCTCAAATTTTAATAACGAAATCATTACTGGCCAGATTCGAGTGTCCGCTGAATCGAATTACAGAGGCATAAACGCGAGATGAGAATTTGATAAACACTTTCGAGAGTCTCCTTGCGCGATTATCCTGCCGAGAGTGATCCTTCCTCGTGTAACGAGGCAACCACTAACGCATCGCCTAACCTGTATATGTACGTGGTATATTATGTGTTATGCATACATGCATGATTCATGTACGTATGTTGAAGCACAAGTGGTATAGCACGTGCGTGTGTATATTCCTGATCTCTCCGCGGACGACGTCAGCTTACAAATTGCCAAACTTCTTACGAGAGCTTGTTCAAAAGGTTGAGAAGGGAAAGCAGTGCCAGCGGCAGGATGAAAGGACGGAGAGAGGAGGCACTTGTACGATCCAATATCCGACAAATCTGGTCTCGCGCACGGGTCAAATTTCTCTTACAATACAAACGAACGAAATACTATTCGTAAACTGCACTTGGTATTTCATATCGATTCTACTCGCGAATGAAATTATATAGGACTAAATTACATTAGAGTGAAATAAACAAATCCGCGTAAACATCGAAAATTACATTTCCCATCTTTTTAGAAAATGTTAAAAATTTACCATGTATTTAGAAAAAAATATTAAAAGCTTGTTAAATAAATTCAACTTTGGCATTAACGTTCGTGACCTAAATAAAAAGTTTTACGTATAAAAATTAATTTTTAATTAAGAATATGTATAAACGAAATGTATATTCTTTTTTTAAGTATATATATTTCAAAATCCTAAAATAGTTAAATTTATATTTTTATTATTATTGCACGTTAAATAAAATCGGATAATAATCTTTTTCCATTTTCTTCGTACTTTGATACTTTCGCCTGCGCGAAATATAAATTTTAGTAGGCACAGTAGTGTCTACCATATCCTATGTATGTAAAATGGCGGAGTAGATGTATACGAATAGCGTATATTCTGCGCAATGTAACACGTAGCGCGGAAGAAAACAGCTTAAGGCCCTTTCCGCGCCTTTAAGGGTAGAAGATTCTACATTAGGGGACTGTACGCTATCAGTCTCACCCTTATTCTACCTTATGACTTTATCCAATTCCCATGAATTCTCCCTCGTTCTCTGCAAAGCAGTCGCGTCTCTTCTCTGCGCGGACTTTGTTCAGAGAGATCCTCAGCGTGCAAAAGTGCGTTACACGCGTTGAATAAGAAACAAGAGGACCGAAGATTACAGTCGCGAGTAACGAAAACAAACGACCGTACTTTTCGCTGGAAACAGACTGGGGACAAAGTTACAAATTATTATCGTAAGTCAAAGGAAAATTTAAGGATCTGCAACCGATTTAGGCTCTGTTAGGCAGGAATGATGTAGAGATCCTTAAATAAGAGACTGAATACACCATACGTTTGGTTCACTGTCTTTAAAGATCTGCTTGAGATAAAATAAAATAGATCATGTAAGATAGAATGAGATATCCATGCATATCAGTCTATCTTATGCATCCATCTCGTTCTATCTTAAGCAGATCCTAAAAAATATCGTGGGCCAATCAGAAGTTGCTCAGTAAATAAGCTGGCATTATTTGTCGTCATTTTGACGTTAAAAACGTCATCAAAATGATGATAAATAACGTCAGTCTCTCAGGATGTCCAAATGGTGTCCAATCTCTTACTTAAAGATTTCTAGAACGACCTTCATGCGTTTACGACTTTCGGACTTTTTCTCTAGAGAGAGGGAGTCCTCCACCTCGTTTCGGTCCTTTTCCTTCCCTTACCTTTTTCTCCCGCAAGTTCGCTCACCGCAAACCTATAAATTCCGACGGTAAGACGCATAAATCAGACGTGCGTGTGCGTGTGCGTATATATGGCCGCGGGCGATCGGTTGAGCGATTAGAATTCCGGACACGACAAGGGACCTTTCGCGCTGCAAATATAAGATCGAACGTAATCACAATGCGGAAGGTCCGAAACCCCGAGAAGGTAGCAATCAACGCGTACTCCGGATAAATAATCCATCAAGTCCTTCAATGACGCGTCCTTTCATCGGCACTTTCTCTCTTTCTCCCTCTTCCTCTCGCTCCTTTTCTCTCTCCAGAATTTTGTGAAAAAAACCGAAGGGGGACAACGGTCAGTTTGACTGGCCCGAATATGCATCGCGCGTTCCACAGGGTGTCCCAAATCGCCTCAACTGTCCACCGATGGGAACTACTCGGAAATGATCGATGCTCGACCGATATTGGATAGCGACATATGGAGTGGCGTATCCAGCCAGCTTGCGAGCCATAATAGGTGACGGTGAAAGGTTTTTCGCGCGCTAGAAATATCACACGGATCGGATGTTAGTTCAGGATCCCTACCTAATGATCCACCGGTAAAGAGAAACGCACTCGTAAACATCTGCGCAAATCTTCGAGTCACATTTTTAAATTAAATGAGTTTACAAGATATTCTCAACATGTACAGCACGGGCTAATAAATATGATAGCTATGACGCGTATAAGACGTTGAAAAAAGAAACAGTAACATCCTATAATAAAATAAACATAAATTAAGACAGCTTTTTAGCGTAGATAACAAATGAGTATTTCAAAAATAAAATTTTATAATACGAAATTATAGTTACAAAATTTAAACAATTTAATTAAACCGAATTATAAATTAGAGTATTATATTAGAGTATTATATTAGAGTATTATTTTTTTTTCTTTTTAAAGGATAATACGAGAATAATTATGCTAGACTTATGTGTTATTCTTTTTGAAGAATAATGTGAAAGTTAAAAGCACGGTAAAATACAGTATCAAGTTGCGTAAATAAAAGATACAGCGTAGCAGCCACTCAAGAGTAACAGATGGATCTCAAAGTGAAGAACAAGCAGAACAAAAAACGGCAAGGGGGCGCGTGAACAAAGTAATGAGGGTCGTCTCGAGCCTTGTTCTCACCCTCGTGGCTCTTAATCAATTATTTTTCAAATCGACCGTCCCCACGCGCGACTCGCGTCTTCATCCCGTTAAAAACGATTCCTTTTAAAAAATTAATCTAGTGTCCTTTGTTTAACGTACTTCTCGAGCGCCACTTTTTCCTCCCTCACTATAAGGGAAGGTAAGTAGGTCGGTGATGCACAGGCGGGTAAGGGCTGTCAGATCGACGGATCGAGAGGCAGAGGAGAAGGACAACAGGACGCGAGGGTGGACGGTAGAAGGAAAGGGCGTGGTACGATTTAATTCGACGAAAGAAAATCGATCGATGCAATTTCGCGTGGATTAGGATCGAACGGCGCGACGTACCCTCTGCCGCGATAGGCTTCATTAGACGCTGAGATTAAACAAATTGCGCACGAGAGCGTTGAAATGAAAAACCGGAATGATCTGTCTGATGGCGCTCCTGCTCGACGGGGTCTGTCCGTACGTCCTCATAAGTCTTCACGACACGTATTAAGAAATTTCACATCGCACGTTTAACGTCGTCATCGGGATAACTCAGTTACCGTTAATCCCGCGTATAAAATGAACTCTGTCACGGGAATCCCGCGGCGGTACAGACATTTCGAAACTGAGTCGTTGCAAATCCTCGACCGCGTGAAATTCGTGTAGTAGGAAAAACGTCAAATAGGTTTATTACGCGCCGTGAATGTTTATTCCAAATAATCCCCGGCGATTGACTCAGACAAATATTTGCACGCCGCTCGACTCGGCCGAGAAAGGGCAGCGAAACCGAACAACAAATAATTGGAAAACAAATTAACGTTTGATGGAAAACGAAAAAGACTCGAACAAGATTGTTTTGTCATTATCGTCGCCATCGTTGAGCGAAAGAGCGTTTTGTTAGGGTCCTTCCTTTTCGCCTATCAATTCCCGCGCTCCTCTCATCGAACCGACGCACTCGCTGTCCGCCAGCGCGAGAGGAACGTAAGGGTTCCCCAGTACATCGAATTCTTCAGTCGTTAGGCGCAGAGGCTGTAATTGACGTGGTCGAATAATGGAGTGCTGCCGATGTGTACAAAGAGCAGTGGAGAAGGGGTGACTTAAAAATGAGATAGATAAATAGATAGAGATAGAGAGAAAGAAAGAAGAGAGAGACACGTGGACGAAACGTGTTGAAGGGTATGTTGGTTGGCCAGGAGCAAAGTTCCTTGCGATCCAAAAGGGAGGCAGAACGTTTTTATCCCGTTTCGAACCCCTCTGTCTGATCAGGAAAGCCTCTCACGACACGAGTGATTTATTCCCTCCATTTCTGGGGATTATTTTATATATCCAGAGCTCTCCCTCCCCCTCTCTCACTCTCTCTTTCTCTCTCCAGAGTACACACACCGCCGGTCGTCGCTTACAAGACTCCCGCCCGACGAAATCACCCATCGATACGTCGAAGTTCCCTCGACCTATCCGCGGTTTTGTCGGGGGAAAAAAAATTCCGCGAACTCCTGACGCAGCGAGCCCGCGGTTCATGTTCGTGTCGACAAAATGGGGACGCGTTTATTAACCCTTATCGGGTTGTCCATCACTGTGTCAATGGACACGCTATGTAAGAAAATGAGCGTGTAACAGCGACGTGAAGATCATTTCCCAACATAATTCACTATCATAAAAAAACAAACTAGTTCTCCATGTACGATGATATAAAGATTTTTAGGAGAGTCAATTTAATTAAAGATGTGAAGATTGCATGTTGATAAAATGACGCGAGGATTGTTAAGACAGATTTAACGTATGAAATAGATACAATATGCTTTAAAGATCCTATAACAGAATATGTTTTCCAGCAAGATATACAAATAATGCAGTATAACACAGTAATCATTGTTTCTTGTTGTTTGTTAATGTTGAAGATGAAATAATCAATGTGTTACACTGTGTTTCTTACTGGAAACCACAAATTGTTTTATAGTCAGAAGCGATTTTGTCAAAATACTATGAGAGAAAAAGTAAGTACATATACTTTTTCTCTGTACATATACTATCTCACTTTAACTTATACTGTCTCATTCCATAACTTTAATTAACCCTCTGCCAACAAATTTTAACTGTTTCGCCAATAATAGGGGTCTTTGAAAAAGCAAATTTTTTATTTTTCTGGATTATTAAAAAGAAAATTTTAAAAAATTCTGATATACAATATTTACTTGTCAAAATATACCTACTTAACGAGTAATATTAAGGCCCAATTTCACAATTCACGATTTATTCTTAATCGAAGGTCAACTTGTTTCTCATCTTTTTCCAATTCTAGAATTGGAAAGGGCTAATTAATAAGTTGAACCTCGATTAAGAGGTTCCGTGAGTTGTGAAACTGGACCTAAGTGAAAATGTACCAAGAAATGATCAACATAAATAAGTGAAGATTGTGAAGAAGGTCATTCAGTCAAGACAGTTCTTAATGCCTAATAATATTTTTGTCTATTAAAATATATTCACAACCAATTGATGGTGCCTTTAAAGACTCTAATTGCTGGAGGACAGTTAAGAGTATAGGGTCACACAAGAACAAGCTAGAGAGAGATAAATAAATTACATATATATGTATAATATATTAGCAAAGTATCTTTTAAGACCGCAACATGAATATACAACAAATATAAAATAAAGGTCCTAAACGATTAAATTTAATTTTTAACTTTAAAGTCTTGAAACACAATTCTAATAAAATTGGAGTAGTAATATCACAAATTGACAGGCAATTTAATAATATTGATCAGACATGTTAAAAAGATCTTGATAACCTGATGCTGGTAATACATATGTATGTATATGTATACAAGGAGAAAGTCTGTATACTTTTCTTTCTCATAGAATTTTTACAAAATCGGTCGTGGTCAGACTCTACTATAAGGTTTCTAGTCTGCACCGAATATATCGGATAATTCGCGTCGTAGATTTTTTTTACGCGACTTTCGCGGGACTTGCAGTTTCGCACTCAGCCACGCGAAATGGGATCGAGATTTTTCGCAGGAGAGGACGACTGCGCCATGACGGTGCCATAAGTCCTGAGATTTGAGAGATACCGGTGGCTGGTTCCGGTAAATCACCAGCGATCACTCAAAAGATTCCGCGAGATAAGAAGTGTGCAAGGCGTATCCCTGTGCTGTCTCGCCAACGCGATTTCTTTCGCTTCATTTCTATCTTTGGCGCGAAACCTCGACCGGGTGACCGACGTGGTCGGAGATTATAAACGACAAGGCAAAAAATAAGCGAGAGCGCAATGTCGCGGAATCAACATCGTTGAATTAACGATGGACGCATGTCTCACCGGCGAGAAGTGGCGTTTGATGGATTCTTCCCGGTCAAGGCGCGCACGTGCCGCAATATCTACTATTTCGTTATCCCGGTTGTATCTGATTATCGTTCACCGACTTTCGCGACATGACATACCGCGCAAACTATAAATCTTGCGGTGCGAAAAGGCCGTGCGTTGCATTGCTGGACAGAGACGATATTGCGACGCGTTGAGTGTCCTCGTCGTTGAGAACGCGAGCTTTCTCGATGTAAGGGGACACTTGAATGAAACTCGAATGAAATACTGCTACTCGTAAATCAATCTCGCTAGTTCCATAATGTTACATGTGACTATGCGTACCGTTAACCTATTGCGAGGACAGTTATCCTCTTTCGAAATCGAAAAAAAAAAAACGCTAGCTCGAAAATAGTTCAGTAATGTGTTAACAATTTTTAGTTCAGTATTATTCTCCATCTATTTGAACCATATCAATTCAGTGAGATTCATCTGATTCAATTCATCTGATAATAAAACATTAAGTTATGTTTTTAATACAGTGTATATGATGCAGGAAATAATTTACTTAATCTATAATTCTCTCTCTATACGAAACGACTTTGCTCAAGTATCTAAATATTATAGCTAAATATATAGATATAAAAATAATTTTATTGGACCATCAAAATAATTTTATAGGAATCTCAAATATGAGCAATGCTGCAAAATATTTCAGCAACCAGTCTTGCATAATTATTTTGATGATCCAACAAAATTATTTTCAAATTTGTATTTAGCTAAAATTTTAGATACTTGAGCAAAACCATTCTTTTCTAAATGATTTTACTGAAATATCTAAAAAATTAGCTATACAGATCTAAAAATAATTTTGGAACTATCAAAAATAATTATGTGGGACGCTCAAGCGTAATAAATAATGCTGCCAAAAGTTTTGACATTCTAGCAACTAACTTGAGCGTTCTAAATAAATTATTTTGATAGTTTAACAAAATTATTTTCAGATTTATATCTCGTTAAATTTTTGGCTATTTTAATAGAATTGTTTTTCCTGTGTTTTTTTATATCTTAATAATTTAGAGAAAATCACCCATAAAAAAACAGCCACTGTAACGCCACGATGAATCATCTTTTTACAAATAAGTATACAAATTACGTAATTATTATAGAACTAAATTACGATATTATTATTTATTCTTTCTTCGCTATGTCTTCCGACAAATTCTAAAGAAACGTTTCTCGTAATTCAAAACGAGATGCAACAAAACGGCGTGGTTCCCGCCCCAATAATGTCTACGACGACAAAAAGCGACAATGCGAGCTAAGTGATCGCGAGACCGTTCCGACCATTATAGTGTAAAGTGCCGGGAAATGACGTCGCTGTGCATGCACGCAAGACATCGGCGTATTCATGACGTTCATAGGAAGGAAGCGACGCGTCCCGGATCGAAGCGAAAAAGAGGGCGACTAGCAACAAATCATCCGATATCTTGGAAGCCATGCGCGCTCTACACCGGCTTCGAGCGAACCCTTCAAAGAGAGAGAGAGAGAGAGAGAGAGAGAGTGCTTGGGTGTAAGAACTTTTCTTATTTACGAGCGAGCTTATTTCCTCGGGCTGCTGCATATGGATATCAGGTCGGCAATGCCTGTGCCGCGAGGATGCGAGGACGAAGCGCGTGCAACTTTAATGGCGGAGCTTCCAGGCCCTTCCGCGTCACTGGTCGATTCGTTCCTCCTGGAGGGCCGCTTATTTGAAAACTCACGAGGGAACGTACCCGCCGCATATATATATATATATATATGTAGCATAAAAAAATTTATATATATATTTGTATGTATAATATAACATATAATGTATATATATATATATATATATATATATTAGGTGTTGGAATTAATTCGTAGCGTTTTTTAATGAAAGAATGTTATTTATTTCACATGAGCATTAAAAAATACATTAATGAAAGTACTTCCCATCACTTGTAAAACGCTACGAATTAATTCCAACACCTAATACATATCGTATATAATATACACAATGTAATTGATCAGACTTCGCGTGACCTATAAACAGATCATCTGTTCATCTTCTGGCGACCGAATGATAAATCCAATAGTGTCTCACTCGTGTGATTCACGTTCGTGGCTTTGTTTCGACAGGAACTTATTCTTTTAACATTTAATATATACATGGTACATATAATATCTGTCACAAGATGTCTTAGACTTTGCATGATACCCGTTAACAGCAGATTCCCGAGATCATTCTTAGACAAAAATCCTAAATAAAAATCAAAATATTGAGACTGCAATAGTTTTTTAAATTAGAAAGATTTAAAATTAATGAATTAAAGTAGCAAGTGTGTTTAGAAGAATAAAAGAAAATAGAATTGGTGCGTGAAAATTCATTATTATGTAATGTATCATGCCTGGACAAATTTCGGATAGTTTAATTATACTATAATTTCAAAAAAATCCTTCTCATTTAAAAATAACTTTTCTCAAGATTTTGGGATATTCGTCCAAAAATGATCTCAGGAATCTGCTGTTAACGGGTATCATGCAAAGTCTAAGACATCTTGTGACAGATATTATATGTATGTACCATGTATATATTAAATGTTAAAAGAATAAGTTCCTGTCGAAACAAAGCCACGAACGTGAATCACACGAGTGAGACACTACTGGATTTATCATTCGGTCGCCAGAAGATGAACAGACGATTTCGCACGGTTGGAAGGGTGCTGGTTGAGGATCGCAAGAAAAAAAACGTCCTGACATAATTTGCAAAGAGATTTCATAAAAGAGAGCAACGGTGAAAACGGCGTCTTATTTTTTACGGCCAGTTTCCCGCGGACAGTTTTCGGGAAATTTTAACGCGACGTTGCTCGTTGCTTAAGACACTGTTAAACCACCTCACAGTACACTTATTTTTACGACTCAGACTTCCCCTTGCGCAACCGTGAAAACTTTGCGCTCTTTCGTCCAAAAGTCGTCCAATAAAGTCGAGCTACATATTTTAAGGTACTGTTTCCCCGTACTGGCGAAATCGTGCTTAAGGAAATTAACCTCCGTGAAAAAGCCGAAGAGAATTTTTGTCAAGCATGTCATATTCACTTGCCAAAATGAAAATCATATTTCGTAAGGCAACGACTCTTACCGAATGTCTGCTCCCTAATTAGGAAGAAGGTTTTGACATGGAAAGGACGACTCGAAAGTACGAGAACACGAGATCAGAAGCGTCTCGCGCCTGATTACAGTTCTCAAAGTTCGAGCAAAATGTTGGTGAGGTCATTCGAGTCGTTAGCTATCGTTGCTTCTGTAGCTAAATCAACTATGACGCAAAGGTATCTTATTGGTAAATGCAATTGGATACATCTCTCATCATCTCGATCCTATTTAAAAGAATTTTTCTCCACCGAGATAATTACAAAAAAAATTCTTCATTTATTTATAAATTATGCGTATTATTTTTCCTCTTATAAGATTTTTACATTTTACTTTTCTACTTGTGAGTTCTTTATTAAAAAAAAAAAAATCGAAAAATAAAGTTGAACACCATATCCTGTACTTTTACCATCTTCTTGCTCCTCAATTAATTTCCATCAGCTGCTATCGACACAAAACGGAGAAACTATCGAATTGATCGAGTGCAAACGTCGAGAACTACAGATTGATCTCCTTAGAAGGACTAGAAATTCGTTTCACGGTTAGCAATGGACAAGATTTGTTTGACTTTTGGCAGAAATCCCCAATCGTTCTCGGACAGGAAAGGAACGGCCCGTTCGTCGACCCGCCGAAATTGGATGCAGGATTTGCTCGTGAAATCAAAAGACATCGTCACGCGTTACGAACCGGAGCAAAGAGAGCAAAAAAAGAGAGAAAGGATATCAAACTTTGGACGTAAGAGAAAGGAGCAATCTGTATAACAGGCAGGATCCCTTCCCTCATTTTTTTCGATTCCGTAGACGGGCGCAACTTGTCATACATGGCGAATATTGGAGACAAACAAAAAGAGGGGGGCATCGAAACGGCTTTCGTCGGCTCTTTATTATCATATAGATTGTGTGATCGATAACTCATTGCCTCGGTACGCACTATGGTTATCGTTCTTTCAATGTGAATAACGAGAAAAGCTTGCGATAAACTATGTAAAAATATCGTCTAAGTATAAAAATATGTATATCTTACGAAAAAAAATTTGCGGCCAACTTTGTATTAAAGACATTAATAATTCAAGAAATAATTTATTAACATGTTGCGACACTCATGTCATTTTTAGATGTAAGTACATAGATGTAAGTAGATGTTTTTCGATTGTAATTTTTAGATAGAAATTAAACAATTTTATATATTATATATATAGAACCAGAAAAATATTTAATCGTAACATAATTACTCGATGGTCGATAGAAGTATTTAATTAATTGCGTGGACGATGGATCACAAATATTGACTCGATGGTTATTAATTGAAAAGAGGATTTCTCATGTCGAAATAACGATATTGGTGTCAATATTGTTTACTGCAAAAATGTTGAAATATCCCAACTAAATGTGCTAGAAAAATGTTATCGTCATACTAACATTTAATGCGTTAGACAAAGTGCAGGTAACTAATCAAGGAGTACAGAGAATGAAGCGTAAGATATAAGCGCAAGATTAAATTCTTTTCCTACATAATTTTACATAAGTAGCCAGCTAAATCCTTGCACAATCCTCGAATAAAATTTCTGCAAGGTTGCAAACTAATCCTCTCATCCTCGAATTATTTCCAAATGCTAAAAATATATTACGTGCATAGTGTATGTTAATCTAATAGTCTCTCTAATAGTCTCTCTAATTTTCCATTTAATTATTCTTTATCTCTTATCTTTCATTTTTAATATATATATATATATATATATATATATATATATATATATATATGTATATATATTTAACTCGAAAATAGTTACCTGGGTGATTTTCACATTCCAGAAGCAAGGAAATGATATTCAGTCTCTCACAGTTTCCTTAATTAATGGAGAACCTATTTTTAAATATTTTCTTACATTAAAAAAATATTAAATAAATTTACATACATAATAATATCTAATATTGATAAATTATAGAACAATCAATAATATACAAAATGTAATCATAATAGTGATTTTTAATTGGGGTGTAAAAATCATTCCCAGGATAATCATTTACACATACAAAAAAAAATTAGTGACTATTTCCCAGGGTAATAACAAAATATTAATATTTAATAATTAATATTTAACGTAACGATTGATTACTTAAAAAGTTAATTGTAAGTATTTAATAGTTCTACGTATATCGTAACGTTGTAAGTGCACAACTTGAAAAAAAAAAGTAAAGGAAGACACGAAGGGTGTATTCAAGTGGACTATATCACAGGGATTAATCACAGTGCATCTTCGATATAGAAACAAATGCCTTTTAATCTCGCAAACGTTGCTACCGCTCGTTCAGCGGCGCACTTATGTACGTTTACATGCGCGCTATCTAACGGTATCGCCATCCGCGGGCATGTTAGGGGAAGAAAGAAACGAGGTAGCCTGAGGGTAGCGACGGCAGGGCGGCATGTAAGAGCTGCTCCCCCGACGTGTAAGGTACGAGTGTAAGGCTCTTAAATGGTTATTGGATTGAGACTCCGCACGAACGAGCTGGAAGTTACTTGGCGATATCCTGTCGCGGTAGGATAGGTCCTCGGTGAAGTAGAGGGGAGAGGAAAAGCGGGCATATAAAAGAACGACTCGCCGACCTCGGGGTACAGGGGATACATAGGTACAGGGGATGAGAGGAGATAGAGAGAGGGGTTGAGAAGAGCATCGAATGCGGCCGGTTATGTGAGAATTTGTAAACGCTGGATGCAGTCGCTACCGCGCTAAGTCGAACGATCAAGTTTTCTTAGCGCTTTATTGCGTCGCGATGTCGCTTCATCGCTAAACAGCATGTTAAATATTTAGGCTCGTATTTTCATTCGGCATGACAAAAGTGGCCATACAACTCTTCTTTATTGCACGGCGTTGAATGCATAAAAATTGAGATCACACAAAATATATTTTAAATGAAGAACATAAAGCTCTAAATTTCAAATATATTTATATTGGATAAAAATTAATACTAATATAATATAAATTTATATATGTATAAATACTTGTAAATATATATTACAGAGTGATTTCGTTTCATCATCTCAACTAAATGATAGCTATAATACGATAAAAGCGGAACGTATAACGAAATTTCGGATATCTATCACAGTAAGTACTCTCGTTCGATGTAACTACGTATCATTGTCCTCCATTATTTCTCCTCTTGTCGCTTTCCGTTATTTCCGTTCTTTGTGACAAATGCGTGCTGCTCATTAATGAGTTTTTTCACGCGGTCGTAATCGAGAAAGGTACCCCTTCAAAGTACCAAAACGTCGCCGCAATCAGATACCATTTCTGTCAGAAAAGGAGGACGATCTCATTGTGCAGCTACGTCATTGTGAGGCAGCGGAAATATTCGTAACCCGGGTAATATCTGCGAATGTATCTGCCAAGCCGGATCGCGAAAATATCGCGAAAGTCGACGTACGTACATACGTTTACCGTGACTACGAAAATATAACAAGACAAATCGCTTTATTTTGCACGCGGAATCTCTGTTTTTTTGTTTACGTATACGAGTACACTTTACTCGCGATGATCTGATTATGTGAGTGATTAAATCAAAATTGCGAAACAGTGAATTGCAATATGCGATGAGCTTACGATTGTTATGTAAATCAACGAGAAAGCAATAAAATGAAATGCAAAAAGTGATACATACATTTATAGGATAAAAAATGTAATATCTTCAACAAAACTGTTTAATTGGACATTTTTTAAACAGCAATTACATATTTTGTTTACGAAACAAACAATTTGTTTCAGCTCGATATACGTTTCATTAGCTTTTTAAATAACAAAACTATTAATAACAACTAAACCGTTTAGTTGAAATATAAACAAATATTTTAGTCAGATACATTTTAACCAAACATTTTTGATCGATTTTAAGTTTCATAGAATAAAACAGTGTAACCTAGGAAAAATGTTTTGTTCTATGAATTAAAATTTTACTGTAACAACAAAATATTGAGTTAAAATGTATCGAACAAAAACATTTAGTTATACCAACTAAACTAACTGTTTAATTGGTATAAACAAACATTTTTTTACTATTTATAAAAAGTTGAAAAGTTATTGAGATGCACTGAATTTTTTATTATATAAATAAAATGTTTAAGTGCTGTTAAAAATATACTGGTTTTGCTGAAGGTATTAAATATTTTTTCCCAGTGTACGATCGCTATTCAACACGCGACATGAATTCACCACACGCGTCGTTATACTATTGCGGGCGTCGATTACCCGGAGTAATCGCAATCGCGAACCATTTCGAATGTAAACGCAGAGTCTCATGACGATCGTTAGTTAGTTACCGCTGGCCCACCCACTTTCTTCGAAACATCCGAATGCGACGTGTGTTAGTACCTACATGCGCTCTAACAGCAGCAACAAGCTTCCGCAGCAAACTGTTACCGATATTACTCCAGCACTTAGTTACCAATTTACTCGGTCCGAGACTAGTTGCGAAAGCAGTTTCGACGATCCACGTACGTTTACATGTAAATCCGGATGTAAACCGAGGGTCATGCCCAGTTATTGCCTCGGCGATCCCAACTCCCAAAGTATCGCCGTTCAGGGTACGTTTTTAGAACCTCGTTATCGTTTAAACTGTCTTAATAACAGTGATTAAAATTTACTTTGGTCAAAAATATGCTCTTGTTTCTGAAAGATGAGCAATTCGAGCTTCCATTATATTCGTTTCAGTAATTCCAATTCTTGCAATGGTTTTATAGAAATTAGTTCAGAAAGTGCTACAGTCGAGTATAGCATTTTTCTAATATCATGAATGAAAAAACGCAAGGAATTTATAAAAATTTATTCATTAATAAAATTTCGTGAATTAATTGTACGGTCTCATTTTAATACCAACAAAAAAAATAAAAACGTATTTAATTCTTTATAATCCCATGGATCAGTAAATAATCAGTAAAATAAGAAAATATTATTTGCATTATTTATTATTTATTATTTATTATTTTATGGAATAACAGAAAGTAAGAGACAAAAATATAATAATAATCAAATATAATAATGATCAAAAAATATGAATATTTGTACCGCTTATTTGTGTATTAACATGCAGATCTCACGTGGATATTCCCTTGCAGCTATAAAAGTTAATGGAAAAATTTTCATTTCATGATTCTAATCATAGTTTATGCGTAGATGCGCTCCGCATACAAAACAGGAATAGACATTGCGCTTATCTCATTTTACCATTATTTAAATCCCAAACGCATGCCATCTTAACACGTTACAAATTACCCAAGATGGAGAAGGAACTCCATTCGCGCCATTGTACAACGAGCGATCTCAATCCGCGAGGAATCGGAGAAAGACGCGGTAAACTTACGCCGAAACTTTCCGCCGAGAATCACGAGCTCGCCAATTAATTCGAGTGGCGTGGCGCAATTAATTTGTTTCGAGCTGCGGATGCCGCTCGTAAAACGTGCAGATAAAATTAATGAAACGGGGTACGCGGGAAGGGGATAACCGCCGCTGCCGCCGCCGTCGCGGTTACTAAAGAGAAACCAGAGCAAAGAGATAGCGAGAGAATAGAGAAAATTATGACTGTACGAAAAACGGAAACGCGATGGAGTGAAACTGAACGGACTAAAGACAAATACATCCGTAAATAATATGGAAACATAGGTGAGAAAGATGAGTCTATAAAAATTATATTTTATAGAAAATTTGAAATATCTCCATTGCTGAAAGAATTATTCATTTATTGGACAATAGAGGATCGATTTCAATAAAAGAAAAATGAGTATTTTATTCTTTAAATTTATTCTTTAAAGCGATCCAATCCTAATTAATACTCTTTACATGCAAAATTACGAAACTGACAAAAAGTATGTCCTCGAGCCAAAAGAAGACGAACGATCCTTCCTCTCTACGTCTGGTTTAAGAGGCGTTCCCCGAGATTTCTGAGGAAACTCGATGAAATCTCTTTTGTTTCTCGGCGACGAGAGAATAGGGATGGGTGAAAAAGAAGCGAAGTAGGGACAAGCAGCGCGGGTCGGGGTTCGCATTTACTCTGATCGTACCTTGAAGCGCAGCGAGTAAACGATCCAATTAAATTTCGCGCTATTGTAATCCGAATGGGCCAAGTTGTATTGCATAAATAAATTCATAACGTTATATCTCTCCGCCTTTCCGCCGCGAGTCTCGCTTCCTTTGTCTCCGGCGCGCAATTTGCCCTCCTTCTCCCCTTGACACAAGGGTGCTCGCCCCCGCAATTTATTTATCTCTGCACTCTCTCTCTCTCTCTCTCTCTCTCTCTCTCTCTCTCCCACGGGACCTGGGGACAGCTCTTCGAATGTTTAGTTCTCGAGTGAAGGGTTGTCAGTCTGTCAAAAGACATCGCCTACCCGAGTGCGGAAGAAATATCGTGTCGACGATAACGAGGATATTAAGATCTGGTAAGATGGTTTCGCGAATATAAATCGCATGGCGGACCAATTAAAGGGAGAAACCGAATTGTTATAAAAAGGGAGAATGCGATGTATTACAAAATTTTCATCGACCCGATAATTTTTATCTCATATTCGATAATAATTCTCTTACTTTTGATTTTTAATCTTAAAAAAATATATTAGGTGTTGGAATTAATTCGTAGCGTTTTACAAGTGATGGAAAGTACTTTCATTAATGTATTTTTTAATGCTCATGTGAAATAAATAACATTCTTTCATTAAAAACGCAACGAATTAATTCCAACACCTAATACGTAATTTAATACAATAGAGCAGAATTTTTCAACCGGTATGATGCAAAGAGTTTTTTTGTAAATATGCCACGAAAATTTTATAGAAGATAAGAATTGCAAACATTTAAAAATAAATAAAAAAAGTGGAGTAAACAATATTTTTTAAGGGGCAAAATAAAAAATATTTAAAAAATTGTAAAGATAATCTAATCGTATTTGTGAAAATTGCCTAAATTATAAATTATTTTCATGTTAACTAAGATGATATCATCACTGTCATAAAATCAATTTTATCAAAATAAAATAAAAACTAAAACTTTAAACTTTTACTGCTTATTTCTGAATGTGTTGGTGATATTTGATAAGAGATCTATGCTGAACTTTAAAGCATACTGCACCTAATATGATATATCTCAATAAATTTGGCTCGACAAATTATTTAATTAATTGAAAAAGGTTGAGAAATGCTGCAATAGATAGTACATGCACAAAATCCAATAAATGAAAGATAAAATAAGACTCAATACTTCTAATGTGTATATACACAAAAAAGAAAATTATGAAGAACAATCTGGCTTGGTTTTTTCTAGCTTAGACTCAACTTCAGTTAACCTAATATTGATACAAAAATTATATTTTTTAGTTATGATTAATCATTAAATAGTTTGTAGTGAGTAATTTTAAAAGTTACTCACATATTGTTTCTACAGAATCATCAATTTACGACCATAACTAGAAAAACACAATTTTTATATTATCAAGTTAAATTCAACCACAAATTAACAAACCACAAGGAAATGAAAAACCGAGCCTCTGAGTCCTGCATTGGAGAGTTATCACATTTCATGAAAGAGTATTTGAAAAAGATATTCTTTCGAACGGCGATTCGTAACCCGTTGCCCCCATTGTTTTAAATACTGCCTGACCTCTTAAGAGCAGCTAGAGAAAATTGAATCCGTTCCCGGGACAGTTATTTATGCAAAATACCCGCTCTTTATGTGATACACCATGACAAGACTAGGCCCGTATCCCGCCAATCCCGTGGGAGCTCGTTACCGGCTATCGTAATAGAACAAATATGTGTACTCGTGTACGTGGATATGTACACGTATTTATACGTGTGCGCGCGGGTACGCGATTAAACCGCCGGCGGTTGTTATTTTTTCGTTCAAGTACTGAGTAAAACCTCGCCGCGTTCAGCATGCAAATTTCATTTTAGCACCTTAAGTGCCTTCTCTTCTTGGACTGAAAAAAAAGGCGAAGAGGCGACGAAAAGAAAAAAACGCGGGAACGATCTCGCCGACATCTTGGCGACTTCGAAGCCTCCGGGGAGAGGCTGTCTGTGCTGGCTGCCTACCGCGGCGCAAATTATTTCCATCCCTAGGAGACAAGGTGGCGGAAACGCGGCAATATTACGCAGATGTGTCTCTCTACCTCATGTTAGAAAAATGGTCCTCGGCAAAGTATTCGTCACGACTAACATCGTCGTTGGGTTGTCGCGGGCGAAGCACGGCTCTTCGCGAAGGGTTGCTCGCCCGAAACATTTTCCACGTCTCCCTCACAGTGTAGATCGACGTTTCAGACCGAGCCTATCCCACTAACGTGAGTTGGTAGGTGGATCCTGGTGGATCAATAGCCTCTGTCTGGCCTCACCCTCTGCCGCCAGCCTCAGTGCCCTCATTCGCCGACAACTCAACTCCAAACTCATCCCCTCCCGCACCCTCCCACGCTTCCCACCTATCTGTCTCTCTTCTGGTGCTGTTCTCTCTGTTCCGCCACTGCGAGACCGCTTTTACCACCCCTATACGCATCCCATAGATACCGTACACATATACATCCAGACACACGTACAACCAGGGTTGCGACGGTGTGTGCGCGTTCGTGGCTTTATAACGGGGGTTGTGTACGCGGAGACGTATACTCTCATGCTCGAGACGAGTCTGTCTCTGTGTATAGATATGCGCGCGCGTGCACAACGTCCTGTATATATGTGTGCATGGAGGGTACACGTGAGTGCAAAGGGGCGGCCGCGCGCGGGGTGACCCATTTTTTAGCGTTTCACCTGTTTTGTCTTTCTACCCTTTTTACGCCAGAGCCCTACTTTGTTAATGGTCCCCACGCCGGCCGGTAGACGCCAGACGGTTTCTCCGATGCGAGAGTAATGGCCGTCGTCGTTTTTCATGCGCGCACTCGCTCGTACCTACACCAGGGTCGCGTCGCCGGCGGGCATTTGTAGACGAAGGCCCTCCGTAGATGAAAGTAGATACGGCGCGTACGCGACAGAAGTTTCGATTAACGATCCTCCAACGTCATCGGCCGGCTTCCGCCGGCGACACGCACCAGGTGCGCCGCGACGTAGAACGCGAGATGATAATAATCAAGAAGGTGAATTTCGAGAGATACGAGAGATATGTTTGGTAGAATAATTTCTCGAAAACGTGGATATATATGTATATATATATATAAGGATCAACGGGGAGTTTAGTAGTATTATTTCCTCCACGAGTACATGGATCGTCTTAATTGCATTATGATCCGCCTACTGCATCGTCAAGAGCAAGTATCACGTACATAAGTGATGCTTATGTTGATAAATACATGTAAGGTATAGCGGAAGTTTAATACTTTCTCTCGTAACAGATTCCTTGACGAAAGTTTGACGAAAGCCGCAATTGGGCACAAGTTTTTAAATATCTTAGTAATTAAACCACAAATTTTCAAATTCTGTTAAATTTAATATGAGAAAGAGGGAGAGAAAGTCAAAGTTAGTTTCGCTATTGAACTCTCAGCAACCAAGTTTCAGTTCGGCGTCTAATATTTGTATTTAAGGTAAATCGCGCGATATCTGATACATCCTGTATATATGACGATCTTCTCTCCGATCGACGTCGCTGCAGCGGAGCGAAATATCCCTCTATAAAGATTTTAGTGCGCGTAGCAAAGGTTGCGCTCGAAATTGAAGCGGAAGAAGAGACTGACGGAGCGGAGACGGACGGAGAGTCAGCTTCCAACCAGTTAAAGTTCTTTTTTGTCATGCGGATGCGAAGCCTTTCTGAGTAGACCGCCGAATCCCATGAGTCCGCAGTGACGATCAGATCGTAAAACTCAGTGTCGCGGTAATAACCACGGTAATAACTGGGCGCAATAACACATACTATCATACCGGAGATACTTGAACGCATGGCGTGTCGAACAAAGTGGAGGAAGGAAACGAGGATGCGGCGCGGGCCTCTATACCCTGTCAGAAACATCCCGTTTCCACGTCCCGGTTTTCGCGTTTTCTCTCATCGCTTACGTTTTCGCGTCAATGCTCACGTAACCCTCCCTTCCAGCCTCTCTCTCCTCCTCCTTCTCCTCCTCCTCCTTCCCGCCGACCTGTACATCGTGGCGCGGCGTTACGAAGAGAGATGACAACGAAATACGCCCGAGCGTATCCAAGACAATGAGCGGTGTCGGGCGTGCACGTACAGTAATACGAGGTTTCGTACACGTGCGCCGGAAGTGGGCAGATATCGTGCCCTACCACGTTAAACCGCTCTTGAAACATTGTTGTAAGGCTGAGTCTTGGGCAACTTGCCGAGAAACACTCGAGTTTCCCTTCGCTAATTCCGTGAGGCTATTAACCTCTTCTGCTATTTTTATTAGTTCTAAAATTTTTTAATCCTCTTTAGTAGACAGCTTTTTCTCGCGCAAGTTGAAAATTGTCACACACATGAATAAACATACTGTTTTATCAGATTGTTGGAAAGTTTAAGGGTATTGTCAATCTCTTACTTTATTATGTGTATGTTGACTGTTCACTCCAAAAAATATGGATTTAACATCGTGCGGTATTTGCATAATTCTCACCATGTTGGTACTAATATCAACAGCAATATGGTGTAAATTTAAAATTCACGTTTATATCTATGTACAACATGGAGTAGATTCAAAACACATAGTGTTAAATCTATGGTGAGAATTATATATAATACCACATAATATTAATCTTAATCTGGTATTCACGAGCCCAGTGAATTCAGACAGTTTCTTCAACTACGTTGTGAAAATTTATTTATAATAAATGTTTCTCACGACTTGATATAATGTTAAGTTACATAACCTTATTCCTTTTTTACCTTTAAAATAAAAAAAATCAATTAGCAAAGTTACATTCAATTTAAAGTAACACTCGATCCATACGAATACCAGTTATGAAAATTTTAAATACCGATTAAATACACCCATATTTTTTAAAGTGCGATTTAAAAATTCAAAATGTCTAGAGAGTCAAGATTTTAACCAAAATTAAGAGGATTATCATCGTTTTAAAATAAAAGCAGAAGAAACCTCAGAAAATGTTGCACATATTGGTTCATCTAAGCGAATCATTGTTAAATACCCTCCAAAAGGAATCCTATACAATTTTTACAATTATCTTATTAATAAAGAGATAGGAATATGCGGTGCATAATATGAAATTTGATGTATATAAGCGGCTTCGGAGTGAGATAGGTCCGGAGTGAGATTACGTTCTTGTCTTGATATTCTGGAATACAGTGGGACGGGATCCCCGAGTTCTCTATAACGTTACTCGGGTACCCATGGCGTTGCGTATTATGTATCACGTAGATACGCGGTATATGCACGCTTGGTATGCATTGGAAACCCAGTGCAACGGGTGCATTGTTACGATGGGGCGCAAGACGAAGGGCACGGGGAAACCGGGGGCATTGGCGATGACGGCGGTGGAGGCGGCGGAGATGGTGGTGGTGGTGGTGGTGGTGGTGGTGGTGGTGGTGGTGGTGGTGGCGGCGATGGCAGTGGTGATGATGGTGGCGGTGGCGGTTGAGGTTGGTTGTAACGGGTTAAAGCGAGAGTGGAGGGGTTTCGACGATGGAAGCGAGAGGGGAACGATCGGCTGGATTCCAATCAACATTTTACTGCCTGTAAAACTGCCCCATTTCGTAACATTGCTTCGTCGATGCCGACGCCCTTAAACTCAACGTAAGTTCCAGTCTATTACCGTGCTAGCCAGGATTACGCTCGCCACTACGTCGCGCTTTAAGTCGGACTACCGGAAATAGAATCCACGAATGATTTTTCAAAAGGCGCCAGGAACTGTTGTCGCTAACCCAACACACGCACGATACTCAACTCCGTAAAATCAATTCTAATAATACTGCGAGTCTATATCCCGGATACTTTGTAAAAGCGTTTCTCTCGAAGCAGAGTACAGTTTCCCTCGTTTGTTCTACGAAACGATATGCACTCTATGTCCGGAAGCAATCATCGATCTTAGATTATGAATTACGGTCAGATCATGAATATTAACAAAAAGCAATTGAGAAACTGTTCTAAATTCATAATGCAAAGTTATATCCAATTATTTGAATTATTTTTAATTCTTTCTATAGGTCACTTGCTCTTACTCAATATCGTTAATTTAACTAAAATAAAAAATTAATACATTTTCTTGAGTTAAATAATTTAACTCCAGAAAATATAATATATTAAATGATTTAAATTTCATTATTTACTAAGTGTATATATGTTAATATGAACATTGTTTAACTTTGAAACTAATCACAGAAATGAGTTACATTTTGACATATATAAAAATCACAAATAACAAAATGTTATTTTTTATTTTTATGTATGTCAAAATGTAACTCATTTCTGTGTGTTTTTAATCCAAGGGATTAGGTTACCATTACTTTGAACTATAACAATGCAAATAAAGAGAAGCCCTATTAAACAAAGAAGATAATCCAAATTCTGACAATAATGATTTTTTAAATCATTTATTATAATAATCTAATTTTATCATTGAGAAAAAGTTATTGCGTAAAAGTTATTACTATATTACTGTATATTACTAATAATCTCCATTGTATACTAAGAATCCCCCTCAATCTTGCTCTTTTTACTGTCAACGATGTTTTACGTATATTGTGTGCGATAGCACATACTATTCCAGAAAGTGTTTAACATCACGCTTCTTTCGAAATAACGACACGCGTATCCTCGCGGGAGCCATGCCATGGTCCACCATGAGGTCCGCAAGTAGACGATGGCTCGTTTCACTCAGTGCTTTTGCGAAAGATCCGTGATGGTGAAACCATCATCCTCCCTCGGCAACATACATTGTTCCAGTTATTGTGCCATTATCTCCAAGTCTCCTCACTCTCGCGTGCAGAGAACAGCAACCGAGGTGGACTAAAAAAAGTCTCTTAACCCCACCCCGAAAAACATAATTGACGGCAACACCATAAAGTCCCGGCATAAATTTCTGGCCCCGTGGATGCGGAAAGAGCGGTTATCCCACTATCATCTTCCTCGTCTGATCGACATGAATAATTTCGTATCAACACAGAGTTCGCGTGTTCCAGTAATTGACGATACGTCGAACATGAGATAAGTAACGGCCCAAGTAACGATTAAAATTTAATACGGAGCGATTAAGACATGTCCAAGAAACTTCGAATCGGCTATGCGAATCGCGAAGGATTAGCAGGATGCCTCGAATAATTCATGAAAATCGATCGAGACAATTTCAGAGAAATATTGTATGTTCGATCGAAGATGGGATTCGGGTGTTCGACCATTTTGTCGTCACCAGGAATTTGCAATCGCACTGAAAACGCGGTCGCACGATCCCTATACTAAGTTCACGGCCCTCGTTACGGTCCCCTTTACGGGCCGTACGTGCTTGGCAGCCCTTCACGTAAAACCTACACGCCGACATGTACGCGAAAATACGTCGGCGTTTACTATTTTAGATACACTATAGGAGGCGAGAGAGAGAGAGAGAGAGAGAGAGAGAGAGAGAGAGAGAGAGAGAGAGAGAGAGAGAGAGAGAGACGCCTTCACTAAACCGACAAGAAAGTCAGTACCCCGTGAGGGGTAATATATTTTTTATTGTTAATCTACGGTGATTTATGTCGGGGCGTCACCGTAACGTGTCTTTACCGCGCGTCATACCCTAGCCACACCTCGCTGTCCCTTTCCTCATCTTCTACTTTCTGTATTGACCTCAACAATAAAGAATGTACCTTGCAACCATCACCTACGTGCTGTATATTGGACGCCTGGATTGATAGATAAACTTTGGCAGAAGAAAAACGACAATTGTATTTTTGTTAAAGAAAGGATAATCGCAAAAAATGGTAAATGCTTCATGTATTCAAATTCCCAAGCTTAGATAGGAATCCTTCTTATTTTTTTCTTATAGGAATCTTATTTTTTTTTTTTACTAATTTTAAATAGAGTCTTATTGTAGTTTAAAGATATCTTTGTAAAAAGTGAGGGAAATTGTATTTTCGTTGAGGAAAAGAGGACCAGTAAATTTACTGAAGAATCTGAGAATAAGAAGATACACAATAGCCGCAAAATATCCAATATACCGACCTGGATTAGGAATCGTTCAGAAGATAGCTTCATGCCCAGACACGCGTAACGTAATCTTGCGGTCGCAGTTTTCTATCACCGGACGAAGATACTGCTTGGTCAGTAACAGGTGTAACCCCAACGCTTTGAATTCATGATGTATCATCGCGGTAAGAATTAGGTTGTTTGTAATATATCTCGTTATAGGATAAACACGGTAAATATAATCTATCATCGGTCTATCCTTTCCGACGTACGCTAACTCGCCATACCACCCTCCTCTTCTGACTTTAATAACAACGTGCGTTTTTTTTTTTACGATGATTACACGCGGCTTCTTATCGGAATATATGTTCCTTACCGTTAGCCCGGCTCTTTCTTTCTCATTTCTACGTTCCCGTAGAAAATCCGGGAAATCCAATCGGCGTCGCCGCTCTCGTTTTATGCGTCGCGACCTCAGGCAAAGGGGACGGGTAAGAGGTCGGTTGTTTGGAGGCAAAGGGGAGAAAACAGTAGGCAGCTTTACGAGAATCCGGGGGTGTAACTCCGGGCGTTTTGTACGTTTCTTACGTTCCGCGTAAAGTCTGCGCCACCGCTGCGCCAAGCAGTACGTCGAGATACGATTTTAATCCGCTAACAGCAGCGGCGCGATTCGTTTGCGTTCACTTGATTTACAAGCCGAGCGAACGGAGCGAGCGAGGAGAGCATAATATACGAGCTTGGTATGCACATAGGCGACCACTCGGAATAATAAGCCTGTCGAGAGTTATGCGACGTTAAGTAAGCATCCGTCATGACGATCGAATCGGCTATTACCGTTCGACAACATCTCGCCATCGTACGAGTACATCAGACGTTCTGTCTTTAAACGGTAAGCAGATGGACCAACGATGTAAAACGCGTTCGACGATAGGAATTCCGCGACACAAGCTCTACTTCGCCCCCACGACATAAAGCCGAGCCATTTTCCA
The DNA here is from genome assembly GCF_024713525.1 of Acromyrmex echinatior. Lineage (NCBI taxonomy): Eukaryota > Metazoa > Arthropoda > Insecta > Hymenoptera > Formicidae > Acromyrmex > Acromyrmex echinatior. The sequence continues at coordinate 3,651,122 of NC_141869.1, forward strand.
GTATTACGATAAATATGAAATTGCGATATTAGGAGTTATCCATTGCCCCGTATTTTATGCCCCGGCGATGGATCAGCCGCATAAAAGTGTAAACAAATTTGCATTTATATCTAAAAACTTTCAACGGAATGGTATATAATCCGTTTGATAGCATTTAGAATATGATCTTTGTGAAAAAAAAATAAGAAGCAATGTCAAAGAAACGTCATAAAGGATCAAAGATTGATCAAAGATTAAACCAGTTGGACAAAATGCACAATAAAGAACATTTTGTATTTGTATTAGAAACTACCCAGGTTCGTGTTAAAATTTTACATTAAATTTTTAATATATCCGAGTATTAATTTAACATAATAATTAATATAATTATTGTTATTTGAATATTTTATATTAAATTGATAATCAAACACATTTTTTATTAATATTAAAATAACACAATTCATTAGTAAGTAAATAAATAATATAAAAACTTAACTAAATTTTAGATGTTTTAGCAAAATCGTTTTTGTTATGTGTTTTAAGCGGCAATATGCTTTTCTATGCTCTTTAGATTTTTGCCGTTTTTCGTTTCAAAAATATGACTTCATAACATAAAATTAAAAACTAAAATTTTTAATATCTATATAAAGATTCCACTAAAGATGATAACAAAAATGTCAGTCATAAATTATTCTGCTCCGAAAAAAAAGTTAAAATTTTTTACTAAATTGTTAAAATCGCATCGATTAAATATATATAAATTCTTAAGAACAAACTGCACTTTGATTCCTACCACGCAAATAGGGAGCTGTCGAATAGCGAACGGCATTATCATTGCAAATGTGCGAGCGAAAATAGTGGGTGTTTCTTACATTTTAAGCAGGATCCTATTCGGCGCGGTAATAAAGTTTGCCCCGATTGCGTCTTTGTGCATCGCATTACACGTTTCTGGGTAATGAAAGTGTCTCGCGTAAGGTTATTAAGGGAGACAATTCCATCCAGGGAGGCATGACATTCTCCCGTTTGAGGCAACGTTGCAATAGCCTATGCAATTTCCTCCGCAAAATTGATCCGACCCACGCAAAGGGAAGAAATACTGCGTCGGTGACGGAGGGGTTTTCTTTCGCATCCTGCAACCCCGTGCCGGCGTCTAAAGGGTGTTGCACACGAGCGCGGGCGTGGGCGCAAGACTGTAGGCGTGCGGAGCTGATGACCTTCTGCAATCGCGTGGGTGTTAACGGTACACTATGAAGCCGCGAAAAGAACTTAGTCTTTAATCAGGAATGTGGAATAACATGTACTTTGCAAGCAGGGTACTCCGTAGGCGTATGAAATTGGCAGAGTCGCACGTGTTTAATACAAATCTATTCCGCATAAAGACCTTCGCAATTTCAATTAAGTATTTTGACATTTTTTTCTCTCTTCGATATAATTATAAAATATATATTCTGTAGACATAAGCATGTCTACAGAAAAAAAATGTAATTTTAAAATATATGTACATAGATGCTTACAAACCATGCTTGACTATTAATTAAATATTGATTGAAATTATTTTCATACAATGCAACTGCAATATTTTATTTTTTATTACCTTTTTATAAAATATATTTTATTATTTAATTTTTATTATTGTAATAAGGATCAAGTTAAGATGTTTAAACGAAAAATAAAGACTTGTTTACTGCTATCTATATTAAAAGAATTTAGATGAATTATAAATGATTTACAATTATTATTTGATAGTTGACGTGTTAAAACAATTTTATAAGTTTAGTATAAATAAATCAGATAAAAGTCGATTAATTAGGTAGAAATATATTGGGTCATTTAAAAAGTATCCGCGGTTTTTTCATTCAAAAATTGAACAAAAAACCGCGGATACTTTTTAAATGACCTAATATATTATTTTACTGGTCTACTATTGAATAAAATATATTTCAACTTAGAAATTAAATCGCAATAATTTTCCACGTAGCATTACAAGTACTTCGAAAAGATTGTCAGCAGCCAACCACGGTGAGATTAAACTAGCATCTGAGAGACGCACGTAAAATGTAAACATTTTCGATGCTTCAAACGAAGCGAAAAGAAACGCTTGCCAGAGCCATTCGTGCACTCGAAAAATCTCGAAAAAGAGAATCTTTGGAAATTCAATCGCGTTCAATGATCGATGCGCGCGTTGTAACGTGCAACTCGTTGCAACTCGTTGCAACCTCGTCGTTCCCGTGAACTCTGAACTTCCATCGTGCTCACGTAACACTTTTCCCACTGACCCGTGAACTTTCAGGTTCGACGCACTCCTCCTGCGCCATTCGTTGTCCCCAGCTGTTTTCAATTATCGGAGAAATTCGTTTACAGCTAACCCTTGCGGTTGCTGTATGGAAGAAAAATATCCACAGAATGACATCGTACGTTTGCATTTTCACAACATATCGCGTCGATGCTGAAGATAATCGCGAAGATATTCATAGACGTACGATTGATTTATGATCATGCAATCGATGAGAAATATATATATGTACGCGGAAAAGACGTTACAAAGGAGGGAAACGTCGCGATGATGGAAATAATAAAGCGACGTCGACCATTGTCTATTTTTATCGTGGAGATATGGGTCGACCGACACGTTATAGGACGCCTTATCGACAGCATTTAACTCGGCGAAATAAATGAGCCGCGTCGACGAAGGTGCCATTAGGCGAGTACGCCGCAACGAGCGGATATTCGGTTGATATGATCAACCGTAATGAGAAATTTTCAGATCATGGATTTTTCGACACCCTCTAGCACACGTTCGACCTCTCGCTATCGCAGGCGATAACCGAGAAGCCGTGGGGCTTAATGCGAGACGACAATAATGCGCCGCATTATTTCCACGTCGCGACGTATAACCTGCAACAGCGGCGGCGATCGCGGAAGGCACGCGATGACCCAGACAGGATGGCGACTTCGTGAACCCCCTTCGCACTTTGCCAGCAATCCGACCTGCCCAGAAACCCCTAGCGAGATCGACGCCACCATGGCTGCATTCGTGTGTCCCACACGGACCTGAATTTCCCGGAATTGCGCGACGATCGTTCGCGAATAGGTGTGAGTCACTTCCACCACTCCCGAAATGAAGAAATCATCACATCATTCGCTATTAACACAGACACACCTTGCGAATGCACGAGAATTTTACAACCTTGATTAATAACATGGTTCAACATAAAATTTTCTTCAAAGAGCCGTAGTAGTCCCTCAAAATATTATTAAAATTCAAGCATGATGAGCAATGCCATAAAAATTTTGATTTCTACAACTATCCGTTAGATATCAAAAGAGAAATGATAACCCCCTTTAAAATAATAACATTTTATTATTTTTAATTTCCATATGTGTCAAAATGTAAATCATTTCTGTGATTAATTTCAAAATCAATAACGTTCATATTAATGTATTCAGTAAATAATGAACTTAATTTGATATCAAATTTAATATATTTTCTTGTCAAATTGTTTAACTTTATATTTTAAAGTAATGGTTGAATAGGAGCAATAGCAAATATATATAGAAATATTTAAATCTATAAAAATAATTAAAAATAACTTAAATTAGCATATAAAGAGCAGTAATCTTCCGTACGCTGAGACCTGATTGTGCTCATGTTAGTATGCTATTTTAATAAACATAGACGTTCATCAAGGTAGCACACCAATATGAGCAAAATCAGATCCCAGTGTACGGAGGATTTAGTGCTCTTTATGTGCTAATCCTCGTTGCTCTAATTCTGATTTGATTGCTCTAATCGTTTAAAAAAATATCGTTTTAATCTAAGTTCTCAAAAAGTTAGAATGCCTATGAAAGAAATACTTTTAACAAAAAAAAAACTTATTATATTGTAATTTTGTGCTAATTATGTGTTTTTAATACACACTAGTTTATATAACTTTTTCAATTATAGTTAGATTAAAACTTTTTTTGAATTGTTTATCAAATTGTTTGTAAATATTAATTAATTTTTTTAATGAACAATTAGAGCCGTCTTCGGGCAGTTCGTCGTAACATCGTTTCATACTCGATTTGTAGAGTATTTGTGAATTTAGTCAAGTCTCTACGGATATGCGTTTTTCTTTTTTAATCTTTAAATTTAATTCTGACAGTCTGATAAATTGTCTCTTAAATTTATTGTTAATTTTTTCAAAAATTAATAATTGGCCACCGCCAGGACTTCTGACTGTTCAGCATCAAAAAATTTTCGGGATATGTACTTCGAAGAGAAAAGTTTTTATTAAATTACGTAATTAATCAAAATTATTTCTGAGTTCGGTTACACTAGATAACTGCTGTGGCACGAACTATGCTCTTAATATGCATTGAGAACGAAGTTCACTATGAGTCACGCCTATGTTTGCCACGCAAATTGAAACAATGGATGTCGATCTACATCGAGATGAGTAAATATTAACGATGAGGCTTATTATTTTCTTATATCACGCGTCATTTAACGCTTATGACGTTTGCAATGGAAAGAATAGTAGGCTCCTCAACTTTCTACTAGTGCAGAAAAATTCTAGACATTGACGAATTTATTAATTTAAATTTAAAAATATCAACCATCATATTTATTAGAAGCTGGTGCATCGTATTGGACGCTGCATCGCTATTTGTATCTAAACGGTCAATCAAACCATTATCAACTCCGCTCGATTCAGAATTGCCTGGCATCACTGAAAGCCCGCGGCGAAGCTCGCGTGTCGTATTATCAATGCAACGCGGAAAAACTATGTTCGCTTCCAAATACGGGGTCTCGAAGTTCTTCGACAACTTCTAAGATTCCTATCTACCACCCGCGACGTGGCTCACAGGATGGAAATTCACCTAACTTAGACCATTAGCAGGCCATAGGGTGAATCGTTATTGCGAGTTTTGCCAGAGAGAAGCCACGACGTATTATTCGCGACAGAACTTGTGACCGTTATGGCAGTTATACGTTCGTGCCACGCTCTTTTTCTGCGACCGCTAAAATTCCGTAGATTTTCCGATCGTGAAATCGACCCACTGACTCCAATGTAGCACACCGTTGGAACGCTTCCGTTTCGCGATCGTTTTGCCCGTATTACGAGTGCATTTTTATCAATCAGCCGTTTTAAGCGAATTGCCCGGGGTCGAAAATTTAAACGGCGCTCGCATGCCAGTTCGTTTTATGCAAGTTAATGGTATCTCACGGATTCGACAATAACAATTCGAACGAGCGAAAAATATAGGAAAAAATATTACGCCCGGATCATGAGATATTTTAACGCTCGACGTCGAGAGATAAATCGTATTAGAGGCTGAAAATGCCCCAAAGGACCAACGTGACAGTCATCCCTCGATCCCCGGGTCGGCGACCCGCTTCAAAATCCCGTGACTCGCGTAGGGTATCGCAGACATTCGTAATTGGACACTTGCTCCCCTGCTCTCTGGCTTACGCGAATGGGGGTCGATTTAATATAATTTGGGTAGCCCAAGGTTGTCCTAATTTCGGAGCGTTTATGCAAATCTGCGCGAAGGACGGGACCGCGTTTCTTAATCCACCCTGTGCGCCCTACGAACCTACCATCTTCTGCACCCTCGACCGGCCGATTTTTTCTCATGAGGCATAGTCTTCCCAAACTTATAGGATTACCGCGATCAAGATCAACGATGGAAAGTTTCAGAGGGGATGAACTAACAGATCATTCCTCGTATAATTAAGCTGTACAAGCCGTATGAGATATTCGAAATTTATCGACATACCATTAACACAGCAATATATTTCATTTTAGTAACAATAATATTTAATGCAGGATAAACGAAAAACGTACAGTTTAATCTCTTCATTTAAAAATACAAAACAATATATGAAATATATTTAGATAATTCTGCGTATAATTAATAATAATACAATGAAAAAATTTTATTTACACCTTAAAGAATTATTGCAATGACTGAAGACTTAAAACATCTATTATAATACATAATAGAACTTTTGAAGAATTACTTTAATCTTATAAATATCGATTTTTTTCACTCGTGAATATTCGTTGTACCGTCAATATCTCCATAATATCTTATCGCAATATATTAGGTGTTGGAATTAATTCGTAGCGTTTTTTAATGAAAGAATGTTATTTATTTCACATGAGCATTAAAAAATACATTAATGAAAGTACTTCCCATCACTTGTAAAACGCTACGAATTAATTCCAACACCTAATACATTATGGGAGAGAAACATGCCTCTCGTTTCCCGCAAGTCCGATATCGCGGTTTCTGGGAATTAATCATGATTACGTTACAACGAACGGAAGACGGCGGAGTCGATTGAGATTTCACCGGCACCGCGGTGCGAATTTGTTTTGGACAGCTGCGCTATGTGCGAGGTAATTTCACAATGGCTCTATGAAAGCCAGCGGGAAACCACGGGCATCCGCATTCCCACAGGCGCGTAACGCGCGTGGCAGAGATGTCACGCAGCGAGCGAGCGAGCGAGAGAGTAAGCGCGCCACGCATGCACGCACGTACGCACGCATGCATGCACGCACGTATCCGCACGTATATACATATACACGCGTAGGTAGAGGATCGGTGAAGGCGTGCGAGGTCAGGGCGCTACACAGGACGTGCGTGCTGGCGCGGCCGCTGCAGAATCGCGGGAAAAGCGCGGTGTCTTTCCGGGCGATTGTGTTACCGATTGACCTCGAGACGTAATAACTGTCGTGATCAACGGCAGTATTGTCCAAGATAATCTAGATAAGGGACAATTGCCGTTTAGCAATAGCGTATATCGGCGCTATATCGATCGGGCTAATGTCCGAACGTTCGCGTGCGCAACGAGCCCCCGCCGATGCAGATGCATTTTGCCGAGACTACCAATTGGGAAATTCATTGCGAGCGCGCAACGAACGAGATCAAAAGCGCCACGAGAAAATAAAAGAGATCCCCGCGTTCATTTAATAATGCCACAGCGAGAGAGCCGAACGTGCAATAATTATCTGGGTCAGTGGAAGCGCTACTTCCGTAGTATCGGATAGCCTCTCTTTGCCGAGAACTGAAAAGTGGATAATTCAAATAATGCACACGTGCATCGACGAGCGTATATCCGCCGCAGGCGGCGATCAATGAAAACATTAAATGGTAAATCATTCGTTTATTCCAAAAAAAAAAGCAAATGTGTCTAAATATTTCAATCGAGCGTTCAATTAGCATCAATTATATTTAACGAGGAAATTAATGTCCTTTTATAATTCGAAGTGGAGACTTCCTGTTCGCGTTTCGAATATTAAATAAGGTGAGTGTAAAGAGTATTCTTACAGAAAAAATATTATTTTTAAAATTCTTATTTTTAAAAAAATCTTCATTTTAGAAAGAATAAGCAGTAATTAACAATTTGTTAATAACGAACATAATAGATTGCATTTCTCATAATTATTTTACTTAAAAAGTTATAATAATTAAAATTTATTATCCTCTAATCAAAAAAATTCAAAAATTACTTTTCGAAAAAAGAATAGGAATCTGTTTCACCAATCATCACATAAAACTTAGTACGATTAATGCATTAAAGATAATAGGCTGTTGTAATTAGTGTTATCTTGCAAAATATTAAATTAGCACATCTAAATTTAGGAAGATGTACGAATAAAATTTGCAATAAAATAATATAATTAAGTAGTATAATTAATACAATACTGAATTATTATATTATGTTTCTTTTAATTATATTAAATATATAATAAATTTTATCATATTCATTATTAACTTGCCAATTAATGTTTATTCTCTACAAATAAAGTGCACATAAAGCTTTTTTTTACAAAAGTCTCCCCTGTATAACTTTTAATACTTTTTACATTCACTATAAATATAAAGTTCATATGTACAGTAAACGAAATTGTTGCAATAATTTTGAATATAAGCTTTAGCGTTTATTGAATCTAATTATGAGATGCATTGCTTGATATATTGTCCCTTGACTTTCGACAATTTCATCGCAACATCCAAAAACATACTTCTGCTTGTAAAAATCGAATCGCACGGTACGATATTTTTCCTACGGATTCCTGCGTGATTGCAGAAGGGTTAAACCGTACGAAACGCCCCGCCTTGGCCGTGTATCAATTTACCGGGCAGTTTGGTCTCGTAAACACGAGTCCCTGGGCCGTAACTATATACCATCCCTTGCGGTTACCCCCGCCGTGAGTCGCGTCGCGAGTCACGGTGCAATAAAATTCTAACAATATCGGCGCATCGATTTCTCGTTCGGACATTTCTCCAAGATGAGAATGCAGGCAGCGCCACTTTTACGATTGAAATTCATGCATATGCGTTCGGCACTTCCGTGCATATACAGCTTCCCTATCTTCGTCTATCTCTCTTTCTCTCTGAGCAAGAAGGAAGGTTAGCATCGAGTCTTACCCGTTGGAAAATACGCGCCCCGAATTTACGTATCTTTACCGCGAGCCATACATATTATTCCAGTTCTGGATGGTTTCCCACTCCCTTCTTTCTCATCTGGAGAAACATCTCGAGGAAATCTCATCCTCCGGACCACCGTCTATCTTACGGAACGTGGCAAGTCTTCTATTATCTACGAAAGATGCGGATGTCATAAGCGAACGAGAATCGGGTCAAACGTAGCAACAATCGTGTAAAATATCTCCTCTCACTTCCTCCGTGAAGATAAAGAGTCTCTTGCCCGCTCACGAAATCACTATTGAACACTCGATGTGCATCTCTTTTTTTTTCCTTCTATATATCAACTTCTATATATCAACGATCGCTCTTAAATTTCAACACTCCATCTCTTTCAAAAAATATATTTATACATACTTTAACGCACATCAAACATGAAAAAAAGACCTCGCATTAATTATATGGAAAATTAGTTCTCGATGAAATAAGTTAGTTTTCAAATATAATATATTATAATGTGAACAAAAAATATCAAGATTCAATAATGGATAATTTTTTAGTTATGGTGTATCAAAGATGTAAAATTTGTAATCATAGAACATCTTTGATACATATCATAGTTCAAAAATTATTGAGCCTTGTATATATGCTATTTTCTGTGTTCGTCATATTATAATACTCTGAAAAAAAAAACGGTGTGGATTTAACACCATATGGTATAATTCTCACTGTATTAGTATTAATATTATAACATCAATATGTGGATTCAACAGAAGTTTCAAATTCATAATAACATCTTACAATTAGTGTTAATATTAATACCAACACGGAGAGAATTATAGACCACATGGTGTTAAAATGATCATATTTTAAAAAATAAGTGAGAACTAAGTCATTTCATCAGGATCCAATTGTCCCCTCATATAATTAATATGGAGTCCTTTTTTACTCCAAAACATATTTTAACACCATGTGGTCTATATAATTCTCTCCGTGTTGATATTAATATTAACATTAATTGTAAGATGTTATTATGAATTTAAAACTTATGTTGAATCCACATACTGATGTTATAATATTAATATTAATATTAATAGTGAGAATTATATCATATGGTGTTAAATCCATACCGTTTTTTTTTCAGATGTTATAATATGGCGAACACAGAAAATAGCATAGATACAAAGCTCTATAAGAAAGAATTTATAAATATATTTCGTGTGTCGAGATACTTCGAAATGTATTTCCTAAAAAACTACTTGCATGACATATTAAAGTACGGGAATCGAACATCACTTTGACCAAAACTAAGCCAACCACGATATTATCTCTTACCAGATTTAATTAACACGTGCATGATTTCGTAAAAAGGGAAGTCCGGATTATCTATTTAATTATTAACTGCTAATTGGGACACGGTAATACAGCACATTCCCAGCAGGCAGGGCGTCTCAGCGCCCTGGTCAGGACATTAGTTACAGCGTAATCCTTCAAGATCTGCGAAACCGAGTGTTTTTGAGATGGACGCCAGTGCCGGATAAGAAATGTCCGAGCACCTTCATCGCGCGGCAAGGCGGTAATTGAAATGACTAAAAAGAAGATTATAAAAGAGAACAAGGGGTTAGGGGTTTCGTTTGATGCGAAATTGCGTGACTGGCCCATTCGTCTCCGGCTTATCCTTTGCCACGTGCCCCTCTCGCCTTCCTTATCTGGAAGCACACGCACTTTATCTAATATCGTGGGGTATCATCTTCAATCCAAAGATGATACCCCATGCTTGGCGTGCGAAACCGCGCAAAAAATGACGACAAACGATCCGTAACTGACAATGTAAATTTGACATTATCTAATTAAGGTGATTCAATGTAGGTTGAAATAAGCTTAGTACGAATTTTCAATATTAATTAAAAATACACATTTCTATATTTCTCTTTATATTGATAAAGTATAGTACTTATACCGAAGAACAATTTTGCTGAAATATCTAAAAATTTAACTAGATACAGATGAAAATAACTGCTAAAATATAAAAATAACTATGTATTGAAATTCAAACATAATGAGCAATGTTAATGTTACAAAAAATTATTATATTCTAGTAATCAGAGTACTACATAATTATTTCCACAGTTCAACAAAATTATTTTTAGATATGTATCTAGTTAAATTTTTAGATACTTTAGCGAAACCGTTCTTTCTGTATACAATTAATATAAAAAATAATAAAGAAATAAAAGATTAAGTGCCTCGTCATTTTTACAAAATGATGCATTAATATTAAAAAATTTTGTATGACTCAGTCATTAAATTACACCATCATTGCGATGTCTTAGATTTATTCGACTAATGCCTGCTTCTATGCAATTTAATTTCAATCTCGTTCTAACAACTAATTCTCCATCTTTTTCTATTTTTAAGAATTAGATAAAGAGAGAAAAAGATAAAGAGTAAATTAAACTAAGATTAAAGTCAATCTACATTGGTAAAAACAGATGTAAATGAAGCAATATTTTCGATAGTTATTTATTTTTTGGGTCAATGACCAAAACATGAAACTCGAATGTGCTTCAGACAGAAAACCAAAGGGAAATTGCCAGGCAAAATTGGAACGAGCACGGGGAAAATGAAGCGTGAAAGGGGAGTTAGTCGAAAACATCAGGAATGTCCGACGACTAGAAAGGAAATCAAATTTGCTTATGAATGGTTAGCGATTAGGACTAATGTTCCCTGATTCAGGCCACGGTATTGTCAAATCTGTTCAAACGTATCATTGTGATTAAATGATAGGATGGATTCCCAAGCCAAGTCCTATATTCACACAGAGATTGACGAAGAGGAAAACAATGAAGCTCAATATACCACGGAAAGATTACAGAAGATTATGCTATATATATTTAAGCGATCTCGAGATATAACTTTTTAAAGTTTTTTCCCGATCAACTTATTACGTATCGATCGCGTCTAGCGTTGAGAAAAGGTAGCCACCGGGATTGCCTATAAAAGCCAAACCACAACGGACGGGCGGACGGAAGGGGACGGATCCCGTAAGTACACACAATAATCGATCTATCGAGGATAGAAGACCCGACGGAAGGGTAGTCCCGCCAGCCTCCGCTTATTTTTCTAAAGCACACACGTGACCGCGTAACCCAGCATACGTCGCATTTGAATACTCAAATTTGTCGCCAATAAAAAAAAACTGTACGGTGCACAGAGGGGTTACGGAGAAGCCTCGGTTAAATCCAAAATTATGATTCCGTGTGCATTCTCGCGTGTGCCATCCTTTGAATAGCACGCGAGATACAAATGCCGAGCAGATTACTCGCGCGTGTGCCACGTGTCACTTCTAAGAATACAGATTTCGCACTTAGCCATCGTAAATCCATCCCTCTTCGCTGTACCGCACCACCGACGTGGTGCACCATCTCCTACACGAGGAGTACGCCGCGCTAATAATATTCGCACGACGGTAATAATAATTCCGTGGGATTTGCAACGATGATTGCGAGCGAGTTTACTGCCGACTCGCGCGCCTCCGAGAGATAAATTTACCTGTCTGGAGAAAATGGACTTAACCCTTAATAAAATTGCATCTCACGTGTTTTACCTCCCGCGATATTTCCACTGTAGATCATCCGCCGTTTCGCCGGCGAATTAGCACGTCCAAGCTGCCGTGCCGCTGTTTCCCACATGGGTCTGTAAATCTATATAACACGGTACATACGAGTGAGAAGCGTATAATCGGACCTAGAACACAATAGATCTCGTTCCGCTGCGCACCCGACATTTCATCTTCCTTTCTTCCACCGCGGAGCATTATCATCGCGGTATCATTTTCCGTCACTTCATGGATCCGCCGCTCTATGATGATCCCCTTCGGGCTAAGCTAGAATTGTCGGGAATCCGAAACTATAATAACAGAGTAAACCCTATGATGATTTGATAACCCAACCGCCCGCTTCCGAATAATGATACACTTTATGTCCATCGAATTTATCGTCGTGAGTATCTGATTGTATCTTTAACAATCTTAACACTCTCTCAATCTCATTCTAACTCAGAGTGAGGACACGTGTTCATCAAGGTCCAAGAAATGAAGCGTGTACTGTCAAAGCATCACGCTGAATAGTCGCCATCAGTCTCTGAGACTGATGACATCGATGAGGAAATCGGTGGTGAACGATACCGAAATCTCAGCAGAGTATCTATCTTCGTGACCCTACGAGGAAAGGGTCGCGAGGAGAACGACACCGACGGAGGGGGTCTAATGACCCTTGGCCACAGGACAAAAACTTAGGCATTATCTCCGGTGAGCCCTTCCATTTAACGACGAATTCACTTACACGATCGTGTCCAGGTGTTCCCGAAAATGCGGTTTCGAAGCCATATATTAGAGCGTGATGTTTTCGTAACTGTGAATGACGAAGATGACTGTGTTCCGTTAAAATTGCTAAGTGCTACCTAAGTTAGAAAAATTTATTTTCAGAAGTTGATTGATAATTGTATACGTGTTTCTTACTTGCTTTTTTCTCTTCACAAAGAAGAAACGTATGTAAAAGGACTGAGAAATAACTAAAAATTATCTCTCGTAATGATTGCAATATATATATATATATATATATATATATATATATATATATTCTTTTTTTTTAATTTGGGAACATGACATACTCACTATTTGATTATTAAGTACATAAAAGGACGGTTCCAAAATATTTAAAAATTGCACTAAATACACACACAGATCTAAAAATAATTTTACGGAATCATCAAAATAATTATATAGTATGCTCAAACTGATTGTTCAAATATTAAATTTTTGCAATATGCCATTAACGCTTAACGTTCCAATTATTTTAGTCTAATAAAATTATTTCCAGATCTATATATTGTTTATAAAAAATTTTAGATACTTCAGCAACCATTTTCCCCACAATTAAAAATTAAAAGAAAAAAAGAAAGATAAAGATATCGAATTTTTTTTATCAAAAAACGTATTGTATAATCTAAAAGTGTTTCTCATAATCAAACAATGTAATCACTCCTTTAGTGCATTTAGATTAAGTTAAAAAAAAAACTGATGTGTTGACACCGTACAAGAAACGTTAAGATCGAAATTTCTTCGAGAACAATAATGTCTTGAATCCTCGCGCTTCATCGTCCGCGAGATAGGTATCCAAGTTACGGAGATGTTCGCGATCACAGCCGAGTCACCTAATTCTCCAGGAGATTCGAGAGATCGCGCGGTCGTTACCGTTGATTACCGTCGTTACCATCAAATTACCGGACTCGAGCGCAACGAAATCGTCCGCCAGCATGTGGGTGCGAAGCAAGCGAAAAAAAAAAGTCACTATAGCAGAATACGGACGGCAGGAGAAGTGGGCAGAGGTGGTGCAGAGTAGGAGGCAGGCGGCGGCGTCGTAGTACGCGAGATCTCGTTAAAAGTGTCCTCTAGCTGCTGACCTTCTGCGCGCGTTTCCAGGGCGAGTTCGGATAACGGGCGATGTTCCGATGGGAGAGGGAGGAAAAAAAGAGAGGAAAAATATAACGGCCAAGGGAAAAGGAATTAGAAGGCGGTTGATCGTTCATTAAGCAACTCGGCGAAACCTTAAAAGCTCGATTACCGGGCTTTATCGCGTCGTAGGCTGACCACGGGCTACGGCAATAATATTCAGTCAATGGAAAACAGATTTTATGTTCAATTATGAGGATGTACGGCGGATGGCAGTGGCTCCAGGTTGGGACGTAGCGGCAAAATATGATCCAGTGCCCACTATCGGGATGTATATGGATCATCGAGGGTTTAGTGGGCCCTAAAAATCCCAATTTAGATTTTACGAACGTCTCGGCGCCGAGGTCCGCGATTTGCCAATTGCGTCGGCGGTGACATTTCTATCCACTCCACGGAAAGTAGTCGAAATCATGATGCTTTTACGCGATGATTTTATGTTACTATATCCTGCACGTTTATGATCTATTGGACCGCGGGGTGCCGAGTCTGCACGAGAATTACGCGTGCGTTAGGATAATCCTAGATTAACCACACTTCCCATTAACTTTTACCGTGGGTCGTCATATCTATTATGAATTATCCTAGAAATATAAGTCGCCGCGGGTGTGATATCTAAGTAAAATTTACGCTCGGATTATTTCTCGCTCGTTCATGTTACGTATTTCAGCGAATTTTTCATGCGCAAAGGAAGGAGAAAGAGAGAAAGTTCGGTAACCTTAGGCTAGGCAACGCGGCTCTCCTGCGGAATACGTAAAAACGTTTCTTTTCGTTCGCAACACTCAAGGCGTAATAATGAAGGCCGAGTTCGCTCGTCGAAAAAAGTGCGAAATGCAAGTAACTCGGGCCATTCATAGACTCGTATTGCAGTGGAATAGACGGCTCGAAAGCGCCCAGTACTAGAAGAGCGCGAATCTAACCAACCAACCAACCAACCGACCGACCGACCGACCGACCAACCCCTCCGCCCACGTCAGGCTAGGAGGTGGCGTAATACTCGAGGAGGAGAACCGTGTGTATCGACCACTGACGTCATTCATCCCCACTAAACTACGTCACGTATACCCTGCTGCTTCGCCGTCGGCGAGGCAGTGATGGTAGTGGTGGTTGACGCAGTGCCGTAGCGAGTTTCTGAAACGGGGTTGTACAGGGTGTAGGGTGGGGATTTAGGATCTTAAACCGAGCGATGATCACCCGCGCTTTTATTGCGGGCTCACAGTACGTTTACTATAAACCCGATTATTCGTGTGATTTGACAGACATCAATTTTTACTTATGCCACATGCGACGAGAGATAGAAAGCTCAGCGAAAATCCGATGGCGAAAATCCGACAGTTATATGAAATCATGCATTAACGCCTTTGGGTTGGCTGACGGGATTATGCTATTCGTCGTTTTATCGCGTCAGAATTTCGCCAGAGAAGTTCGTTTCAATGGTCTTTTTTAAGGATAGTAAACTCGTGGAGAGTGACGAGTCGTACGACAGTTGCACGTATCATATGATGCTCCGCTGTTCGTTGCAACATGACGGTGATATAACCACGGGACATATGCTTGTACGAGAACCTGTACTTGCAGATGCAACGTTTCAGTACAAAGAGAGACGTATGTTTGCCTTAATAACGCGATTGTGTGCCGTAATAGAGACGCTACAAATGATATGGCTCGCGTTCCAGGAGAAATCCAATTTAGGAAAGCAATTGTTACATCCACTTTCGCGAGATACCAGTGGAACGTGTAAAATAATAAAAAGTTTCTATATAACGACGCATGAAAAGTTTTATATATAAATTAACGCGTGTACTTGATGTCTTATCCTCGGAGAGATAATTTCTCTGATCTCCCTGAGCAAAGTCTCCTTTGATAAATCGCGCAGTCGTTCTCAGAGAATTTATTCATACTTAAGTGAATATATAAGTCTTGATAATAACAAAGATAAGGGTTAAGAATGTCGGAGGTGCGGGAGGTGCGGGAGGTGCGAGAGCACCACGATACCACGGCCCTGAACCCGAGGGAGCTTGAGTGCAAAAGTATTGATCGACTTCATCCCCACTCGCGTCTACCCCCACCGCGTTTCGTCGTCGTCGTCGTACCTTCCCGCCGTAGTTTCTCTCCGCACTTTACCACCCTTCGTCGCCCTTTCCCGCCCTTTCTGGCGCACGCGAGAGGAAGAAGGACAGACACAAGCGCAGCCGCGAGGGAACCGGAGGGAGGAGAGGAGTGACTCGACTTGACGAGGGGGCGAGCGCGGGAAAATTCGCCCTCCATTTTTCTCGCAGGACAGCAACACCGACGCGAACCCTTCTCCGATGCAAGGAAAGGGCTGGGTTCTCTTTTGTTTCTCCTCGCTTCGTTTGTTTTGCTCATTATCCGTCTCTCAGATCGTCGATATTCCATTACGTCCGGCGGCTTCCGAGAGAAAACAATTAAGACGCGGCTGGTGTATGAATCTTCGCGCTTTTTATCGTTCAAATCGAATCGAACGCCGATGAAAAGTGGCAAATATCTAGTTTAAACGTAGCAGAAACGAGACACGGAAGAAAATATGCGTACGTGAGATATCTAATATTGTATTTGCCTCTGTAATCGAAAGTTCGTTGTGATATCTTATAAATTTTATGAAATCATTTCCCTAAGAAGTTTAATCAATAGCTTTCTAATAATTTTTAATACGTAACATTGTTTTTTACCTTTCAGGAGCATCAAATTATAACTTCTTTAATGAGTAAATAGTAATTAACACATTATCAGTCACCGTTTCAAAGCGGATGTTCCCTAAGTATTACAGTTTCCTTTCAAGTTACGTCTCTCAATAAACCGAAGTGACGCTTATCAAGATGATATGATACGGATAAATAGACGCTAGCAGATATTTCAGTGACAGGCGACAACTTCATTATCGCGGACCGTGTCGTTATAAATCGCCACAGTAATCTACGAGGCAATTCGCTTTGTGGACCGTTCTTCCCGTTAGAGCTCATTAGTAATCGTTGAATCCACATAGTTCACCCTTATTACATTGTAAATGTACTACCCGGAACGACACGTGAACTACATGCGACACGTGTCGCAATGCCGTGATGGCGCGGTTCCGCTTGATTTCCTCCACTTCTATCGTATGTTTTTTTTCCCCCCTCGTTCCTAATTACCGCGATTTAAGTGTCCTCATATCACGCAACGCATCGCTCAGTGCGTTTGCGCGAATGCACCTAGCGGCATCATGAAAGAGACGCGCGCACACGAGCTTAACGAGCGAATTTTGTTTATTTATTCTAGTGTGTAAAAATCGAGATGTCCGGTGTGCGATAAGCGTTAAATAGATATTGAAGCATGGATCATCGGTAATCGATCGCGCTAAGAATAATGGGAAAGCTTCATGAATAAACGGAGCGATTTCCGAGTTGCAGGAGCTCGAAATGTGTTCGCTTGCATATTCACGCAGCGTATATTACAACATTTCTTGATCGCGATAATGTGACGCCGGGCGCTATCACATCGGCGAGTGCATTATTCAAAAGTACCTGCATACAAAGCTACGATGCATCCCGACCTAGGTCTCCCTCCTGATACACCGTCGCTCTTTATAATGCGGCATGTTATTATTTATTGTATTACATTACGGCGCGTTGTATCCCTTGTGCGTTATTAATACCCGGATCGAGCTGACCCGCCGCCATATTAGCAGAGAGAAGGGAAGGGAGAAAGTCGGGGACACAGAATTGAAAACTGGGAAACTGATACGCATTTTGCAAATGTTTTCAATGAATTTTGCATCACAATCTCGGCGAAGCAAAAGAATCACCAAGACATTCTGTTATATGCGAATATTTCTACAAGACTAGGCTGGATTGGAAAAGTTACTTTATAAAAATAATTCTTTACTGTTTTTTTTTTCGAAAAATACATTTACTGGTTACTAATTTGTTACTGTTACTCAAAAATTCAAAAATAACAAGTCGTATAATTTATTTTTTCACCGAATTTTGATGACCTTTTCTTTAGAATTAGCATCCAATTATTCATTGCTAATTGATCAGTTCAACACGAGATTTCATAGAAATTATTGTTAATTGTAACACGGTCAAACCCTTGTTATAATTACTAATATTCCCTTCTTTTAAAATTCGCTTGTGCACGTACACATATATATGTACGAAACAAAAATAACGATTGTATTCATTACGCTGAAAAAAATTTCTAATTGGAAATGAATGAAGCAGAAGATTCTGAACATATCAATTAGAATTTTGATTATCTCTCAGCTAGAATTAAGTATAATTCAACCAAAAAATTCTGATTTTTCATTTTTGATCAGAATTCCAATTAATGCAATCAGACTCTTTTTCCATCATTATCCAAAAAATGTAACTAGGTAACTACATTACTATTAATAAAAAATATGTTACCAAACATGTTACTAAAAAAAGAATTGCAACAATAACGCGTTACTTCCCAATCTTGATCGTATTACTTATAATTCTGGAACGCATAAAAAAATATTTTTCCAAACTATATCACTATTACTTGACGAGAAAATATATTATGCAAAAAACAATTAAAAGGTTAACATATTGATTGTTAATATTTCTCTCAGTTGATAAGAATACTTTCATTAATAAATCATATATGTTATTTGTATAGTGTTTTTCCATGTAATAACTGTGATAATTCGCAAAGTAAATCGTATCATGTTATTTGTCATACAGAATGAGAAAAGAGCGAGGAAAAGAACCAAGAGGGCAGAGAAATGCTTTCGTCCCTCAGATGAAATATTTCCGATGACTCGTGCAAAAGCGGACAGTGCGGCACGAAGTAGAATGAAGTGGAACAGCACTTCATCGCGGGTGGATGGATCGACGAAGCTATAACAGTAACCATAACAATGGAACCTGGAGGGTATCTACGATTTCGGGGTATCGTTTTTTTCCGCGTGCGTAAGGACAGTAGAAAAGAGCCATCGTCAGAGAAGCAACCATACACAACTACACAAACACATCCGTGAGGCGTGTCGTGAGTGACGTCTAATATTATCTGACGAAATCCTTATAATATCGGAATAAAATCAAAATTGCGTTGGAATCGAATGTTAAGATTTATTACTCGAGTAAGTCATCCAGGACATGAGCGTATCCAGAGAGGAAAGGAGATTCAACCCTACTCCCGAAAAAAATTGTCGCACAATTCAATTTATAAATGATCTTCTTTACCTCGCATTCCTCATTTTTTTACTTAACTTTGATTTAATATCACATTTTTATTAATATTCAGTAACGTTTCTTATACAAGAGATCTTTCTGTCCTTTTCATTTAATTTCTTTCTCTATCAAACTTCATTATGAATATTTTATATGCAATAATAATGGCAATATTAAAGAACTACTTCGTTTTCATAATAATAAAATTTCGCCTGTATTTTCATCAAGAAAAAAAAAACAATATTAAACAAACAATCTTTCCAAAAAAAATAAAAGTTTTTATAAAACTTAATATTTTCTCAGTGAAAATCAGAAATAAGGAGAAAACATTCTAAACTCTCTATCTGAAAAAATAATTCATTAACAAAAAAAATTGTTTATGTGATAATAGAATTGATAAAATCCTATTATCCTTCCGTGAGAAAATTTTAGATACGCCCATGAACACCTTATAAATTTGCTAAATACATACATTGTTAAATCTATAGTGTCAAATTTAACCTAATGTGAGTCGCCACTGCTACTATTAAATTGTATCGTTATTTTATACTAAAACGATAATTAAGTTTTACACTATATTGTATCAATTTAACATTATATGTCAAATTGACAATGCATAGTGTCAAATATAGTATAAAATAACGATACAATTGAGTAAAAGCAGTGGCGACTCACATTAAGTTAAATTTAATACTATAGATTTAACAATGTATAAATGCTAATATCTATACACATTATTATACCTAGCACAAATTTTCACAATTTGAAAAAGTGTATTTATCTTTATCTAAACACGAAAAAAAAGATTAGCTACACAGCTAAAAATTAAGTTTAACAGCTAATTCAGTAGCATTATATAGATATGAATACCTAACGTCGTGTCTGCGAGGTCTAATTTCCATTAGTTGTGAGGCCTAAATATTTATCATTGTAACAGACAAGCATTTCACTATTATGTATTGATCATTGCAACAAACGTTTTCTGTGTAGCAAACAATTTGGTAGCAAGTACAGTTTTAGCAAACCATATTCTATGTGTAGAGACAATTTTCTTTTACACGGACATTTTTTTTACATATCCGATAATTATGACAATTAACTTCATGTTATTAAATTGATCTGTAACAGGCATGCATACTTTGCTATTACGTCCTTATACTAGCTACAGTAACAATGCCTCTGTATGTATCAGCAAATTTCATAACTATAATAGCTAATGCAATTTCAGCTAATTAGAATTAGCTATAACCAGAAATATTTGTTTTCCCATGAAGGAAGTAGACACTATTATCAATCCTTATTCACTTGTAAATCACCAAAAAGAATAATGAAAATTGAGATATAATGTTATTAGAGTATCTAGAATCATTTCACATTTACATTAAAAAGTAATTACGTCAAAAAAAAATCTCACGTGATTAATGTAGGATTAAGATTCATTATTACGTTCTCCGCAATAAGAAGAACTCATGCGATTAACTTTAAGTATGGATGTGTACATATCGCGAGATAAATAGCTCGTCGAAAACCATAACGTACGAATCGTCGAGAAGTTTCGCGGACGTTTTCGTAAATTTCCTAAATTTCCCGGCGTGAAATATACCCTTTTTGCCGTATCTACGGCTCTGAACAGCTTTAATTTCGTTAAGAGCACTCGTGAGGCACCGATAAATTCCCGCGGCACCCTGTAAACTTTTAAAAAGAATTTTGAGGGGGGGGGAGAGTCTGACCCTCTTGTGGATCAGCAGCTGATGTAGAGCGACGCGAAAACAACGTTCTCGCCTCTTTCTTCTCAGTAAAAATAGAGAAGATTTGGTCACGTGCGAAACGTCGATCAGTCCGTCACGTCGAAGAGGAACGAGAAATGAAAATTGGTCCGTGACTACTTAGACACGAACGTGTGTGTGTGTGTGTGTGTGTGTGTGTGTGTGTGTGTGTGTGTGTGTGTGTGTGTGTGTGTCGCATTCATTTTTAGAAAGTATTAAAAAAATATAATTTCAATAATAAAATCATATATATAATTTTAACTTTGAGTGCGAGAATCATTCCTACACTGTTAAAATGTATAATGTCGAATCATAGGTACTCAGTTTGAGCTATTATTTCCTAATTTTTATAGATCGCTACTACTTCTATTCAATATGTCATTGATTTTACTACCACAATGTAGTTAAACAATTTAACTCAAGAAAATGTATTTGACTTTAAAATTTAATTTATTATTTATTAAATGAATACATAACAAGAAAGGAAAGAAAACCTTTAACAAAATTGGATCTTAAGTGCTTTAAATAATTTTGTGTGAATTTATATACTATCTGTGCAGTCATTTAAATTGCGCGCCGAATTGAATCTTCGATCTTCGAAACACAAACAGATTGAATTACAGTAACAATAAAATTATTTACATATTTTAATGTTATCCAGCATTACTGAGATCTTTATGATACTATGATCAAATCAGTAAATTGCTAAGCAATTTAAATTTATAATATTACTACTGTAATTCAATCGGTTTAAGACCGAAAAATAAATTCAGCAAGCAATTTAAATGACGTAGTATATGAATTCACACAGAATTCTTTAAAGCACCTAAAATCCAGCTTCGACCATTAAAGGCTTTCTTTCCTTTCTTGTTGTTCACATATATGGTCCTAGAAATTCTTTGCTAAATATATTAGGTGTTGGAATTAATTCGTAGCGTTTTACAAGTGATGGGAAGTACTTTCATTAATGTATTTTTTAATGCTCATGTGAAATAAATAACATTCTTTCATTAAAAAACGCTACGAATTAATTCCAACACCTAATATATGTTAATATGGGCATAGTTTACTTTGAAACTAATCACAGAAATGGATTGATTTATATTTTAACACACATGGAAGTTAAAAAAATAAAATTTTATTTATTGTAATATAATAGGAAAGACCTACCATTGCTCTTTTGATACATTACAATGTATTAGAGATGTAGCAGTATATTAAAGAGTTTGATCAATTTTGTCAAAATCTTACAAGAGAGAAATGTTTATAACTGCCTCTCTGCATATATACTATCTCATTTTAAAGTATAAGTTAAAGTGATTTACTTCGGAATAAATTCAGTTATTGGTAGAAATGGAAAAAAATATACAAGAAAAATAATCGTATGCTTTATCAATGAAAATTATTCTCATCCTCTGTAAAACGTTAATAATTAACATTGTGTTAACACTTTAATTATTTTCCTACATCACACTTATATTTTATTTTACAAGTAATACCTATATTTCTCTTTCAAATGATTTTGACAAAATCGCTCGTGGTCAGATTTCTATTGTAGGATCTTCATATCCATACAAAAGTTATGCCAAACAAGAAAAATAAATAAGTATATAATACGTTGCGCTAAACCGAATCGTTTAACAAGAACAAACAAATAGTTTCACGAAGGAATTGCGAAACGTCTCTACCTTCGTATGGGCAAAACTGTAAAAGCGGTGAAATGTAAAGTGAAGAGAGCGGAATAAAATGCGAGCGAAAATGAAGAGAGACGCACACTGCTACCACTTCGATAGGATCATTAAAATTAACGAGCGTGTTCCAGCTCCTTGAAAGTGTCGCGTGCTTCTCTTTTTCTCGTACACCAAACGGCCATTCGTACGGCAAGTAAGTCATTTTCGGGGACGCAGGGTATATGTTGAGCGAGGCAGGGAGAGTAATGTCGCATCGATGATATCAAGATTGTTAAATCCGGCATTTTCAAAGATTATAGATACAATCTCGGATACAATTCATACAATGTGAACTTCATGACATGCGATTTTATACAAGTAGGCTGGTAAACACATATGCGCAAATACCGTAACATCGAAACGCTGGAAGTGCACCGTCACTGAGAATGTTAATTCGATGCAACGTCCAGGTATGCGTCAACATTGAAACAACGCGGTACAACGCGTTTCCTACAAAGTGTCGACTTCCCGCGGAATGCCTTAGAGCTATAATCTTGCTGCAGTTTATGTAACGAACAGAAATCATCTATTATAGCGTGTTATATAGTCGCATCGAAGTTTAATAATCTGTACGCGACCTCCTTGAAACGCAATTCGTATGCGTGAATACGTTTAGTCAAATCTCTTCATTCAACGCACACGAACAGTAACGCATAAAGAACAATATAATTTATATTGTTCGTTAACCTTTAAGTAGGTAAGTGATTTAATGATACGCAAGTTAATAGGCAAGGCGCTCAAAATATCTCAACAATTTTTTTTATTTTATAATTATATTCTTTATTATAATAGTGTATTATGTTATATAGTTAAATTTATATTATGAGATTTATATTATACTTATGAGATAAAGAAATGTAAAAATGAAAAAACTTTACGATTTCTGAGCACCTGGGCAATACCTTTTATTTTCCTTTTCCAGAACAGTGTTCTAAAGAAAACTATATCTGAGGTGCTGTGGCCATCCCATCTATTCACTTAAAGGTTAAAAATTCCGGCGCTTTACTGGGGCATTCTCATAACGCGTACTGCTTTCGCAATATCAATAAAAGCAGAGTCTTTTCGCGGTAGCGTACTTTAGATACGGTAAAATCGCATTGAATTGTGAGTACAGTAGAGATTACAATGACTCACAATTATTTTACACAAACGCGAGATTCCTTGCGGTACTCAAAGTAGTTTACTGCAAGAAATTTATAATGCATCTATCGAAAATAATAATACACAAAAAGAAAATAATTGTTGAAGTAAAAATTTAGTTGAATACAGATTTGAAAATAATTTTGTTGAACTATCAAAATAATTATGTTGGACGCCCAAATATTAATAATGCTGCAAACAATTTTGATAATTTAGCAATTATTTTGAGCATTCTATATAATTATTTTAATAATCCAACAAAATTATTTTCAGAACTGTATCTGTAGCTAAAATTTTAGATTAGCAAAATTATTTCTTCAGTACATAAATCGCATTTTCGAATTAGGTTTTTGGGGTCAATACGAAACACCCTTCGTGTAGCCAACTGATTTTTATCACCGCGTATGTTGCACCAATTTCTTATAATATTTATAGATGGGGTTGGAGCTGTGTTCTCTCAAAAACCTAACGATCCATACGCGTAAAACGAGACTGTCGAGTTGCCCCTACGTCAGTTGGAAATCCCCACAAATTAGGGTGCACGCAACCGAAGAGAATATATGTGCACATATGAGAGTAGACACACATTAAAAAAACATTTTGTATTTGTGTTAAAAAAAAGTCGATTCAAGTCCTAATCAAAATTTTGTGTTAAGTTGACATTCAATATTTCTTAATGTTAAAATAATACAATTAGATATGAGCAAATGAACAAATAATAAAAATGTTTTTTAAAATGTAAATTTTAAGATAAATGAATAAAATGTATTAATTAATTTAATTTATGTATTAATTAATTTTTTATTATAAATATTAATTTTAATAAAGAAATATGATTGCTTACAAATTGTCAATGTTAAGCTTTTTGTGTTAATTTTTTATGTAATATGTATGTTACTTTCTAACATATTTATCATGTGTTAGATTTAATAAAAATTTTCCAATATATCAGATCGCGATGAGAAACGGCTGTATTATGGGAAAAGGTCCATTTTTATAAGCGTATTACATACACGCATTTTTATCTTTATTCCTAAAAATTATTTATATCCTACTCACGAGTTCGAATTATCGATTCGACGTTCGGGTCCGAGAACATCTGAACTACATCTTTTTCCTTCGTAAGGTTTATGTTAAAAAAATGACAAAGGGAATTATGGCGGCAAATGCCATATGTGACTATCTGAAATGACCTTTCATGAACTTACGATATCTCAAGAAAAATTAAGGCACGCACACAAATGTACGAGCGAAGAACAGAGAACGTGATATTTATATTTAGTATTTATTAAAAGCGAAATTGGACACTAACTGTCCATAACGAGAACCAAACTCTCCATTAATTCTGTAGCTGCACTTTAAAAAATATCGATATGGATTTAACGCATCATGCGATATCTAAAAAATACTATGTTGATGGTTAATACTAATTAACAACACAATGAAAATTACATAGACATGTACAATGTTAAATCTATATCAATATTTTTTAGAGTTTTTCGTTCATCGCGACGTCGCTTCTTTGCGAGTTAAATACATAAAGAATACAATTCATCTGTAATTCCAACAAAAGAAGAACACATTCTCTCGTATCTGACGTTCGATTCTGCAGATTTAGAGATGATTTATAATAGCTTCAGCGTTGCTACAATTCCTAAATTATCGAGAGTAAGATCTTCGTGAACCGATGTTGAAAAAAAATCACGACATAATTGTATCACGCACTCGTGAATACGTTCACAAATTTAGCAAATCGAGAGACGGCATCTAAAATTCCGAAAATATAAATTTCAATCTTTACATTTCAAATATGGGGTAAAAGAGACGATAAATATCGATTCGAAGGCAATTTAATCGCGAAGATGGAAGAGGAGAGAATCGCGACGTTAAAGGGCCACCGGGACTGTTTCTTTCAGCGATTCGACACAAAGCATTGTTCATTCCATGCAGCTAAAAGCATTTCAAAGCGAGGGCAAAACGCACGCGAAGGGAAGCGCCCAGTGTATGTAGGTTAAAATTCTGTTGATGTACAGCTCACACGTGAAATCACCTTTTCCTTCATCCATGTAACGTTATCTTCCCTCTTTTCTCTTTACACGCGCGGTCCTCTCGTTTCTTTTCTTTCTTTCTTTCTTTTTTTACATCATCGGCTTCTCGTGCCTCTGAAACGACGGGAACCAAATGGTGGGGTTAATGTGAGCACACGCCACGGGGTGTCGACCAATTTCCGGGTTCAACTAATGCACTTATCAGACGGCCAGAAAGGATCTTGAGAGGAAGGTCTGAGGGGAGGAAAAATAATTGAGACGTCCCTCTCTCGTCACGGTCAGAGAAAGCGACGCGATTGGAAGGAAGGAGCAGCGCGGTAAAAAGTAAAACGAATTTTAACCTTCTATAATCACGAGCGTACGCATCCTAATTCGGCGATGAGAAACGCCCAACAGAGATTGCTGACGGATCAACAGAGAGTTGCGAACTCTCGTCCTGATAATTGGAAAGTATCCAGTGGAGATGACACCCCCGGTGGCATTCCCTTCACTCTCGAACAACCTCAGCCGCGAATTAACCTTTCGTTCGTGCCGTAACGCGTTCGTAAATTTCGGCCCTAATTCCTCTTTTTACTTACCCTCTTTTTACGTTAAAAATGTGCAACTCGCGTTTCACGCGAAAGTCAAAATAAAGCGTTCGTGAAACTCAGGACGGGATCGAGCTACCGCTTAATGAATTAGCCAGTCATAACTACGGGACATTTGGCTGACGCACCTGTCATCGCGGCGATCGTCAAAGAGGCTTCGGTCCATTTAATTGAGTCCTTAGTGAAGGACTCAAAGATCGTGGTGCGAAGAAATTGGGAAGGGAATACAGCTGTCGCGTGAGCGCGTTACGACTTCTTTGAGACACTCATAATTAGATTCCGTCGGAGGACCCAAAGAGCAATTATCAAAGGCGTCGTCGATGCCGCGTTATGCGAGCAGCAACCCGAATCTCTAAGTCTCGCTTTGATCGAGTTTCGGTGGAAGGAACCGGATAAGGCAGAAGGTTGAGAGCACAGGGAGGCGTTGTGCGTCTGCGGAGATTCATGACACTTTCGAATGCGAGTATGTGCTAAACGGAAACCGAATGCGAGTGAGATATTTTTACGACGCGGCGATATGTGCTTTCGTCGCTTTGCACTATTCGTTAAATACATGTAGACTACACGATCAGTGAGATACGATTTTTACGAGTGCATTATCCGGTACAATCTGCCATCAATAATTACACGCAGAAAGAAAGATTTTGCTGAAATATCTAAATGTTAAGTCTAAAAAGAATTGTTTAGGATCAAAATAATTATGTAAAACATTTAAAAATAATAAATATCAAAGTGCCTTTAATAAAGACTTCAATTACTGGCGAAGGTTAAATACTTTAGCAAAACTGTTTGTTCCATGTAAAGAATGTATTGTGAATTGATTTATTGTAATTTCATTCTATGTGAAATTACAATAACTTAACATACAAACTAATATGGGAGGAATCAAGGCAAAATATTTAAGATTCCCTAAGACGCTCATAATTATCCCGGACGTCTCAGGATAAAAAAAATCCTCTTAAAAAGAAGCGGACAGGAAATTCTAATCGGGATGCATTAACGAACTAAAATTTCACTAATCAAGTTACGAGAGAGCTACGAGATTTGGCGAGATGCTTTTAGCATCCGTCGTCTTATCCTGTCAACGCAATGACTATCGTCGAATCTATTCCGAGCGAATCTATACTGATCGCGAAAGGTTGCTTGGTACAAGTACCAAAGATGCAACATGATACCGTCAACTCCTTCGGCGGGCCCTCGACGGTGTCGAACACCGAGGTGTGACGCAGGGACACCGAAAAGACGTCACCGACGTCGCAGCGACGGTTGCCGCGTCGAATATCTCGGATTACATAAGCCTAAATAATCCCGTGAGTCATTCTAATTCTGTCCGGTGGGGTTGCACCGCTTTCCACCATTCGTCAACGTTCGTCTCTCCCGCTTCTCTACCTATCTATCCAACTCTTAACTCCAACTCGTCCCTTCTTTGCGCATTTTCAGCTTTCATCCTACCGTTCCCACCCTGCCGTCTGTCTGGCGTACAAATAGCTGCGACGTGTGTGTCATCTCTCGCACACACGATGGCCCACTTTTCCACGTGGGTCCCGAAATTAGAGAGAGCGCCCGACGGGAGCGCCGTTTGCCTATTCATTTTCGTCGCGGCCAACGCGCTGATTTCCTGACATCTTTCCCAAATGGCACGCTCGGTAGTATCTAATTAAAAGCTCCCTAGAGAGATAGCAATAGAATAGAGAAACTTTCACACCTTTTGTCCCGCGTCGGCAAAATGCGCGTGAAATATTAACAATTGCATCCTCGTGTATTTGACAGTGATGTTAAAAAAAGTCACACTGTGGATCGCGGGTATTTTCGACTATAAGATAGAGGGAGAGAAAAAGAAAGATGTTTATTAACAGTCTAGGACAAGCATTCTAAGAATATAAAAGACAAATAAAAATAAAAATAAAAATGAAAAAAAAATGGTAACGAAATAATAATTCAATATAAAAACGAAAAATACGCAAAATCAAAAATAATAAGGATACAAATTATGTATAAGAATTAAAAGGTAACAAAAAAAGTTAACGTAAGTAAGGTCAAAAACTAATTCCAGAAACTAGTCCAGCTCTTGCTGGATATAACGAAAGAGCTCACATTTGAATGTAGAGAGAAAGAGAAAGAGAGAGAGAGAGAGAAGAGAGGAAACATAAAACATTTCTGATTCATGGTGTTCACCCTTTGAAACAGATGAAATATTGAATGAATCGGTTAATTAAGAAAGATTACCGTTCGTTATGCAACGCGACACGAAGACTGCTACAATGTTGTTCCGTGTATTTTTGACCATGGCCGACATGAGCTTCCCTTTTCCGGCGGGAAACAATCGTTGAGAAGAGATGATTTTTTTGGCCCGGTCAGAGAATATATAAACAGCGAAATGTCCGTGCACGCCATATTGCGTGTCGATGCAAAAATGCAGCGATGACTGGACGCTAAATACATTCCACGATTTAACGATAATGCGACCAGGCATATTTCGTTCGATATACAATTGCGTCGGTGTAACTACGGTCGTCGGATTCACTAACTGTCCCAGATATTTCTATTCACGGTCCATTTTCACGAGACAACGACGATCAACCACGTGTCACGGCCTCGTGTGCGAGGTCGCAAGTAATGGGAATCGTTACGCTTTAGCTGCAACTTCAGCGCAGTCAGGGCCGCAAAGCAACCAGTCGCAAATAAAAAAAAATAAAAAAAAAAAGATAAAATGGAGAGGCAGTCAGATTGAAGACTCGTTTCAACGTCGATTAACTTTAACCTTACACAACCATCGAAATCAAACTCTACTTTTTTGAACAAGTTGAAGGAGAAAAAGAGTAAAGTGAAATTATGAGTTAAAACCAAACGAGGTCGATGAAATCGTGCAATAAATTGCGCTATCAAACTCGGAATTACCAAATTACAGTCCAAGTCGTAATCTAAATTACAAGAGAAACAAAACTTATTGTTAGCTATTCAAACTCATTAATTGACGTTCATGTAAATTGTACTCTTGATTTTTTTAAACCAGATCATTCGATAGATCTTTCAGTATAAAATTATTTTAAAACGAATGTAACGGAACAAATTAAATCATACTTTGAAAAGAAATGAGTTCAAATACATCCCTGGCGCGTTTTATCAGATTCACACATCGGTATAAAAGTACCGACCCGGCGCTATTCGAGAGAAATTGCTAAACAGTCGCGTGCAACGATGACGAGAATGGTATTAGTTGTGATGTTAATACTCTTTTCAATCTCCAGTGTAAACTTCGTCGATTCCCTGCAGGAGAGCTTAGGAAAATTTCTGGGGACCTTTGGCGCGAAACAACAGTATAGAATTATTCATTTATTGCTATTCTTAATGCAAAAGAAAAGAAAGAATATTTTATTACATATTTCATTGTATAACGACATAATTTTCCTTTTCAGAGTGCGGATACCCGAATTGCTAAATCAGTTGTGCAATCAGTCGCAGGGTTCCAACCTGACGATACGTGACGCTTGTTACGGTTGCTTCTATCGTGCCAGTATCTTACCGCAAGGTTACTCCATGTTAGTAGCCATGTCCGCGTGTGCCAACACTTATCTCAACAACACCAACTATGGTCATTGTCAGGCCTATTTGCAAGTACGTGAAAACCGACCGTTCATTCATCTTATTTTCTAATATATACGTTTCGTAATTCTCCTACAAATTTTACAATTCGTTACGTCCCGATTTTTCTCTAGAACGCGAC
This sequence comes from Acromyrmex echinatior, assembly GCF_024713525.1. Classification (NCBI taxonomy): domain Eukaryota; kingdom Metazoa; phylum Arthropoda; class Insecta; order Hymenoptera; family Formicidae; genus Acromyrmex; species Acromyrmex echinatior. Next base: position 3,681,221 of record NC_141869.1, read on the forward strand.
CAGTATGCCCGATGCACGAAGTCCTACGATAGTATATTGCTCATTCTTAGAATGCATTCGTCAAGTCAATAAGAACAATTTGGTAAGATTGAACTCTGAACTAATAGCTATTAGTCGTGTTACTCGATACGCTATTCTACGATTGCCTCTCCCTGTGCTTCACAACGCCTCCTTATGGAATGCTATCGTTTTGTTTTTCTGCTCATATTACGCACGTTATACACATATTTATGGATGTCTTTATTTCTTTGATACTAATATGTATATACAACCTAATATTTAGAAAAGAGCTATAAAATATATTTACTACACTGTTAGATATCAAAGGCAACCCAATTCCTTGAGTTAAATAACATTTCGTTATTTTTAACTTCCATATATATGTCACAGTGTAAATCAATCCATTTCTATGGTTGAATTGCTTCAAAATAAACAATATTAATGCATTTAATAAATAATAAACTATTAAATTTGCATTAAATTTAATATACATTTTCATAAGTTAAATTATTTAACTCCATTGTTTTAATCAAATTAGCAATATATTAGATAGGAGCAATGACGACCTATAGATATGATAAAAATAACTCAAATTGGGTAACTTGATTTTATGAATTTAACAATGTAATATATTATTTCTCAATAATTTTAAAGTCTTGCTTATTAACTAATTTTTCATTCATCCATATTTTTAATATTCAATAATATTACAAATTATGGTATAAATATTGTAAATACTATAAATAATAAGAAAACACCTATTGTAAATATTATCTAGGCTATAGACATAAGAGGTGTGCCACTGTTGCGAGGAGCAGCATGGCAAATTGAGCAGCGGAATTTTTTTAAAGTCTTGAAATTTCTACGGAGGGGCGTCTGTATAATAAGAGAAACTATAACTACTACGACTACCAGTCCAGTTAGTCCACCCATTGATCCACGCCAGTAATCTTCATATTTTCGAGACGACACAACTTTCTTCTTCGTTGGAAATGCATCAATGATCTCCGTGAATTCTGTAAATTATCTGTATTATATTATATGTATATTGTATAGTTTCTCTCTCTGCACGATGAATACTTAACCGGATTCAAACCACAAAATCTGACATGAGAGTGCGACGAGCGCAACGAATTCCCCACTGATGAATACTTTCCGTAGATCAGGGAATGCGTTCGCGAAGCTTCAACAGTATTCCCTAACATCAACCGTACCTACATCAATCTTACGAACACGGAGCTTGTGCAATTATTCATCAACACCACCACCTGCGTGCTGGCGAAAACTCGTTGTTCCTACGTGAATCCGGTGACCGGTGAGCTCCAGGATAGTGACATAGTCAACAAGTTGCATCTACCTTCACTGAACGCTTTGCTAGTCAACACCGACTACGACATCAGCATCGTGCAGCTGCCGTTCCGTTCCGGCAGCGTCGATGTGTGCACTAAGTATAGAAACGTCGAGCAAGCGACTTGGCCCAGTGTCGTGTGTTAATTTACAAACAGAAATTATATCGAGCCAAGAGAGGCAGCCGGTATCCACGACGCTAAATGACGCGCGGGATGATTTTACCAAGCAACCGTTCCAGAATGAGATTACCGTGTGCCGTTGTTCCTAATAAAGATTTGTTTCTGTTGGCGCTAACATTTCGATCATTTCTACCTCCTGCTTTCGCGGCTATTAATACTAACGCATGGCGGTTAAACGACACGTGCCAAGGAACAACACATCCGCATTCTTAAGCAATGTCTTTTCCAAGAGTTGTTTGATACTCTGGTTCGTGAAGAAAACAAATTTAGTTGGATGTACTCAGTTCGCATACTGCCTATTAAAACGTTGTACACAAATTGATATAAAGATGTCTACTTAATATGTATAAATACACGAAAAGAACGGTTTTGCTAAAGTATCTAAAAATTTAGCTAAATACAGATCTAAAAACAGATTTTGTTGAATCAAAATTACGTAGGACATTCAAGTTGATCATCACTTCTTATATGTTACTATTTACGTTTTTATATGTGTTACCAGTTAAAAAGATCGTCTACAATGGAGGCAGTAAGCTGTAAGAAATTGACCAATCACAGTCGAATATAAGAAGAATAATCGACTATGATTTGTCAATTTCTTATAGCTTACTACTTCCATTGTAGATAACCTTTAAGGCATCTCACTGAACTTCGATAATGTCGCAGCAGTTAAACGACATGAGAAGACACTAATAGCGATGAAAAATCGAATGAAATCATTCAAGTTTGCAAGATACGTAGCATCGTTTGAAAGAAGCGACTTTTGTCTAGCAGAAATATTCTCTTCGCGACAATAAAAGAACGTTGTATATACGTTGAATACGTTAGATAAGATGTATGCACATAAAAGGCACCGCGCGTGATGCATATTATTTTTTCGCGAGAGAAAAGTTTCTTTTATATCCGCGCACGCGAGCGAGCGAGTTTCCATCTCAGAGATCACGCCGCGAGTATTTCCACGTAACTTTTTCGCAGACGCAATTCGCCACGCCAAATCCCGCAGGCGAAAAAAAGGAACCGATACCGCGTAATCTCCCCGTCACCCTCCCACCTTGCTGCTTCCTTGTCGTTTCTCTCGTCAAATCGCGCCTCATCGTTTTCTCATGACTGTGCCGATACGCAAGATAAGGTAAGGTAAGACGTGCCGATGCTTGACGAGAACTCGGCATGCAAACAACTTCATAACGACTTCGGCCGTCGAGCGTGAAAATTCGCAAATATAAACTCGCCCGGGGATGCAACGCCACGATGTCGGGCCGCCGTCACGTAATTTTTATTTATTTTCGTCAGAACGGCGGATGCGAAAAACGCAAATAAATGCGCGGGAAGATGCGCGGGAAGAAGAGTCGACGGTCGAAAGTAAAATTTCCTTCAACATTTAGGATAAGCGAAGGCTCACGAAACTTTTCTCTCGGCGCGCTCCAAGATTTCGCGAAATAGAATTCGCAGTGCGAATTCGTGGCGAGCAAATATTTAAATGACGCTGGTACGATTTCGAGAGTCGTCCATTACGTAGGCGCACGAGAATGCTCTTTCGTTTAAAATGTGTTCACGTGTGGGCGAACGGCGCGGTAGCTTCACGGAGCAATGCGATGGGCTCCATTTGTGGTATCGATTACACGATGGGTCGTCCCGTATGCATCTGCGTACTTACGCGAACAAGAGAGAGAGAGGGACAGAGAGAGAGAGAGAGAGAGAGAGAGATAAATGAAAAAATAAATAAATGGCATAGATAAACCGGAGGAGAGGAAGGGATCGCTCCATTGCACAGAGGCGACGCTCCACTTAGCATCTCTTCCTCGAAATAATTTGAAATATGCAAATACAATTGGTGCACACATTTGCGTGCGACGCAAGAGTGCGTACACTCCAGCGAGTGTGTATCGCGAAGGAGAAGAGAAGGCTGGGAGAGACGACGAAGACCGCGCGGGTATTCGAGTGGTTCACGGTTCAGTTCTCTCGGAGAGAGAGAGAGAGAGAGAGAGAGAGAGTCAATCTAACTTAACATGCAGATGCAATACGTGGAATCGAGATGGTACAGCGGAGCAAAGAGAATTCTGAGTCATTCCTGGCATCGCTGTCCTTTCCATATCTTCTCGTCTTTATCATAACGTAACACTTTTCTGACCGACAGCTACAGTTATTGAGTTACTTATCAGATATTAGACACCAAAACTAAATGCATTTAGTACTTGAGATAAATTTGGAATTTTAGGTTTTAAACAAAGAGCGCAATATCCAATAGTTATATTAGTATATAGTGATATAGAAAAATGTAAGAAAACGTAAGCAAAAAGCAAGTCAACATTTTTTATTTGCTACCACTTACGTTATTGCCTTACGTTCTTCACTATGATTGGCCGATTCGCTTATTACTTATATACTGCTTATGTTTTTCTGTGTGCCACTTATGATATACAAAAAAAGAATGATTTTGTAAAGTATTTAAAAACTTAACTAGCTAGAGATTTGATAATAATTTTATTTAAACCATCAAAATAATATGTAAAACGTTTGAATGTTGATAACAATATTGCAAAAAATTTTAACACTCTAAATCAGTTTAAGCATCTTACATATATTTTTATAATGAACCAAACAAAATTTTCAGATCTGCATGTCTACCTTTTTAAATTCTTTGCAATAGAAATTAATCTTACTCTTAAATATTAAAAATTAAGCTCTTTCTCATGACTGGCTTAATTTTTACTCTTCAGAGTGAGATTCATTCTGAAAGTTTTAGAAAATAAATTTTTTACCCTTCGTAAAGTCATTGTTTCCATATACACACAAAAAAATCATTCTTTTGATAAGAAAAGTGATTACTCAATTTATTTTGTTCCTTTTAAATAACAATTATCTTTAATAAAGAATTGCCTTCATAATAATCTTAAAATATACTTAGAAATTTCAAAAAACTTATTACTATGAACTCAAAACAAGAATTTATGTTCTTTTGGAATGTTATAAAATTAATTGAAGAAATAACTTTAATAATATAAGCAAATCAAATTTGTTTTAATTTAATAATTTTGATTAAAGTATTAAACCCACTAAGATTCAGAATATATTTTGAATAAATTTGATGTTTGTGATAAACTTATGATACCCCTGTTAAGCTAGCCTCCCCCCCCTCCACTAGCGATAAATTATTTACCATTACTTATGATACATAGATATATTTATTATTAGATACATTTATTTATTTATTATTATACATAGATTTACGGATAAATGAACTTTTAAAATACCTGAAACAATTATTATTTGCATACAACATGTATTTTTCTGTGTAACGTTGTGATTTTTAACAAAAACTGTGCAAAATTTAAAAAGGATAGCATACAAGTAATATCTAAAATTTATGCATGTCAATAGCTAGAATTTTCTTATTTCCACTCAACAAAATATTAAATACAATTAATACTCTTCTTTCAAGAAGAGTACACTCAGGCATATATATATATATATTAATACTGAACAACTCCCAAGCTTTCACTTGACAAAGCTCAATGCATACAAACGACACTCGTATATCAATTAAAAATACAAGAAAAATATATCAAGGAATATTCATCGAGAGATTAATTCAATAGTACTCGTGAGAGCTTAGCGAATTTCGCTTTTCAGACACAAATACGATTCATTGAGAATTAAATGCGGGAACAAGGCATATCTAGTTCACAATTTATACAAGTCCCCTTCTTAAATTCCGCGTAAGTCTTTCGCGAGGGCACGCTATATCTTGCGATACAATACATTAATCATCGTAATAAATGACGAAGCTAAGCCGCGACTCTTTCGAGAATATTATCAGAAACCCAGAGACCTTCCTTTCAGACAGGGGATAGCTCTCGAGCCGACATCCGCTTTCGAATTTGAAGTAGGTCAAGTCGATTACGAACACCCTGTATGCCACGGAGCGTGCGTCGCTATTTTCAGCCGATCATCGCTAGGAATGCATCAGCGCGGGGAATCATCGACAGATTCGTCTTGTGACAATCACTATACGACCTCGTTTTCGATAAACCAACATCGATGACGCCGCCGACGTTTTACGAGAATGAATCATGCGAAACGCAAACGGCGATTGCGCAAGCGGCGTCATCATTGAGTGCGGAGGCGTCAGCAAACGTACGAGCGTAAACAGCGTCTCAATATAGTGAGTATAAATCGATACCGATAAATAGATAAAGAGAAACAGAAAGACAAAAAAGGTGCTTTCCATTTAATGACACAAGTCGATACTAAATGTCTCGTTCTATCTTTTTCGATATTCCATAAAAATACATTTAAAAAAAAAGGAAAATATTCGCAAACAAATGTTGCATACGATATTTTCTTCAATATTTGATTGTACAAAAAATTTACTGTGATAAAATATACGTTTCTGTAAAATATATCTCATCACCCGTACACTGTTATAAGATATCAAAAGAGTAACCCAATCTCTTAAGTTAAATAACAATTTATTTTAACTTTCATGTTGTGTGTTAAAATGTAAATCAATCCTTTCGTGGTTAGTTTCAACGTAAACAATGTTTATATTAACGTTCTCGAAAAGTGAATCAGTGTATTATTATTGACTTCAGTACTATATTTATAACTGATGCAATCATCAGCGAATATTTACCGTTTTTTAATGATACACTGATGTATTCATTTTTGTGCATTCAATCTGCAAAAAAATATAACCTTTAAAAATAAATCAGTGTATTATTACTGAAAAACAGTAAATATTTATTGGTGACTTTTAAGTATAGTACTGAAATTACTGATTCACACTTTTAGATTTAGTATTTTATGTATTTAGTAAATAATAAACTAAATTTGGATTAAATTAAATTTTTTTTTTTTTAAGTTAAATTGTTTAACTTCATTGTTTTGATTAACAATATATCGAGTAAGAGCAGTGATAACATACAGAAAGGATTAAAAATAAAATACTCAAATTGAATACAATTTATTAGTGTAAAGAAATAAAATAGATAATTTATTGGCTAGAAATAAAATTTTATTTTATCGTATTTAAATAAATTTATATTTCACAAATAAATTTTTAAATATCTTTCTCTCAATGCAGAACAATACTTATGTCTACTTGTGTCACTAAACTGAAAGCAATAAAAAATATGCCGAAAATTAAAGACAGAGTAAGAAGAAAAAAATAAATCGATAGAAGAGCACGACCACATCATCGAAGCCATGATTCTCATATATATGGTGAAATCAGGACATTCAGGACGACTCATCGCGTTTTCATCTGCTCCAATTCGCATCCTTTCTGAAGTAGTAATGAGGAAAAATATCAGAACACTTCGAGCAAGTCCCTTCTCTCTCCTCTTTGAGTGTAGGCGAGACTACACATATATACGGGGGGTTCGAGGTTTCAGTTTGAAACCTTTACGATTTCAAAACTTGGAATTAACAAATTATCAGATAGTGATTGAAAAAAAATTCAGTAAATTCAGTAGGAGTCGGGTATGCGTCAGTATTGAAACAGAGTTGTATGAATTCGAGACTATTTTTACTGGAGGAAATTAACTAGCCGCGTCGGAAAGGCATTAAAATGTAATTTAGTATTTCATAACATGAGTGATACTCTAATATAGCTGAGATTCCGGCGCAACAATAAAAGAAAAATTGTCGACTGTTAATCGAAAAGCATCTCGAGTTGAGCTCGTTCCAAGAACACAATTTTCTGTGATCCATATTCTACATCACATAATCACGATGTAATCTCTCATAACTTAGCGTGACTGCTTGAAATAACGTACCACTTCCGGCGCATTTTTATCCCATTCTTCTAACGACGTGAAACGTTTGCTATTCTTAAATGTAAAATATCTTCTCATACAACAACCTAGATAAGATTCGTTCAGATAAAATCAATGAAGAGCGTAAAACTTAAAGATAATAGCGCATAAATAAAAGAAAATCATCTCCATGAATCGTAAATCGCGATTCAACGGATCTCATCTCGATCACAGATGATTCGAAACGCGATTTTCTTCCCTACATGACTTCATGTCGTATCATCAACCGGAAAAGGATGATCTGTCCATCGAAATGATGTCAACCACGGAAAAACAATTTCATTCTCGATAAATCTATTTACGATTGAGTAATACTCGTAGAATGTGCATGAATATAATAACGATATACTGGAAAATATTTTGATTGCACTGAGAAGGAAATGCTATTGATTCAATTAAAGTTTATATTACAGGCTGTTACTAACAAAGTAATTAATTCCTGTATAATATTCTTAAAGCTTCCACGGATGCTTTCTATATAAAGATTCCTGTATATTTTTATTGACATAAAGGCCTTGATTATTGAAATAATAATTTATGCCTTTATGTCGATAAAAATATACATGAATTAATAACTTATGTGATAGCCCGTAATATAGATTTTAATTGAATCAACAGTATTTTTTTCTCAAGCACAGCAATCAAAATATATTCTCAGTGGGAGTGGATATAACAATATGAAGCACAAATAAAACAAATTCTAGTCATATGAACGAAAATTTCTGTTATCGTAACTGAATTTTAACTAAATTTTTTTAAATACTTCAGCAAAAAACAATACTTTCCATGTAGATTTAATTATAAATGTCTAATTTGTACCTTTCTATTTAAAACTATAATATATCAGAATTCTAATTAATGCAACAAAACCTTTTTTTCATTGTATTTAGGATAGAACATTACTACACTAAAAAAGTCTAGTAGTAATAATCAGATCTAATCATAGTTACTAAGGTTTTGGCGTATAATAATTTCAATCAATATTCGGTTAATATAATCAAAGCCAATTAACTGTTAATTTTATTTTTCTAAATATTTAGTAAAACAGTTAATTATTATTATTAATATTTACTAAATATTGCATCAATACGATAAAAAATATATTTAATAGCTATTACCATAGTTTTTCTCAGTATACATAGGCAATAGCGATGATCGTGTGCAAAAATATGCCTTTATATCGGCTGATCTCGTCGAAAAATGCTGATGACGATCACTAGTCCTGCACGCGATCCCACGACCTGGATGCGACCGACTATTTTCTCCGACCTTTACCTAAATCCTCATTTCTTTAGTAATTACAGGACCTATGTTTCACGTTTATCAAACCTTGTAGTTATATCTTCTTATCACTCACACGTCAACCGTTTAAAAAGACTTAATGACACGTGCTTACTCGAATAATGCTCAAAATAATTAATAAATTAAATGTAGAATTTTCTCTCTAGGTAAATTATTATAATAAAGATAATCTATTAAAAACAACATGTCATAATAATTCAAATAATTACAAAACTGTTATATGTTTTTTACTCTTTGAACGCGCCTATCGATTTCTTTTAATTAACTTAATGCCACCGTTTTTACACCAATGTCCATTTCTATCAATGTAGATTAACTTTAAATTTACTCTCGTTAAATTTACTTTTTATTTTTTCCTTAATTTTTTGCTTTAATTTTTAGAACTAGAAAAATATTAAAAAACAAGTTAAATTCAGATTAAGTTAATTTACATTAATAGAAATGGACATAAATCGTCATAAAATCATGTATTAAATAAATTAAATTCCGTTATGTCAACCGTAATTTTTCACGTAGATTTAGAAACAATATTAAATAATTCTGCAAAAGTTGAATTCGATGGTCGTGGCGGCATCTACAAGGAACTTCGCGAAGCGCAATTCGCGCCGAGATTCTTCGCTAAAAATATTCGCGGCTGTATTCGAATTATTTTGATCGAACTGGTTTTGAATGAAGCCTCGGATAAACCGGAAATCTTACGGGATAGCTCGCAGACATTTGTCTAACGTGGTCACGCAATTTGTCTCTTAATGGCAACCCGGAAATCCCGTACGTTTCATCGAAGTAAACTAACTGCAATTTCTAATCCAGCTATACCGGAGCCGATGTTTTAAATCGACTGCGATAAATCACTCCGTACCGATTTTCCCCCGAGCCGTATAACTACATTGCGGTTCTACGATGGCAAATGCATTCTACGGCGAGTATTTTACGGCGTCTCCGAAGAAACTACCAAGGAATTTAATCACAATATTTGCTTGGATAAGAAAAGCTTAAGAAATGAGAGCCATTCTAGAATTTCAGAAACTAATAAATTAAATTCAGATTAAAATAGATTAATTCTGATTTATCGTCAATGTTATGTTCCGAAAGAAAAATCGAAGCCATACTATGAAAATTTGTGTACAAAAATAAAATCATATACGAAGATAGAAAAATAAATTACATATGTTCATAATTTTCCTTACTGTGCTGCATTCTTTTTTTAATTTAACTGACTAAATATCAATTTAATCTCGATAATTCAAGACACGTTTCAGTGATAATCGAAAAGGAAAAGCAAAAAGATGCAATTATATTTATTATTTTACGATTTCAGCTACGCAATCTTCCTTCTAATTATTCCCACAGTGATCAATCGACCGTTACACTCCTATTAATCAATGGGTCAATTGATCCGAATTAAGGCGGCGCCCAGCAGATTCAAATTAAGATCAATATCTTAGACTGTGAATTGCAATATTATCACGATACCGGCTAATCATAAATTTTCAAACGGAAAGAACAGTTTTGCTGAAATATTTAAAATTTTAGACTAGATACAAATCAATGAAAATATAATTTTGTTGGACCATCACCATTATATAGGATGTTCAAGCTGGTTACTAAAATATCGAAACATTTTCCAGCATTGTTCATCATGCTTGAGAATTCTACAAAATTATATTACCGATTCAGCAAAATTATTTTCCAGATCTCTATTTAAATTGTTAAATACTTCAGTAAAATCGTTCTTTCCGTGCACAAAGCAGTTCCTAATTTCATATTTTTGCATAAGAAAAACGATTTTGCTGCAAGATTTAAAATTTTGTTAATCATAGATTTAAAGATAATTTTGTTGAACCATAAAAATAATTATGAAAATATTAATATTGGAAATTAAAAAAATATATATTCTTGTAGCAACCAGTTCAAGTTTCTAGCAAAATTATTTTGATGGAATTCAATAAAATTGTTTTCAGATTCAGCAAAATGTTTTTATAAATCTTTCAGTAAAATTGTAATATATTACATTAGAACGTATTACATTGAATTTTAACATTAGACCGAGAGAAAAATGAAGAATATATCAAAAAAATGATTGAAAGATTTTCTCAAGATAATTTCATGATTTTAACTCTGATAACTTTTCAAAAGCGTTACAACATATCTTGATTTTTCAGCGCATCTGGTAAACCACTTAGTCCAGCATCTGCGCGTAACAGCCCTTAACAAGAATGTTGCTTTACCTTATGCAACATCATGACGCCCCATGATGCAATCGCGTAGATCGCCATCTGACGTAAGCATCGCGTAATGTTGGCGTCATCTACATTATAACTCTCGCCTACGTCATACCATGGATATGATTTTACGGCTTTTAGTAGAGAACTTCTGATTACATATTTCACATTGCGCAAGATATTTCTAATTATTTATAACAGTATGGTCTATCCTAGAAGAAATATTTTTCTGTTTTCGCGCATAGCCTTTAATAATTTTGCTATTTTTATGCTCTAAATTAGTTAATATATTAAGTCAAATATATTAGAAATTCAAACAAGTCTTTTTTAAGAGCAAAGAAAGTGCTATGTTCGAGAATGTCAACTTGAGCAATTAAGAAATATTATAAACTATTGAAAAACATTCCTATTTTTCTTTAATTCTCCGATACTTTATACAAATCTGTTTTTTAAGAGTGAAAAATCTGTTATATTAGACAAAAGCCTATATATAATATTTATGGAATTCAAATCTATAAAGTCCCCTTTTCCTTTTTTTTACGAAATACATCCATACACATCAGATATACATTAGATACCAATGGTAATCCAATCCCTTGAGTTAAATAACATTTTTAACTTGCATCTGTATCAAAATGTAAATCAATCCATTTCTGTAATTAGTTTCAAAGTAAACATCGTCCATATTAACGTATGCATTTAATAAATAATAAACTAAATTTGAGTAAAATTTGATATCTACATTTTCTTGAGTTAAATGATTTAACTCCATTGTTTAACCAAATTAATTACGTTGTAGGATTAATGACAACCTATAGAAATAATTAAAAATAATTCAAATTATAGATATAATTCGACATTATGAATTTAAATGGAGTACACTGGAGAAAACTAATTCACCCTTTCTACCATTCTAAATTTTATAACAATTGTACTTTCTTCTTTCTTAAAACTACTTCATATTTCACATATCTTTTTTTAAGAATAAAAAATTCGCTATAACGTATTCGACAGCGTCAATTTGGCAATCGAGAAACTAAAAAATATAATAAAGTGTTAAAAAAAAGTGTGTCACTATTCTACTACTTTTTTAAAACTTTGAACTTTCCAAATTTTTTGTAGAGCAAAAAACCGCTACATTTGTAGCATCAATTTAGCAATCAGACAATTAAAAAATGTAAATTAAAGAAATTTATCGCTACTTCACACAACTTTTCTTTAACTCTTCATTACTTTTCATCTTTTTTTAAGAAGAAAAAAAACTGCTACATTCGATAGCATCAATTTGGTAAAAATAAATAATTAATAAAAATTCTAAATTACTGTACTAAAGAAATTTGACGCTATTCCCGGTAGTTTCCGAACAAATGTAGTGTGCCGATAATATTGACAGGTACAACAAAACCGACGCGAAGTCCATGACATAAGTGGGTGGGTATTAATAAGGCCAGGATCGGGAAACCGCCCGGGGTGTTGCAGGACCGTTGGCGTCATCGTTGTGTCAGTGACGTCATCGGGAACAGGTGACAGCCGCTGTCAGCGAGTGACGTCAAGCAGAGCGGAGCGGAGCGGACATCGAACTTCGGCCGGCGCGTTTGCGCAGACTGGCGCGTACGTGGGACGGGAAATGCACGTAAGTGATGTTCGCACGGACGGAAGCGATAACCCACGCGTGAGAATTACGAACGGGTTAAGCGGGGGCGATTCGCGACACGGCGAGATAATCGTCGTGTCACCGTGACAACGACGGGAACCGCGGAGGGTCGCGATGACAGCCGATAAAGCTCGCCGCGGTATCGCAACCGTCACGACGCTTGATCTCGTCTCATATGAAATGTCATGACTCACCAGCGGCGCAGAAACGTTGCTCACACCTTTGAATAGCCTCTCGCGTCGACGAGGTCCTTGCCAGGCGATGATCCACTCGTGGAAATGCACGCACACTCACAACACTGCACTCGAATTCGCGGAAACGGTCGCGGCCATTTTACCAGAGCATCACGGCGGAATCGTGCGGCGTATCGCTGCTGTATCGCGACGCGACGGACATAATGGCGCCATCTCGCGCAACTGCGGATAAGCTCGACGCGCGCGTTTATATAATCTGTACCGACTCGGTACCGACGGTCGATCCCCCCTTATTCAACTATATCTACGTAATTCTTATATAAATTTTGAAAGATACGACATTTATAAGATTGAAGTAAATAAATCTATTCTATATAAGGCAAAAGTTATAAATCAAACGTATTAAACTGATAAAACACTTGTAACACAAAGCAATCGCGAAAACGACAATCGCACGAACGGAACTGTGAACTCACGGCCGGTATCTGCAAAACAAAGAAAATACATTCGAAAACGTAATAAAGATATTAATTATACGAATAATTCTATCAATGTAGTTTAATAACTATATAGTTTCGGTTAGCTTTAACTTAAGAATTAAAAAAAAAAGATAAAAGTAAAGAGTAACGTTAGATAGAGATTAAAATTAATCTGTATTGGTAGAAATGGATCTGTGAAACGCACTATAGCATGCAACAATATTTTACAACTTGATTAATTTTATAATTTATAGTTGTCCCGATATTTTATGAGTAACTTCTATTACTATCGATCTTGTTACCATTCATTTTGTTTATTTCGGATAAGCGCTTCTTGAGCTACACTCTAAGAGAGCGCTAGTGCACGACAAACTTCTTCAAATCAAAAAATTCAATAAAAAAATAATAAAAAATAATTTTAAAAATTTAAATTATGATGCAAAGCGCTCAAGTAGCCTAAGGCTCAGTTTTTCATTATCTGGTTTAGACTTCACTATTAACTTCACTTAATAATTTGATGATAATGTAAAAACTGTGTTTTTCTAGTTATGATTAAGCAGTAAATTATGATTTTGTGATAACCTTACAAGTTACACTTGCTACGAAATCATCATTTAGTAATTAAGAAACCTACAGTTTTTATATTATTATCAGGAAATCTAACTACAAATTAATGAGGAAATGAAAAGGCGAGCCTAAATGACGCTATAACCATGCGGACATTTACTTGGCAAAACTGTTTATCGTATCTAATCAACACAATGAGTATTAAAATATAGCCGTTGACGAAAATGATTGCGATTACTAATTATCATTCAAAATCTGTATTTCGATAAATTAGTCCATGTAATGGATTCTACGAAGAATCCATACGAGTAATGCTACGATCGTACGAAATCTACTTGACAAAATTGTCACGCACATATCAACGTATATCGCAATATATATCGTGGTATCATATTAAAATGTGTAATATACCTAATGATAATTACGCACTCTGGATACACTTAGACGAGAAAACCGCTTTTTGAAACACACGTAGGAACGATCTCGAACGAATCGCCGATATTGACGTCGATGATACCCTAGAAAATAAAAGTAGGAATGTAAAAGAGTGATAGAAGCATAAGAGAAGTTTCCAGGAATCTAAAATTGAGACTAGATTTCTATTGTGGATACAAAGTTTTAGGATGTTTAGGTGGTCACCAGCAGGGTTGAAATATTCATAAAAATATCGGGTTTATCATTACCATTATTTAGAAAGTAATAATTCTTTATTTTTTTGTTACTTCTGTAATATTAAAACCACGGCAGTGTCGCTGCGCATAGCTTAACGCCGAGACACTACTAGTGTCTCTCATATCTCAGATAAGATATTAAATTTAAAAATTATGTTATTTTTAATAACCAATATTAATTATAAAATCAATATTAAAACTTGAAATTCTAAGCTAGTCTCTTTATAGCAAGCTTTTCTTTGTATTAAACTATTCTAATAAAACTTCAATAATTCTTTATATTAATATTTTTATTTTCTAATATACGCTTATCTTTAAGAAATTAGATTGTAATTTACAAACGCAAATTTTATTAAAAATTTTTATTAAACATTGTTTTTAAAAATTAATATTATGAAAAGCATTTCAATATTCGCTTCAATGAGATGCTGAGAATTTATAGTACATATTACGTGTATAGATTTTCAGTATTGGCAATAACTATCGAAAATGCGGCCTAATAAATTAAATACAAAACATTTTATTATAAAATATTTCTAGCCAATTATATACATATATATACATCCAGGAAAAAATATTTTCTATAAAATTATATAAAATTAAATATAATTTTATATAATTATATATAAAACATTTTTTTCCGAGTATATATATATATATATATATGTGTGTATATAGATAGAGCGGACTAAACTGAGTCGAAAAGTCCTCTACCATTTTTTGCAATTTTCGCAATGGTTAACAAGATATTAATTACTAAAAATTGTCAAATAATGGTCTTGAATAATTTTTTACTCAACTCAAATATTATCAACTATACATAAAAACTGCAAGAGACACAAATCATTTATTTTCTTTTCATAGAACTCTAAGAATTTTTTCAGAATTGTTTATCAATTTTTTAGTACTGCATTTTCTTATTTTTATCAACATGAGAACATATATAATTAGTATTAAAAAATTTTGAAAAAATTCTGAAAAAATTTTCAAATTTTATGAGAAGAAAATAAATGACTTTTGTCTCTTGCAACTATTCTATAAAATTGATAGTATTTAAATAAAAAATTATTCAAGATCAATATTTGGCAATTTTTAGTAATTAATATCTTATTAACTATTGCGAAAATGATAGAGGACTTTTCAACTCAGTTTAGTCCGCTCTATCTACACAAAAGCGATTGGCAAAAACTTTCGGGATTCTGTGTGTATGTATGTGTATATATATATATATATATATAAATGCGATCTATTGAATAGTTATAAAGATAATAATAAACTATTAAAGTAACGATAAAAAACAGCTGAAAAAAATGAAACATGTGAATTATTACTGTTACTATAAAAATGTAACGACAAACAGAAAAAAGTAACGCATTAGTTTATATAAAGTAACACGTAATTTCTCAATTTTAGTCTCTAATAGTCCGTAAAATAGAACATCACAAAATAACGTAAAAATAGCTGTTAATTTACTAAAAATCATTTTTCGATCAAAGTAACGATTCATTTTGACGTCATTTTGATGTCAATTTGACTCGTTCTGATGGGTCTGTATTTAGAAGTTATATTTTCGCTAGATTATCGGCGTACACACGCAATATAATACAAACAGTAAAGGCATAGCATTTCAGACGATATTTGCAGTAATCTCTGGAGGGCCAATGCATTTTTAAACATTAATTATCTGCAAAAGTATTGGCACTTACCGATACGCGATACCAATCTACAGCCATGGCGGATTCACTTTACTCATTTAGGCGGGCTTGTTACCTGATTTTGAAGATCGACGTTTCGAGAATCGCAATATCGTATATCGCGACTCTCGAAGTATCGAAATGGCGTAGTGACCAATCACATTGCAGTAATGAAGTGACTGCACTTTCTGCACTTGCGACTCCTTTTCTTGCACAAAGAAAGATTCAATACCAACTTTACGACGCGAAACAAGTCGGTATTCATAGTCGATTCTTACATTTAAGACTGTCTTAAGTACTGTCTTAAGTACAATCTTAAGATGTTGTAAGTCAATCCGAGGACTGTATTAACATCTTAAGACATTATATTTGAGACAGTTTTAAAATAAAAACGGACTATGAATACCGTCCCATGTTTCGCATTTCACAGTTGTAGCCCTTGAATTTCATGAAATCCATAGACAGAGAGGGGAGGAAATTTAGAGAGAGACACCGTTCAATTGCACACTAATTCACAGTGTTCACACATCATCTTGTCTCTTCTACCATAATATATATAGAACTTAATGGTAAAGTGGCATTAAAACGAATTTATAAGGTATTGTTTAATGTTGAATTTATTTATGTACTTTTTGTCATTTAAAAATCACGAAAGAAGTTGATGCGAACAGTAAGCAATAAATAAGTTACATCGAGAAAATGGAGCGGCTCAGAAGAGTCTTAAGTGGATATGTCGTGCAAGCCACGAGAAAACATACTGCTACTGTATTTTGTTTTCATGGTTCTGGTAAAGTAATAATCTAATTGTGTAATTGTAATAAACAAAAGAACGTAATTGTCTAATTGTAATAAAAAGAACAAGAATAATTGAATTTTTAAGATAGTTGTAACTTTTAAGATTTGCTATAACTGTTGATTTTTTTTCATTGCATTTCATTTTATTTCTGCAGGTGACACAGCAGAGGGTTTTTCAGAATGGATTCATATTCTTAATAGAGAAATTCTACAGTTTCCACATATAAAATTAATTTATCTTAGCGCACCTAGTCAACCCTACACACCTAACAATGGAATGGTAATAGGATATAATTATGATTAACTGTGAAATAATTGTGATCCTGGAATGCTTGATTCTTACATTTGTATTTAATTGATACAAATATATATATATATATATATATATAATATGTATATATAAATATTTGTTTATAAAAATATTTGAAAGTTTTTTGTTAGCGATTTATTAGTCAAGAAATTCCAGGATACTCTATTTTCATAATTTCTTGATTTTATTAAAACTTTATTATAGATGCAAAATGTATGGTTTGATCGTGCAGCAATATCTATTCAAGTTCCAGAACACTTAGAGTCAATTAATTCCATGTGTGAAAATGTATTAGAATGGGTTGACAACGAAGTAAAAGATGGAATTCCGTTTAGCAGAATAATTCTGGGTGGATTTTCGATGGGTGGCTGTCTTGCGTTGCATTTAGCATATAGATATCGACCAGCTGTAGCTGGCTGTTTCACTATGTCTTCCTTCCTGAACAAGAGTTCTATAGTCTATGAGGTAAAAAAATAGAATAAAGAAAGGCTTTTTGTTCATTTTATATAATACTATTTATGTTTGGCTGTGTTCAGTAAGAAAAGTAGCTTTACAATTGTTGTACAATTCTTTATTAGTCTTGTTCTGAATTCCTCACTAATTCTAAAAGTATAAACCAATTATGTTAAAGAATTTTTGCAAAGCTGTTTTCTTCGCTAATAAACAGTCTTTCTAAACATATTGAATATTTGCTTGTGTTCTCTCAAGAAGCAATCATGTTTGTATAGTATACTTGTAAGTACTTGATCGCAAAGAAATATTTTTTGCTGTTGTGAATATCATTTTAAAATTTAAATTGATGGAATAGCCTTTTTATTCTATATAATGAAAGAAAAAATATTTTTATAACAAAGAATAACTTAAAAAGCGTCATAAAATACTTGATTTTATCAGAACTTTTACAAAAGGGTTCCACAAGATTTATTTATTATTCATATTTAATTACAGCATTTAAAAATGAAACCAGAATTTAGCAAAGTACCACTTGTTCAATACCATGGCACAGCAGATACTTTGGTTCCTATCGAATGGGGTAAAGAGAGCGCTAAGAATCTGAAGGATCTTGGAGTAAACGTGAAATTTATGCCGTTGCAAAATATGGAGCATGAGTTGAGTCGTGAAGAAATCCAAAATTGGAAGGACTGGCTCCTTCAAATCTTGCCAGATGAATAATATTCAAATTGTTAAATATTAAAATCATTGTTAATATACTATAATCAAGGCTATAAAATGGTGTATATTGTATTTGTTTTTACAAATACATTTACGGTAGGTGTAATGATAGCAATAAAAATTAAGTTTGATTATGATACAACGTAAGAGTCATATCAATTGATAAAGGAGTGATAAATTTAAGAAAGACCCTGACTCCCGTATGCAGCAAGATGAATTGTGCCATTATGTCATATTGGGTGATTATATGATACGTGCATGTCATGAATAATGTTAATTCACAAGATCGATAAATTGGCCCCGACCTTCAAAATATTTAAATCTTTCCGCACCTTATTAATTCGCTTTGTTCCTTACATTTATTTTTTTTTCCAAATCGGAGCAGTATTATTTTAGGAAAATTGTTTAAAATATACAAAAAATAAAGTATTTTATGACAAATTAAAAAATAATGTTGATAATTATAAGTTCATAGATTTTAATCAATTTGATAAAAGTTAAAAGTATCTATTGATAGATTTAAGATTTATTTGCTAGCAAAAACAGTTAAAGCTCATCGTTTAGAGTAATTACACATAATTATGCGAAATTGGCAGAGCGTTTCCTTTTGCCTATAAATATTTTCATTATTAAACAATAAAAGTCGATACGCGGTAAAATTTTTTAAAACAATGAATTTCTCAACGGCATACAACCACAATGCAAGATGTTGGCAGCTAATATTTTATATTTTAATCATATAACAATTTAAATAGACGTTTCGACCTTAAATTAGATCGACCTCATCTTCAGTATTACAAAAATCCTTCAAATTTACGCATACGAATAGATTCTCACAACAATGCAACACGTTTTACATCTCGCGTTATAAAATTAATCCAAAATAACGCACATTAACCTTTTAATTATATTTTCAGAAAACTTTAAAAAAGAAGTTAGTCGACTATTGTATCGTATTCTATTCCTGAGAATTTGTCTATTGTTAACTCAGTCAATTTTCATTATTAATATTTTCCTTCATTATTAAGTAAAACCAGGAATTTGAATAAAATCGATACTATCCACTTGACCCGCTTTTTACGTAAAACGAACAAACGTGTTCATATTGTTAACCACTTGCGTTTATTACATGCTTTCATCACATGCAATCTTTCGCTTAAATCCATTTTTCAATTTATTATATTTCATAGTACTAATTTTTTTATGTCTCAACTAAATTCTCGAATTTATAGAATATGCTTATGATCTGTTTTATATCAATCAGTGTTGTTTATAAATTGTTTTTTAGCTTGTTGCTCGAATCCAGACAATAAAATATTTATTATCCGCCTGTTATTAGGCGATTAAAACGAAATACGTCGGCGGATCATTAGTGCATATTATAGAACGAAAAATAACAATAAATTATCAACCTTATTTGCATTTGAATGTAATACAACGATCGTATTTTATTTCTTCGACTTTCCATAATTAAAAGAGAAAACACGTTTAAAAAATTTATTAATATTAATTTTGAGATTTTAATAAAAGATTATTAAATTCTGGAATCATTGAAACCACCTCGCAGATTATAAATACACATATTATGATGATTGTTTCAGTGATATTGTATTAATTTTTGAATTCTCAAGGATTTTCAAGTGTTTTCACGTTATAGTCCGTCCAAATGGACGCACGTGAAACAGATGAACCAATGGAATGTCAAATCGAGAATAGTTATATTGTTGCTATTTTGTGTTTCGCATGCGCGATTATTTAAGCTCAATCTGGTTGAGCTTTTCGAGCATAGGCAATGCTCGATGATGAAAATCTATAGCTTTTAAAACAAATTTACTCACGCAATTGTCAATTTGTCGTCGAGATACTTGGCTATCGAAAGAAGAAAAATAGCTGTTTGACAATGATGTCGATGGACACGATTATTCTGATCTTTCGCTTCTTTCTGCTCTTATCCTTAAAATTTGATCGCTGCTCCTTATTATTCCTGATAAAAATTTTTCTGAGAATTTTTCAGAACTTTACATAAGTTTCAAATTTTTTCAAAACTGTTGAATAATTGTAACTATTTAGAAAATTTCTCAGATTTTTTAATACAAATTGAAAAATTTTTTTAGAAGTGCCGAACAAGTCTACATTTTTTCTAAAATTCTTCATATATGTGAATTTTGAATTATTCTAAAATTTCTGATAAAATGTTATAAATGTTACAAATGATATAAATGTTACAAAATTTGAAGAAATTTAAGATATTTCTTCAGAAGTTATAAAATAAGAAAAACTTAGAATATTTCAGAATTCATATATAAAAAATTTTAAGAAAATAGTAAACTAACTTATCCAGTATTTCTGAAATTTTAATCTATAAAAATTTTGAAGAAAATTATTTTACTGTGATTTTTCCCACAATTGAAAAAAATATGTTTATAAAAGATTTATCAATTCTAAAATCATGTAGCTTATTATAAATTATAGTAGATATATTATAAAAATTATTTTATAATGTTTTTACATCCAATAGAATACATGATTATCTCGACAAAAATAAATATAAGGACGTTAACGTATAAGAGAAAAAATAAAAAAAGTGTAAACGAGGTTTTTAAGAGATGAAAATAAAGAGAATGACACATAAAAGGAAAGTTAATGGTTCTTTTATGTTTCGTTGGCTCAGTGTTCACCTATAAAAGTTTCGTTTACGCTTCTGTCACTTTCTATTTACGCTTTTCATTTTTGCCAGAGAGGATACATTATACAAAAAATATATCTACTTGTGTATGAAAACATTATTTCATTCAAACGATTATTACGTTGCTAACTTCAAAGATACCAAGATATGTTATATTCTATGTATGAAAATATTGAGTCGATTATTAACTTTATAAATGACTACTATTATCTGCTCTTTGATTTTATTTCAATTCGTAATTACATTATACTTTATTAATGCTTAATTCTGTAATTACATTATACTTTATTAATGCTTAAGAAGCTCTTGTTAATAAAATTAGGTCGCAATTTTGAAGACCACCTAATTTTCTCTTTGATGCTTCTCATCAAAAGCTTCAAATTATATCAGCAGTTAAGAGTCTATCCAGACAAACTTGCATAGTCGCATAAATACATGCATAAAGAAAATTATCCAATCACATTTCTATTATAAAAAAATTCCCATAAAATATAATTGAATAACTTTATGCATATATACGTTTATTACAAGTATGTCTAGATAGACAACCCTATAACATCCTGTACGGAGATAAGAAAATATACATCTTCTCGACTTTATTGCCTTCCAGCGTACACGACGACGAGGGTAAAGAAGGTGGAATCGCACCGACGAGTCCACCGCCGACGACGTGTGCGCAGTGAAACGAACAGGGCGAACTGCGACGGGATTGCTGCACCCCTTCGAGTGGCTTCGGGGTGGGTGGCAGGTAGTCCCACTGGCCTGGCATCGTTCTCGCCACCGACGTCGCGTCGTGATACCGACGTTCACGTTTCGTTGTACTATCGACTCGCGAGGGAGATATAAAACGCATGTTATTAATCGCGACACGAAAACACATCTCGCGACGTACGCTTGACGTGGGATCGATGTTCAACGACGGGCGGCCTGTGGAGAACGGGTATGAAAAGGGAATGAATCGGTGCGTCCCTTGAGCTAAGAATATTACTATAGGGAGAAATCTTTAAAAGGAAAGAAGATATATATATATACACACACACACACACACACACACACACACACATATATATATATATATATATACACATATAAAATGCATTGTACATATATAAACATCAACGGGGTGCAAGCATATTATAAAACGTGAAATCGATACTTGCGATGAGAAGTTCTGCAGAGTAAAAACGTGAACCATAACATTTTAGGAAGAAAAAGGAGCGTAGATGTTCGTGGACGTGCGAGTGAAGTGATTATATGGTGGATGTTCGAACGTGTCGTCAAGGGTGGATCTGGGTCATTGTGAATGGATTTCTCAGCGAATAGAACGAAATAGGATTTTACATTCTACCAAAGAAAACGGATGAAAATTTGAATCAAAAAGTTGATGCAGATGAATATATTATATTGAATATATTATATATATATATATATATATATATATATATATATATATATATATATATATATACACTGAAACTGCATTTGAATCATTGAAATGCTTTTATCGAAGAGCGACACAGGAAACAATTTCGGACACTCGGAGAACTTATTATATCTCAACATTAAATGATTCTTTTTCAAAATATAGTATAAGTGCATAAGTTTTAACATAATGAGAGACATGATGCGTTAATTAATAATTTATTGATAGAAATAATTATATATTTACATGTAATAAGATTAATTACCACTTCATTGTATGATCTAATTATGATATAAGTATCGTATAAACGACGCAAGATAATTAGCGGAGAAATTACAGCAAAAATTGGATCAAAACTTATGCGATATCTCCGCGCACGATGGCATTTATTGCGTTGAGATAACAAATCCTCCGTATCATCTTCCGGATCTGAGGATACATTGATAATAAAATAGTATCGACGGTAAATAATATGACGCGTATTATTCCGCAGTCGATGACGTCAAGTAACGAGAGACATGTAGACTGTTCGATGTGAAGAGACTGGGCAACGAAAGTGGATGCAACAAAATTTCCCAAAGGACAACGAATAAATTTCCCAAAGGGAAGAAGCATCGACGATCGTGTTACAGAGCTAGAAAATGAGAAATAGGTTTTCGTGACCGTAGTAAAGCTTTCTTAATCATTTGTGAACAAATACACGCATCATCTGTTTTTAAAGTCATTTCCGAGAAGTAAGGAATATAGAAGATAACTCTTTATTTATTATTTCATAAAATTAAAGTCTCTCCCAGTTATTTTAATACTTTCAACATTTATCTTACATATAAGAGACTTGAACGCTGTGATATCTTTAAATAAAATGTTAACGAACTTTATATGAAGAGAGAAAAAAACATGCGATCGATCGTGCATGTTTCGAGAGATTCTTAGTGCGCTTTCCTTCTCAAATTTTCACAAAGATATCCCTAGGATCTTTTTTTATACTTAAAAAACACAAATGCGGAGACATTTTTCTTGAAAGAGAAAAGAATCTTCGAGTATATCGAATATATCGATTTTTCACTTGGAAACTTTAGACTATTTCAACAAATAGGACGGATACCTAAGAGACGGCTGAAGGGATAAATCAAGATAAATCTCAGAAAGAGAGAGAGAGAGAGAGGGGAGGGAGGAGAAGGAGGTGAAACGTTCCAAGGGGTTGCTTATATCGAGTGCAGGGTTGGTGACAGGTACAATAGAGTCAAGAAAGAAGTCGAAGGAGTGACGTTTCTCTCGATTGAGAAATAAAGATATCGTTGAAGAAGCTGCATAGCAGGTTGATATACATAAAGTGGGGACGTTGTGGAAATGGGTCAAGAGTGTCTTGACGATGGCAGTGTGGCAGCTTCTATTTAACGTGTCCCGCGTCGAATTGTGCTTGAAATCTATACGTGTGCCATATCGAACGCAATACAACGATTAATACTAGTGACAGGTCCTTTTGAACAGAAAAATTGCAAATGATAGTGCTGCAACATTAGTAAATCGTAATAAGTGTGTGTCATTATGCGAATTTCAAATCGCGTGACTGTTTCTGTGATTTAACGAACTAAACTAACAATCTGTGCGTTTATCGCGGATTAAATTTGCAAATTAAATTTACATCTTTATAAGCAACTATTTTTTTATTAATTGATGTAATACAAGACAATTAAAAATGTATATATGGAATTAATTTAAATTTCAGCTTACAAACGATACGAACTACACTCGCGTCCTCTTTATTTCACGATTGATAAAAAATCCATAGATTACTCTAAATGTTAATTCCGAGATTAAAGAATTTACAACGATGCCAAAGAACTAGTTGATCTGTGATGTAACGAACGCGAGATCATCCAAAAAGTACAACGAGAATCACAACGAGGAACCCAAGTTCGATGCATCCCGAGGTGCATCGCACGAGAGATGCGTTTATCGCGGCAGAAGCATATCCGGTCATCGTCCACGTACTGAAATACGCGAGTTGTCAATGTGATCGTGTCGTTACCGTTTCTCTTGAGGAGACGTAGTCGTCTCCTCTCAGATTGACGAATTCAACGAGTCTTCAGTCACTTTTTATGATTTACGGATCGCACAGAGCTACAGAGTCAGCAACCATCACGGGGATCGCTTGGCTTCACAACATCACCGTTCAAGGTAAATCATCCCTGTGAGATCTTATTTTATTATAGTCTTGTTTTCTTTATGTAAAAATTATATAAGAAATTTTATATAGCAGATCTCATATATTTTTAACCAATTATTTTGCTTGTTTTGTTTTATATATATGTATATAGATATTTAAATATTAATGAAGAAGAATAAACATAATTAATTAGCATTATGTCGAATTAATAATATACATATTAAATAAATAATTAAAATATACATATTGCATGCTGATTAATTTCTTATCGTGCTTTTCTACAAAAAAATTATTTATTCATTAATAAATTTACCCCATATTTTATTATGATTCATTATACTGTCCATAATATAATGATTTATTAATAAAAATAATATGTATAATATGTAAAATAACGGTCGTTATATATTAGGAAGTCGATAGATTAATTTCGTAGTAATCACTGACTGTAGTTTAATAATACAATTGTTTAAATACAAGTGCATCATTGCTCTCTCGAGCTATGAGATCTTTCTTAAAGAGATGTTTCTTATCAAGTTGTGTCTACATTTTTTTAGCATTATCTTTAGTCACACAGAACGTCGACCATGAAGATTAGGTGATGTTGTAAAACTTTACACGCGAGCGCGCATAAAGATTGATCGACTATGTCCGATACTTGTCCTACTCTCTCGGTGCCTATGTAATACCTATATTACGATGATCGCATAAAGCTTTACTTTCACCATCGTCAAAGGGGAGAACTATGAAATTCGGCCTATTAGCATAAGAGAGAGTTCACGCAAAACGGTTTCGTCCACGTTTACGTAATATTCATCGCTATTCATAAGGTATACGACAAACAGGAAGTAATTTAAATTCGAAATTTTAATGTATATAATCACAGGTCACGATAATTAGTTATACTTGCTTCATGAAACATTCTTAATAATCTTATCTTAATAATCAATAATATTATATTCCTGTCTGTATGAATAAAGAAAAAGATTTTTTAATTAATGATATAATAAAATAGAGAAAATTTATAATCTACTAAAAAAAATTACAATAAAATTATATAAATATAGATTTTTATATTTATATAAAAATTTATATTTATATAATTTTATTATGTTGAGATTTATTCAAACTTGTTTGTAATTAAAAGACAATTACTATAAAAGAGATGAGATTAAGAATTTTAATTTTTTCATTAAAAATATGTAATTTATTATGGAAAAAATAAGATATCCAACAAATTTTTTATTAAGAAATTCAAAAAAGAATTTTGAAAATTTGATTTAATAAGCCACATGATTTTATATATAAATCTATCCTTTCATAAATAAAACATATGTTGTAAAATAAGACTATTTAATTATAGGTGAAATGAGCAGTAGCGGTGGATTCGGTGTCGGCGTCGGCGTCGCCGGCGTCGCCGGCGGGCCGACCCTCGCGGCCGCTCAGCAAGGTCAAGGAGTGGCCGCCCTTATGGTGATGCTTGCCGTTCTGTGCTTCATCTTTGCTTATTGCTGTTGGGGTGCGCCCTTCTGCCGATCCCTATGCAGACGACATTGCTGCTGTCGTCTGGAAGATCCTGATCCGGATCCACGGTTCGGCGGCAGCGATCAGGCCATGGTAGCAACGCCGACAATCATCCTCCTGCCACATGGCAGAATGCTTGTTGTCGACGGCACAATTTTCACTCAGTTCCAGACTGACCCTACAGGTAAAATTTAGGATTTCTGAAATTGAGGAAAGCGACTACGCAACTAGAGCGAATTAAAATAATAAAATCCATTATTTAGAAAATAATATAGAGGATTAAAAGTAAGAAATAAATTTGTTTGTAAATTAAAGATGATATTAAAGAATTTTTTGGACTGCGTTACACTTGGCATTCGCAATGTTCTTTGAATCATTTCATTCTTATTGTTTATTAAATATTAAACAAAGACAAATGATGCTCGCCAATATTATGAATGCCAAGTAGAATGCGTCCCTGATATATAATATGCATATATTAAATATATTGCGTATAAAAATGAGTGAGAAAACGTTAAATTTTGTAGTTTTTAAGTGAAGTATCTGCAATGAAAGAATTTTAATATAATTTACATGATCGTTTCTTAAATATATATGATTTGATAAAATCATATAAATTATGGAGAGTCAATATATAAGATACATATATTTTGCTGTAAAATTTTTGCCACAAAATTTTGATGATTTTCTTTAGAGTAAATAAAACGAGTATAAAATTTTTGGCAGGTTTAGACTTGGTGGAACTTGGCGATAGTGTATTGCGCGCTCAGAGAAATCCACGAAGCGTAAATCGTCATCAGTTACAGAGCAGTCAAGGCAGTATCCTTGAAATGGATGCTGAAACACCTAGCAAAGATAGCTTAGGTTCAGTCGGATGTTTCCCGCCGCCTACTTACGAGAGTATTTACGGCAAAGAGGAAACTGACATGCCTCCTTCATATTCTGATATTCTTTTACACAGGTACATTATTTTAAAATAAACCAGAAAATTATTTTTAATTTTATTAATTATTAATAACTATTTTATTAATATTGATTATTTTAAATTTAACTCAATTCGCAGATTCGCCAATTTACCACACGAAATTGATATGCATAGTTACTGTCGTGATGGCAAAGAAGAGATTGAAATGCAGAGTCTAGACAACTGTCCGCATATCATTGGTAATCCATTAAACTCGATACCTGGATATCATCCTTATGCTACGGTGACAAGTCTATCTAGTCTGCAGAGCTACCCGCGACGGAACGTTTCGCGCAATCCGTCCATTATCAGCAATCCATTAGACAACTTTTACGTGGACAACGAGCTTAGTCTCTATCGACTCAGTCGGGAGACGATGCCGCGGGTCTCCAGTAACGATGCGAACCTCGAGACCTTCCGCGCGTCTCACGACGAGATGTCTTTCCGTGTTCCGCTCGATGAGAACGAGAATCATCGGCACGCAAGCCGTAACAATTATCAAGTCGCCGGCAATGAACTGATGAATACGAGGAATCGCGCCCGCAGCGCTTCCAGATTGAGCCAGGATAGTCGTAGTTCATTGAATCGCGATGGAGACCAACATCAAGTTTTCGTCAGGTTGCCTGATCCCGAAGAAATCGAGGCTGCACGAGATAGACGTATCGATGAAGATCAGCGATCTCGAATGTACCGCGAGGATCAGAACATGAGGAATTTGCATCTTGATCATCCCCAATTGCAAGATGAAATCAATCGCAACATTGTTGAGGATGATCCCAGATACTTTGCGAGGAACAGGCGATTGGAGAATGAAGACAGAAATCAGGAAGCTGAGGCAGTTCAGTATCCCGATGAGGAAGCCGGTAATTTCGGCGCGCTCGCCGATATTCGCGAGAGCAGAGTGTAATCTAGACTTTTAATTGTGCGTTCGCATTTTTTCGAGTGATTGCCAAAGGGGCATTAACCGGATATTGTCAAAAATTCTTTAAAAATACGTAGAAAATTTCGTTTGATTTTTCGTAACAAGACGTAATTCAAATTTGAAGAAACGTTTATGACCAAAAATTATTTTTATCTTCATCATCTTTATTAAAAGCTTGTTAAAAATGTCGTAGCATTCCAGTTTATAATTAACGTTAACATCTTCTTTTAATTTCGTGAAAAGGAATTTATTCGTGCCCTTTATACCATGTGAATTTGATATATGGTATACAACATCTCGCACGATAGAGAAAGAAAGTTGCGTGACAAGACAATTTAACAGAAATTGCGACAAGTTTCTATTTTAAGTTATAGGATATTATTTCAATCATATTTACACACAAATAAGTTGATATCAGGATGAAAATCGAATCAAGAAGTTGTGGTTACAAGATAAATATTGCATTGTGCAGAAAATATAAGACGATGTTATAACTGTATATGTATATATATATGTGACAATATAATTGTACGTGACAATTTAGTAAAATTCGTCACACATACACGTACATACACACACATGCATATTTCTGACAGATGATCGTACAGTATTGAACAACGATTTTTTCTTGAAAGTATATAATGTATGGCGACCAGAAAAGATTGGAAAGAGAAAAAAGAAAACATAAAGATAATCACAAGTTCTTTTGAGACATATTGGATAATGTGAAATATTGAAAATACCAAAGTACAGTTTTTACAAAATAATGTAGATAAAGATTTCAGTCATGCTATAAATTATGTTACATAATCGAAGTCCTTCCTGACAAGAAAACATCGATCACAAGAAGTCAAAATTCGAGCAGTTTTAAATGTGAACGTTTGTATGGGAAACATTGTGTTTAAATCTAACAAACGAATCATAGCAAAGTTAGTTCAGTCCGTCCAGGCTTTAACAAGCGCGCTTAAGTTTCACAAGCATCACCCATAGCAATTTAATCATGATTAGCAGTTTCCTTCCCTTTGATATTTTATAGATAAGCGCTAAAGAGATATCATGCCCATTAAATGGTGTTATACCATTTAAAAAATAATATGCTTCTTATATTATTTATAAAATACACTCTCTTCACTATTTTTGAATGGTACTATCCATTGGATACATCGAACGATTTTAATATTTGTGAAAAGTGATAAGACAGAAATGTCTGACAATTAAGAAAGAAAATGAAATAATATAACGAAAATTAAGCAAAACAGTTAAGTGAAATGTATTACATATTAGTGGAGTTTCAGGAACCAAAGAAGGATCTGTATTGAAATTGGATTATCAGATACAGCAAAGTATCAAAAATCGAAGCATATTTCAGAAAGTGAACGGTGTTGGCTTTAGATACACTTCTTATGTACACATATATACGTGTAAGACAATTATAAAAGGAATATAAAAGTTATACACACGTTATCACTGTTACCGTGTATCATAGGGACAAATCACTGACCGAAAGACACTGAGAATAAAATTCTGTGCGTGAAGCGTATATAAATACTGTGTGCCTTCCTAGTTTTTAGATTGCTAAATGAACAATATATAGACAACAGAATTTTTCGTTTTACAATAGCTGATTATTTCGACCAAGTTTTTTTTCTTCTTTTATTTTGAATCTAATCATAATAAAACGATAAGAAGCAACTTATTTTGTAAGATATAATGCTATTTTATCGAAAAGAAATATCTCCTTAAATATAAACGATCAATATATCAATAAATTAATAAACGATATCGATTTAAATTTTGTTTCTGATAATGAGAAATATAGTTTACATTGTACATATATATTATTATATTTAATTATAATGAATACTGAATTGTAAAAACGGAAGGCAAGACTAGTTATACTCTATGAATGCACAAATCAGTAAATTTATACTTAAGTTTTTGTGGGATTCCTGTTTAGCACTACCAACTCAGATCGTGACGTCAAAAACGAAAAAATACAACAAAAAGTCTTGCAAGTTGCATTATATTTTAATAGAAATAGTTTTCAATAAAACATTCGCAATCAACAGCGTAGATCTATATTAAGATATATTGAAAACTATCTTTTTGTTTCAGGGAGAAATTAAACCATATTTATATTTATGTATTATTAATTTGATAGTTTGTCAGAACTATGAATATAATTTATTTCGTTTTTTATTATATATATATATATATATATTTATATATATATATATTCATAATTCATTTTTAGATATATGTTTTAGATATATCGTTATTTATTAATTAAAAAAACAAAAGAAATTTTTGGTATAGATTACAAATCTATCTATTGTGCTTCAATAAAATAAATATATTTTCATTTTAATATATTTTACAAGAATTTTTATTTTTATTTTTTTATTTCTGATGTCATAATTTAAGATAATAATGGTAAGCAAACAACAGTCTTAATTCACATTATTTAGGTATGACAGTCAATTTGTAGTCGACGGATTCCAATTCTCTCATGTATGATTAATTTTATAAGAGATTTATTGGAAAATTGAAGGCTATGAAGTAAAGGAATAATCCGTTTCGAAAATCTATAGTTAATTTACAATTCACAATATTTACATGTTTATTCCAAGAAATATCAATGCAGTTAACTATGCACACAACTGATATCGACATTTTTATGACTAATTATAGTTATTTAAAAGAGTCGTATAAAAAAAGAGAAAGATCTTATTTTTAATCTACATCGCTGTTTATATCCTCAGGAGCTGAAGAATCCTCTTCTTCTACATTCTTCTTGTCCCAGTCTTTCAACTTAGCCCCCATAACAAAGTTATCTCGAAGAACACTCCACATTTTGTGATCCTTAAAACAAACATTGTTTCTATTGTTATACACAATTGTACATTGCAATGTAAAACAAAATGTACCAATATCAATAAACACAATTATATATGGCCTTCATATAAATGCATTAAAAAATTTAATGTTCATAAAAAGGTAAAATAGTATATTACTGTTATTTTTTTAATATTAAATAATTTAATATTTAATAAATAAAAATATTGAACATGTTAAAAAAAAATATCAACCTAATTTATATTATATTCATAATATTGATTTATACTTTCTTATATGTAAAGATTTTCTCACTTTGTTTTTATCATCTGTCTGCATAACAGAGTTTTCAGATTTAACATCATTATCAATTGGTATACTTTTACTGCCACCCATAAGAATATCAAGGAAGGCGTTTTTATTAATATTCTTAAATACTTGTTCGCGTTTTCTTTCTAAAGGACCCGCTTGCGATAATTTCTTTTTAATTTCTACTTGTTGCTGTCTTACTGCATTAAACAGTTGCACGACTCCTCTGCAAAATACAGCATGAAGAATTTATCAATATATAAATGACAGAAAATATACAAATCTACCTAATACCTACTTTGTGGCTATTTTTTGCAACATTCTTTCGTGCTCCCGATCTGTAATGGATGGTTTTATTCTAATACCACTGTTTTTTGTTATTCTTGATTTAGTCGGTGCAGTATTCAATGTAACACTTGTCTTATCAATATCTTCATCTGATTCTGTTTTGATCTCTTCTTTGATGCCATCAATCTCGAAGGGAATATCTTCTTTCTCTTTTATTTTTATATCGCACAACTTTTTTGCCTTGGCCAGTACAAGTGTTTTTTTTCTCTTCGGTTTATTTGTTTTTAGAATCTTTTGCATAACATCAGCCCAACCTGCATTTGTAATAGATCCAGCATCATATGATGCTTCATCTGTGTTAGCCTCCATTTCTTTACTGTCTGATTCATCTTCTTTTTCTTCATAGTCACTGTCATCCTCATTATCACTCTGTATCAATGCCATACCAGCATTGCTTACTTTATCTGTCTTCGATTGCACTATAAGATACAAATTCAACTCGACACTTTATCAAATGGATTCTTGGAATACTAAGACTGATAATAATAAGAGGATGGCATGTAGCTCCACGAGAGAGCATTTGGCTTATATAATTGACGAGTTTCAGGTTCAAGTCCTGATTCTCATAAGATGATCAAAAAATAGAAAGTATAAACGAAAGAATATATAGATTCCGTATTTTAAAAACTTCATGTTTTAAAAATTCATTTTAATAAGATAAAAGAATAACAAATGTAATATGTATACACACACATATATATATATATATATATATATATATATATATATATATGTACACATATAACCTATAATATCAAGATATCTTTTTCATATCCTGAATTAGACATCAAAATTTGTGATATCATTTTTCTTCATTATTCTCAATTACGTATCAAAATCTGCAATATCAAAATTCTTCACAATCATTTTTAATATACATTCAAATCATTTTAGAAATGATGAATCCATCAAACTTGAAAGCATGTTGAAAAGGATAAGATAAAGTTATGTTTTATACAAATCAAAAATTATTTTTGTCATACTTTATACATTCAAATTATTATTTTTTTATCTTATTGAAATTGTAAAAAAGGAATTAATTGTTTGTGTCATACTTTATTCTTCAATTAACCCTTTATAAAATCGAGCATGTATAAAATAGAATAGAAGTCGAAATTAAATCCAGGATCCGCTGATTACGAATCGTTTTTATACAGAGCCATGTAGCATCCTTTTACTTATTTAAATAATCTTGTATAATTCCTTACTTGGTACACGTAAAAATGTGATATAATACACTGAACTATTTTACTCCAAGTACTTCAAACATAACCACGTGGTCGTCAACATAGTGAAAAAAGTACCCAGATTCTCTAGGAGATTCTAAATTGTTCTACCAGAGAGAATAGGTCTGTTTGCGTTGTATGAAATCCCCAAATATTTTTGCACTTAAAATAGAGATAGATATATATTTTGTCTTAAAAAGAGAGAAAACGAAGATGTCGAGTGTCAAAAGTGCAAGCAACGCGAACAGACCTAACCTGAGAGAGAACGTGAGGGCTTTTTTCCTGTAGTGGCAAAATGCCATTGCGCACTACTGCCCTCTGAAGAAATGGATGTAAATTACACAACAATAGCTATTTTTTGCGGTAATCCTGAATATCAATCATGAAACTTTTTTCCTAGGATGAAAAGTGAAAAGTAAAAAATTTCTCCATTAACTTCAATGGTTAAAATTTTCACTTTTCACTTTCTATTCTGAGGATAAAATTTCATGATTGATATCTTGATGGAAATAAATCGCTAATCGAAATAACTAAAATCTATTAAATTAATAAAGCTTCAGATTTCTCTCTGCCTGTATGCAGATCTTATTTAAGATCGTCTTAAGTAGTCTTAAGGATGTCATGAATCAATCAGAAATATAAAATACATAATAATTGTTTATACATTTTTTTACAACATTTTTGCTTATGTATATATAAGAGATATCTTATATTAGGTGTTGGAATTAATTCGTAGCGTTTTTAATGAAAGAATGTTATTTATTTCACATGAGCATTAAAAAATACATTAATGAAAGTACTTCCCATCACTTGTAAAACGCTACGAATTAATTCCAACACCTAATATATAAAATGCATGCATATCATAACACAAAATTCGCGTATATTTCAAGAAAATCCGAATTCTGTAATAACAATCTTTACATTTTTATTTAACAAATTCTTTAATGATACAATGTTTATATTAATGGGTTCTTAATCGAAAATTTCAATTTCGCATCTTCTACTGTGAAATAAAAATTGTTGAATTTTAAGTAATTCGAAACTGAATATTTAAACAGACTAATTTAGCGAATTTTGTCTTATAATACTGCATAAAAATGGAATTATGAAGATGTTTTTTTATGCAAATTTTTTCAGCCCGTTTTTACCAAATATAATTACTAGTATGTAAGTATATTCCAAAGTCTTTATAATTACATTAATTACTAACAATTATAGAGACTTTGAATACACTTCAAACTTTTCAATCATATATCATTAATTTAAAGTTTAATGATTGTTTAATGATGACAGTAAAAACGAGCTAGAGGCCCTCCACCACCCCCGCCGATTTTATCGGCGGTCCTCTTTTCATTATAAGTATACTCACCCGTAAAAATAACGAGTTACTAATAAATTTAGTACTACGTTTTTGCAGGTAAGTATACTTCAAATTTATTTTTTATTTTAAGTCTAATTATTTCATTGTATTTTGCTAATCATATTGCATTATAATACAAAAAAATAATTAGCAATCATGTAGCATAATTTTTTTAATCTTTTATTGTAATCCTTTATTGTAATCCTTTATTCTATATTCAATAATACAATAATAATTATTTATAATACAATGTATAATTGTAAATGCTGTTCGAAATATTTATAATAAAAATTAGATATATTATTATAAGAACATAATTAACAAAATTTAGCAATGTGGGATTATACGAAAACATCGAAAATACATATAATAACATAAAATTTTCTAAATCAATGAAATATTGATAAAAGTAGAATGAAATACTAATAACAATTAGATTTTTTTTTACTATTAATTACTAACTTGTGATTATAAAACTTATTAATATCACGATAAAAAGTCGTTAATATATTTATGATGGCACTTTCATCGCGTTCAAGATAACTATCCCAATAATTTGATTATATCAAGATCCCTCCTTCTTGTGCTATTGGTTAATATCCGATATAAAGAGGAATAATCTTCATAGTAGAGAGTGAACTTAATGTATTTTAATTCTACATCAAATTCATAAGATCCATTCGCAAAGAAAAATTAAGCAATCCGTCAAACATCAGCGGTCTTGTTACAGTGGAGTGAATATTTCAGACCACTTACGATAATAATTTTGTTAGCATGTCAATTACAATTACTATTTTTATCACATCTTTAATATAATATTAAAATTCGCGAGAAAATATGTTCTGCCACATTATTAAAAATCTCTTATTAATTAAATATAAAGGGATAGAATGATTTTCTTATGGAATGTGATGGCGGGTTACGAAGGAATATATTTAATAATAATAAAATACATGCGTTATTGCATATGTATGGACACAAAAGTTTCTCGGGTACCAACTGTTCGAGATAAATCGAACCTGATAATAATGGATTTTGAAAAACTATACTTTATTACTAAAAAATTTATTATATAAAATTTAACAATTCCTTTTATTTTTGTATTTCCAAAAATTTAATTATTAATATGAGGGTACCCATTCGACTTATCTCGAATTTTTTTGTATCCACATAATTTTAATTAAATTCGTGTATTCACGACAATATTAAAAAAATATAAAGCAATTTGGTAAAAATTATCTAAATTAAAAATCAAAATTTGTTAAATATAATCTTATATCTGCATGTATTTTATTATAGGAAAGTATATACATATATATATACACATACATATAAATTAATAATTAATAATATTCTGAGTGATGTCCAATACCTAAAATTTTTAGGAAAATAACAATTAGAAAATTAAATATACATATTCGTAACCACATTTTTATTTTAAAGCAATCATCAAAAAATAAGCAAATTATTTGTATAAAACTTAAATTTATTTATTTAATAATTTGGATTTAAACAAATAAGCATTCTACCCATATTAATCATACTAAATTCCTATTGTCACTGAGACAATCTATTAACATTATTACTA
The DNA here is from genome assembly GCF_024713525.1 of Acromyrmex echinatior. Lineage (NCBI taxonomy): Eukaryota > Metazoa > Arthropoda > Insecta > Hymenoptera > Formicidae > Acromyrmex > Acromyrmex echinatior. Next base: position 3,716,985 of record NC_141869.1, read on the forward strand.
ATGAGAGAACATTTAATAAAATTAAGAAAGCGAAAATTGTACCCTAAAGTATGCCATACTGAATTAATTTTGCAACTTAACTTTAAAATATATAGCAATTGTTATTGAATCATTGATAAAATTATTACTTCCAGGAAATGGAAAGGACGAGAAAACCCGGGATTAATTCCAATCTTGTACAAGAATCTCCATCGGGACACCAAACTAGATTTTGCGAATGGACTTTATGGAAAGCGACGAGGAATAACTCTCCATGATGAAAATAATTACAATTTTTCATTGATATAAACCACGCATTCACTAGCATTCATCTGACGCGAGAGACAGCGATGAGATCTTTGCATATACATATAATAAATTAATCACTAAAATATACTTGTAATTCTGTAATGTTAAAAATATAAATATCAAAAAGCAGACAAGGAGTTAATATTTAATCATTGCCTCAGTCAAAGTTTCAATCTTTACTGACTTATTTAAATAAATATGTATGCTAAATACATAGAAAAAGTGATGATTATTCTAAATCATTTAATTAGAAGTCATTCAAAATTATTAATGACTTTTCGATATTCAAAATAAAATCCAAATTAAAAAAAAGTTTTAAAATTAAATATTTGTCAAATTCATTAAATCAATAAATAATTTTTTGTTATCACATGTTTCGTCGATTTCGTGTAATTTACATTATTAAAGAAACGATAAATTTGATTTACTATGACAAGATAAATGCTATCTGTAGATAGATATTCAATACAGATATAATTCCAATAAATATATAGTTTATTAGTAATTATTATGCAAATTACAAAAGTAAATATGATGGCATTTATCTGAACAAAGTTTACATAAATTCTATATTACGTACCTAATTATACATTTATTTACAATAAAATTAAATACAATATTAACACAATTTATACATGAATATAATTTTCCAAAAAGTTTAATTTCAGGGGAGCTAAAAAGTCAATGAAATTTAAAATTAATTTGGTTTATTCTCATAATTGATAATTGGAACGAGATGCTGATAATTAAATAAAATTTAAAATTAATTAAAAATTTTATTGAATTTTAATCCTTCCTTTCCAATTATCAAGTATGTACAGATGATGTTTATGTATCCCTACCTACATATTATCTTTACTGATTAGAGATTTATTATGTAACATTTTTTAGTTAATTATATTTATTTTTTATTTTTAAAATAAAATTTAATTACCCGATCGCGAAATTTATTTGTCATTTAATTTGTAATAATTTAATTTTTTAATTTAAAATAATTATGATTATCTCTACCTATTCATACTTATTGTCCTACCTATCCGTATTTCCATTTATTCGTACTTATTCGCATATTCTATCTCAACCCGTATATATTCCTACCTACATTATTTCATTAATGTGTAATAACATCGCGAATATAATAAGTTAATAGCTGTATTCAGCAGAAAAAACAGCTTTGCAAATGTTGTAAAGCTGCTTCCTTTACTGAACGCAGCATCTAATGCCTAATCATGTCCTATCGCGTACTAATGAATTCAGGGAACCTAATCGCGATCATACTAAATAAATAAGCAATAAATAATAATAATTAAAACAGACTTTCAATTTTTAAAATACAAAAAAATTAATAAATAACAAGGCTAATGAGAGTCAGCGCGGATAATCAGGTGCAAGTTTTGTAGAGTAAAAATCTGATTATCCACACTGACTCTTATTAGCCCTGTTGTTTATTGGTTATTTTTGTATTTTAAATATAAGCAATTTTTCAAAAAAATATAAGAACTCGCAATTTGCGAGTAAGTTACCCTCCCGAATAATCAATTTATCTTTATACACTGAGAAAAAATAATTTGTTCAACTAACTACACACATTTTAGTTGTTTGCAGATTTCATTATTTTATCAAATTTTATTTAATCGAATTTTATTTATTAACTCTAGTCTACTTAACGAACTGTTTAACATTAAGCAGACTATGATTAAATTCAATTAAATAAAAATTGATAAAATAATCAAATCTGCAAACAATTAAATGTGTTTAGTTCGTTGAACAAATTTTTTTTCTCAATGTATATATTCCTTTTAAAAACTTAAATTGGTATTACACACCATCCTACTTCATACTTTTAAATACTCTTCTTTCTTCTGGCCAGATTAAACTCACCTTTCGTTGCTTTTGGCCAATATTCTGGCTTTATATGCCAGAAAACGACAACAAGGAGAAATTCTCCTTTTTGCTGTCGACTGCTGCCGACTAACATTGCCGGCAATAAGCGTAAGATTTTACGCTTATGTATGATGCGCGAAACACGAACGCGTCGCGAAAGGGCCATTATATCAATGAAATTGACTAAATTGTAATATGAATAATCATCAATAATAATAATAATAATAATTCTATTAATATACAACGAATAAATGTCGCGTTTATTCTAAATTAAAAATATAAATATTCGACTAAAAATAAATCTAAATTTAAAAAATTTTTAAGTTAATAATGTTTTTATTTTAAAAGTCTCGAATATTAAACTAGATTAAATTTTTTAATATAAACATTACTATATAAAAAACAAAATTTTAATTTAAAAATAAATTGAAAATTGCTAAATCGATTATGATTCGATAAAATTCAAGACCCATGTACGTATTTTTAACGATTCGAACGATTCATTGTTGAAGCTCATCTCAAGCATGCGGAGATGAGAAATTCAAATGAATGATATAAGATCCAAAAGGAATATTTTTCTCTTGCATCAATAAATATATCTCTTTGTATTTTGAAAATTATTAGAATCATTTTTTGTATAATTTATTATTTTAATATTAACTATTTTAAGTTATACAAAACTGAACGCGATTTTAAAATAATTATGAGATAAAATTCTTCTATTTCTTGATAAAATGTATATTTTGGATCTTACATCATGTTACTACTTTAACTGGTATAAAATCCAGTTACTACATATGGATAAGTTATAAAAGATCAGGCTAAAATCAGTGCATTGAAATAAACAATAATAATTAATAATCATAAAATGTCTTTTATTGAAAAACGAGATCAATCAATTATATTAAAATTTTCATTATTATTTCATCAGTAACACATGTATACAAATAAGTGTAAAATAGTAGAAGAAATTTTTTAAATAAACAGTACACATTATACATATATGTAGATATTGCTTTTCTGCACCAACTTGTATAAAACTTAATCCTGAATGAATATTTGGGAATAGGATAGATAGGAAAATAATAAAATAATATTTGTTTGTTACACTGTAACAAACGCTTTTCCATGTTATGATATTCCATCCGAGAAAAAATATTTTATATATATAAATTATATATATTTATATATATTTATATATATTTATAATTATATATAAACTTATATATAATTTTATATAATTTTATATAATTGTATATGGAATATTTTTTCTCGAGCATAGATAACAATTTCATTCATTCTAATTATTATTTTATGTAAGCTTTATATTTTTTAATTTTATGTATTTCATATATTGAAAAAAATGAATATTTTATTCTTTTTTATTTTTATTTCCAAGTATGTCAAGATGTATTCTCAGGAAAAAAATAATATATATAATATTAAAGTAACTATTAAAAAACTATTTTACATATAATTATATAAAATTACATAAAATAATATGTAACTTTACATATAATTGTATACAAATATATATAATTATATGCAATTATTATATAAAATACGTTTATTTATACATAATTGTATAAAATTATATATATTTTTATATACATAATTTTATATAAATGGACATATTTTACATAATAATTGCATATAATTATATATATTTATATACAATTATATATCTGTCAAATATGTGTGTCCATTTATATACACACAATTATATAAAGTTATTATTTTATGTAATTTTATATAATTATATGTAAAATAGGTTTCCCCCGAGTTATTTTAGTATTACATAAAACACGATCATTGAAACAACCTATTTTTTATTATATTTCTGAACTTGAATTATCAAACCCAGCTTGAGTTACTTTGTATCAAAACGTTCACATTAACGTATAAATTTATAATTAGTAAATAAAATTTGAGCTAAATTGAATAATCTTCCTTAAATAATTTTACTCTATTCTTATAGTTAAATTAACAAGATATTGTGTAAAAGCAATGGCAACATATAGGAATAATTTAAAATAACTCAAACTGGGTGTAACGTGATTATAAATTTAACAATACATGCACAATATATTTAACAATAAGAAGGTATTCAGGATTAAGTTTATCCTAATCTGTTTTAACTTATCCATTTTAAGACAACGGATGTATGGAATTCTTTACATATATTTATCCGTATATTTTTATTAAATTAATACATATATGCATTTATAGATATATAATATATTAATAAAATTACCATACATCCGTTATCTCAATAAAAACATTAATTCGTCACTCACCAACCCGACGCGCAACAGCGGAGTTCTGCAACGTCGCTACGATGATTCTGTAACAAAAAAATATAAAATTCAAATTATAACAAATCAGGAAGAACACAAACAATATTTAAAAAAAAAAAGCAAAGTTGTCTTAAAATAATCATATAATTTTCAAAATGTATAGTTTTTATAAGCATCGAATTTTTTAATTCATTGAGTTAGATATTTATAAAATAATTATGTATTTTTTAAAACAGATCTTCAAAATTCGTATATGTATATGAAATTTTAAAATAACTTTAAAATAATCCTTTTTCTAATTATCATTTTTAAATCATTGTAAAATAAAATGACTCAAAAATAAATAGAAGAAAGATATTGATTTTACATAAGCAAAAAATATTTACCGCAAGGTTGCTCCGCCGGTGCCCGATGCCTCTCTCAGACCTCCTCCTCCTCTCAAAATCGGGTTGGCATCCTCTCGCACAAGACACTCGCGTAAAACACTCGCGAATAATATACTATAAACGCACGCGGACTATAACTTGAGTCCGATAACTTGAACGGCACTCCCGAAATAAAACGCGCGACGCGACGAACCGGCTGCGGTTCGTTCATTTTCAAGTAAATCGGCGACGAGGGTACGTTAGCTTCCCCGTTGGATTTTTACACGAAGAGAATGATTTTACTCAATATCTAAAAATTTATCTAGATATACAGACATATCCGAAAATTTTTAAATACTTGAGAAAAACCATTCTTTTCATGTAAATATCCTCTGGGTACTGAGCCCTCTCACCACGTCAAGGTGTACCCGTGGGAGGGAAGATAATCTGAAAAATATAATATATAACTATTATCTATATTACTATGCAATCGGTTAATTTTTAGAAATGAATATCAAACACACGTCTGCAATTCGTTATCATTGCGAAATAAATTCAGAGGAGATAAAAATGAATCTTTTTATACGTAGATGATGTCTGTAAGAAATAATTAGAGTCAATGAATGGGCCAGAGATTAATAAAAAAAGAGACATGTTTCTTTTATTACCGATAAATAGTTCCAAAGTTACGATTAATTTTTAAACGGATCGTATAATAGAAGGTGGACAAAAACAAAAAAATTAATTAAATTATTAAACTATATTAATTGTGAAAGAAAGAATTGCGTTATTTGCATAAGGGTATTCGTATTAATGTTGCTTTTTTATGACTCGTGTGATACAGACAAGTAGCAGTGTCGCTACTGATTTTGTAATATGCATTAACGTTAATATTTCGACGGTTAGATTATCAGCGCGCGACCTTGGAGTGGGGATGGCACGGAGCGACGCGTCTACGTCATGTTGCTACGTAGTACATGTTTACTCGTAGTAGGCACAATGGAATGTCTGAGCGTAAACATGATCACGCACCGGGCGACCGGGCCGCCCGTCTATCCTTCCGTATCAAAACAACCCCAAGACCACTGCGCCAACCGTCTACGTAATTTCTACGAAAAGTAACGTATTTTACAAAATAAGTAAGGTAACATATCCTTTACATTTTTATATTCTCTGATGAACAGGCTTTAATGCACGGTTTGCTTTGCTTCTTACATTTGTTACGCACACCACATTCAACTCCTCAGTCAGAAATGATGGAATCAATATCAAATCGATGTCGATTCGACGTCAAAATCATCAAATTCGACGTCGATTCGACATTGACTCCATCGTCATTTCTCACTGGATCATGAACATTTTAGATATTTCAATCCTGTTAGAATAAACGATTATTAGTTTGTAACTCTTAATTCTGCAGTCATTTACTTATTCCGCATTCTTAATCCGCATTATTACTTCATTAAACCTAATTAAAACAAAATACGTTCGCGACAAAATCATTATAGACATATATAGATTGCACGAATTACAAATCACTGTTTTATTTCGATAGGTATTATATTTTTAACTCTTGGTGCTTAGAATTCAACAAAACTTACATTGCATTATGCATTCGAATATAATTTACTCATTACTTTTGTGGATTAAACGACTCGCGCCAACTATACTGTTGAGTTTTAAGAAAATCAATGTAAGAAATTATTTTATTAATTCCGCGACGAAATACTAATTGGATTTTAATTTGTTTCACATATAATAATATAAAGTCTAATTATAATATATCGATATACACAGTAATATACGGAACTCGATCGTATTTAAAAAATAAAGATGTTTAAATATGTACTTTTAATAAAATATAAAAGAATTATATAGAATTTATTATTTTAGATAACTTCTTCTGATCTATTTTTTAATTACATTTTAAATAAGTCGTATGAGTTAGAGATCGGTCGTGTCAAAAACAATTTTATTTAAAGTATGTATTTTAAATAAAAGAAATAAAGCAGTTATCTAAAATTTATTAGTTTAATCATTAATACACACCTTAGTTCTGGGCAATTTTATTACTTGGGCACCCTAATGTAATAATAATTTATCAATTCGCGTTCATAGATGTTTAATTTCCATTTCAAGATTAATGCGACACTCGGAGCGACCCGAGCGATTCGTTACGGCCATCCCCCTCTAAGGTCGCCAAGCGAATGCCGAGAGCCGAGTAATAACTGATACGTAGCAACCACTACGCCGCGCATGCGCGGCACGCTCCCCCTCGCTTTTCGCTGCGCAACCCTTCCCCTCGCTTTTCACCGAGCGATCTTTCTTCTCAGTTTTCACCGGGCGCTGTTCGGATATTCATCTATTGTGTTTAAAAAAATATTCACGGTTTATTCAATTATTCATATTTTACATGATTTTAACAAATGAATATCGTCATATATTTCGTGCTTTGCTTTGTGGCATCTCTGATATTTGTTCAATCCTATATTATTTGCGCGATTCTTGTAAACGTAATTAGTAATTGTCACATGGAATATTTTTGATATTCTAACATTATGTCTCAATTTTTATTATTCTTTTGAATGATTCATACTTAAATAAAGGTTGATAATATTCTGTATATTCTTGATATAAAGATACATGCAAATTTTTTTAATCTTGCGAAACAATTTGCGCTAAATGCACCTTTGGCAAAAAGTATTAAATATCTTGTTAATTATTATTTAATTTTTCAGCTAAAAAATTAATTTATGATACTACTAATTAATTTATGATACTATTTTTTCTTTTGTAATTGAATTGGAATTTTAACTTTAAGATATGTTAAATATATTTTTCCTTTAAATATTTTTCTTTCAGAGTTTTACATTTTTGAATGAAAAAATGCATTTTTCTCATATTGTTAACTATATATATAATTAACAAAATGAGACACTTTTTCATTCAAAAATATACTTCACTAAATATATTTAATTGCAACAATTTATATACATTTTATTATAAATGTACAACTTTATAAATATTTTCTAAAGATGTTAAAATATACGTAAAAATCATTTATTAATTCTTATATAACTTGTAAAAATAATGAAAATTAATCCACTATCAAACTTACTAGACTCAACTTATGTTGGGAAAAAATGAATATTGTTGTGTAGTTTATATCCATATTTTCAGAGGACAATAGCGTGCAGGAGCATTTTGCAGTTACAGAAAAAAGGCCCTCATATCCTCTCTCAGCAGGTCTATTCTTTCATCGTGAAAAAAGCTGCTCAGCGGCATTATAATGATAATGAAATTTGCGTTAAGAGTGTTACAAAATAGATCTGCAAAACAGTTTCACTGACTAGTGCTGCCATCCAACAAAATACTTATTGATTTACTTAACAAATACTTATTGATTAACAGTAGATAACTCAGTTATTATGTAGAATAGCAAAAATTTCGTGAAGAGTTGAAAATTCTATATTTTATAAAAAATGATATTATAAAATAATTGATACTTCTTTCTCTCCTCTGTCTCTCTATTTTTATTTTATATCTAAAAAAAAAATATTTTTGTAAGTGAATTATTTTTATATTACATGCAATGCTATAATTTTATAGCAAAGACTCATTGATTTTTTTCACGATGAAGGAAAAATAATTATCGATAATGTGACAAACAATTAGAACGTGAGAGTCAGATAGATATTACTTAATTTATTTTGTTCTTTCGTATTTCAGATGCTATATGTTTTCTTTATGTTTTCGATGATATAATATTATTACACATTTCAGATTCTAGATTTACATGTTATCCTTGTTCTATTATTTAACACGTCATGTAGATTGATAATATATGTCATACACGAGGAACAATGAATTATTATTTTTAGCAAAGCGCATGCTGAACTCTGTCTTCCCACACTCAATTATGCATGTTCATTCTCGCGTAAATTATACCTCAGCTAACTATTCCTAAGCACGCTAAATATTCTTGAAATAGGTATTCATGAAAGATTTTTACATCCTCTAAAAGCGTTCCAAGAGTATTCTGGAATATTCCTAAGTATTTACGAAATGTAAAAGTAACATTCAAATATCAATTAAAAATTCCATTTATAATATATCATTATATATTCTGAGAATGTTCTATATATATATATTCCGCAAAATGCTAATTTTGCCAGAAATTTCGAATTCAGTCGTCTCTGAATCATTTTTTTAAAAACATAATTTTATATTATGAAAAACACATAATAATTTTATGTGTTTTTATCTTAGAGTCCAAAATTTTAGGACTAATTTTACACATGAAATGAAATGTCAATTGCTGTAAATTTCTGGCTTACGCACAGTTACTCAACAGCATATGGTGGATAGCTAAGCATGATCTCCAATGAGAAATGACAATGAATCGACGTCGAATCGATTTATAAATAACTTTTTTATTTAACTTTTTAAAAGCTTTCTTCAGAGCATAAAAATATTACAAAGTAATAAAAAGATGTTTTTTTCATGTTGTTTTTTTGAAACATCTATAGTTTCCTTAAAGATAATAGAAGATTAATTATCTTTAAAAAAATAACTATTCTTCTTTAAAGTTAACTAATCAAACAGACTCAAAGTAACAACAGAATAATGACAATATAATATATGTACATTCACTCACATATGTTGAGTCACCGAACGGGAACGTATAATTATCCAATTTACAGATTCAACGCAATCAAACAATTGACGAACGCGCACAATGCAAGGAAAACTCAGCTGTACGCATCAGAATTGAATTTAATCATTGGTATATGTATAATTTAATGGAATTCCCGTATTTAATTGCTAAGCAAATACATCGTGAATGAAAGCATATTTATTCAAAAACATATTTTTTTTATGCTGCATGTAACAATTCCTGAAAAACTCTTGCTGCGGAACAAGTTAAATGAAATTAAATAATCGCTTTGGGAAGATGCAATATAATATTGTTACTTTTCATTAAATGATAGGATTTTTAAATATGGTTTTTACATATTCTTCTTTTCATTTTTTTTAAATACAAACTTTATGTCATTTGTATGCAGCAAAAGTATATGTGAATTTACGTAATTATTAAATCAACAGAATTATTTTTAAAAGCTATCAAGTTGCAAAACTTATATCGATGCAAATAGAGCTATTGATAATAATAATCTCCAATTTTTTAAAATAAAGTATCAACTTTAGAGACTCAACAGACTCAAAAAGTACTGTTTGAAACAAAAATGTATGTACACATGACTTTTTTTCATTTAATTTTTCGGAAACCTTAAGAAAATTAAAAAACTCAATTAAAATCATATTCATATATTGTCTTAATTATCCTATAATTATATTCACCTTGTTTCATCTCTCTATTCTGCATGAAAATTTAAATTAAATAGAAAAGAAAAAAAGGAAGTGAAACAGCTAAAAGAAGCATTGTTCTTCTTTTTCTTCTGTCCTTTATTAAAACGAATGCATTTATATTTATACATAAATGATGCAAAAATATGCAAATAGATTTCTAATAGTTCTAATCACTTCCTCTACTATAAAAAAAAAGAATCTACTCATCCGTAGTGCATCTTCTGCACTTCCTTCTCTCTCTCTTTCTCTCATAGATTTTGATAATATCCGATTATCATCCGTCTCCTTCCGAGCGTTTGGAAGTGTAATCCAGGGTAAGCTGAGAGTAGCTACGAAGAGTGAGAGGGACAGACGACAGATACACGAATCACGGAGCGTCTGAGCGTCAGTCAGTCGCTGACAGTCGAAGATTGCTTATAGATAGTTCTGATCTGTCATTCGAGAGCTTAGTGCGGTCGATCCTGAGCAGAGTTGAGCGCGACGACGCGCGTCTCGCAAAATGGCAGAACGAAGCCGCGCGGGTCATCTCGCGCTCCTCTACCTGGCCTGCTTGATCGCGCAGATGGTGCGGTCGAACCCGGTGAACATTCCCCTGAACCGGGTATCGTCGCAACTCTCGGAGAAGGCGTGGAGAGCCCTGAACGATCACTCTCCGACGCATCACTTGTACGCGCATGGCAATCTAATAAACGCGCAGGAATTGGTGAGTCCGTGTACCCGCTCGACGTCGCGCGATTTCCACGGAGAGTCAGGATATTTCGGGGAAAATTGGGGGAAGTTTCGATTGCATGTCCCCTTGCAGCGCTTTTGTTTTCATTTTCGACGCAGTCATATGAGTGTCATGAGGCAGACAATGCTGACATGAACATGAGTCGATGAGCTAATTTCTTTGTTTGGTGATGACAGCAATGAGAAAGACCTTGCTTGCAAATAATGCGTCTCAAGTTTCCAACATGTAGCGTTGAAAGGTGGAGGATAATTTTTTTCTGCTGCGCAGTTTAACTTCTCCGAATAAATAATTAAATATTTGCAGAAGTGAAGATGAGATTCCTATAAACATTTAAGGTTGTCAGATTATTATCGATGTGATGAAAATTAAATTGTGAATTAATTGCTATTATCAATGTGATGAAAATTAAATTGTAATGAGGCCAAGGATTAAGTAATTGGATTATATTATTATTAGTATAAACATAGTAATAATTTCTTTTTTCAAAATAATTATTTGGGAATGTCACAAAGAAGTCTGATAAAGTTCTAAAGGTAAAAAGATTTTTTTTTAATTTTTTAATGCAATAAAGAATGAGTGAAATTATAAGTATTGCATGTGTTTGATTCTATTTATAGATAATCTTATGGCATGAAAGATATAAGAATTTAATATCAAGGAAGACATGAAATAATTGCATAATTATAATGATTTTAATTTGTTTTCTTGAAAGAACATGTTTAATGAACATTCTTTTCTGAGAATCGTGAGACGTTTTTACGATCTTAAGGAGATATTATTTACTGGATTCTTTCGAGAACGCAATGTTCTACGTAATACTCAACTGATGTAAATAATTGACATCATTATTTAGAAAAAAATAAATACATCAAAATTGCAATTTGTTTTTAAATAATAAAGCTAAAAAATTTTTAACTGTTCTGGATTCTGTCATTATTTTATTTCCTTGATAAGGGTGATATTAAGCACAACTGCTTCTGAAAAACAGGGATAAGATAATATTTGTTATTTTTCTGATCATGTGACATATATGCGTATTCTATTAATACGTGTCAAGGTACATATGTTCTATGTATATATTCGGAGGCCTTTCGAATGATAAACTGAGATAATAACGGTCTGGGTTATCAGGACAAGTTGTACTCAGGCCAAGCTGTACTTAGCTAAAGAATGTGGAAACTGATTACTGCGCAACAGATTTTAAGTACACAATATTATGCTTTCTAATTTCAACAGTAGAATAATTGCTGCAATAACTAAAATTGTAAACGAGATTTATTATTTTACTCAATAATGATGATATCAATAAGTCTGTTTAATTTTAAGATAATGATTTGCGTTTCATTTCTCATGTAAATAATTCTATTATTATTGCAGGATGAGCCGCCTTATAAAGTATATAAATTCACGTACGACTTGAGTCCAATATGTGGAACGGAGTCCTGTCCCAGAGAGGCCTGTACTATTGACTTGAAGCAAGACGAGTACGGCGACATAGAGACGCTGAATGATTCCATTCAGTGCATGTACTTCTATCCAGCTGATGCACAGAATGACATGTCACAGGAGCAACAGAGTTATCAGGAACAGGAGGACACTCAGGTCACTCAGGAGAGTCTGGCCGAACAGGTGAACAATAATCGAAGCGTGGAACTGGATCACGAGATTCAGGAAACCGGCGATGAGAACGTTAGACCATTCATCGCTATGCGCGCTTCTGGGAACTATTGTCCAGGTTGTCCGTACGAGCTGAATCCAAATCTGCCAGGTCTCCTTGCCTTCGGCGACCAAGCATTGAGATCAATGGACGAGCAGACTACGAGCGATTACAAGCACAAATTAATGAGCATCGTAAGAGTCACCCGCTCGGTACCGGTCTCATCCAACGTGATAGAGTATCAGCTGTTGCTGCTGATAGGCGAATCTGAATGCCTCAAGAACGCCCTAGAACGGGAGCAGGAATGTTCATTGCGAACGACCGTTCCAACCAAGTTGTGCCTGGTCACGTTCGAGCAACGACCGTGGCAACAGTCATCCCTCAAAATTACTAAGAATAACTGTACAGATCCCGAGAATGTGTCCAGTGCCATTTACCAAACGCAGAGATCAAATTTGGAGAGCGAATCCTTTGTGACAGTCAAGTATAATGAAGGACAATCGTCCCACACTGAGATGGCCGATATGTATGAAGGCTTGAAAGAAATTTTGGAGAATTATACCCTCGCGCCTTCGACCCCCTCAAAGGAACCCGAGGAAGCTGAAGTCACAGAATCCGCTATCATGAAGATAGTGTTGAATAAGAGTCAGGACGACGAAAAGATCTCAGGTTTTACGGACAAGGCAAAAGAATTCAAAGAATTCTTAGAGAATTTTGATCTGCCTGTCAAGATGGAAGATGCTACACCCAATACAGATGGAGTTATGAAGGAAGTCAAGGAAGAGAAATTTCTGCGAAAGAAGGTTTCCGTGGAGGATTTGAGGCTCGAAAAGACAAAGGATAGAGGAAACGTTAATAATAGAAGGAAGCGTTCGGAGTCTATTCCGAACTTGGTTGGTGCTCCCACAGCAACGTCCATAAACAATCCTGATGTTCAACTCTTTGCTCAAAAAGCTCTGCAGAAAGTTTCCGCAGAATCAGACAGTCCGAACGAGCCGCTCATAGTAGAAATCACCGAGGCGAGTGTCCAGGTGGTCGCTGGTAAACTTTACAAGATCAAAGCCAAACTAGGCGACAGTGATTGTTCAAAAGGCGTCAAGGACAACTGCAAGTTGCTAGAAGGAAGCGAGGTGAAAGAGTGTCTGATACAGGTGTGGTCGCGACCATGGGAAGATAAAGGTTCGCCTGAGATAACGGTCACGTGCCCTCCGCCAGAAAATAGCAGAAGGAAACGGTCTCTACGCGGCATTAATTACACCAAAAAGATGCTGCAAATTTCCGAGGACATGAAGGCCGAGCGGTTATTCAACAACTTTATGACGACTTACAATCGGACATATTCCTCACTAGAGAGGAATCTGCGATTTAAAATATTCCGCGAGAATCTCAATTTCATAGAGGAGCTGCGTGAAACCGAGCAGGGAACCGGTATCTACGGCGTGAACATGTTCGCCGACATGTCGCAAAAGGAATTCCGCACACGTTATCTCGGTCTACGACCCGACTTGCAATCGGAGAACGAGATACCTTTGCCTAAGGCCGAGATCCCGGATATCGATCTACCATCCAGCTTCGACTGGCGACAGAAGGGCGTCGTGACTCCAGTGAAGAATCAAGGCCAATGCGGTTCGTGCTGGGCCTTCTCGGTGACGGGCAACGTCGAAGGCCAATATGCAATCAAGCATGGCCAGCTGTTGTCTCTATCCGAACAGGAATTGGTGGACTGTGACCATCTTGATGAGGGCTGTAACGGCGGCCTACCCGATAACGCCTATAGAGCTATCGAGCAATTGGGCGGTCTCGAACTGGAGTCAGACTATCCGTATGAGGCGGAAAACGAAAAGTGCCATTTCAAGCAGAATTTGGTGAAGGTAGAATTGGCCTCCGCTGTCAACATTACATCGAACGAGACGCAAATAGCACAGTGGTTGGTGCAAAACGGTCCAATCGCCATCGGCATTAATGCTAATGCCATGCAATTTTATATGGGAGGTGTCTCGCATCCCCTCAAAATCCTGTGCAACCCCAACAATCTGAATCATGGCGTGCTAATCGTCGGATATGGCACAAGTCGTACGTATCTTATTAAAATACCTTTCTAATCTAGTATTGATCATTTTATTATTGGAAAGACAATAATTAATTACTTATTTAGAATACTAAGAGCACTGAATAACAGTGCTTTAATATTTACAATAAGCAATCAATTAGTGCCTTTCATTATAAAAAATTATAAATTATAAATTAAATTGGTCAGTATTACATTTCTGTAAAAATAGTTTTAAACACGATTGAAAAATATTTGAAAAACATAGTAAAAAAAAAGTAGAACTAATCTTATATTTTCTTTTCCACAAAGATCCAGAGAAATTAATTTTAATTATCATCTTGGATGATTATGATTTTACAATTTAATAATCTGATATTTTTGTATCTATTGCTAATACGTATATATATATGAGAGAGAGAGAGAGAGAGAGAGAGAGAGAGAAAGAGAGAGAGAGTAATCAAGAATACGTATTTTACTAAAAATCAACGTTTTTTAAGAGATGCTACATTTTTTCATACATCTTTTCGAAGGTTTACAATTTAATATTAATATTGAGTGCGATGTATATAGATGACATATATTATATCCAATATTCTTTTAGGCTATCCGCTTTTCCACAAAAACCTACCGTATTGGATCATTAAGAACAGTTGGGGAAAATCTTGGGGCGAACAGGGATACTACAGAGTTTACCGCGGGGATGGCACTTGCGGACTTAACACGATGGCTTCGAGTGCCGTGGTTGTTTAACGCTGCTACATTAAATAAGTTTTTCATGACAATTAACTTATAATCGTTTTAAACGAAGTTATACATTATACATACATATATAGAGATATCCTTATATATATATATATATATATATATATATATATATATATATATATATATATAATATATAGATATCTTTTTCTACTAATTAACGTCGATTTTGAAACTGTATCCATTCGCTTGTCAAAAATTTAATGCGGCTTGATCACATTACCACTCTACACTATGTATTATAATATTCACTCAATATGATGTTCAGCTTGTGCAAATATCTGGCAAGCGGATGAATCGTCTGGAACTAGTTAAGTATGTTGTGTAATTTAAGCTAAGTTTAATTTTCTGCATATCTATATATTAGGAAAGAAAAACGATGTTCAAGAGAAAATCGTTTACGACAATCTTATTCTGTTGAAAAGATCGAAACAAAATTATATAATTCGCTAATGTTTTGCAAATCTCTTTATAAAATAATACAGATAATATATATAAATATTTAAAGTGTGTTAAAATATGCTACGATGTTGAAATTTCAGCAATAGAAATTAGTTTTAATTGCGTGTATAAAAATCAGTAAGTAAAAAAGAAAGTGTACCCCCTTTCCCCCCAAGACACTTTTATATTTCAGTTTTTAAGTTTGTTACAGATCGTCAGCATTTTCTGAAAAATTTTATAACGGATTTTTAACTTCGCTTAGGTTCTGAAAAATAGTTTTATATGCAATTTATTAACTGAAACAAAAAGCGAAAAAAAATTATAAGTAAACGAAACAAAGAAATAAGTAGAATCCGATTTTTATTAAACGCAATAAAGATTATTATGCGAAACCATGTCAATTTAATATACCTGAAATCAACACAAGTAAATATATTCGAAACGTAAATAAAGATTAAAATCGTTACAATAACGTGTTGAGAAATATATTTGAAATTTATAAAATTTTGTTTCCGTAATTATGCTAAACTACAAAATTAACATAAAAAAGAAAAGACTAAAATTATTTATTTCCACCAAATTTTAATTATAAATTACTGCTGTATATTAGAAAAATTTAAATATATATCGAAATAATTGTGAAATTATGAAAACTATTATTTTTTTCATCATATTATTATTAGTATTATTTCAAACAATCAAAAATCATTTTTTAATATTAAATCTTTAATTAAATCTTACACGATACTTACCGAATATCGAGATGTAACCGATACATTTTACATATGTCAAAATAATCTTCAATAAAAGAAACCACAGGTTTAAATACAGAATATCTTCAACATTAATGAAAAATATTTCTTAATATTCTGTGTCGGACAGAGCTTGTTTGAAAAAATAGAGCTCGATGTAAACAAATTTAACAAAGAATACAGAAAATTATGATCTGCAGTGATCAGGAATTTTTTTTCGTAAAATTAAGTAGTAATCGATTTAAATAAGTCAATGTTTTACATAAATTTGAAAATGTGTTATATACCATGATATATCCAACTGACGCAGTGTATCGTAAGATTCAACACATTTTTTAAATGTAATTTCATTGACATTATGCAACAATCATTTTGGAATCTATAATTTATTAAGAATCGTGGATGTAATTCGAGAAATCCATCTTCACATTTAACGCTATAAAGCTGCAACGCTTTGAGTTATGTGAACACACAAAAGGTTCTGAAAGAACTGTACACCACTAACAGGAATTTCACTTGTTCATTTTTTTTTTAGTAAAAATTTAATATTTTCATATTTTTGATTTGAATTCTTCATAATAATTTATGTAAAATAAAGATATTGCAATAAAACAATTATTATCTATTATTAATAATTATTTTATTACATTTTAAATTAATGTATTATTAATTTAAAATGCAATATAAAATAGCGATGTAAACAAATAAAATTCTGTTAACGGTATACCGTTTATTCATATATTAAATATCCATGCTAGATATCAATTATTGATATATAGAGAGAAACGCTTGACACATAAGCTTTCATATGTCAAAGGATATCAAGGTACTTAAACAATTAATTCCTTCGTCTGACTTCGAAATCGACAGAATAAAAGCTAGAGAATGTACAGTAGGACACAATTAATAGTATGATAGTCTTAGGGACAATTATGTGATATTAATAATAATTGTAAGATCCCCACTGGTTATAAGGTCCATAAGCCTGTGGTCCACCTTGACCATACTGCCAATTTTGATAATTAGCATAATTGGGGTCTGATGGAGGTGGATACTGCTGATAACCTTGTTGATAGCCGCCCTGTCCACCATATTGTCCGCCCTGAAACTGTTGTGGTGATTGGTAAGGACCGCTCGGACCGCTGCTGTATTGGTATGAAGACTGCGAACCCACGGATGGTGAAGGTGGTACATTCGACTGGTCGGTTTTCTTCTTTGGAGGCGAAGAATCGCTGTAAAAAATCAGTAAAATAATTTTCTATCGGAGTTTCGACATATTTCATGTATGTATAATACATGTTACGTTTATTTCATAAACGTAAAAAATATATAATGATACATTGTCAATTTCAAGTAAATGATATAAACTAAATGTATGTATTAATTACATTTATACATTAATTATATTTAATGGCAATATTTGTATTTTAATCTTTTCATATTAATGTATTTATTAAACTTGAATATTCTATTAAAATATATTTTTATATAAATATATTAAAATATATATTTTCATTATATTTAATTGGTAAAATATTTAAAACTATTTTATCAGATTAATCTCCTTAATAATATCTTTATTTTAAGTTTTCTATGGATACTTACGTTTTGTTGTCGTCACTCTTCGTCTTCTTTCTCTCTTTCGCTTGCTTGATGCATTTCTGGAATTGTTCGTGAGCCTTCAATACTTGCCGGATGTCGGGACTGAAATCTTCCAGGAATTCTACTTTACGCTGCGCAAAAAGCACTCTTTGTTCAAGATCTGCATGTTCTCTTTCTATAAACATATCCATGTAGCCTACTATTTCTTGAGTATCAACTGGCGTTCGTTGCATTGCCAGATCTATTAATTGCAGATATAGCCTGGGATTGTCTTTATCTTTTTCTGTGGCCTGTATAAAAAATGCAATATATGTTGTGTTAATAAATTTATATCAATATTTGAACACAAATCATCGTAATACATAGTCAAGAGAAAATTAATTTCATATTTAAACGTACCTTCATTAACACTTTAATTGCTTTGTCGACATCATCCTTGACTTTACACAAAAATCGCGCGTATTTTACAGCAATATTATTAGCAATCGTTCTGTTCTTGCTATTGGTAATGTAATTTTCATATAAGATACATGCTTTTTCTAAGTCTCCACGACGGCGTTCCAGGTTTATTCGACGGTATGCCACTTGTAGCATATTTGGCAATACATTATCAATATTCTCTAATATGGTGGCAGCTGTCTCGAAATTATCTTGACCCTCTTCAAAGATAGCCCATTGTAAGTGCAAATTTGGTTTCTTTGGATGATGTACCATACAAGCTCTCGAATATACATCTCGGATTTTTTCTGTGTTGTCTCCCTTCAGCGATTCCAAATAGCGTACAAACTGTACAAATGAAAAAATAAAAATTATGTTATAAGGAATGTTCCTAATTATATGTTTGAAGTAACAAAAATCAGCATACATGTAACAATATTGATTGATATCTACTTACTCGCATCCAAAATTCATCATAAAGTGCACAAGCTATAAGACACCTCTCGAATAAAATGATTATCCGATTTTGATCCTTTTGTTCAATCTCGAAATCTAGGTACTCCTTCCAGTTTTTTAACTGACACCGTTCCAATGGTTTTACATGGAAATATGGTCTCTTTATCTGTTAATTATACATCATATAATTAGATTATAAACTAATTGTCCTAGATTATTAACTAATTTGAATTGTGCTTCAAAGTGAAATTAATTAATGAATCCAAATCTTTTAATTTGGAATATACTTTTTTACTTACAACATAAAACATTGTAAAAGATTGACTTCTGTATTACAACGAATCCACATTTACTGCGCGATTAGGTAGAGCTACGGTGAGGGATCGAAATGAGTCAGAACTTTTTTTCCATTTATAGCAGTGAAACAATTCAACGTATTGAAATTAAAAGAAGTCTCATTTTGCTAATAACTAAACTATTAAAGTGTGATCATAATGAATATAATTGTAATCAAATATCATGTACCCCTTCTTCGTACGTCCATCTCGCTGCAACCGCATTGACGTTTGCTTTATGCATTTTGCGCCTGCTGCTAATAATCTTCTCACGGATGGCACGAGTCTCCTCATCAGTAGGTGGTACTTCATGAGGCGGTGGTTCCTCGCCGGGTGGTGCGTCATCTGCAGCGGATGTCGCAGTGGCATCATCTGATTTGAGAAGGGCCTTTACCTCAGCGCGTAAGGCAAGGAAATCGTCCACACTTAGGATACGATTTGGCAAGTTGGACGACACAAATTCCTGGAAGGCTTCGAAGTGGGAAGTGTAACCAAGAGTAGGTGTTGACAATAAACGATCATACAGCGCTGTCACTCTGCTCAAGCGTTTTCCCTCTGATTCCCACTTTATGTAGCTCTCCCAAAGACGATCTGATCTGTTTTATATTAAATTGTTATATTATATTATTCTTTCAATATCTATTAATTGTTTGTTAAAGTACACCTTTATCAATATATTATGAAGACGTTCCTTTATTTACTATGAGTATTAAAATCTATTGTTCACGTTACACATACTACATTTTCAATACTTGCAGTAAATATAACGAAACGCAATCTGTATAGCTAAAATACTAAAGAAATTTATCATCTTTCTATGAGCAATAATATCGCTTATTTACTACAACATAACTCAAAAAAATAAAGTTTTCCAGAAAATGTTTCAATGTTTCGAATCATTAAAATATTATAATATTAAGTTTGTTATGCAATTTTGGTATAATAATTAATTGTAGGAGGAAATAAAAGTATATTTCTTTTTAAGTATGTTCATTCTTATTTTCTTTATATTTCTATTTTTTTTCTGCAAACAAATGACAATTTTTTGTTATATCGTTGTTGCAGCAAATGAGCGATGTAATACAATGACATATAAGCTAATAAAAATGTGTCTACAAATATATATCTAGAAGAAAATTTTAGATTTGTTACCTGAACTCAAGCCCACAAGCTTGTATGGCTCGTTCGTACTGCTCCCGGAGCTTCTCTTCATCTTTTTCATAGACGGTTTTACAGTGGTTGATGTAATGGAGCCAGAGGTCGACGCTTAGCGAAATAGCTTTCAGACCTTGATCGAATACCTGCGGTAACGGATTCGTGGATCGTATTTAGAACAGTTTACAACTGGGTTGGACTTATCGGCGGGTAGATCTTATACCTATTTTGCTTTTAGCTTTCGTTAAGCATTACGGTCTTTTTTAGCAACGTATACTCACATATCGTTCGCATACTGTAAATAAAGAGATTTAATTAACACAGAGATTGCAGAGCATTGTGCATTCACCTTAAAAGTCAGGGAGTGTTCCGATCTGGGCGCCACAGTGTCTTCCGCCACTCATTCTTGCTCCCATTCTGGCACGTGCACGTGTCCTAAGTCTTTGTCTCTGACTTTGACTTAACACCCAACCCGACATATCTTACTTACATAAAGTAAGAGTAGCGCATATATCTTATGCTTAAGAGTTTTACAATACTTTCTGTAGTAAGCTATGTGTACAAATGCTTACAGTAAATATAACATAGTTTTCTTTCATCACGATAAAGGCGCTTCGGAAACAACTAGCCATCTCGCTCGACTTACGTATTGTACGATAGAGTACTTGATGTATTCGATATATCGGTAAGATAGTAAAATATGTAATATAGCATTTTTGTAAGTATCGCAGGATATTAATTAAATAAGTAACTATTTTGTAAACGAAGAAAGTCGAATAGGTGCCGCAAGACGTGCTATGCTGTTGGAAGGGAAAACCATATTTATGTGCGTGCACACTGCCCACGCGTCTTCCTAACTCGAGCTATTTTCATTAGATTGCGTTAATTATAATGATATCATATAATGAGAGATAGCCTAACGAACGTAATATACGATCGGACTCACCGTTTGAACATTTTCGGGGTTGCCCTTCTTCTTCTCATAATCGGCGAACTTTCTCCAGTAACCGTAGCAATATGGATAACGCTCCAAGAATTTGGTGTAAGCTTCGCGCGCAGCCTCTGCATCGTTCTGTAGCAAAAATAATAAAAATCGAATATTGATTCTAATTCATTGAAAAGACTTCTGTATATCACCAAGGATATTATCAGATATTTCTTTAATCACTTGTCAAATACATTTTAATTTGCTTTAATATATCCTATATTAGATAAAGAAAACAAAAGAATATATGCTAAAGCAGCCAGAACTTTAGCGTCTATTCTTTTTGTTTCTTCTCAACCAAACCATAAAGAAGTGGAAGCTCATGAACTAAGTTATCTAATAAATATAAAAAAGAAAAGATGATAAGAAAATAAGAAATGCATGGCTGTAATGTAAATATAAGAAATCATGTCCTCTTTTTGGTTTTCTTATATATATATAATGAAGAAAATAAATTATATTCCATATTATTAGGTGTTGGAATTAATTCGTAGCGTTTTTAAATGAAAGAATGTTATTTATTTCACATGAGCATTAAAAAATACATTAATGAAAGTACTTCCCATCACTTGTAAAACGCTACGAATTAATTCCAACACCTAATATATAGATTATATATATATAAAAGAATAATTAACATAGACTGAATCTTGAGTAAAACTTTTAAATAATCTTTTACTTACTTCTTGATCCACGTATTGTAAGAGATACGTCCATCCTGTAAAGTCAGATGGATCTTCATTAACAGCTTTCCAATATTTTTCTAATTCAGGCAATGTTTTCTTTTTTGGCGATGCTGGCTTGATTTCTTGCTTATCTCCCGCTTCCGTATCGCTCGATAAGGCAACCTTTTTTGCCGGTGCCTCATCATTGTTCTCAGATGTCGGAGAACTGGGATCGTATTCTCCTTCCGCATTTAATTTACGTTTAGCTAAAAATATAAAAGAGGAACATGTAAGAAAATTTCTAGACTACGACATTTTATGGTACATTGTACACTATTAAATCTGTAGTGTCAAATTTAACTTGACGTGAGTCGCTATTGTTCCTACTCAAACATATTTTACCAAAATAATGGTTATATTTGACATTACATAGTGTCGTTATATCGTTTTGGTAAAAAATAATGATATATTTAATAGGAGCAGTGGCGACTCACATTAGATTAAATTTGATACTATATAATAGATTTAACAGTATTTAAGGGCGCGTTCGTATAGAAAAGAAGAAAACAAAAAAAGTAGTCGATCAGAACTCGCGCTTGGAACTAAACAGTCGAAATTGTCGATTATCAGCGCGAAGTTCTAATTGACTGCTGCTTTTCTGCTTTCTATCAAGATGGAAACACGAAATGTACTAACTTCCGCCTTCTGGTTTAATTTTCTTTTCTAGTGTTTTTATTGATTTTGCCCCATGCTTTCTCTTCTTATCGCTGTCTGGCGGCAATTCATCTTCAGACACAGACTCAGTTTCGCCCAAGTCTGCTGCAGCAGCAACCGGCAGTTCTTCGTCAGAAACTGCTTCAGTCTCTGGTTCCTATGTAAAAATTATTTATGTTATCAATCTATGAATTTACTATTATAGAAACTATTATATAAAACAATAATAAAAGATTTATATAAATTCATTCAGCTAAACTTTTTCCAAACATCTTTTCTCTTTTTTTTCTCCAATGTGAATTCAGCTGAAAAGAACTGATCATATATATATAAAAAATGTGAATAGAACGCTTCTGACCTTAGCTGCAGCTTCAGTCGGCAACTCGTCCTCTGACACAGCTTCCGTATCAGGTCCGATCTTCTTTGTATCATCTTCAGTTATGTACTCTTGTATTTCTTCAGTTTCTTCATTTTCTTCGTTTTCAACTGCAGTTATTTCTATACGCGGCAGGGAATCACTCTGTGACACTTCCATTTCGGGTTCTTCTATCTTATTCATCATTGTTTCCACTGCTTCTACAGTTTCCACTGTTTCTACTGTTTCCACATCTTCCGATATTTCTTGCTCGTCAATTTCCATAACTTGGATTCTAGTACCAGTATGAGTAGACATGTTCTCTGAACCATCTACCTCCTCTGCCTCTAAGATTTCTTGCGTCATTGTGTTGCCATCTTCATTGATAACTTCTTGAAAATCTATCAATACACGTTGTTGATTAGAGTCATCATTACTGATGTCTTGACCTTCTATTTCAACATCTTGACATTCCAACTGGACGTCTTGACCTTCCACCTCGATGTCTCCACGTTCAGCCAGTATCTCTACTTTGTCCATACTACTTTCTTCCATAATTATGCCCTCTGATCTTATATTGGAATGCTCCTAAATGAAATAAGTTTTATGAAATATAGTATCATAAAGTGATAAAAAAGTAATGTAGTTTTTAGAAACTTGAATATCAATAAAAATGAGAAAAAATGTTGCATAAATCACTTACTATTTCTTCAACATCTTGTTCCATTTCTTCATTTTGATCCATATTCATTTCCTGTATATTAGTGTCTTCGGAATCCTCCAATTGCAAATGCAACGTGGAAGAATCTTCATCGCTACGTTGTTCCACAATAACGTCTGTCACACGTTGAACTCCGTTCTCAGGCATACTTTCTATCACCTCCTCTTCCAACATAGATGTAGTCTCTTCCTGCAATGACAATTAATTGTTTACTATTTTTTTTTTCATATTGATTTCTACAAACAAATTATTCAAATAGATCATATTTATATTGTAGACATAAAATATTGAAAGTTACATTATATATTATAATTGTTCAATATTTTAGTCAAATAAATATTATTTTACATTATTGCTGTTCTAATGAAATATATATATATATATATATTGGATTAATGACTTGTCCATTCTTCAAACATTTATATCAAAAGAAAATAAACAGAAAGCCACACTGATGCTCAGCTACTTTGCTTCAGTTTTATTGCTAGACGATAAAGATAATGTTATTCACTGATGATATTAATCCATGTCAGTGCAATCGGTTACAAAAGGGTTGACTCTTACCTCAATTTCCTCAATCTCATGGATCTTCTTGGGAAAGCGCGTTGCTCGGGCAAGAAGTTTCTTCACAGGTGGTTTCTTGGCTACTGTTGTTTTTCGGGCCCGACCCGATCTAGTGCGTCTCACTGGAAAAAATCACAACGAAATATTTACAATGCTCCAGGTGTATGAGACGCCGTCTCATCGAAATGGCGGTTTCGTGGGTTGGGCGGTCGCGCCGGGCGGCACGTCCTTGGAGACAAACCAGCTCATCTCCAATGATCTGATGATAGATCAAGTATCTCAAAGCTTTACCTGGTTCGGCCAAAGCAACCTCGGCTTCATCACCGCTCGCTGAGGACATCGTGCTTTCGCTGCAATTTTCGGAATGTGTGAATTGCAGAACCTCACAATTGCTCAGACAGAATTCAGACAGAAAATGGCGTGGCTGGCGACGCAATAGTCGCAATACTTCCAAAGCAGGTTTACCAATAACAAAGAGAAACCTGAGAGAGGCTATGTCTTTTTCTTGTCGAATCGCTCATACATTAGCGCCAGTACATACATTTTAGATTTAGGAACTACATAGCTACGTATTAGTGATAAAATCGCGATATCGTAAATAAATGTAGTACGAATTCATATTAAATCGTAGTGCTAAAATATATTTTAAAAAATATAATGTAAATTATAATGTCTTTATCTCTTCTTCTTCTTAATTAAAATAAATTCTAATTACAATAGAAAATTATAAGTTGTTTTTTTTAATAGTCGTCATCTGCAATAACGATTATCGATTAAAAATTCTGATAAAGATACAAGCATTTAATTTTTTGTTATTAATTTCAAACTTTAATTTGCGTTTTTTAAGATTGATTACTTATTATTTTATAAGATCAATTTTTCTTTCATACAATCTTTTCAATATAGCAGTCATTTAGTCAAATCGGTTTTTTTTTAATTTTCAGAAAGAATATAATTTTTGTATTATTCAGAACGTGCTTTTAACGATAAATATGTGTTAGAAATGTGCTAACATTGTAAAAACGCGATCTGAATACGTATAAGATTCTCCGGCTTTGAGTAACGTACGCTCTCAAATTCTGAAGAAAACTAAAAGCTTTCACGCGTAGCGTTTATATACTTTATTGAAAAGCTAACGGTGATCCAATGAGCGTTCAGATATAGCAGCCGCAGCGAGACCGATGCTTATTGGCTGGCTTGAGAGTGGTGGGGTTTGAGGTTTACCGGCTCCTATAAATAACGCGTAATTGGGGTCCTCGCACTTTTGCGTTTCGACAGGCGGTGGGGTTACGTCTCACTTTACGTTGAAATATCTCGCACTCGCATCCCTGTTCGCATCCCTGTTCGCATCCCTGGCGTCGAGTCAATTATGGACCTTTCCTGCAGAAGTATCCTCATCCTGCGGAAGTATCCTGGTTTCCAGAAATATCCTAATCTCTGAGAATAAAACGACGGGAAACGGCTCGAAAGGATCGTTCGTATATATTAACAAGGTACCTAACAAATTATTAATATTTTCACACGCGACACGAGAAATGTTAGTCCGCTTTTAGTTCTCAGTTTAAAATATCTTACGTATTAATAAAATATTTAATGTTGGTATTAATGTATGTTACTAATACCGCTATGTTTTCATGGGCGTGAAATTTCTAACAACTTAATGTGGCACGAAGTATAATTAACTTTGTATTTATTTCCTATATCGCGTAATGTAGATCATTGATTCTAGTAGTACATTGATTGTTCGTGATTTTTTGCGTGAAAAATGATGCCGCTTCGCTAACTTAATGAGATCGCGGCGGACATTGGACAGACGAGACGAGTGACATGACAACGCGTCTCGTCCGTCGATCTCCGCCGCGATCTTATTAAGATGGCGAAACAGCGTCGTTTTTTGCGCACTATCAACTTCATGCATCGTTAAAGTTAACGCGGCGTACTATTTTTGATGCGACCGAATGGGTATTGCGAAAAATACTTTCGTATTGTTTAATTGGTAAAAAAGCTTATATTATTATTGTACTTTTCTCTCTCTCTCCCTCCCTTCCTCCATTTATCCGACGCGAAACATCAATTTGGCGCTCATATGCTACTAATAATTAGTTAAAACGCGGATCTCAATATTTGTCCGACTGAAGGTGTATTATGCGAATAATTGGCAAAGCAACTTATGCCGCGAATATATAGTATGGTATTAATACACTTGTTCTGTACAATGTAATGCGTGTATACTATTTATAGTTCGAAATGCAGAAAACGTATAAACACAAAGTTAAGAGTGGGACACGTAGCGTCGTCGTCGCTCTGCGTCACTTTTAGCGTGTGAAGTTGTTCGCGGTTCGCGCTGAAAACGAAGCTTTCTCGCTATCCTAACGCGTTTACGTTTCATTTGCAGGACGCGACAGCTCGGGACAGATTGGCCCCGAATGAGGTGGCGTCGTTACTGATTTAATAGGTAAGTGAAACTTGCATTTATTTAGTAACTTCTTTTATTCTTTTACTGAAATATTGCATAATAGATTTCGATAATCGTGCGCTGATAATTCGATCGAACGCGCATTTCGCAGAACTTGTTCGATTGAAAACCAAAAGAGCATCGCCACGGCGACGCGTTACCGCTGTGTTGTCGCATCGCTTTTGGCATGAAATTGATCGCGTAGAGAACGAGTCTCTTTATCATCTTACAATTAAATGTAATCCAATGTATTTTATTTGAAATATCGTGAATATCAAACGTGTCGTAATTTCGTATGCTCTGATTTTTCCACTGTCGTATAAATATAATTAAATACGCGTTAAATGTGATTAATATCGAGACTGTTGAATAAAATAAAGACGCACAATTGTTATTCTAGTAAATTGTAATCACAGTTAATTGTAATTAGTAATTTATTTTTGCAAGCAGATGTTGTAGCACGAAGAAATAGTAATACAAAAGAACAAATAAAATAAAAGCCGGAGCAATGATAGGGATGACGATGCAAAGAATCGTGATGTGAGCATTTCATAATTAATTAATTTTATTATTTACTATTGGTGTAAATAATTATTTATATATATGTAATTATTTATATATAAGTAATTAGCATTTTAGATTTATGTAATTGCGTATACTATACTATCAAATAAATAAGATATTTTATATTATTTTTTAAGATTTTTTAAATATTAAATTTAATAAAATATTTATAATTGTGAACAAATATATATAAATATTTCAAAATATTTAAGATATTTATAATTAATATAAAATTCATTTTACAATTAAATTTTATATCAAAAAGATCGATTTCAATTCACAACTAAGATTATTTGTATACATAAACTTGATCAATAAAATTGTTCTTCAATATATTTATTTTAGACATTTTTATTTGAATATATTTATATTACAGATTAGTGTTGTAAGAAGATACTACAATTCCGCTATTGCATATTATGTGTAAATGCAATCTAATAAGAGGATCCGTTAACTTGTGAGAGAAGATAAAGGAAAAAATTTAAAAATTTGAAAGGAGGAAAAAACATAGGAAAAGCATTGCTTGCCGGTGGAACAACTTTGTGGTAAGCATTATTGTTTACTTACAATAAAATTAGCCCTTCCTTCTCGTTTATCCGGATTATTTTATTTTAATTTAAAAATAATAATTAGAGAAAATAATTTGAAACATTGAAAAAGTTCATTTTCATGAAGATATTTTTTGAACAATGAACAATTATTTCAATATTTGATTGAAAAGTGAATAAAAAATTCTGCGCATAAGAAATATCTTATAAATCATTGATTATTTTGAGCGTTATTTTAATTCATAATTTATTCTTGTTTGTTACAGAATCATCATAGTTATGTGGCCGATAACTCTATTAGTATGCATCAGTCGGTGAGTGATAAAATATTTTATTAATGAGTAATGAATCTTGAAAATTATGTCAGATATATATCGACATTACAATCGTATATACACGAGTAAATATCGAATATACAAAACTTCATGGATCGATTGCCTTAAAATGAAAAAATTAAACATTGTGACAAATATTTAATCTTGGATTCCTCTTTATTATTTGTGACTGATACGGAAAAAATTTGCGTTTCAAAAATTTTGCTAAAATATTTAAAAATTTAGATACAGATTTGAAAATAATTACGTTGTACCATCAAAATAATTATATAAAAAATTTAAACATAATATAGACTGTAAAAAAGCAAAGCTATATAAAATTTTGATATTTTATCAAATCTTTAGAAAAGCTTTATAAATTTTGATGTTTATCAAATCTTTAGAAAAGCTTTATAAATTTTCAATATTTTGTTTTATGATTTTACTTTATTTCTTTCTTATTTTATGTTTTATTTCAATAATTTTAATTTAACAAAAATCTAATTATTTTGATAATATATATTTCCATATATGTATATATGAAACTATTTTTTATTATGCTCTAGTTTTATATATTATTAGTTTGCTTTGACTTTTTGATTTTTATATTTCTACAGAAAAGGAGGAATTAATTTTAGTATCTTTTTATATTTAAATATTTCTTTATTGTTAATATTGAAAATAAATAATAGTCTATAAATAAAATTTAATAAAATTTAATTTCGAATCTTCATTTTGTATTAAAATTATTTTTATTGAATAAACATTAATAAATTTTATTTCCTATTTTTTTAATCTATTTTCGTATTTATACAGATACAACTTTAAGATTAGTAGTACACAGAAAGAATGGTTTTGATGAAATATTTAAAAATTAAGTTAAATAAATAAAAAGACGAGCTGATTGCTAAAAGTCAATTAGACAAGAATATATTCTTTCCCCTAATCCCCTTTCTAATACTTCTCCAAGATTAAATATTTTATAAATTGGTGCAAAATAAAAATATATATGTATAATATATAATATACAAACATATATGTATATTTATATTTTCTAATATTATGTGAAATATAAATACTTCCTTATAAAAATAAGAAATATTACAATTAAATTATTTTAATTAGTTTAACGTATTTGAGTTATATATGCATATATATAAATGCGTTGTTACATATGAATATAAATAAATAATTTTAACTTTTATAGAGCACCAATTTTAACACAATGTTTTGTAGTTCATTCATTCGGATTGATTGCCAAATTGATTTTACAACAAACAAAATATATATAATAATGTGACTTGAGATCCCAGAAATATTTACATAACAAAAATTTTTTTAATTATTATAATGTTGATATTAAAATTTTCTTATAAAAAAACAGATCTTTGATATTTATAATTAATGTATTTTAAAAGATATTGATGCAAATAATTTTTAAAACATATCGAATAATATAATAAAGAAATATATACATTGAAAAACACAGCTATAAACATTGGTATATCACCCGATAAAATGCACACAATATATAAATATCTTATAATTATTATTGTAACTTCTTAGACTGCACGTCATTATTTCTTATTTGATAATTAAAAAAGATAGATAAAAAAGACATTAGAGAGATTTTCGGGTACCAATAAACCGACAGAAATTAAATTGAACAAATTGATAATGAGAAAAAATTGTTAATATATCATATATCATAGAACAATGTAGTACAAAAAAAGGGCAAAGAGCCAGTACTGTATAAACAAATTTTAATTTAAATTAGCATTAAAAATTCATATAAACAATTACAATTAACAACAAATGTTTCGACATAATTGAGCCATTTTCAATGTAGTCTTAATATATCAACATCGTTCTAAATAAAAAATATGTACATGGTATTACAATACTATTACAATTTTTAATATTTTTCATTCCGTGTAGTACGCTGCGAGTCATTTTTATCAAGAATCAAAGTAATCATAAGAAAATTCTTCTCAATGATATCAGTAGATGTATTAAGAGTCCATTAATAAAAAGAGAGAAAAAAACGCAGGTAGTTCATTTCGTGGTACAATATATTAGTGTTTTTATTATATAAATTATTTAAAGCAAATTTGCAAAAGTAATGAACATCTAACTTTTCGTTATCTGACATCGAAAGTTATCTGACACGAAATGAACTACCTGCGTTTTTTTCTCTTTTTATTAATGGACTCTTAATACATCTACTGATATCACTGAGAAGAATTTTCTTATGACTACTTTGAGTCTATTTGACAATCAAATAAAAAAATACGCATTTATATTACGCATTTATATGAAAAATCTAAATATTCGCGAAACAAGAGAAGAAATGGCGATATAAAAACGAAAAAAGGAAAAACGAATTACAAAAGAATAATAACGAGCACACATTATCATCGATCGAGTATTATACAATATGAAATATGTCAAATAATGAATAGATTCTTTTCTTTTCGATTATCAAATCAGATATATCCGTTGCCTATTCATTCAAGATAAATATAAATAAGTTTTTTTGCATCGATGAATATAAATTCATACAAAATATTTCTATTCGATATCGACAACTTAGCACACACTCAATATACCTTTGAAAGGATTTCTTTAATTTCTATTACAAACATTTCTTCTTTCATTTCCTCTTTTTGTAATACTCCTTTCATCACAACTCTCGTAATCTGTTTTATGTAAAAGATTTCAATGATTTCTCATAAACTATTTCATATCTTTGTGACAGTTTTTTATAATCTAAACACAGAAAAACAGTAACATATATAACACAACAATGATATATAATTAATATAGGATACAACGGAGTAATTTGGACAAGTTAATGGAAATTTTGAAATTGTGTAAAAGATTGAAGTCACAGAGTGTATTCAATTGTATATACTCGTATATATACTATTGCATCAATAGTGTATGATATTCATCTGAATACACTATGCAATCTCAATCTTTTATACAATTTTAAAATTTCTGTTACCCTATCCATTATCACGCTGTAAACTAACTGTTACGTAAGTGTGTTACATTATTATAATTACAATATTAAGTATTATAACATCGATATTACATATTATAATTACAGTACTATTAATTGGTGTATATTAACATCATGACTAATTATAAGTACAACTTTTTGATGCGTTGCGGTAAAAAGAATAGGGAATTGAAATAAATAATAAATTTTAAAACGAACACTCAATTATTCAAGCATGTTCGAAGAATCATTTTTAATTATATTTTCACATATTCCTTTTTGAATCTCCTTTTTGTAATATTTCCTTCATCTTAGCTCTTTCAATATCTTATTCTTTAATTTTTCTTATCTCATTAAATATTTCTGTTGCAGCTTCCTCATGGCACGTGCAATAAACGGTGCGTTTATTCGGAAACATTTCCGGGTTTTACGATTTTACTCGAAATTTGTAGAAATACGGGATACAGTCCAGATAGTGAGATCGTTGCAATACGTGCTCAATTCTCGTCACGTTTACCGGTCCGTCGAGCTTGTCTCGTACGACTAGCGTCTAACAAGCCGATAAGCCGAATTAACCACAATTAATGCACGAGGGATGTGGGCAATATCGCCCCAGAAAGTGGATTGCCTCACGTCGCGTCTATCAGCCAAGCGTTTGTACACTTGTTGTGACACAGACTACTGTGGATCGCAAAGTATTGTGGCTATGAAGGCCTCGTCGACGTTAGACGCGCGTTAAACGTGATACGAGAAGCCAGCCGTATTCGCAATGATCTCACTGTCGATCCCGTATCCATCGCGTCGGTCGTAGTAAATTATCTCTTCGCACAATTCGCACTGTATCTAGCATGTACCATGAAGAAGCTACAGCCGAGATACAAAGTGATTTCCGAGACGTTAAAGAGGTTTTTGAGAAAAGAAATCAAGATACGTGGAACGAGAAACGTACTACGTTAACGAAATTAGAGAGGAAAATTGCAATAGAGAAATCAAAGCACATTATTGACGATTTGTAGAATAGAGGGAAAAATGATATGGGAACAAATATTTAATACTAATGAGCAAGCATTTTTAACATTTTCGAAGAACTCTTCTTAATTTCTCCTTTGAACGTTATGTTTATAGTTTCCCTCATTTCCTTCGTTCAGTTATTTTAATTTGTTTCTTTTCAATAATTCTCTATAATTTTTCGCTATCATTTAATTTTTCTGTTGCAGCTTCTTTTCGGTACATGCAAGGGACATTGCGTTTTTTCGGGGATTCTTTTCGGATTTAAATGGAAATTTGCTTGCATACGGTCTGATGTGTGAGATCGTTGCAATACGTGCTCAATTCTCGTCACATTTACCGGTCCGTCGAGCTTGTCTCGTACGACTAGCGTCTAACAAGCCGATAAGCCGAATTAACCACAATTAATGCACGAGGGATGTGGGCAATATCGCCCCAGAAAGTGGATTGCCTCACGTCGCGTCTATCAGCCAAGCGTTTGTACACTTGTTGTGACACAGACTACTGTGGATCGCAAAGTATTGTGGCTATGAAGGCCTCGTCGACGTTAGACGCGCGTTAAACGTGACACGAGAAGCCAGCCGTATTCGCAATGATCTCACTGTCGGTCCCGTATCCATCGCGTCGGTCGTAGTAAATTATCTCTTCGCACAATTCGCACTGTCTCTAGCATATACCATGAAGAAGCTACAGCCGAGATACAAAGTGATTTCCGAGACGTTAAAGAGGTTTTTTGAGAAAAGAAATCAAGATACGTGGAACGAGAAACGTACTACGTTAACGAAATTAGAGAGGAAAATTGTAATAGAGAAATCAAAGCACATTATTGACGATTTGTAGAATAGAGGGAAAAATGATATGGGAACAAATATTTAATACTAATGAGCAAGCATTTTTAACATTTTCGAAGAACTCTTAATTTCTTCCTTGAACGTTATGTTTATAGTTTCCCTCATTTCCTTCGTTCAGTTATTTTAATTTGTTTCTTTTCAATAATTCTCTATAATTTTTCGCTATCATTTAATTTTTCTGTTGCAGCTTCTTTTCGGTACATGCAAGGGACATTGCGTTTTTTCGGGGATTCTTTTCGGATTTAAATGGAAATTTGCTTGCATACGGTCTGATGTGTGAGATCGTTGCAATACGTGCTCAATTCTCGTCACATTTACCGGTCCGTCGAGCTTGTCTCGTACGACTAGCGTCTAACAAGCCGATAAGCCGAATTAACCACAATTAATGCACGAGGGATGTGGGCAATATCGCCCCAGAAAGTGGATTGCCTCACGTCGCGTCTATCAGCCAAGCGTTTGTACACTTGTTGTGACACAGACTACTGTGGATCGCAAAGTATTGTGGCTATGAAGGCCTCGTCGACGTTAGACGCGCGTTAAACGTGACACGAGAAGCCAGCCGTATTCACAATGATCTCACTGTCGGTCCCGTATCCATCGCGTCGGTCGTAGTAAATTATCTCTTCGCACAATTCGCACTGTCTCTAGCATATACCATGAAGAAGCTACAGCCGAGATACAAAGTGATTTCCGAGACGTTAAAGAGGTTTTTTGAGAAAAGAAATCAAGATACGTGGAACGAGAAACGTACTACGTTAACGAAATTAGAGAGGAAAATTGCAATAGAAAAATCAAAGCACATTATTGACGATTTGTAGAATAGAGGGAAAAATGATATGGGAACAAATATTTAATACTAATGAGCAAGCATTTTCGAAGAACTCTTCTTAATTTCTCCTTTGAACGTTATGTTTATAGTTTCCCTCCTTTAGCATTTCCTTCGTTCAGTTATTTTAATTTGTTTCTTTTCAATAATTCTCTATAATTTTTCGCTAATCATTTAATTTTTCTGTTGCAGCTTCTTTTCGGTACATGCAAGGGACATTGCGTTTTTTCGGGGATTCTTTTCGGATTTAAATGGAAATTTGCTTGCATACGGTCTGATGTGTGAGATCGTTGCAATACGTGCTCAATTCTCGTCACATTTACCGGTCCGTCGAGCTTGTCTCGTACGACTAGCGTCTAACAAGCCGATAAGCCGAATTAACCACAATTAATGCACGAGGGATGTGGGCAATATCGCCCCAGAAAGTGGATTGCCTCACGTCGCGTCTATCAGCCAAGCGTTTGTACACTTGTTGTGACACAGACTACTGTGGATCGCAAAGTATTGTGGCTATGAAGGCCTCGTCGACGTTAGACGCGCGTTAAACGTGACACGAGAAGCCAGCCGTATTCGCAATGATCTCACTGTCGGTCCCGTATCCATCGCGTCGGTCGTAGTAAATTATCTCTTCGCACAATTCGCACTGTCTCTAGCATATACCATGAAGAAGCTACAGCCGAGATACAAAGTGATTTCCGAGACGTTAAAGAGGTTTTTTGAGAAAAGAAATCAAGATACGTGGAACGAGAAACGTACTACGTTAACGAAATTAGAGAGGAAAATTGCAATAGAGAAATCAAAGCACATTATTGACGATTTGTAGAATAGAGGGAAAAATGATATGGGAACAAATATTTAATACTAATGAGCAAGCATTTTTAACATTTTCGAAGAACTCTCTTAATTTCTCCTTGAACGTTATGTTTATACTTTCCTCCTTAGCATTTCCTTCGTTCAGTTATTTTAATTTGTTTCTTTTCAATAATTCTCTATAATTTTTCGCTAATCATTTAATTTTTCTGTTGCAGCTTCTTTTCGGTACATGCAAGGGACATTGCGTTTTTTCGGGGATTCTTTTCGGATTTAAATGGAAATTTGCTTGCATACGGTCTGATGTGTGAGATCGTTGCAATACGTGCTCAATTCTCGTCACATTTACCGGTCCGTCGAGCTTGTCTCGTACGACTAGCGTCTAACAAGCCGATAAGCCGAATTAACCACAATTAATGCACGAGGGATGTGGGCAATATCGCCCCAGAAAGTGGATTGCCTCACGTCGCGTCTATCAGCCAAGCGTTTGTACACTTGTTGTGACACAGACTACTGTGGATCGCAAAGTATTTGTGGCTATGAAGGCCTCGTCGACGTTAGACGCGCGTTAAACGTGACACGAGAAGCCAGCCGTATTCACAATGATCTCACTGTCGGTCCCGTATCCATCGCGTCGGTCGTAGTAAATTATCTCTTCGCACAATTCGCACTGTCTCTAGCATATACCATGAAGAAGCTACAGCCGAGATACAAAGTGATTTCCGAGACGTTAAAGAGGTTTTTTGAGAAAAGAAATCAAGATACGTGGAACGAGAAACGTACTACGTTAACGAAATTAGAGAGGAAAATTGCAATAGAAAATCAAAGCACATTATTGACGATTTGTAGAATAGAGGGGAAAATGATATGGGAACAAATATTTAATACTAATGAGCAAGCATTTTCGAAGAACTCTTCTTAATTTCTCCTTTGAACGTTATGTTTATAGTTTCCCTCCTTTAGCATTTCCTTCGTTCAGTTATTTTAATTTGTTTCTTTTCAATAATTCTCTATAATTTTTCGCTAATCATTTAATTTTTCTGTTGCAGCTTCTTTTCGGTACATGCAAGGGACATTGCGTTTTTTCGGGGATTCTTTTCGGATTTAAATGGAAATTTGCTTGCATACGGTCTGATGTGTGAGATCGTTGCAATACGTGCTCAATTCTCGTCACATTTACCGGTCCGTCGAGCTTGTCTCGTACGACTAGCGTCTAACAAGCCGATAAGCCGAATTAACCACAATTAATGCACGAGGGATGTGGGCAATATCGCCCCAGAAAGTGGATTGCCTCACGTCGCGTCTATCAGCCAAGCGTTTGTACACTTGTTGTGACACAGACTACTGTGGATCGCAAAGTATTTGTGGCTATGAAGGCCTCGTCGACGTTAGACGCGCGTTAAACGTGACACGAGAAGCCAGCCGTATTCACAATGATCTCACTGTCGGTCCCGTATCCATCGCGTCGGTCGTAGTAAATTATCTCTTCGCACAATTCGCACTGTCTCTAGCATATACCATGAAGAAGCTACAGCCGAGATACAAAGTGATTTCCGAGACGTTAAAGAGGTTTTTTGAGAAAAGAAATCAAGATACGTGGAACGAGAAACGTACTACGTTAACGAAATTAGAGAGGAAAATTGCAATAGAAAAATCAAAGCACATTATTGACGATTTGTAGAATAGAGGGAAAAATGATATGGGAACAAATATTTAATACTAATGAGCAAGCATTTTCGAAGAACTCTTCTTAATTTCTCCTTTGAACGTTATGTTTATAGTTTCCCTCCTTTAGCATTTCCTTCGTTCAGTTATTTTAATTTGTTTCTTTTCAATAATTCTCTATAATTTTTCGCTAATCATTTAATTTTTCTGTTGCAGCTTCTTTTCGGTACATGCAAGGGACATTGCGTTTTTTCGGGGATTCTTTTCGGATTTAAATGGAAATTTGCTTGCATACGGTCTGATGTGTGAGATCGTTGCAATACGTGCTCAATTCTCGTCACATTTACCGGTCCGTCGAGCTTGTCTCGTACGACTAGCGTCTAACAAGCCGATAAGCCGAATTAACCACAATTAATGCACGAGGGATGTGGGCAATATCGCCCCAGAAAGTGGATTGCCTCACGTCGCGTCTATCAGCCAAGCGTTTGTACACTTGTTGTGACACAGACTACTGTGGATCGCAAAGTATTGTGGCTATGAAGGCCTCGTCGACGTTAGACGCGCGTTAAACGTGACACGAGAAGCCAGCCGTATTCACAATGATCTCACTGTCGGTCCCGTATCCATCGCGTCGGTCGTAGTAAATTATCTCTTCGCACAATTCGCACTGTCTCTAGCATATACCATGAAGAAGCTACAGCCGAGATACAAAGTGATTTCCGAGACGTTAAAGAGGTTTTTTGAGAAAAGAAATCAAGATACGTGGAACGAGAAACGTACTACGTTAACGAAATTAGAGAGGAAAATTGCAATAGAAAAATCAAAGCACATTATTGACGATTTGTAGAATAGAGGGAAAAATGATATGGGAACAAATATTTAATACTAATGAGCAAGCATTTTTAACATTTTCGAAGAACTCTTCTTAATTTCTCCTTTGAACGTTATGTTTATAGTTTCCCTCCTTTAGCATTTCCTTCGTTCAGTTATTTTAATTTGTTTCTTTTCAATAATTCTCTATAATTTTTCGCTAATCATTTAATTTTTCTGTTGCAGCTTCTTTTCGGTACATGCAAGGGACATTGCGTTTTTTCGGGGATTCTTTTCGGATTTAAATGGAAATTTGCTTGCATACGGTCTGATGTGTGAGATCGTTGCAATACGTGCTCAATTCTCGTCACATTTACCGGTCCGTCGAGCTTGTCTCGTACGACTAGCGTCTAACAAGCCGATAAGCCGAATTAACCACAATTAATGCACGAGGGATGTGGGCAATATCGCCCCAGAAAGTGGATTGCCTCACGTCGCGTCTATCAGCCAAGCGTTTGTACACTTGTTGTGACACAGACTACTGTGGATCGCAAAGTATTGTGGCTATGAAGGCCTCGTCGACGTTAGACGCGCGTTAAACGTGACACGAGAAGCCAGCCGTATTCGCAATGATCTCACTGTCGGTCCCGTATCCATCGCGTCGGTCGTAGTAAATTATCTCTTCGCACAATTCGCACTGTCTCTAGCATGTACCATGAAGAAGCTACAGCCGAGATACAAAGTGATTTCCGAGACGTTAAAGAGGTTTTTTGAGAAAAGAAATCAAGATACGTGGAACGAGAAACGTACTACGTTAACGAAATTAGAGAGGAAAATTGTAATAGAGAAATCAAAGCACATTATTGACGATTTGTAGAATAGAGGGAAAAATGATATGGGAACAAATATTTAATACTAATGAGCAAGCATTTTTAACATTTTCGAAGAACTCTTAATTTCTTCCTTGAACGTTATGTTTATAGTTTCCCTCATTTCCTTCGTTCAGTTATTTTAATTTGTTTCTTTTCAATAATTCTCTATAATTTTTCGCTATCATTTAATTTTTCTGTTGCAGCTTCTTTTCGGTACATGCAAGGGACATTGCGTTTTTTCGGGGATTCTTTTCGGATTTAAATGGAAATTTGCTTGCATACGGTCTGATGTGTGAGATCGTTGCAATACGTGCTCAATTCTCGTCACATTTACCGGTCCGTCGAGCTTGTCTCGTACGACTAGCGTCTAACAAGCCGATAAGCCGAATTAACCACAATTAATGCACGAGGGATGTGGGCAATATCGCCCCAGAAAGTGGATTGCCTCACGTCGCGTCTATCAGCCAAGCGTTTGTACACTTGTTGTGACACAGACTACTGTGGATCGCAAAGTATTGTGGCTATGAAGGCCTCGTCGACGTTAGACGCGCGTTAAACGTGACACGAGAAGCCAGCCGTATTCGCAATGATCTCACTGTCGGTCCCGTATCCATCGCGTCGGTCGTAGTAAATTATCTCTTCGCACAATTCGCACTGTCTCTAGCATGTACCATGAAGAAGCTACAGCCGAGATACAAAGTGATTTCCGAGACGTTAAAGAGGTTTTTTGAGAAAAGAAATCAAGATACGTGGAACGAGAAACGTACTACGTTAACGAAATTAGAGAGGAAAGTTGCAATAGAGAAATCAAAGCACATTATTAACGATTTGTAGAATAGAGGGAAAAATGATATGGGAGCAAATATTTAATACTAATGAGCAAGCATTTTTAACATTTTCGAAGAACTCTTCTTAATTTCTCCTTTGGACGTTATGTTTATAGTTTTCCTCCTTAACATTTCCTTCGTTTCAATTATTTTAATTTGTTTCTTTTCAATAATTCTCTATAATTATTCGCTATCATTTAATTTTTCCTCGTCGACGTTAGACGCGCGTTAAACGTGACACGAGAAGCCAGCCGTATTCACAATGATCTCACTGTCGGTTCCGCGTCCGTCAGATAGACCATATTAAATTGCTACTTCATTTTTTCAATCCGCACTTTTGTTTTGCACTTGCCACGAAAGAACTGCAACAAAGACAAAATGATTCGCTACAAATTCATAAGATTTTTATGTGTTAAAATGTGATATTAGAAATTTAATGCAGAATTATAGTATCGTATGATATTTTATATCGGTATGGTAACCAATTTTTTACAATTAATTTTGTGTGTTTGAAAATGTTTATAGTCGCCGTCATTAATATATGTCGAAATCATTACTATCCGGTAACTGGATTTGAGACATGAAGCTCTGGTTTAAACTTTGTGTTTGTAATAGGAATTTTTTCTGCAATGCGATAAATAAAGGTCCCACTATGAAAATATTTTTGTTAAATTTTTTTCATGTATATCTTTCCAAGATTTTTTGTTTTTCACTTATTTAATTTGTTTTCTTCATAGGTTACTCAGACAATCATAATTTTAAAAAATTATAATTCCTGTACTGCAATTATCCTTTATACTATTTAAATTTTTTTGCCTACATTTTGTTTTTATATTGCCATTTCTTTGTTTCGTCATAATTTTTTTTTATGTTCCTTCTCCATAATCAATTAATTATTTCATTAATTTTTCCTCACAGTTGAATTATTTATACTTTTATAGCTTTATAAGCTGTTACCGCACATATACATGTTACCACGCACACATTGTAAATAATAGTAAATGAATTTGGACACATGAAGTTTGTGGGTGATTGTGAATATTTCTCTTTATTTATGTACCAGCACGTCGTTATATTCTAAATATTCTAATAGGTGGAATATTTGAATGATTTTCTTTTTCTTTCTTAATTTTAAAATTTTCTCCTCTCATTACATTGTTGTCTTCCGGTTTTGTTGCTAGTAACAGCTTTGTAACAGCAATTTTGCTGACGCGTAATCATTTGCTACTATTTATTGACTATTGTATTGTATTTTATTTTATTTTATTTTTTTTAGGTCTACTATAGTGTATTGTATATATTATGTCTATTACTTTGTTATTACTTTACAGTAGTAGTTTTTTCATAGTGCTTTGCAATAAATTAAATTAAATTAAGTTAAATTAAATTAAATATTTTCTATTTTTTGTATAACTTTACAATGTAATATATATATTTTGAAGGTAATATACTATATCGTGTGAAAAAGTAATATTGATATCAAATAAGATGTACTATCATATATTCATATCTACACATGGATTTGTAGATACTTATATTTATTTGTGCAGTGATAATTATTATAATATAATTAATATACATATAATTATATGTAGTTATTATATTATAGTAAAGCGCGAAACATTTATTTCTTTGGGATCTCATGTTATTTATTTTATGTATTTTGTTTGATGTACTTTGAAAATGCATATGATATGAGCATGCATTTTTATATCGTGTCAATTTTGCGTTGAAAAATATATTTAATATTTTACTATTATATATATTGATTTTTTATTACTTAGAATTTTATTAGCTTTATTATTCAATATTTTTGTGTAACATACTAGTAATAGACATATATGGTACACAAAAACATTGAAATTTATGATGTGTACACATACACACACATACACACACACACACACACACACACATATATATATTGAATTTTTTCTAAACTTAAATATAATTCCAAATTTAAATAATGCCACAGAGAATTTTTGTGCAACTTTTATGCATTAATTTTTTTTTAATTAATTTCTCTGTCTTACATTTTTCGATACCATCGACTTACATATTTAATTCGAATCGAACGTAATATTGAGTGAACAATGAAATAATAATCGAAGGAAATAATCGACTAAAGAAGGATTTTTTCTTATTGATTTTTGGTCAAAATGCAATCATATCATATGGCCAAAGTCAAGATAAGATAAGTTCAATTTGGCCCGAAGAAAGAAGAAGCAATATGGTACAAGGAATAAGGTAAGTGGTCAATATTGATCACTGATGTATAAGGTAATGTACAAAATAATTTATTTATTTGCTTAATTTTTCTATTTTCTCATGTATATTTTTCCCTTGTTTTGTTATATGTGTGAGATTGGAAATAACTTATTTAAATTCTAATCGAGCACGTATTGAAACTGTAATTCTTCTCAAATATCTCGCTCGGGTGGGTTTCAAGTATCCTGCTGGATAACCAACAGAGAATTAATAAGTCGCATATCGCGTTGCGGTTTTAATTAAAGATTTTCTTTATTAAGTTAAAATATATGATATATAAGAAAATGGATAGAAGAAAATGTGGACAAATAGGCATGTAAATTGGAATACGGGTAGGTAGGGATACGGGTAGGAATTTGGTTAGGTAGGAACTAGGAACAGATGGAGATTATAATTTTATAGGATTGAAAAATTGTATGTATATGTATTAGCGAAATAATAATTTAAATATAATAGTAATAAATATGAGGATATATTTATTATTATTATATAGTAATTATTATATTAAATATTGAATAATTTTATATTATTTAAATGTAATAATAACAGAGATAATACTGTATTTATTGTTGTTATATTTAATATCAATTAATATCAATTAAAAATCATGTTATTAATTTTTAATGAATGTTTAAAGATATATAGCATATTATAAATACTACATTATGTATTATATTTGTAATTCATGTAATAATATTATATTATGTGTATATTATTGTACATATTATTGTACTATGTATTGTAATTGTAATTTATGACATTTATGTGATAATAACTGTAAATAATGTTGACTATTGTAATCGGATGCGTTCAATAAAACGGAGATCAATGCATATTTGATAAACATTCATTTTGAGAAATCTTTGAAAATGTTATTAGGTATACCAAAAGATCGTTAATAAATTCGGTACATACTTTATTCAAAATTTCGTAACGGTTATAATTTTTGTAGTATGTCTATTATAATACATAATTGCAGATGTTAAGACTATGATATGTATATACAATATTTATCCGTGAAATTTTTTCATATTTGATCTGACTCTTACAATGAAACGTATTCAAAAAGTATATTAAATATTTATTAAACGAATTCTTAAATTATATTTCATATTAAATCTGTATTAAATATGTTAAATCATTTAAAAATTATGAAAATATCGCGTTATTTTCACATTTATAGATACGATCGCTTTTTCGACAGTGAAGCTTCGTTGCTATCCTTTGTGTCAAGTGATATTAGTAAATTTGTACCGACAAATCGTAGTGATTTTCAAATGGAAAGACATTTTTCGTCATTTTCTATGGGATCCATCCGAAATGTCTAGTTCAGTGCCTCGATGAATTTGAAGATTTTCGTTGGGCTGAAATTAATCTTGGTTTTTTTTTTAAATCTCCGGGAGCTGATTTCGACAAGTTAACAACAGTAACAATGTAGTTTAATTAATGTTTTTTAAATTGAATTGTGAAATTAATTAAATAATTTGTCCTAAGAGAAGAGTTTATTCTTTTCTTTAAATATTCTTCCATTAATTAATATTAATGCTAGTTTGACAATAAAAAGACTTAGCGGATTGAACATGAATAGCAATTATAGAAAAGAATGAATTACATTAAATAAACTAAACAAGTTTGATCATTTCTTGTGACTTCTTTGAGAAAAAAATATGGTTATAAATGAATATATTTTTTATTTTAATCTTTAATTTTTTTAAAAATTATTTTCAGGAACTGGACATCCCACTATTCCAGAATGTTAATTAATTTTTACATATTCCAGAATCTTAATTTTTTAATATTTTAGGTTGCTTTATATAATAAAATACAAACGTAGTGTATATATTATGTAAGGAATTTTTAATTCTTATTCTGATAAATTTTTTCAAAAAGGTACTTATTTCAATAAATTATTATAATGATACAATGAACATAACTGAAAATGTGTGGGTACTTAATAAATTCGAGACGAATCGATTGGGTACCCCGATATCAGTAAGATTTTGATAATTTTTATTTATCTAAATATTACATTTAGCTAAGCCTTTATTTGACTACATTTGCTAAAATGTTATAGAAAAATAAAAAATGATATGAATTTTATTCCACTAAATATTTGATTATGAAATTATGATATCT
The DNA here is from genome assembly GCF_024713525.1 of Acromyrmex echinatior. NCBI lineage: Eukaryota > Metazoa > Arthropoda > Insecta > Hymenoptera > Formicidae > Acromyrmex > Acromyrmex echinatior. Next base: position 3,760,529 of record NC_141869.1, read on the forward strand.
TATTGTTATCGGTTTGATTCGCCTCGAACAGTCGGTACCTGAGAATTTTTGTACTCACATATTTAATAAATTATAATAAAAATGTATGTATTTTATTATTTCAAAATATAATCATTTGTAACCACTTTTTGATATCGTTCTATCCATGTGTTTTTTGATAATAAAAAGATGTATTTAATAATGGAAGAATATATTTTCTCGGACGCGAATCTTGCTCTCATATACCAAAAAACTGATGAATATCGATTAAATTATCATCAAAATATTTGGAAATTGCATTATACTTGCATTATGCAAAGAGGTGAGGTAAAAGGTGACAGTTGTTAACTTGCTATCGCGAAATACTTGGTATCGAAAGCAGTCCGAAAATCTAGGATTTGTTTCCTTCTGCAGTAGAATTCTTAATACTCAACGAATCACTTAACTTTCCTTTATGGATTAATCCCATGGAACTTGAAATAGAGTATAACTCATTCTCTAGCATGTATAGATCATTCTTCTCTATGTCGTACTATTCAAAATGTCATTCGGTGGAGGGACTTGATTTGATCGAATTGTTGCCTTTATTGTACGCGTTTTTTGATAAAGTAAAACGGGAATTAGAATTTATACACGCGATTAAATATATTATCTGATTAGTATTTGATTATATTACTAAAATAGATGCGATATTGCAAAATTTTTGATATATTATCGCGTAGAAAAATAATAATATAATTATACAAGACTCGCTTTGAAACGGGAATAAAAATTATGTATTAGAATTGTGTACTAGAATTGATGAGATTATTTGCATATTTTTTTATTTGATCATTGTTGTACACTAAAGCTTTGCTTATTTTTTAGTGCATTTTGTTTGAATCTTGTGAAAATACAATTTCGGTAAAATATAATCAATAACTGACATCTTTTTTACTTGAAAGATATATATAATAAATTTATTAACAATCTTTTTGGTTTTGATTGCTTATATAAATTAAATAAAGCAAAATATGCTTTGTAATTGCTATTCGATTAATAAGAAACATTACGTAATAGTCATTTGTCGATCATACCCACATATTTCACATTGCATCGTAATAAAATTGTTTTATTATACGCATTCCGAACATTTTGTATTCAATTTCACATTACAAAGATATTTTACCTGTATTCTTGTTGCTTATTATGCTATATCAATGTTATAATGTAATTCTTTTATATTGTGTTATATGTAATGTAAAAGAAATTATATATAGAATATATAATATAAATACAAAAACAAAAATGTGAAAAAATCATAAAATGAAATAATTTTAGTCTAGTCGAAATATTTCATTTATTCGAATTTTGAAAAATGCCTGAGAAAGCACGCATATCCAAAATTGTTTTTAAAATTTTTTATATTTAGATTTTGACATGCGCGTTGTTTGGGCATTGTCAAAATTTGCGTCAAAGTTATCCCGATTTTTCAAACTTCATTTTACAGCAGTATGATATGTAAATCCTGAAACACAATAGATGCAATAAGTCTTAAGAAACTGATCAATTATAGTCGATTGTGAGAAGAATATTCGATTATGATTCGGAAATTTTTATAAGAGGGTTACTGCACTTATTGTGTTTCAGATCTAAAGAAAAGAGGACCGCTGAATCGGAATCGGCGGGAGTGGTGGAGGGCTTCTACAAGGTTAATCCGCTTTTATCAAATGAAATTTTAATCTTAAGATATTACTTTATTTATAAAGGAAATTAAAAAATATAGTTTAGATAGAATGCATAATAATCACAATAATATTCGATAAAAGCAGAATAGCCTTATAAAATGATTTGATTGAACTATTATATACTATATTGTAATTTTATGTTATAGTTTTTCTAGTTTAAAATATATTTTATTAATTGTCATTATTATACATTGTATTTTCATATTAAATAAATTGTATGTAAAATAATGTAAATAATAAAAATGTGAAACAATGATTGCTTTCAGTAAAGAAAACTTTGCAACTGTTGTGCAATTCTTCAATACGATTGGTTCTTACTTTTGATTCTTTATGGACCTAAATGTATAAACCAATCATATTGAAAAATTTTATAACAGTTGCAATGCTGCTTTTTCTGCTGAATGCAGCCAATGTATCGTAAAAAGAGGACCGCCGATCGGAATTGGTGGGGGTGATGGAGGGCTTCTATAAGATTGGTTCGCTTTTATCGAATAAAATTTGAATTTAAATTAATTTAAATTAATTTAAAAAATATTACTTCATTTTTATAAAAGAAATTGTAAAATCTTAGATAGGATGTATAATAATTACAATGATATTCGATAAATGCGAAGTAACCTTATAAAGACTTAACTAAACTATTATATATTTGTAATTTTATTTTTTAAATTATAACTTATACGGAGTGTATGTATTGTATTTTGATATAAAAAAAAATATATTATTATGATACAAAAAGAAATTGTATGAATGAAAAATGTTAAATTAAAAAATGAAAACTTATATGTCCAAAGTAAGGGTTGGAAACGCGTTAGTTTGCATTACTGTTACTTTTGTAATAATGATTTAGTAATAACGTTGCAATTTTTTATGACGGTAATTGTATTGTCAGGATTAAGAAAGCCATTTTTGAAAAATAACTCGTTATTTATTGAAAAAATAACTCGTTACATTAATCGTAATACATGACGAGTAATGAATTAGTATTAGTAACGCATTACTTTTTATTAATAAAATAACGAGTTACATATTTTTTAATAAATAACACGTAATGATAACAAATTACTTTTCAAAAATGACTTTCCCAACTTTAGTCTTAATTACCATTATAAAAAATTGTAACGTTATTATCAAATCGTAATGATAACGATCTTTACAACGATCTTTAATGCATCATTTTGATCCCCATAATCCAAGAGGACCGCCGATTAGAATCAGCGGGGGTGGTGGAGGGCCTCTACAAGCACTTTTGTTTTTTGCTAGATTATCTAAAAAATGTATAAGTAATTTTATTATAATATATTTTATTGCATACTGTATTATAACAAAAGTAAAAAAAAGGAAAAAAAAAGAAACAGTTTATATTAGACAGTTTATATTAGACAAGTTCAAATTGACAAAGCGGTTAGGTTTGTTTGCCAAACAATTAAACATTATTGATTGATCCATAAAAAAAAACGGTATTTTTCTTTCGAGCCGAATATTATCGGAAACATAAAAGATGAGATAAAAATTTTTAAACAACAATTGATTTCAAGAGCAGAACTTCAAAGTGGGAAAAAATTTTTATTTTTTTTGTTTAATAATATACACTCATCCAGTTTTTTCAAATTAAATAATTTTTTTTATCGAATTAAAAATTATTTTTTCTAATTTTTTTCAACTATGTAAAAAATTTTTATTTTTTTTGTTTAACAATATACTCCCACCAGTTTTCTTAAATTAAACAATTTTTTTTATCAAATTAAAGATTATTTTTTCTGAATTCAACCATGTATAATAAAGTTATGTTACAATCCAGTAAACACCAGTTAACAGTAATAAAACATCAATGTTATAATTTCCCACTCAACAATATAAGTGCAATATATGTAACACATGTGTTATTCATTTATATTGTTTAGTGGGAAATTATAACATTGATGTTATATATTACTGTTAATTGATGTTTATTGGAAACGTATCATTTTTCAGAATTCATTATAAACGCTTCCTCCATATATACACTCCGGGTTCATGTGTGTATAATTTTCGCAAAATTAAAAACATTTCGGATCCAAACTGATCGATAAGTTTTACTGTTTTCAGAAAATCATTGACTGTTTTTTGCAAATTGAATCTTCTGATTATCTTTTTCAGTTATAAATTTCGTAATTTTTTTCGAAACAATTCGATGAAATTTCTTGAATCTTGATACCCAATCGTGAGATGTTTTTAAATATAGGATTTGAATTTCCTATTTCTTCTTCCGCTTGTAAAGCTTTTTAGATCGATATCATGAACTATGAATTCTAATCTAACAGCTGCGTAAATTTAGAGATAATTTTTCTATACGATTTCCATCTGATTGTAATTGTTCTTCCCAACGTCTTAATTGATGTTCAGATAAAACTCTTCTAAATTTATTTTGTACTAATTTTAGAGGACGATTTCTTTTCTTGTTATTATTGTTTTCCTTCACGTCCCATTTCCGCCAATATTCAACAGCTTGCCTTTTATAAGAACTGTCAAAGTCTATGTCATCATTTGAACATTGAGGATGAGAATTAGAATTGTCTTCACTCCATGCTTCTTCGTCATCTTCAATTATTTCAAAATTATGTAATTTATCAAATTCTTGATAATCAAGACAGATTCCTTCTATTACTTTCCAATTCATTATAATGAAAAATGCTCCAGCAATAATTTGCTTTCAATTCTATTTCTGTTTCAGTTACTGGTGTTTCTGAGTTAGATATATTGAACTTATAGAAATTAATAAAGTCCAACAACATTAAGCGGATTAATAGTTATTTCCAAAGATGTTAAACTTTGCTTTTGTATTCTAATATAATAGCAATTTAACAAATTGCATAGATATGATTATAGCGAAACAACTGCACTGACTGAACGTAAAACTGCTATATGAATATATTTATATTGATCATTTATCATATTCTTGAATGTATATACACGTAAATTTATATCATAAAAATTATCACACTTATTATCACTGATTGCATTCAGCAGAGAGCAGTTTTGCAATACATTGCAATATTATCTTTAAAAAATATGTCATGATTCTAATACGAGATGCATGACTTTTACAAAGTTATATCATTACATATTACAAATTCTTCAGACGTGATATTTTCCAACAATTCAGTTAATTTCTAAATGCGAGCGGTTTTTGAATTCATTTTTCAAAAATTTAATTTTATACAATAATTTTATTATAAGAGAATAGATTTCAAATAAAATTGTTTTTAATTTTTATTCATGGAAGAAATTAAATTATTGTTTCGACGATAATTACGCACATGAGCACGGATAGTATATACGAAAGAATTTTATAATTAATTCTCGAAAATATGTTGTAATATAACTTTAGTATACATGGTTAAATTTGGAAAAAAAATTTAACTCTATAACAAAAAATTTGAAAAAATTAAGAAAACTGTGGTATATATTATTAAACAAAAAAAAACTAAAAAAAAATTTCTTCACAACTTTCAAGTACTCTTGAAAGTACAACTGTTTGAAAAATTTTTTCCATCTTTTATATTTCTGACGATATTCAGCTCGAAAGAGAAACACTTTTTTTTTTTCAAAGGAATGTTTAAACATAAGTTAACGTATGTATAAAAAAAATGTGTTTCTTAGATTTTTATGTTTAACAACATATTTCACGGAGAATCAAATCGGACACAGTTAGTGAAACTGTCCTTTGTTAGTGAAATTGAAACATATCGTAATTAATTTATATTTTATATTAATAATCTTTTTTATCACCCTTACATTGTTCATATAATTGGCTTTTGTTTTTTTCTATCGCAGTATTTTTTGTTAATGCAATTTACATTTTTTATGATTTCTACTTAAATGCAAGATTTAATTAAATATTCATATTATAACATTCATGGGAAAAAAAGATAAGCTCCAAAATAAAAATAATATATTTTAAGCACCAACGTTACTTTAATTTTAAGGTTCTCTTTGTTCCTGACTCTTATCGGTTCTAAAATGAGATAAAAAGAGTTTTAAGTTTTGCTTAAAATAAAAGTTTGTGCAACCGGGCCTAACGCGATTGAAAAACAAACGTTTTCTGCGTATCATAATAAATATATTATATATATTGATCGTTCTATGTACATATACAGTATGTAAAACATAGTATTCAAATGTATGTTCTACAAGCACATGGCTTGATAGTTCGATATTGCAGCGTTATACAAAGAGTAACAAGTCTCACAGTTTCAGTCTCTTAATGTCTTCCGGTCGGAAGTCTATTCTTAGGGAAGCAATACGGCGCACTTCCGACGGCGTTAATCGCCATGCTATTGCGTCCGCGCCGCAATAATCGGCTAATTCTTCTATCTTTTCTATACTTAGAATAGTAGCGATCTGTGTTAAACGCGCAAATTTGTCCCTCACCGACCAAGATGTGGCGGCTGCTAAATAACTGGCCAGCGATCTTATTTCCTTGTCCAGTATCAGACCTCCTGCCTACAACATACAGATTTATTCTGATATACGTTATATTACGCTAAATTAAATTTATGAGCGTATGGATATTTGTAAGAAATTAGATAAAAACATTAAGAGATAAAATGGCAAATATAAGTAGTATAATTGATAAAATAGTACATAATTAATTAATTATAAGTAGAAATATAAATCATTTAATAGTGATACATTTCAACTCTTTTTGTAGCCAGTTTTTATTTATAATTACGTAATTGTATATTGCTGTACTTATATTTGTCGTTTTTCTTTTTATTATGAGTTATATGTATAATTTACTAATTATATTAGGTGTTGGAATTAATTCGTAGCGTTTTACAAGTGATGGGAAGTACTTTCATTAATGTATTTTTTAATGCTCATGTGAAATAAATAACATTCTTTCATTAAAAAACGCTACGAATTAATTCCAACACCTAATACATAAAATTATTCCCAATAGATTGCTATTATTAAAAGATTATAAGAGAATAATTAAAATCCAATATAAGTACCCGATTAAAGGTCGATTTCAAAACTATTTTTTCTAAACGAGCCGTAACTTCCGCAGTTAGAAGTCCAATAAGTGCATCGTAATTGGAAATTGTTAAACTATCCTTAAATCCTCGAAGTAGACCCTCTAAGTTTGTGATTAATGTCTGCACAAATGGCTCGTCCGTTTCGTATCTCAATAATTCATCCTGCATATGAATTCGTTATGTATTTAACCATTCGTTATATATATTTAGAGACAAAGTTTATTCTTGTAGGATATACCTCATTGATATGATGATCAATGGATAGAAACGCATCGAGCCACGGAGTGACTCTAGGTTTTACGGCGCTGACGCGCAACTGTTCTAAACCACAATCGATGATGCCTCGTAAAATCAATATAACTCCCTTTAGACTGGACAAACAACTGTCAATTTTGCCTCTATCCTTCTTTTGCATATTGGGAAACGTTGCGTCTATCTCTGCACCAAGACTCTTGCATAATGTTTCCACATATTCTGTGCTCACATCAGTATTATTTAAGTACGCCTAAATAAATATGAATAATTATAAATATAAAATTACAGATAAACGTATAATAAAACTGTTTAGTAATATATATTAATATGAAAATAACATGTAAAGTCGTAGATTAAAAAATTTTACCAAGAACATAAGACGGGCGCATTCTGTATCTGACGTTTGTAAACGACCATGTTGTATACTCGTCTGGAGAGCACTGTACGCTTGTGCCAGATCCAGATAGCCTGCTGGATAACCCTGACGTAATCTGTTCCTCAATCTATTCGCAAACTCGCCTTCCAAGATGCCACAAGCCATATTAACGACAGCACAAACACCGTCTATACTCCAACTCGACATAGCTCGTCTGTGTAGACATTACATTCATTATAATTTTCAATAACATACATATCGTATGCATAAATCTGGTGATATATACCGTATGCATTTTTGTACAATGAAAAATACATCGTCAACCATGCTAGAAGTTTGTTGATCTGGATCTAATGCATCCATTCCTAAAGCCTTATTAACACTCTCCTCGAGAAAATATCTCTCTAATGCAAGATAGGCACCAAGCAGCTCTTGCATACCATGTGCCAATTCGGAGTTGTTTATCGTCATTTCAAATTCATTAAGCAACTCTGTGCGTTGCGCCTCATCTGTGGTACTGATCTCTATATCATTCTGCAAAACAAACAACACATGAATCTACATTGCTAATTTCTTATGTAACATACTGACTGAGTCAAATACCTTAACTCTTCTTTTTAAGAAACGTATGTAAAGTTCTGCCCTCGAATGCATTATAGTAATTTCTCCTAAGAGAAGATCAAGTTCCTTAGGGTCAAGCCTTTCAGGACTCGGTTTTCGCAAGTACTCATTTATCATTTGTACATTCTTGGATATACATCTATGTTTCGTAAATACTACAACAATCTTCTTGACTTGTCTATTTGTAAAAAGGCATTTGTAAATAAATTAATTTTTTTTTTTAAAGTAGAGAAGATCATCTAATTTGATATGCAGTTTATTGTATGTGCTATTCTTACCTATCACACTCCTTCTGTAAAATCGAAATTGTCATTAATAGTCGACCAGGGCCATAATAAGTTTCAATGATCGGTTGATGCACTTCTACAATACGTGCAATCCCTTCGAACAAGAGAGTCATAGTGTCAGCAAAAATAACAGCTGCTCTCTTATCATTACTTTTAATTTCTAGTGCTGCTTGTAGATTCTTCTGTGCAGTCTCATGTAGCTAATATAAAAAAATGAAAAATCAAACAGTGCCATCTTCTCAATAAGATTTTAGCAAATATAATTTTACATAATATTACATACTTTGGTGCATAAATAACTGCAAAACTTCTTTAATCCTTCTAAGTGCATCCCCAACAATGGAAATATTTTGAAAAATCTCTCAACGGAAGCCAGATCCTCAGATTTCACAGCTTCGTCAAATTTATGTGTGACAACGGCTCTCAATTCCATTGCAGCCTGTTGCAAGGTGACCAGGGAACTGCTAATACTAGTATGATCTCCCGATACATCTTCGGCTGTTCTCTCCAGTAATTGTTGGTCCATTGCTAAATAACGATGAACATGTGCAGCACCTTGCTCATAATCCTCATTACGCAGCGCAGTCGCTACTCCCTCACTGCATAATTGCAAGTCTAGTATATCATTTATTCTACTTTGACACTCGCACACTCTGCTCTGTAAAATAAAATTATAAAATTTAAGTAATTAGAAAGAGAATTATATGACTTATCTAAAAATGTTTTCATTGTACTATAACATACTCTTGCTAAGTCCAACTGTCTCACTTTAGCGCTAACATTTTCAGCTAATTCGTTGGTACGAGCGATCATATTACAAAACTTCTCTCCTTCTGTTCGTATCAGTACAACATTTGGCAATACCTTGCCAATATTTTGCAGTTTTGCTTCTACGTGACATCGTCGGGTAAGAATTGTATCCAGATTTTTCTTTATAAAAACCTAAAAATTTACAATTTTTTTTCTATGAAATATATAATATAATTTATCCAAATTTTTATATATAATGATGCTTCTTCATATGTAATGCAATAGATCTAGAGAAAATAAAGAAACACAGAAAAATCTTGCATTTAGTTCTAAGAGATGTATCGTAGAGATTTATGCCGCTCATAAATATTGTATAATCAAATATTAATTGCAATTCGAACCTCGTCTTCAGACAATTTGTCCAATATTCGTTGCAGATTTTCTTCATTTACCGGCAAATCCATATTATCAGTAAGTCAATTAATTGATGACGATTTAATTTTATAGTGCTGAGGCACTTGATATTTCCCATACGTCACGTATTTCACGCCCACGTTGTCACATTTATCACATTTGTAAACAATAACTACTGGCAATGATAAGAACGAGTATCTATAAAAAATAGTAAAAATCTGATTCGTGTTAGGTGCGTTCCAAATTATGCATGAGATAAAGCTGGAAACACAATGAAAAGCACAGGCAATAGAAACAGAAAATAACAAATTTCAACCTATCAGAAAATATATGTACTAGAACGGACGCTTTCTAATAGGTTGAAATCTCATTCCCTGTTTTTATTGCCTGCGTTTTTCATTGTGTTTCTGGCTTAATGATCGCGTTCAGGTGTATCCTTTTAGATCATCCAATAGCAGCGAGCGCTCACGGATTCGCTCCGCAACAGTTGAGCAGGATTGGGTACGTATTATACACGAAATTTTTTATCTTGTCCACATTACCATGGTACAGTAATGCTCGTATTCATAGTCCAGACCTTGTACTTAAGACTTCTTTAAATTTATCTTTAAGGGTCCTCTACATAGAAGTCGTAGACGTGGAGTCTTAAGTCGGGAAATCAACCAATCAAATATAAGGAGAATACTCAATTAGAATTGGTCAATTACTATGATTTAAGACTCCACGATCGTCTGCGACTTCTATATAGAGGACCTTTCAGATGCTCAGTAGGCAATAAAATAATTCATAGAGTATTTGAAGATAAATTTAAGAAAGCTTTAAATATAAGGCTTAATTATAAATACAGGCATAAGTCGAAAATGGAGGACTTTTGCACTACTTTAGTATATTAGAGCTTTAAAACTCGCGCTCCAAGGGAATGTAGTATATTGCCGCGTATGGTCCGCGTTGGCCAATAATCGCGCTCCTGCTCATACCACATGACGTCACACGAATCGCGCTCGTCGCGCCGCCGCTGTGGAAGGGGTTAGGAAGGAGGGTGATCGGGCTTCTTCGCACATCCCATAGTCCCATACGCGTATTACCGTACTGAAAATGGCCGCCAGCTGTCATTCGCTTGTGAAGTGTGGCTTGTTGTGAAGGAAACACGACGCGGATTCGTTACGAGACGGTTTCTCGAAGCGCGTAGCACACCGCGGGGATGCAATGTACTTTTGTGACGACACGCAGCTCGTTGGCTAAGACACACGAGATTGTCGTGAGTGAGGGAAAAAGAGAGGGAACGAACGAGCGAACGACAAAGTAGAGGAAAGAGAAAAAAAAAGAGTGGGGAACGAGAGAAAGTATACGGCGCGACGGCGATCCCCCTGATGGTGTTGCTTCCACAATTCCATGAGAGTGTGGCTGTTTACAATTCCTATTTCACGTGAAGTGTGTGGCTAGTCTGTTGCCCGCGCGATCGCGGTAACGCCACCGTAACGCGACCGAGTTCGGAGTCGTCCACCGCAGCCGCCTCCTCCTCCTCCTTTTCCTCCTCTTCCTCCTCCTCCTCCGCTTCGATCCGTTTGCGAATCGGTCTCGCAGTAGTCGCAGTCGCGGAGCTCTCCCGATACTCCTTGCCCCGCGATACACGGCCTTCCCTTGGGAGTTCTCTCGATTCGCTTGTTTTACACTCCTCAGGGCAATTAAGGTAAACTTTTATAGGATAGCAATAGTATTCTAGATAACCTTTCAGATACTGTTTGATTTATGTTCACTTGTCCAGTCTCTTATTTTTTTTACACAATGATATCTATATCTTGTGTTACGCGTTTGAAAAAATGATTATGTTTAAAATATATATGTACATATGGTTTTTGTAAGTATTTTTTGTAGTTTTCTAATAATGATGTAATTTTTTAATAATAATGTCAATGTTATAATAAATGTGGAATAAAGATAATTGTGTTGTAAATGCAATAATTGCATATATTGCTGATTATTTTATTTGAAGGATTTGCTGCAATGGTAGATCCACAACAATATAGCCAAACATGTGATAATAGTATTTTTTCATCACTAACTTTGGAGTTCATTTATTCCATTTTTATACAATATTTGTTAATCCATTGTTGCAGCAAGTCTTTCAATTCATTTAATAAAGTTTTATATATTTTTATTCAAATAAGTGGTGATATAAATTTTTATGTTATGAACATAATCTAATATATAAATTTATCTCTTTATATTTAAGGAAGCAGAATGGGTTCCAGTCAACAGTTCTCTCTTAGATGGAACAATTATTTAAAACACATTACTTGTGCTTTTGAAACATTGAGGTCAGATGAAGATCTCGTGGATGTTACTTTGAGCTGCGAAGGCAAAAAAATCAGAGCACACAAAATGCTATTGTCAGCATGTAGTACATACTTTAGAGATTTATTTAAGGTAAATGCATACATTTCTGATTCATTTATTATGTGTTTAAATGTAGAGACATTTTTGTAACAATTATTTGTTATATAGGAAAATCCATGCCAGCATCCCATCATAATATTCCGCAATGTAAAATTTGACGACTTGGCTGCCTTGGTAGATTTCATGTACCAAGGCGAAGTGAATGTTATTCAAGAGCAACTAGCAAGTTTTCTCACAACAGCAGAACTCTTGGCAGTACAAGGTCTTACAGACGGCACAGGAAAAGATGACACTCTAGTAGAAGTGAGTTATTAGTATATAAAATAATTTATAATTTCAGAAATATTGATCTCAGGTAGAAAAGCAACTGAATAAAATGATATGTTTGTAAGTTCTCTCTCGCTCCTCCTCCTCCTCCTCCTCCTCCTCCTCCTCCTCCTCCTCCTCCTCCTCCTCCTCTCTCTCTCTCTCTCTCTCTATTGTAGTTGTAATAAATTTTAGAAGAATGCGTACATGCATCAACTCGCTATCATATTTATTACTATTCCTAATTGCTTGAAAACTATGGTCTTCGATTTTGTTACAATTTAAATGAAAAGAGAATATAAATTCCAATTCCTTGCTCAATTCTGGAGACTTGGATTTATTTATTTATTTATTTATTTTTTAAATTTATCATTGTTATTATTTAAAAATGTCTCTTATAGAACAACATAGTACTGTGATTTGTTTATCTCCAATTAATTAAGTTCATATTTCGGATATTTTATTTATATCTTGATTGAATATATATTTTTTTTTCTTACTGAAAAATCCTAGTACTGTATAGGATAACAAATTCAGAAATCTAACCTGGTTTTTTAACTACTTTAATACTGTATAATTTAGCATCTTATTTATGTGTTATATTATTTTTAAGGATGACATAGAAATTCCCAACGAGCCTGAAGTTCAACTGCAGAACACTTCCGGTAAATCCACGGGAGATAACAAGAGAAATAAGTCCCCATCGTCTCCGATGCCATACCATGCCGTTGAATTACAACCCGAAGTGCCGCCAAATAAAAGGAGAAAAATTCGAGAAAATATGAATGTGAACGCGGAGAAGAATTCAGGGATCAATGCGAAGGATTCCGAGAAAACGGCGGAAAATCAGATGGGACCGGGCTCCGATCCGGTCGAAATAATTCCTCTTATGCCGAACTTAAAGCTGGAGATGCCGGAATACTTGGAACAAGATGGTAGCAGTTGTAGTTATGAAGATCAGAGTATAGGCGACAATGCACTGAATAAGATTGCTATAGACGATACGTCGTCGACTACGCCTGATCACGAACAGAAGGTCGACATCAGTCAAACATTTTATACGAGTCAATCGGCATCGGACGGTTTGGACAGCAAACATCAAGATGTTGGTAAGTATCTTCATATGTGATAATTTCTAGAATTTGCTAAAATATTTTTTACCTAATTTATATCTTGATAAGTTGTCAATTTTCAATTTTATTTATCTTATTTATCTTAATTATCTTAATTAATTGTCAGTTTTTGCGCAGTTTGATGATTTTTTTTGTCTATTAGGACATCTACTATCTAAACCAAGTACTTCGGGAGAGAGAGCAACACAGGATGCGGTACAGGGTAAGTGATTATCTATCCTCTTGTTATTATCTATAAATTGTGTGATATGTTGTTTGTTTTGCCATTACAACATAATTACGACATGAAATTGCAATAGATTCAATAAATTATTAATTATTATTATATTAATTATATTTAATCATAGATTATTTAAATTAATCCTTTAAATCAGAGTTTGAAAATTAATATTTTTAATTTAAGCTATAATGTAAAAAATAAATTATTATATTAAATCAACAAATTGGAGATTGTAATATATTGGAGCAGCAAATTATTTTTATTTAAATTTGGTATTTAATCGTCTACTAGTATTCAAGAAATTATTTAAAGTATCATATAGTAACAGTAATATAGTAGCAATACAGTATAATGACAGTATAATGGCAATACAACAAGCTTCTAAGTTTTGTATCCACATGATCCACATACTTCATACGTTTGCAATCTTTTAAAAATATGCATCTACCTGATATTTTGGATAGTAATATATAAGAAATTTTATACATTAGTTTCAATTATAAACTGCTCTGTACACCTGCATTCTAACTTCAGTGGTGATGGATTAATTGCATGTACTGTGGGTACAAAACCAAAACAATACTTTAAACATCTTGATACATGAAACATTAATATCATAGGAGTTACTTAGTTTCATGGATTAAGATTCTGTAATAATTATTTTGTATTACAATAAGAAGGATGACAGGATTCCTTTTTATTGTGATATTATAATCTATTAAGTTTGAGGGGTAGTTAGTTGATTGCGTTTTCACATCAAACTGTACGGTTTGGTAGCTATGCAGCTTTGCATTACTTATACACGCACACAAATGATAATTAGAGAAAGAGATTAGGATTAAATCCAAAGACAATGATAGTATAAGATTTACACAGTGGAAACGTTTATTTACTATTACTTTACAAAACGAGTATTTGAAAACAAATATTTTAGATCTTAATCATAATTTTTTTCTTCGCGTAGACCTGGTTCTTACTAGCATGACAAAATACATATTTAAAGATATAAAAAAATCGATAACGCTTTTTACCATTTTATAAAAACGGCATCACATTTTATTTTATAACATATATTGCTATTAAAACTTCATTAGTTTTTGCAATACTCTGTGAAATACTGTCAATTGTTTTCTCTTTGACCTGATTACTCTTGCATTATTAAACGAAATCAGGTTTGCAATCTTATTAAAAGATTTCTGAACATTAATGATAAATATATGTATGATACATTCCCTGTTTTACAACAGGGAAAAAGACTACTTTCATTTCCATCCGATTATATTGAGATTTACCTTCAATGTACAGAGTGCATGGTGTTTTGGATGTAAATGTATGGTACAGGCACTCGGGTGTAGGTTGAACTGTAGATACTAGTAAGCATTGCCAAGTGCTGTATGTGTGCCGACAATCATCAATATTCCTTTTTTTAATAACTCGATCAAAGCCACCACTATGTTCCTTATGCGCACTAACTGTAAGCATACTTCTGTGTATATACTAAAATAAGAAATACCTTTCGATACTGGTTCAAGGCAATTTCTTCGTAAAAATATCTAATTCGTGTGTATAGCGCGAATCCCACTACATACACACATGGTTTATTTGCATGTAACGTTAATCTTAAATGTACGGGTATATTGATTTTTAAATGTTAGAATGAAACAGTGCAAGTCAAATTTATAGAATTAGTATTTGCTGCAAGTTTTGGCGAAGCTTATTTTGGAAAATTTTATTAATATGGTCGAATATTCAGAAACTCTTTTAATAATTTATATAGCAATTAATTTTTTTAGCGAAATGCTCTAAAAAAAACTCTTTTAAATATTGTTTCGATAACGAATATTTTCAGAAATTTCATACTTTATAAATGAGGAGAAATTTCGTCCAAATTTATTTGTTTTTAATTGACAGCCCAAGATGTTAAAATAATATCTTCCATTGATGATATTGCAACATAATTTTACCATAATTATATCATTATCATTACAAGAATAAATTAGTTAATAATATTTATATATATATATATATATTTTATGAAAATTATCTCGGACGTAATTGTAAATTTCGCACGTACTCTCCGAATCACGAACTTCCTGCGATCGTAATGATCGCTGTATACGGATTAGAATTCTATTAACTTGCAGAATGTATCGTTACATAGATCGTGAGATATTCGCGCAAATATGAACTAATTCTGAAGCAGTCAGGTGGTGGTGGTGTTCTGGTGACAGTGGCATGCGCGTGCAATCCTTCCTTAATATTTGATAATTTGAGATCAGTTCTTTCCCTTCTTGTATGAAGCAAAATTCTATATGGTAAACGGGTGCGTATGGGAAATACAGCGATCAATATTCGTTGCATCGATATTCCTTCGGAATCCGTCATTTTCGGCGTTCTTTGATATTCTGATTCCGATATATTATATAATATCCTAATGGGAAAATAGAACTCTAGAAAGATTAAGCCTAACAATAGACTCGCATGATTAAACAAGAAAATGTTAAAGGAAATAAAGATGTGGCATGCATAATAGGATAAAATTGCATCAGTTATTAAAGCTGTACCAAGATACAACAGATATTTTCGGATTATTTATGATTTATTCATGATTTTATTTTTAATACATATATTAAATAAATATTTATTGTTTATTAAATATATTATATATTCATACGAAAGAAGATGGATGAAGAATGAATCTTATGGGAATAATAGAAATGAAACTTTAGCCCGCGCAATTCATCATCTATAAATTTCTCTTGACATTTTATTAATAAAATATATATTAAACACGTAAGAAGAGAATTAATTATCTTTATATTTTATATTTATTATATTTTCTCACTTTATGCAACAATTTAAGTTCATTGTCAATTAATTGCATCTATACATATATTCGAATTAAAATTAAATGAAAACGAAATGCACAAATTGAAAGCAATGACGGATTTTGGAAGACTATCGACACATATTTTCCTCGAGAATCTCGAAGAATGAGCCTGGTGATTGTAAACGTATCTTGACCCGACCCGAAATTCTTTGGTTACAAGTACATATGACCGGAGAAAGATTAAAAAGAAAGAAAAAGAAAAGAAAAAAATAAGTGTTTCGGCAGGTAGGTAATACAAGATCTTAGCAACGATCGCTAAAGCAGAAGCATGAGTTCTTTTAGTAGTCACGACATCAAAAAGCTTGTTCCTTCTTTTCAAGTACTAATGTTATTACGTAAAACGTCGTTAACGTCTCCGCGTAATATGACTCGTTGCGTTTCGCTTCGAAGTCGATTAGTTACGTGGTCTTTTTCGCCTACTGAAGCTCGATTGTGAATTTATCTATGAGCATAAAGCTGCGGATCGTACATTAATCGAACAATACGATACCTTGGATATGGAATATTTAATCAACCAATGTGACTTGATATTAAAAAGAATAAATTTCCGATATCTATCACCATATCTGAGTCATAAGGTACATTGGATTCACTTATCTTTATCTTGCGAAGAGATAGAAACAGATGCCATTGGCTAAATAGATCGAAATTGATTTAATTACAGCTTGGGAGTAGGAGAACTGATGTCCTATGGTTGAACACATAATTTCTTACTTCCAAGATTTCTGTTATATCTTTTTCCAAGATATTGAATTGTTCTTGAAAATTGTTTTGTCGACACGCGAGTGTCGCCAATAGTTTTGTGGCTGTCGTTGTAGATGTGCATTGTCGAGGTCACGATCTAAATTGAAGAGAAATTAAAACGAACGTATCGAGAACGATGAGTGCTTGTGTGGAAGTTTGCGTTTCGCATTTAGAAGAGCATTTAGTGAGCCAATTCGTAACTCATCCTGCCACAAGACGACAACAATGAACCTGCGATAAAGCTGTTTTTTTGTTCGCGACAAAAACGGATCTCGTCGGAATATCGATCTCTCGCAAATTGCGCAGCAGGAGGTCGACGAAGCCCACCGTCAAGAAACACGGGAGGCTGGATACGCGAGCATCCTAAGCAATTACGTGCAATCAGCGTCCTAAGCAATTACGTACAATCAGCGTTCTCGTTTCAGCGTCATCGATCGCACGAAAGAGACATTTCCCTCTTTGAACCACAGAAGGTTTTGTTCTGATGGCCGATAGGCAGAGAAGGCAGTTTTCTTCGGAAGCTCCTGCGACGAATAATGAAATTAGATAGACCACTTGATTGACAGAAAAGGCAAACTAAATTATCTTATGATTATTTTCACCTTTGTACAACAATTTTGACGATAAATCTGAAAAAACTGAAAGATTATTCGAGGGAACAAAATTTACAAAGATGACCCGGAAGCGCTAATCTTTGTGTGTCCATGTGTTCTTGCATTAATCGAAGGAGAACTGATATCGCTCTATCCAACGAACTGTCTCGCAAATTCAGCAAATTCAGAATCGCTAGTCGATTATGTCGACGTATAGGGGACGCAAAAAACCTCATGTGAGTTCTTTTCCTAAAAGGTGCACGGGGATAATACAGAAGCCTGCGCATTGAAATCTAGCACGTGGCGATGCCATCATATGCGCGAACGCGTTGTAATTCGCGCGAAGTAACAACAATGATCGCGATGAGAAAGGCGCGTTCGATGGTATATCAGATCGCCGATGAGACACGCATTCTGTAGAGACGGTTTTCTAGCGGCTACCGCTGCTGTGATTATGGGATTGTTGTGGTTGGTGCTGGGGATTGGTGGTGCTGCTGCTGATGCTGTTGCTGCTGATACCGTCACGGTTTATTATGATATACGGAGAGGTGTCTTTAATTTTTTTTTCATTATTGTATAACTATATAACTAATGATTGCCTGCATGCCCCTACCGCGCCTACTACTTCTTAAGAAAACTGACTAACCCTCAACACACGGCTCAACCGAGCATTGTGTTTGTTGTTGTTGTTGTTGTTGGCCACAACACTGTGTTTCTCTTCAGGAGGGTTTACGTACGTATCTGGTCAGCCGCATAGCCTCAGCAAAGCGAACGGCCACGGGAAAGTGTGCGTGCACTGCAAGCAGCGCGGCATGGTAACGTCACGTGGCAAACTCAGGCAGACCCGCTTCAAATGCTGGCCCTGCAATGCCTGTTTGTGCCGCTGGCCATGCTTCGTCGACTATCACAAAATACGCTCGATCCCGCACATCCCACCCCCCTAGCACCAACCCTGTCTTAGCGCCCCGTCGGCAGCGAAAAAAGACTAACTTCCATCCGCTCCGCGATTGGACCGATCGTACGGGCCGCAAGTGGAAATCGGTATGAGAGAATACCTTTGAAATAGGTCCATACACTGAAAGAGAAAGAGAAAGAAAGAAAAGAAGAGATAGAGAGAGAGAAAGAGAGCGCTTTGATCAACCGCGATGTACGTGAGCCTCTTCTGTGTATTCTTTGAAAGCGAGTACTTCCCAAGATATAGTTTCGTATAGGAATTACTGAATTGACCTGTGTTTAGCAGGATGTGATTTCACAGTGAGCATACGTTTTATCAAAAATTTATTTTGTCGGCTGGAAATACCGTTAGAGTATCGTTGACTTCTGAATTTTTTTGTAGTCAGAAATATTTATTACAATAAGAAAAACACATGTTGATTATGTCACAAATATTTTATTGTTAGATCTCTTTATATCATGACGATATTTTTCTTCTTTAAGACTAGAATTCATCAGCATTTTTCTTTGAGTTTCTCCCTTTGCTTTGGCTCTTAGTACCTCACTTACAATTAGATCTAACTCTACCAATGTAGATTAATCTTTAATTTACTCTTTATCCTTTTTCTAATTCTTAGAACTAAAAGAGGATAAATGATTAAACTGAATTAAAGTTAATCTAAATTGATAGAAATGGACATTAGGCATTAGGCAACGTGTATACTCTATACAAAATATTTATGCCAAACTAGTATTTATAACTTGCGATGGTTGTATTTGTAATATTATGTACTAGAGTGCTATCCATACGGCGATAAAACATTGTGTGCATATTGATTACGTGATATTTCATACACATTTTGTGCGTGTTAATAATGTACATTGTTATTTATATTATATACTTTATGAATATGTTGATTGCGACTAGTTGATTGCGATCACACAATGATAGTATAATTTTTAAAAAATACTCAGAATATGATACTACGCTATATACGAGATAACTGTTTCATTCTTCGCTCAAGAGTGTAGTCGAAATTAATTTGACGTTTATTTGAAAATTTTGTTTAAAATTCGTTTATTTGAAGAATTAGATACAAAAACTAAAACATCTCAATGAATGCACATTTTATTTCACGAGCATTTAATAAAGATCATCGCTGTTGTAAATATATTAACATCAAGACACTATTTGGAATACAAATTTAATGCTAAGTACGAGGTTACAGCTTACGATAAAATAAAGCCAATTTAATTTCGACTCTTTCCGTAAGACTTATTAATATATATACAATAGAACCTTATCGATATAATACCGTATAGACGATTTTCAGCCAGATTTATCACGTGGAAATATCCAGGATCTACCTACGATCTCGTATAGAATATCGTTACCGTGAAGATTCAGATGTAACCGATTTGTTAAGAAAATGTTAAGTACAAAGAATAGCAATTTCCTATCCGTTAGACAAATTAAGGTAGCTGTTACAATTTAATTCGTTACACTTGTAAGATAGTTTCAAGAAACTTGGTACATAACAAGATATATAAGCATATGGTATATAACAAACGTAACTGTCACCCAAATTAATCTGGTGCATTATCCGCTCTGCACAGTTCCGAAGATCTCCCAGTAAGATTAAGTTCAACTACTCTGCGAAGTAAGATTGTTTGGATTCTCGTGCTAGCGTCGCAGATTTAACTGTAAGACAGATCACGTATTGCAGTATTATCGCAAACTTCGCAATAAGTAACTGTGGACTGATTACTATTAAAATATTCATACATCATTTTCATCATTTACACGCTGTTGAAAAAAAAAATGAAAAAAAAATCAAGTATTTTTTTGTTTAAACGTTTTTTCTATATTATTAAAAAATTCCAAATATTTTAGTTATTACAAAATATAATATTTGAGATAAAGTTTTACTTTATTTAATATATGCATATCTGTAATAAATAATATATGAAGTTTTTGTAATTTTACAGCAAATAATGGAAAGTTTTCTTTTAGAGAAATTAATTTTTTTTTTATAAGTTAAAATTTAATTCAAAACTTTTAATTTTTTAAAAATTTGCGCAAAGACACGCTCGCTCTAGGAAAGAAATAATAATTGGAGTGAAATACACAGCCAAGATATACGAAGCGTAATGTGTTAATAAAAAATATTACACGACTATTCTTTAAGAACCTCTTTGCTTTTCTTAAGAACTACGTCAAACGTTTTTTTTTTAACGATAAAAACACGAGAAACGAATCCTTCTTTATAGATATTTTCGAACGCCTGGGGGCTTAACGAGCTTCTGAATCTTTCTTCAATGGTGTCGTGTGTCTTCTGTTTCCTCTCTCTGATCTGATTAGGCTTGCTCTACTTAGCTTGCGCTTATCACGCACGTCAGGAAAAAGACGCCAGGAACTGATGGAAGGAGACGTAATATCGTCGTCTTGCAAATATTTGGAAGCACTTTCTATCTCATATTTCCTTTTTATTTTATTTCATTTTGCGTCTCCTTATGTAAAAATTATGTCCCATAGATTATACGCAAGATATTTTTTCATTGCAGTAAGCATCTGTAAAATATTGTAATAATGTAAATGGTATGTATTTGTATCAATGAGAATTGTATAATTTTATTTTATTTATGAATATACAATTTGGAAATATTATTTAATATACGATAATAATATGATTTCATATAAAATGAGAGAAGAAGTATCATTGAAAAATAAATTGTACATAAAGATTGAAAAAACTTATAAATTACATTCATTTTTTAATAAAAAAAGCAATACAAAATTATATAATTCTAAACGATGATCTCGAAGGATCAGCATCTGATAGCGTAGTTCATTTACTTCGCGAGTTTTGCTAAGAAGTGCTTTCAAGTCTTTGAAGCAGTCTTTGACGACGTTGAAATTCTTCTCTCTGACGATCAGCCACGCAGTTTTTCATGGGATGGGTATTAGAATCTAGCTTCTCCGAGAGGGGATGGAACGACACGCGATGGGGATGTTACCATTTAGCCTTCGAGATTTGGCTTCGACTGGGGAAAAACGCGCGCGTGTTTTACATTCGCCGGCGTTGTGTAGCAATGCGTGGTGACGTTGTGTGTTTGTTGTTTTCTTTGTAGAACATGCCGCGGATGGCGACGACGACGACGGCGTCGCCGAGCTCGTCCCGGATGACGATTACGGTCAGTCCGGCGCTGCGGCGGACGGCCTCTTGTTTCGCTGTAGAATTTGTTGGAAGGGTTTCAAGCACCCCATGTCGTTGACACTGCACAAGGACTTGCACACGGGCCAGACCAGGTGCCCGATTTGCCAGCGCATCTTCAGTCGAAGTTACGACATGAAGGCACACTTGCTGCGCATCCACAAACGTCAGCACACATTCAGTGTGTTCGACGTCCAATCAAACTTTCAAAAGTGATGACTCTTTCCTCCCCAGGCTTCTTTTTCGGGTTCTTCCACCGGTTTTCTTGCGATGATTTTACGCGAAGTTAATCGTTACGCGGAATATCTCGCGGGAAGATAATTTAAAAAGATTTCTTGTGTTTATATAGTTTAATATTTGTCAACAAATATATTATAAGAGGCTTACGTACTTAAAGACGAAAGTTGAATGACCTAAAATATAATTAAATTTCAACAGAGTGCAAATAACGGGGATATATTCCCTGAATAATTTCAAATTTAGAACGAGCTTAATTTTTAAAGTATTTGATATGTTCGCTGTCAAACAAATTTCACATCGACAATATAACAACTGCATTACGATATCGTAATATACGTAGGTAACATATTTTAGTATTTGAAAATGAAAGAACAAGCGAGATGTACCCTTTGATGTAGTTGCTAAATGAGATTACGTTTAAGAAAAAAAAAAAAGAAAAAGATAAATTTAATTATGCATTAAGTATTTATGTGCTAAGCTAAAAATTATTACAATCATTATAATCAACAGAAATTCTATCTTAATATGGGCCGAACGACAGTATTTCAGTCTAGTTAAATTGTACAAAAATCTAGTTTCCAAATTATTACATTATTATAACATTCTAAATTATTATACACATAGTATAATGGTACAAAATCGTATGTCTGTTGTAGAATCTCTAAAAGAATTGGCAATCTACCTGAGTAGATGTCTACCTACTAGATCCTCCTATCTAAATACCTACTGTCTCGAAGACGAGCCTCCTGATAGATCTTCAAATCCTGTAACATGGAACATATCACGTCATAAGATCCAAAGAAAGAAGGGACTAGCTAGGCAAGTAAGAAAACCCTGTAAGAGATGTTGCGAGAAGAACATTACAGTATTAAAAAACCATAAGCCCGTCGAAGTAACAACATTTTGTAACGACTGCAGTGGCAAACCTCACTTTTGTTTGCGTTGTTTCAACATAGTGCATCACATCACCGATTAAAGTTCCTTGAAAATCTCGTTGAACAAATAATATCTTCTAATTCACTCCGATGTATTTTTAAGATTGCACTTTACTTTGATACATGATTTAAGATTACACTTTTTACTTTAATACATTAATTATATTTTTATTTTTTAATTATAATTTTGTATCAGAAAGACGAATACGTTTTGTTATGAATACTTTGCATGAATACTTTAATTTTACTTAATGATCATCGTGGCAGCGAACATGTTAATATCGAAAGTTAAGATATCTCGTCGAACTGCAGATTGTCGTCGATTGTACACTAAGGAAAGATATATTTCAGATAAAATACCTTTGTAAGATACTTTTTGTAAAGAAGAAAATATAAAGAATGATTGAAAAATAGTACAGACTAAGATTTAAAAAAAAGGTTCTACTAATGCATTGATAAATATGAACAACTAGAAATTTTAGTAGAAATGCATTTACATTACACACTATCTACTTTTTGCAATAATTTGAATCTTAATTTCTAATAGCAAAAAAGGGAGATGATGTTTTTTATTATTTATAAATAAGAATAATTAAAATTTTCTATTTTGTATATTTTAATATAAAAATCTTGCCAAATTAATTCTATAACGAAGTATTTTTACTTTTGAAATATTCTTTAGGATCGAAAAAATTTATATTGATTTAATTGACGTGCCATGAAATAGAAGTGTAATGTTAAGAGTGTTTAAGAATGTACAATAATTTTAATATTTAGGGAAGTTTTAAAGACGTTTATAACACTGCATATATAACATTGTAAAGCGATTAGTTTACACTCAAAAATTATTTTGAACTAGCCGTATTCTTATATATTTTTGAATGCTGAAAACAATATTGCAAATCACACTTTCAAATCTGATCAGCATGAAGTTCCTGAAATAATTGAAGCTTAAATTGCGTTAAAAATGATAATGAAAAAATATTTTAATAAATTTTGTGTTTAACATTTTTTTTATAAAGAAAATAAACTTTATATTAAAATTCTGATGAAGCAATAAATATTTTGTTCGACTTTTAAAATGTATTTTTTCAATATTATTTTTAAATATTTTTTATTTACTTTTTATAATATTCTGGTAATTTTTATACACTATAATTTTTATACAGAATTAAACAGAGATTTAATACAATAATAAGACACTCCCATTTCTTGTAATAATGAAGATATACGTACATATATATTTATAAGTTGGAGTTATCGATACATATACATAGTGTAATATTTTCACATAATGAATTTTGATATTGTATTATTTCGAAAATCTGACATGCTGACGAAATTTGGCGATATCGTTTTCAGAATTCAAAAAATTATGAGAAACATCTTATCTATTTTAAAATAAAAAATTTTTTTATGAACTAGTACTATCAAATACGTAAACACAATATTTTTTGTTCTTTGTCATTATTGATTTTTTAACTAAATCTGTATATTGATTTTAGGTTTGGCTCATACTTTCTCATTGCACATTTAATTCTAATTGTTTCTAGAATTTGATTTGTTTTTCATCAATATAATTCTATTAATCTGATATATTAATATAATATATTGTGTGTGTGTGTGTATACACACACACATGTAAGGTGTCTAATAAAAACTGTAAATAAGCTAAGAATAGATTTCTGAAATATTTCGTTTTGATATGAAAAAGTTTTAATTACTAAAATATTGAGACTATAGTAGGTTTTTAATTCTAAGCATTTAAAATTAGCGAATCGTACTCAAGTTCGCGCGCTCAGATGCAGTGTAAAGCTGTAATCACACTACAGGTTACCGATTACGGTTACCGGTTATCGATTCTATTTTAGGTAATCATGATACAGCAAATGCAAATTAACTATAACGTAATTGGCGAAAATAGAACTGATTATATTAATATAAACTGTTAAAGACGGATGTTAATTTGTTTCGCCTCTCTTGTTATAATATCGATATAAGGATTACATATGCGAATATAAGATTGTTTTTATTGATATTTCTGCAAACATTGTGCAACATTTTCTTTTTTATAATAACATTTTTTATTTTACAAACACAAGCTCAGATAATATCTCTGTTAGAAATCTGTTATCAATTTCATATCTTACAACTTGTAAGATATGAAATTGATGACAGATTTCTAAAAGAAATGTGATTGCACGATGCGTTTGCAGAAATATATCAATAAAAACAATCTTCAAAATAATATTCGCATATGTAATCCTTATTGATATTAATAAGAGAAACAAGTCGCCCAGCAAATAAGCTTACCATAATTTTAACATCAAAATTAAAAACTTCATTTTGTCATCAGAATGACAAAATAATATCAGCTTGTTCGCTGGGTGCAGCGTTCGCCTTTAGTGTTGTGCCGCATTTGAGCACGCGAACTGTAAGCAATATGATTCGCTAACTTTAAATATTTATCCAAAATTATAGTCTCAACACTTAGTATTAAACTTTTTATTTCAAAATAATCTCATCTCAATGATCTCAGAAATCTATCCTTAAACATTATTACAGTATTTACGGAACACCCTGTATATGTCCCATTTAAAGCTTCCAACGCAATTATCTCTCAAACAGTTCATTATTCCAAAAAATATTTCAAATGGAACTTTGTTACGAGGGAGACATCTTTTGGTGGTTACAGATTCTCTTTAGGTGATAGATTCTCTACAAATCTCTAAGATTTCATGATCTTCAGTTTTTAAAAATGAAATTATATAGTTTTTTTTACATAATATGATTTCTGTAATTATTCTGCGTTATGTAAAAGTATTAAGAGATATAAAAAATTAATAGTTTACAAGATAGATATTTATACTTTATATATGGAGTATCAAATAACTTGTAAACTTGTTAATTTTTTTTTTAATCGTACTTTAATACTTTTAGAACAGAATAGTGAGATGAAATTAATATAAAGAAAGTGCTTATCTAACAAATTATCATTTTATATATTTACATATTTTATATACATATATATATATATATATATATATATATATATATATATACATACATATATAGACACGTTTAATTTTATATGTGTAATGAAAAGACGTAACGTTTAATACAGTGTTATAAAAGCAAGACTTACACTTAGAGACAGATACATATCGGATATTTTACGTTAGAATAATTTGGAGTGAACATGTATTATGTATATATATTCTCGCTAAAGTGTTGCTATATTATATATTATCTTATGTGTGTTTGTAATAATCTTACGTTGTGCGTTTCGAAATTTTTTGTACGTAGTAGCAGTATTTACATATGTTTAATAAACTGTATTATTATCGGAAGTACGATAACTTCTGATACTCGATGCCATCTAATAATGCTACGAGTTTCTAATAAAATGATTGTAAAAAACAATTGTATCTTTTGGATCAACCACGAGCAAGGCTATGCGCAGTCTAATGCGTTAATAGACAAATTGAAATGATAGCGCGTAGTGAGCAACAAATTAGGAATAAAATAAATTAACGGTAAGAATCCTGATTATTTCAAAATGTCGGTTCTGTCGTTAGACTCAAGAGTTTACACACAAGCGTTTGGAGAAAAGTTTGTTTCTTTATTGATGTAGGAGATAAAGTTTCGCATGTCTTTATATCTGCAAGCTTTTTGACATTTCGGCACTTCCAAAGAATTCTCCTTTTCGTTTCTGGCTGGAGGCTTCATTGAATATGCTTATGGGAATTGTACCTACTCACATTGGTTAAGAGTTCTTAACACAGAATCCCGACAGTTGTATTAATGTACGGTACACATACTCGACACAAAATGCGTTAGCGAGTACGATGTATGAAGGGTCAATCCATCAGTTAAAATTAATACAATAATAATTAGGAATAGAAATTGCACATTAATGATTTCTTATTATTCGTTAGAAATTAGTGCTTAGCCCTCTCAAAAAAATATGTGCACACTTACTCATAGTATTACAAATTAATTATAGTCAGTGAATCTTTATTGAAATATTTGTATTTTTAGTAATTGAATCAGCATTAAATGAATATATAATTATAATTTAATCATTAAAACGACAACTTATAATTTATTACAAAATATTGTTGCATTTAAAAGTTCTTGTAATATCAATTTTTTCAAGTAGTCGTATTCTATAATTTATTTTGTGGTACAATTATATTTTTAAATCTAAATTTTCATGATGGATCGTTCCCTCTCATATTTTTGAACGTGCCCCTGACGGCCTGAGACCAAACTTACACTCATCCACAATAAAAATGAAGCATTTAGTGCGATGCAGCGTATAATTATCTAAATTTAACATTTAGATTTAGCCGTGCATTAGTATTTTATAAGTACACATCTCATATTTAATGTTTCATTCAAACGGTCTTAAAAATTTTGATTTTTTTGATACTATAAAATCTTTTATGTATTTATATATAGAAAAAATTTTTCGAGGACTCAAGATTTCTCTTGTCAAACTTCTTAGAGTCTTAAAATTCTCTCTCTTAGTGTCTTTTCACTTTATCGTGTAATATAATTTATAAGGATTAATACATAATTTATAATGTGATAGTATATATTATATAATGGAGTATATATTATATAATGGAGTATTAATATACATGTTATAGTATTTATTATTAATTTTTTATTAAAAAAATTGATATAATTTATATGTTATATATCATATCACTGCAACAGTTTACTTAATTTTTTAAACGATATTTTTTAAACCACTATATACAAAACTTTATCAATGATTTATTATCTTTATTATCGTTTATTTCGGTGCTAAATTCTTTTTCAATTCACATTATTAAGCATATTATTGCTCTCAGTCCTTCATAATTTTGAATTACTCTAGTGTTCCGATTATAAAAGAAAATCTATTGGTACCAATGTGTGCTTATCGGGATTGTCTCATTATCGTATCTCCGAGCAAAAAAAAAACAACAATTAACACATCGAAAACAACTGAAACCGCGAACTGACGAAGCACAAAAAAAAAGACAAGAAAAAACCAGAGAAAAGCATCTCTTCGCGCACGATGAAATTATTACAATAAAGTATGAGACCGTGTGTGTATGGGAAACACTTTGGATTGTGTGCGCAGAATCAGAGCACAATTATGGGAAGCATCAACCACAACAACCACCACTACAACAACAACTACCACCTGAGCCACCGCAGCAAATGAGCCTCATTCTCGACGGGGCCAGGCGCAGAACTAAGCTGCACTACGTCGTGGAAAGCGGTCGTTGGGTGTGCGACGTCTGCGGCCGAACCTACAATCGTGGCGATTCCCTAGCCCATCATCGCAGTATACACAGGGGCGACACGATCTGCCCGATCTGTCAGACCGTCTTCACGCGAAAATACACCATGCGCTGTCACATGGTGAACGTGCACGGGGTGAAGTAATAACGGCCGCGGATGTTGCAGGAATGGTGGCATGAATAGAGAAACTCAAGGAACGCTACGCGATCTTCCTACAGAATTGGGCAGGATATTTTAGCATTGGTCTAATTTTTAACGTCATTCGCGCGAAAAATTAGAGCACCCAAAAAAATGTAGGACGTATACCCTGCAAGACGATAAACCATATAGAACGTATTTACAGGATTGAGAACGTTATTTCATAAAGTAACGCATTATCGTTACTGTTACTTTTTGTAAAATGTACAAAAAATCTCTCGGCATCTGAAATTCGCGAATTTTAGAATTTCGAAAGATTCTGGGAATCTTAAGAGCTCTTTTTAAGATCCATTAAGAATGGAATTGATTTTATTGCATATTTGTTCATGTAACAGCTTTGATTTATCTTGACAAACTGAGCATTGCTGAAATCTTTGAGTTTTTATACATTTTACAAAGATTCTTAAAAAATTAATACATTAGCCTAAAGTTATCTCTAATCCAAACAATATTGCACTGATCTGAATCAACATATTTCGATTGATATACTATCGTAATAATTCGGAAACAGTTCTCATCTTACGATTTTCTCGCATCTCATGAAAAATTAAATATCTCAGTAAAAAAAAATCGTAGAGAGGTTTTCAAGAATGCATTTTAAAGAGAAAACTGCAAATTTGTTTTTTCCGATTTTATTTTATTCCTAAATTATATAAAATTAAAAATTAGTATTTTTTCTATCAAATTTTTTTTTTACAAAATGATTTTTAATTTTGAAATTAAAGAATTTACAAAAAAAAATTTGTTGCAATGTTTGCAAATTGCATAAACTTTTTTTAAAAAATTTGTTAACTTTTCGTGAGATGCAAGAAAATTACAAGTTTTCGAATTTACAAACGGTAATGTATTAAAATTATATATAATTTTATGTTTATATATATGTATATATTATATTTTATATATATTTATATAATTTATTTATATAATATATATAAATATACATTAAAATTATATATAAATCGTATGTATACTGAAAGAAATAAATGTTGATAGATAACATCCAATGCGTTAAATCTTCATCGTAATGGCAGAGTAGCAATAAAAAAATATTAATGTTATTAATTAAAATGTATCAGGAAATTATTTTCTAAGTCGATTGCACGCAGATTTTTTTATATGAGATTTTCATTGACTTTTCATGCGTTTTTCATATCGACGAATGCGTCCACATACAATATTATTCATTCCGTAGATAACAATTTTGATATATAATCATTGATTATTACATCAATGATTTATAGGAATATATTTTGTATTTATATACATTATTAAATAATTAATCGCTTTAATGCAAATCTCCGGAGAGAATTATTATTATTTTTATCGCAGAATTTTATTTTCTTCGTTAATACAAGAATCATCTTGTTTATTTAACAATTCAAGATAGATCGGTTGCTTTTTTTGCAAAATATTCATATTCTTCTGTAAACACGAGAAGAATTTGAGATATGTACATATACTTGTATAATAAGTATAAAACAGGACAAAACTATCTTCTTCCTACGGCGAACAAAGCGATGTACTTAAATATCACAAAAACGGTATACTCTATGCAACTAGACTGATCGTATTAAGTGTAGTGTTCTTGATTAATTGCACAAAGGGGGTTACCATGTTACACCACTGCTTGGCGAAATCAGAGCATCGCGAATAAGCATAATGTCAGAGCAGCGATTTTTGTTTGAAGTTTCGAGTCCGTCAAATATGCATAGTTTATCTAGAATAACAGCTTCTTCTAAGCACGAAGAACCGACGTTACTATCATTTCGTCCTGTCTTGAACGTAATCGTGTACACTTATGAGACGATTATATCACATTGACATCATATACATATATATATAAAACTGTCATTTATGTGGATGTCGTGTTTCCGTCTCAGCGTGAAGACGAGATTAGACAATCGTCGGTCGCAGTCGGATCGATCGATCTTATCTTATCTAATTGATGTCACTAGTTTCATCAGTAAGAAATTTTAAAGACATTAATACAGAATAAACTCTCGGTGTACAGAATCACATTACGATTATTATTCTTCGATAATTGATAAAATCATGTAACACATTGTTCTTGAATTGTACATAGGGATGCATTTAGAAACTCAGAGTATTTCATTTTATCGTTCCGAATATTAAACAAGGATAAAATGATATCTGCGTGTACCCGAGTGAAGTTTCTAAATGCAATCCAGTAGTAATCAATGGCATATACGCGACGTATTAGACTTGAAGATTCGCTTACGAGGGAACCATTTTTCATTATCATTTTGTTATTTTTTGTTACTCTTTATTTTATTGTTTTACATCTGGTGACAATAAATTTGCAGAGATAGATTGCGATATTTTGATTATGAAAAAATATATATCTTTCAAATAAATATCTTTCAAAATTTTTTTCATAGCATATATAAAAAAATTTCGGGAACGTCAAAAGATAAGTAGTCTCTAAAGAATTTTATTTAAGTTTGCCGTCCTTCTAAAAAAATGATTTACAGCAAAACGGAGTTTCTAATTTATGATGTGATAATTTCCGCTGTAATCGATATAATATATTATGTGTAAATTATGACGCAATGGAATATATAAAAGAGCGCCGGATTATACATTTTTTTGTACTTTGCATTCTGAAAAATAAAGCTATTATATCGAAATCGTACATGCATCTTTTGGATCGCGGAGTTATTTTTTTATCGCATAAAACGATCGAATTTCCAGGATTTTGTGAAAATTTTTGTTCAACGAACGTAATAAGATTTCAATATAACGAATGCCCGATAGAATATAATTCTTGTCATAGCGATAAACTTTAATTTAAATCAAAAATTTAATTTAATTCGAGCAAGATATATTTTTTCTTAGTTATGAATCACGACGATTGATTAAATAAAAAAAGAAAAGGATTTTATTCTAGAATTGATTGTGAGAAAATCGAGTTTTTACATGATTCGACGTAAAAGTGGAATTCGCTATAACGAAATTTTATACCATTTCTAATGGTAAAATGTCTCTCATCATAGAACGTACTGAACATACTTTTTTAAGATTGATCTTGCTGTTAGAAATTTGACGATCATGAACGATACACTGAAAAAAAAGTCTATTAATGTATTTTATTTAACGTAATACATGTTTCTATACATAATAATAGTAACCAATATCGGTTCATATGAACCAATATTATCGTACTTTTCTATTATTACTGTTTGATAATAAGTAGAAAAATAAGATGGTTTTGGTTTATTAATAGAACATTTGATTGAATTGATTTTTATTTCACCAGCTTTAGTAATTATTGTCTATGCTTGATTATTATTACGATTTTTTTCAGTGTACTTCTTTAAACATG
Source organism: Acromyrmex echinatior (assembly GCF_024713525.1). Taxonomy (NCBI): domain Eukaryota; kingdom Metazoa; phylum Arthropoda; class Insecta; order Hymenoptera; family Formicidae; genus Acromyrmex; species Acromyrmex echinatior. Next base: position 3,792,407 of record NC_141869.1, read on the forward strand.
TAAATATCATAATTCAGGAATCATCGATTCCTTGTGCACACACGCTGCTCTATGTGTGCTAAAGCATAGCATACGATCCATATTCGAATAATAGTGATCTCAAAGGAATACATGATTGTCGGTTCACTACATAACATGCGATTGGCAGTAGATCTCGTGTCTGATGAACCTTGAGCCTGATATTCGGCCCTTCAACCACGACTCACGAACTTGGTCCCGTCAACCCGAACCATGTTGTGCATGAATATTGAACATTTTATACATGTATTCGTTCTTGTTTCTGTTTTCTTTTTGCTGTTGTTCATATTATGTCGTTGTATATTTATAGTTCACAGTAGCATGATCGCTCCGAGAATATTATAATTATTGCCATTCTGTGTGTCGCCATTCTCATGATTACTCTCTCTTTTTCTCTCCTCTCTCTCTCTCTCTCTCTCTTTCTCTCTTTTCCTCCTGTTTGTAAATCTCACCGTGTGCGTTGCCTTTTTTCTTTTTTTTTTTGTTGTTATTGCTACTGCTGTTATTCTCAAATCCGAATGAACGAGTGGAAAAGTAGGTAGAGAAACGAGAGTGAGTCGAAATTCTTCCGAGTGTACGAGTAGCTTGCTACTGATATGCGATTTTTCTCAATATTCTTCTTAATGTCATTTTGACACCTTTGTACTCGCAGCATCACGTGCCGTGATCCACGATGTGGCATTTTTCTGGTTATATATTCAACAATTTTAATTAGCTTTAAAATAAAGAAAAAGATTTAGCAAAGATTTAGCAAAGTGTCGAGATATTTCTTTTACTTGATTCGATCTTAATTTGATAATATGGATATATATATTAGGTGTTGGAATTAATTCGTAGCGTTTTTTAATGAAAGAATGTTATTTATTTCACATGAGCATTAAAAAATACATTAATGAAAGTACTTCCCATCACTTGTAAAACGCTACGAATTAATTCCAACACCTAATATTACGGGCAATATAATTAATTCGGGATTTATACATATACAGCTGGCCAATATGGATAATGCCTGTTTTATAACTTTTGCATTATGCTTTGATCGCATTATATCCCGCTGAATCAATGTGCGGGGGGTCAACACATATACTGGATATTACATCAACATATTGATCAATATGTTATGTTTCCTCCCCTAGCAAGCGCGCGTGATCGATCGATTGTATTTATAAAATTGATTGATCGATTACATTTTATAAATGTAACGCCTATTAGAGAAGGCATTACATTTATAAAATAGTCTGATATACTGATCAATATGTTGGTGCAATACTCAATACATTGTATAAAAATAATTTTTATTTTATATATAATAGCCTTAATAGTTATTATATTTAAACGTTCTTGTTTATATAAAGATTGATCTGATTGTAGAATTCATGGGACGGAAAATGTCACGTCGTCGATCGTGGGGATATTGTCGCATCTCGAGTACTCGTGTACAGGTGATGAGCGATCCGGTAGCGCGTCCCGTAACACGAAATCCGGAAGTACTTAGGGCACCGCGAGAGCCGCGCAACCGGCGCCACGACGTAGCATGAACGTTTGTGTCTGATTTAGATTCACACACGGTGGTCATCGAACAGCCGTCGCACTCGTGCAAACTCTGCGGTAAATCGTTTTGGAATCGGGACTCGATGTATAAACACATGAATATGCACAAGGGCACGACCCAGTGCCCGGTGTGCCACAAAGTGCTCAGCCGCACCACGCACATGAAGCGCCACTTGAGGAACCGTCACGGCTGGCTCGGGACGACCGCATCCGTCGCGGCCGGCGGCGTTGAGGCGCCGATCTCCGTGTCGTCGACCGCCCAGACGATCGCCCAGCAGGACGCCGGCAGTCCGTCGAGCATCGACGCGAACGCGACCTACACGACAATACGCATTAGGGAGAGCAGCGTGGAAAGAATCACCTCTAGTCCTATTCCTTAGTGCGAAAACGCCCTACCAAAGAAAGAATCCCGTCGACGCAAAGGAGGATAGATCCCGACGATCCTCGCCATTATTTCAACCTGATTCTTTTACCATCGGGTACAATAGGTTTTAAAATGTGCCGCACTTTATGCTAATTGTAATGGATTTTCTATATAATAAGCCATTACCTAAGTTTTAGATCTTAAGTTGTAAGAAATTGACTAATCACAGTCGAATGTGAAAAGAATAATCGACTGATCAATTTCTTACGGTTTGATTTAAAGCTCAGGTAATGGCTTATTGTAGAAAGTCCATAAACGTTTCGGTTCGGTTTCCTCGATTGGAATCGTCAGTTCTCTTGAAAACTGATAATTAGTTTTAGTTAATTTATTAGAAACACATAGAAAAACGTAAAGCAATAAGACGTAAGCAGTAAGCGAATTAGACAATCATAATAGAAAATGTATGATAATAATCTTACATTCTGTAATTGGTCGATTAACTTACTGTCTATATCTTACTGTTAGATATCAAAGGAGCAATGATAACCCAATCTCTTGAGTCAAATAACATTTTAACACAAAGTACGCATATTAACGTATGTGTTTAGTAAATAATGATCTAAATTAGAGATCTAATTTAATACATTTTCGTGAGTTAAATAATAAATTTAACTTCATTGTTTTAATTAAATTAACAATTTATTGCGTAAGTATTTATTTTCTCGTTTAATGGTGCAATTTTTTTTTGTGTTAATAGAAAAACAGGGTATGTGCAAAGATCGCAGCAATTATTATTTATCGTGACATTAATGACGCGTCGTTGAGCGTCGGGCCTATTCTACTCTAGTCGTCGACGAGGAATTTATGTTATGCCTGTCTTGAACTTCACAACCTAGTCATTCGTACACATACATATATATGTATATATGTGTATCTATATGTGTATAATGCACATAAGAAGGAACACGAAACACTTATACACGTACACATATAGACCATGTGCGTATACACGGATACATTTGTTGTAACCAAAGACACGAAGGGAGAACAAAAATGATTTATTTTATCTAGTCAAATTTCTTCGAAAGTTCAGTACTTAATAGCATAAGGAGGAATGTGCATTTTTTTCGTACCATCGATGCGATTTAGCGACGTGGTTCTGCCGTATCTTAAGCCAGATCTACATAAAACCCATTCTACATTAGACGCAAGCCGATCGCAAGTTTGTTGTGACAGCCAAGTTTGCATTGTAAAATCAACGCTTTAGATTGATGAAATAGAATGGACTATTATCACGCAAAACGCGAGTCGCAGATCATAAGCTTTTTACGTTAGTCAATCTCGAAGTGTCACTTTAAAAATTGATGCATTGGTTGACGTAACAAGAGTTGCGATTTGCAACTCGCGTTTTGTCTTAAACCAGTTCTACATTAGTTGCAAGCTGATCACAAGTTTGTTACGATAGCCAATATGAAGCGTTGATATCAAAATACAAGCTTCAGATTGGCTGTCACAACAACAAACTTGTGATCGGCTTGCAATGTAGAATCGGTTTTATATAGATCGAGCTTTAGATTGCCAATTTGACAATCACCGAGGCTTGGTGATCCACGTGATCGTGGTAAAATTGCTAGAATAATTTTAAAACAATCTATTATCTTAAATTTTGTTACAAGAATTGAGTTGATGTATTTAATTAAGAAAGTAAAAGCAAACTTTTATATATTCACTATATAATATGATTTCAAAATTATTACTTATAAATTAGATTTTATTATATTCTATTATCTTTTTAATTGATATACAAGATTTTCCCGGATTAAACTGCCAAACTTGAAATATGAATTTAGGACTATAAAAAGTTTCTTCTGATGTAAGTTTATTCACAAATGCTTCGTTTAAGAGATATTGATTTCTTAAGTTACAAAATTATAGAAATAAATAATGTGATAGTGAAATAGATATTGATTTCTTAAGTTACAAAATTATAGAAATAAATAATGTTTGAGGTTCTAAATTCACATTTTAAGTCTGATGATTTAACTCAGAAACACCATGTATATTATATCAAGCAACAACAATATATATAATATATATATATGCACACTTAGCATTTTTACCATGATCGAAAAATAATCGCTTCAAGTTAACATTTGATTAATTGCCCTGTGCCATTATTTTTTTAAGTGTCAACGTGCCGAATTTCATGTTTTACATCTCGACGATTGGCTGAATTTTTCGTCGTTGTTCGACGCGCCATTACGTTCTCGGATTCTGTGTTATTGATTCCGGGCCGCGAATTTATGTTCATGATATTACGCATACTCACATGCATTAGTTTTTAAGGTCTCAGAGACTTTTGCCAAATATCTAATAGTATATACATATATACATATAAGTAGTACATCCTAATTTTTTATTTTAGTATCGCAGATGTAAAGTTAATATCTCGTACTATATTATATTTCGTTTGTTTATTTTGTTGTCGTTATTGTTTGTTCTATTTTTTTATCAGCTCCGATTTCGCGATAGCATTATATGCGACGAATGAACGGTGCAATGAGCTCATTTCACTTTGCTCATTTCATTTTTTTCATTAGAGTCTCGGAACTCATCGATAGTCACGCCTGTGTACTTTTACAATTTTTAAATTAAAAACAAATCGATAATCTATTATAAGAATATATAATGTAACTATATTTACAAATTAAATTATTTTATTTATTTACGCATTACTTTACTGTCCATAAGTTAAACAAGTTGACTACCTAAGATTATTTAAAAAAGATATAGATATACACATAAATATATTTGTAATTTATTTATACAAAAAATACAAAATGCTATATCTACAACTTTAGAGAGAGCTAAAATTGTATTTAAAAATATTAATATAATATTATAATAATATTGTATTAAAAATACATAATATATTTAATATTATACAATAAAATTAAATATATATAATATTATATATTGTATATAATATTATATATACAGGGTGTAACTAAAATAACGCCCACTACATACATGGTGCTGTCCTTAATAAACAACTGAGACGAAAAGTCTTTTACCATTTTACAATTTTTGTAATATTTTTTTTAATTACCCAATGAGCAAAATGTCTAAAATCGATGTATAAGACAGCTTTAAGATATCTTTATTATATTTATGAATTCTTTAAGAAAAATCTTCAAAATATTTCACAAAGAACACGGAAAAATATCTCAAAATTGTCTTAAATATTCATTTTATCCGTTTGGATTTTGGCAATATTTAGCAATTAATATCTCATTAACTATTACGAAAATTGCAAAATGGTAGAGAACTTTTCGACTTAGTTTTTTATTAAAAATGCACTGTATGATTAGTGGGCGTTATTTCAATTACACCCTGTGTATTAAATTAAAATAACGGTAAATGTAATAATAATAATATTAAATCTAACAGATTAGATTTGAATTAATAGTATATATCATAATATAAATTATATTAATAGATTTGTGGACAGTACTGTATGTACATGTGCAAATATAATTTTGCACTGTAGGAGAGAGAATGAATGCGCAATGCTCATTTTTTACCATGAGGTGACTATCGATAAGTACAAGAGATTCTTCCATAAAGAGGCTATATTTTTCGTTAGAATCATTATATCTACGATTTCTTTTTCGAGAACTTCGAGATATTTATCGATGATCATCAAAATCTCTAAACGAAGTGAGAATGTACAAATTGACGCTAGTTTTACAAACGAGGATGCAACTTAGTGCAATTATATTTAGTTCCAATGTTAGTGAATTAGTTTTCTTTGTCTTTTTCACGCTTTGGTGCAATGTGATGAGATGAATTTCGTGTATCGCAATTATCTAAATTGATCGAGGAAAAACGTTCGAATTATACAGAATATTTTTCAAATGTATTGAGTTGTCTTTTAGAAACATTAAAATCAAATTTTCTTTAAGGAATGCAGCATCAGAACATTGTTTCGCAATCTGTTTATATTTTTAGTATTTGAAAGTTTTTATACTAATTTCCCCAATAAATATAGAGAAATAGAAGACAAGAAGTTTAAAGGAAATTAATTTCCATGCGAATAAACTGCCTTAATATATATTTTTATTTTATAAATCGGTTCTTTTGTCATTAATTGCATAATATTCACATACGTTTTATGATACATTGCAGAACAGTACACGAATAATTCGGATGCTATTAATTTTACGTTATGATTTATGTTTTTACATAAAATTTTCTTTTATTTAAGTTACCATTTGTTTGGCGTCATTTGTTTTAAATCCTTTTAAAAGACGCTATACAGTTTACATATATATATGTATACACGTATACATAACACATATGTATATAATTATCCGTGTTTTATTTATACACTTATATATTCATACGCGTACACGTATGATGTAATTGCGCGTGTACATATTGATTAATCGGCGGTCGTGTACACGCGAGCACGAAATATTATTTTGTTACGGACGAAAAAGCGAATGTGCACATTCCTCGAAAAAGTCACGAATGCAAAATAAGTACAACACCGCCAATTAAATGTTGCCCTAGACGAATTGATATTTCCTTAGTTGATTATTTATAAAAAAAAAAAAGAGATGAGACATATATATGTATACATAAAGTATGAAAAAAAATAATATATATATATATATATATAATATATCATTACGTAATCCTATGTTTGGCTTATGCAGGCTAAATAATGTAAGTGGACATATGTGTGAATAAAGTTGAAAAAATTATGAACTCACATAAGCGAGACTCTCCTCTTTCCTTCTCGCGAAACGTCTTTGCGACGTTAAACCCGTGTCACACTATATGTATTAAGGATTGCACACACACATACACAAATTGGAGATTAGAATTCAGCCAATCAGAACGGATTAAAATTACAATTATCTAACTGGTCGAGTTCTAATTTCCAATTCGCAATCCTCAATCTTTAATATAGTGTGTGACACGAGATTTACAGTCGCGTGACTTCGTTTCACCCTCATTTGAGGATCGTCCTCGATTTAAATTAATTTACTTAATATTTATTGCATAAATTGCACGGATAATTGCGCGCGAGATAACATTGACCTAGAATGAATCGCTTTTTTTGCGCTTTCGTTTCACGCAACACACATGTGTCGAAATGACACACAGTTGATTAGAAGACAAGCTGCAGCACTGCACCAAGACACCTTCTAATTCACCTAATCCGCTGTGATTCTAAAGCGAGTACTTAGCTACTTACATGTGCTGCTAATTAGTGCCGGCGCTTCAGCCAATAAAGTCCTATCTACGTAAGATGCAAAACGCGAATAACAGATCGCAAGCTTCTTGCATCAGCCAATCTCGAAGCGTCACTTTTAAAATTAACATCGGATTGGCTGACGCAACAAGCTTGCGACCTGCAAATCGCGTTCATCTCTTATGCAGATCAGATTTAACATTAGAAGTACTATAATCAGTTTGGCGAATGTGGCTCAAAAATGGCGCATAGAAAGAGATAACATATATATTACCTTCTTTCTCTATGAACGCATGCGAAAGTGTTAGAATACGTGATAGGCAATACCTGAAGAAACTGATCAATCGAATTGATCAATTGGCCGAATTGTTTAATTGTAATTTGTTAATTTTCTCGTTGTTCAAGATCTCACAGTGATTTCTAACTTCTTTGACACAAGGCTTTACTCATTTATAGCTATCTATCTCTTTCTTTCCTTCACTCTCATTTTCCGACAATGCTATCCGAAGAATACAAGCTAAAGTGGAGAACGTGGAGAACCAATCAGAAGTTGTGCCCGCTTTTACTAAACTCTGATTATAGTATCTCTATAACGCATCGGCACAATCAATCTCATGCCGATCTCGTTATTTATGATGTGAAATATATAATTAATATAATATTTACGTACTTAATATAATATTTATTACAGTACTTATTACAATATTTATTACATGTGATGTGATTTATTACTTGCGATGTCTTATAACAATTAACTATTAATTGTTAATATGTCTTAGAGGGTGTTGGTATATTTGTGATGTCTATGTTTCAAGCAAGATTGGGCAGAAAATAATCTGATTAATGGTAGTAATAGCCAGTAATTGAGCTAATGATTATTATGATTAAATAATCATTATTAATGAAATAAATGCAATCAACTCTAATGTAATCGAAAATTTTAATTAGAGGATCATTTATTTCTGATGTGAACGAAAATTCTCAGAGTAACACTTCTGCCAGTGCATGAGTACTCATTTCGAATTAGAAACAGTAAAAATATTTATATTTTTGTACAGATTTCGTTATCACGCTTTCTACTCTTCAAACAAAATAATGTTGTAAGATTTTATCTCGTTTTCACTTTTATTTTTTAACGAGAATCTTGTGAAACACAGTAGAGACGGAATAAAAAATTATGCATTGACAGAAAGAATACACAGAAATATTATATAATCGTATAATTTATGATTTATGTAATCAGTGACAAACTTGTTGCACTGGAAAAAGAATTTGGTTGCTTTATTGCAATTAATTGGAATTCTGATTGGAAATGGACAAATCAGAATTTCTTGATTGAATCTATTATAATTTTAGTTGAGACCAGAATTCTGATCGATGTGATCAGAGTGAACCTTCTGGTTCTATCATTTTCAATAAGAAATTTTTATTAGTCTACGCAAAGAAAAGGATAGTTTTTTAATTGTATTTTTCATAAAAACTAATTATTCAATCGCTATTAATCCGTGTAATAATCGTGAAAGTAAATGATTGTTTGCCCAAAATTGCTTTCGAGAAACATAACTTACGTAACCAAATAAGAAGTTGATTACAAGGACGATATTGTGCATGACAGTTTAACTGTTGTACTATAGTGACCGAATCCGACGTTCGGGATTCGATCGGATGTTGGGCCCGATTAATTACGCTCGATGAGAGCCGATCGAAGGGAGTAATTTACACACACTTCGAGGAGGATCATCAGTCGATCGCGGGCTCTTCGGGGGCGTCCTACCCGGCGCCTGCTAACACATCGGCCAATACAGTGCACGTTGACCCCACACGTATAAGGACTAATGACTATTGAACGCGCGTTCCTCGACACACTGGAGTAACCGATAGTGCGCATTTTAACCCTTTACCTGCGGCAGTGATTTCACCCGATTTCCCACGAGGCCAGCTAATTTGAAAGAGCACGATAAAATACGTCTAAGTGGCTCGATTTAATGATTGAAGTATCGAAAATATATTTGAAAATATTTGATCATTTTAATAGGAAACTTCTTGTTGTAGTAACAAAATTGGATGATAATTTTGTAATTCAAGCAACAGTTCTAGAAACTATATTTGATATTACAATAGATAGTGATGTGATAGTGGTGGCTTATCAAAGATAGGTACCTAGAGTCACGAGATAAAGGGTTGAAGTTCACGCCCGAGGTCTCTACACGTTGTCATCCGAGTCTCACCGGTAATCGACTGACGATCCCCTCGTAATGGATGGCCTGTGTTAACGTGTCACCACTGTATCCCTTCCCCTCCCACCCCCTCGATCTCCACTGTCCCCTTCCGGCTCTCTCCTTTACCTGTGATCTCCCAACTGACTGTGTTCCCGTTGATAATTGATGATGAGGAACCGGCGGGTCACGTGGCTGTGTTAATGTGTTGCAGGGGGGGTGGGACGCAATCGGAAGCACGTTGGCGATACAACTGGTCAGGTGGTGATGCAGGGCCCGGGGCGTTTTCCGTGCCGACTCTGCGGAAACGTTTACAGGCATCTTGCCTCGCTGACCCAGCACCTCGAAGTGCATCGCAACCAGACTACCTGCATCGTCTGCCACACCACTCTCAGTCGTAGAACCGACCTGCGGCGTCACATGCGCCTGAAACACCAAATACCCTGGCAAAAAACGATCCACAGGCAGCGCAGCCCGAAAAGCGAATTGGACTCGTAGATCACACGCACCGCACTCTCTCTCTTTCTGTCTCTCCCCCTCACTGAGATAATAGATACTGATTGTTGTGGCTTCACTATTATTATTGAACGCCCGAGTGACATTGCTTGTTGATCCGCTCCAAGTGGATATCTTGTGCGTTTACCGATGCGAGAGCCCGTTCTCTGTGCCGATCACGATAGCGTCCGTCATTTTAATGCTACATTTCTCGACTATGTTTATCGCGAACGTGGTCTTGAATAAAATTGGGATTTAATTACTAGGACTAAAATTTTGTTGTCGACAGGAAGGATAGATATTCACATTATAACTTGAAGTTAATTCTGCTGATCTGTTCAAGACGTTCAGGTCTATTTGAACAAAATGTGAATTTATTTTCCAAGATATAGTTTATTTTCTTACTAATATTTTATGTATAAACTTTCCTAATGACTTCGTCTGTTGTGCAAGATTTTTCTGTGATAATTTTTTATTTTTTTAGTTTTTTTTTTTAAGGAAAAAACGATGTGATATAGTAAATTTGTACAGACAGCAGGATTAAATAAATTTTACTCAAGTTATAAGATTTTAAAAATAAATTCTCCCGTCTCTGAAGGCTAATTTTTTTTATACTTCAAAGAAGAAGAGATGTCTATATTTCCATTAGAAACTAATATGCGAGAAACACTGCGATTTCTTGACGATAGTATCAAAATGACGATCGTCCATATCCATAATTGTTCAGAGAAGTCTCTTTTGAGGACGAGGCTCTCGCAGATAAAAACTTGTGCGCCTCTTCGCTTGCTGATTTTTTCTTGCGATGCATGCAAGCGAATAATGATTAAACCTTGAAGGATGCGCTCTCTTCAGAAGATACGTTAACCGATACATTGATTTTTTTATTTCATACAATTATCATTGCTAAACAGCGTTTATTTTTCAAGGTAGTAAAAATGGAAGTTCACGGAACGTGACAATTAAACGTGACAAATACAATGCATCCTCTTCCTCTTGAAAAATTAAGTACTTCGAAGTGGAGTTTTTTTTATAATTTTTACATTGTTTAAGCGACGCTCGATTATTGTTACAAGAGCAAGCTGAGTGGTAATGTGTTTTGTCTGAACGTGTACGTCTTAATTTAGTCAAGGATCTAAATGCAACGGATTTCTACCGGAATACTAAATATTTATATAGCTGTGCATCTTCGTTAACGACGCATTTAAATACCCTGAGAAGAATCGTTGACGATTCACGCGTATTCATTAATATATTAATGATTATAAAAAACGGCGGGTGAACGAAATTGGAGGGCAAGTCGGATCAAGATAAAAAATTTATATCCTGAAGAAAATACGATGGAAATAAAATGTAGGGTGAATGCTTTCGGAGAAGATTAATTCCCATATCTTCTGATTAGAAATTCAGCGAGTAAGTTTCTTGAACTTCAGCAATTCGATTTTATTTAAAATTTGCCAATTCTGTTCATCCGCCGTAAATATACGGAGCGTAAACAGCAATACTTTGAGATGATCTAATATTTACTATCATAGGAGTCTCCTTCGTGGAAAATCGGTTTAATCCTAGTAATTTATTGGCGATACATTGGCGATACATCGATCATGTATTAAATACTGAGGATCTATTGGACCAATCTTTGGCCAATATTGTGCCAATAAATTATGCTATTGGGGAAGGTATTGCTGTATATTTTAGATACGCTCCATATGTGCTACGACTTGCTGAAATGTAGTGAATAGTTGGGCTTTTCGATATTTAATTTTTTGCGAGAGACGATCGCGAGATGCTTCGCGTTTTTCTTCCGTCTCTTAACAGATTATATCAGCACACGGCCATGATTTAGATGCGTTTCCGTGAGAACATTGATGTGTCTAGCTTTGCTGTATGCGCGTATTTATCTTCGCTAAAGTGTGCAGTTGGCGATTGTGTTACATTAGCGGATTGCGCCTTAAGGCGTGTTAAGAGGTGAGAAGTAAATGATACGTTTAAGGATCTGAATATCGTACAGGTCGCAAAACGGAGGCGGCTCTATCAGATGATGCTAATGCAAGGATTAAAAGAAGATCTTGCATGTAGAAGATTTAAGTACATTAAGTACAATTAAGTACATTAAGTAGTACGCAAGAAGCGCAGAGTAGGTGGAAAATTTTCGCGCGCAGTTCCTGCAGAGAGAAAAGTGTTTGTATTTGTGACAATACTATTGCAAGATAAAATAATTATGGTTAAGGGTTTCATTTTTATAGTTATTACTGCTATAATATTATTAATAATAATTATATTTATAGTTCTATACACCAAATATATATATATATATACAGTTGACACCCAAAACTATAATTCATATGAATTATTTTACTATGCAATTATAATCATAAATGCCAAACACTTTTCTCTTTGATAAAAGGATTTATCAAACATTCTTTTGTTGCAAGAGGATTTTCATTGCAAGAGAAATGGAAAAGAGTCTTTCCCGAAAGGATACCCGTGAAGTTCTTGCGTGCGAACTCTCGAAGACGTTCTAAAGCGAAAGGCTTGGTATTTTCATGTAGAGCCTCCGTAGCTGGAATCGCCTCTCCTCCGGATTAACAAGAATCAGCGGTCTTGAAAGATTCTAGTCATTATTATACGGGACATTAGATTATCGAGATCTCTATCGTTCGTTCACACAGGTCTCTACAACGGATCGAAGTTATTTTTTTATACTCCTCGATGCACCTGGGGGCTCTCTCTTCGCGGCCGTTATGTCTTCACAAGACATCGCAACGTCGTAATCCTCTCTCTTTCTCTCTCTCTCTCTCTCTCTCTCTCTCTCTCTCTCTCTCTCTCTATCTTTCTCTATCTCTCTCTATCTCTGCAGCTACAACCACCGACACGTTACACGGACTCTGTTTACACGTTTACGTACACTACGTGCCGAAGTTTCTTTGCGAACGATTCTCGGGCTCGGTGTGCACTTAAAAAGTGTGCCTTGTTTTTTTTATTCGACACTTTTGGTATAATTATTTTATAGTCTTCTTTGAATAATTTTTTCATATAATATAAAAGCATGCAGCAACATTGTTGTAATGTTGGAATATTGCTGCAGTACTGTTGGAACATTGCAAATGTTGCTGTAATATTGCTGAAAGGATCTTTGCTGTATAAATTATTATTCTTAATTTTGCGATTGTACATGAGATTGCGTTTTCCACTTGTAATTGAAAAAAATTTAAAGCAAGGTTTTAATACGATAACGTTGAATAGTATGATAAGAATGGTTTTTCAACAGCTTTTAAGTGTACATCGAGCCTCAGCTTCAGCTGTCGAGACAGCGCATAGACAGTGCCTTATACGCAAATACCTGGTTTTACATTTTACGCATTAACTTCTCCAGATGTTTACCATAGAACAAGAATATATCTAACGGCGCGAAGCATCCGGAAAGTAGCCGTTAATTCTGTTACCGGCCTCGTGTAAACATTGTCTTTGTATAAGTAAGTGCGAAAGCAGCGTTTCTCCGTTAACTCCGCTATTTCGTATTACATTTGCGTTTCGTGAAGAGGGAAGAAACTAAGGTCTGAAAATGTGGATCTAACAAATGATATTTTTGCCAGACTTACAGATTTCTGTGTTATAATTTTATTATATAAGTTAAGCTTTAGAATTTCGTTTAATTTGTTATGTTTTTTTTTACTTATTACTGTTATAAACGCTCATACAAGTTTATATTATAATTCATACTTCAGTGTAAGGATTTGTGAAATTTTGAAAAATTTTAATTTTGAGAAATTTAAATTTAAATATAGAGTGATCTTACCGAAAAGAACTATATATATTATTTCGAAGAGTCAAATAAAATAGTTATCCTTATTTTTGTTTTGTTTTTATTTGTTGTCTATTTGCGCGTCATATTATCGTCGCATTATTTCTAGATATTATTTTATTTATTCAATGGTCATAATTTCTAAAGGATTAATATAATTTAACATTGAAGAAACGCTGATTTCGAAAATTTCGTCTGCGAAAAATGCGTCAATATATATCCAAAGACAGATCTGAATATAAGATGTCATCGTTACCGTTGTTGTTGTTATTAAATAAATAATTTACATACACACACGGGAGCGACATCGCAAGCGGGGATACCTTATTTTAGCGAGCGCATTCAAGAGTATTATGCAACAAGTAGTACAATAACCAAATATACGACGCGTGTACGTGCGCGCGCCCGCATTTCGTTTCATTTTTCGAGAGTGACACTGCACTTGTGCACCTAAACTATTTACTCGTAGTTATAAGTGATCGTAATTATAGTTGTTGATCGTAGCACGAAAATCTGCGTCTAGAACGGATGCCTCATTTAACTCATTAAATGCCGTTTAGAAAATCGCACTGCGAGACGTGGTTAACGACGTTTTCAACGCCTTGGAACCAAACGCTATAGAACGCGATAATAATTGGTACTTAATGGGTTAATACAAAGCTACATACGTGAAAAAAAAAACACAAGTGTCTGAGCCGTACGTGACTATCGCGAAAACTGTATCAGGGATCCTCAAACTCGGCGAAATTAATCTGAATTTATATTCAGATATTGTCTAAAGCTTCACATAAATAGGATAAAACTAACTAATTAAATCTTGTTTCTATTATTTTCTTACATTAGGAACATTTGATAATTTTATTTTATGTCTTTTTTTGGAAGGCAATAGAAATCAGTCTCGTATAAAAATATTTTTTATTTTCTTTATGTAATAACTCTAGCTATTATTTTATTTATTCGATGCTCATAATTTCTAAAAGATTAATATAATTTTACTTTCTAATATAACTTTACTTTCTTTATAATAAATGAAATATTGGATAAAAGAAACATTAAAAATTAAAAAATATTAATAAATTAAAATTGAAATATATAAATTCTGAACATATATCATGAAAATAAAATAAAGTGAAGAGATTTTGTGCAAAGAGATTTAAGTATCCCTGCGACAGATAAATTGCGACAGGTATTGCGATAGTAAGAAATTATACAGATTGACAACGCACGAGAAAAGTAAGAGGTATATAAAAGATCAAGACAAATGAATCTCGACAGAAAATCTTGCCCAACGGAGCGAAAAAGCGTCACATTGGTAAGAGGTGTGCGATAAAAATAAAATAATCGATGACGGTATAAAATTGCTGAGACACATGAGCTACAATTTGTGCAAATCGCAGTATAAAATGAATGTGAAAATCTCTAGTCTTACGAGGAACATCCGAGACGCATGGACGTGTTCGAATTAAAGTTTCGATGCAAAATTCAGGTAATTAGTATCTTAGAAAGAGAGATGTAACAGTTTGCAGAAAATTTAATACCGATAAAAGATACATAGAGCTGAATATACTTATATATACAGCAAACAGGATACATTTTCTATTCATAAATTTCTCTCGATCGATGAAAATTAAGGACAAACAATATTTCGAACGACGTTAACATTGCATCCATCAACATTGCATCGGACTCTCATCAAACTTCATTAAAAAACGTAATATAATTTAATAAATTTATATGAACGAATTTTATATTTTACTCTTCTACAAAAGTAGTTCATGTAAATTACCTTTATCGATCCTGAAAAATTATTGATAGAATATGCTGTCATTCTGTATGCTGCCATAAGAAATCGAAAACGCGCTATCGCAAAAAGAAAAGCTATTTTAATCCTCCGAGGCATAGTTTTACCAAAGCTTTTACGAAAGCCAAACAATTTCGTATTTTCTGGTCAAAGGATCTACCGTAGTGTTCAAACGAAGATCGCAAAAAGATGATTTCGAAGTAAGGGCAAAAAAAATTATCCGTCTCGGCCCGGAAGGGTTAATCTCTTTACAAAAAATATACAGCGGATGTGTGTTGCAGCGAATTTAGAAATTAACGTAGATATCGTGAGACACTATCGGTAGCACGAAACAAAATATTGCGTTCTCTATTCAGGTACGTGTTACGTTCGGTATCGTAATTGTGAGCTTGTAACTTAATTAAAAGATCGTGTAAGACTATACGCTTTCAGATGTTATCGCAGTAATGTAAATAAAAGAATTTCTGATGGATATCCGTGTATAGAGAATTAGTGATTGATGTAATTAATAAGGATGCAACGGCTAATGATTTCTCGGATAATCGGATACCGGATAATTCATTCATCGCTACCGGATAAGCCGGATACTCGAATTTTATGCATAAAGAGATTGAAAAATTGAAAATCTAATTGTTTTTTTACAATAAAAAAGAGGATTTTTTAATATTAATCATTATAAGTATGCTGTAAAAATTTAATAACTAATATTTATTAAATAATTTTTCAATATTTTATTAGTGATTCTTAATAAAGTTAATTATTCAAAATAAATTTAATAAAAACCTATTTATATAATATAAACCTATTTATAATAAACTCTATAAATTTTATGAAGAATCAACATCTGTATTAAATCTATCTATATATATCTTATGAGTTAATAGTAAAATTAAATACTTTGAAAAAATATTGAGCAAAGTATTACTGATCAAATGGTCGAATTGTAAAAAAGTCAGATAGATTGGATCTACTCGTTGCATCCCTAATAATTAATATTGCGTTACGTTTTATCCCTAATGTGTTAATTAATTATTTTCAGAAGAACCTATTAAGAATTAATTATTTTCAGAAAAAAAAATGGATAAAAATTTCCTCCATCATTACTTTTTCCCCTGGACTTCGATTAGTTTCGTATCTCGCATTGTTTAATTATTTAATTTTATTTCAATAAACTCATTTTATCAAGATAATTTAATTAGTGATATCGCATCATTGCCATTTTTTTCGATCGGCAATTGAAAGAGCCTTCATAAATTCAGATCAACGACAAGATAACGATGTGACCAGCCAGGACTTTTACGGAATCTTATTATGACCAGCAGGTAATGGAATTGCTTTTACATTATTAGACTTTAAAGGTACGGATTGCTAGGGCGATAATTGCGAATGCATGATGAGTGGACGAATGACGAAGCAATACAACTTAGGGATTAAATACAAGAATTGATTATCGTTAACGGTGATTTAATTTTTATATAAACTAATATTGCTATCTGTTAAAATAAATACTTAATATTGATATGTGTATTCCGTATTGATATGTGTAACCGTTTTCCTTCTCGAGATTGCTATCGCCAAATTCATCGTGCAACATCATCGGGGATGAAGGAATGACTTTTGAATTTTTTTACATTAATTGGTGATAGTGAATCTATTAGACCCACTCAATTAAATTTCTTTATTAGAAATATAAGATAATTCAATTTTTTTTATGTTTCATTTACATAAATTTAGATTATTCTTATTAAAATATATTTAACATCCATTCGTCTTTATATGAATTATGTCATTTTATTCCTTGAAATTAATTAGTGTTTTTTAATTGACATAAATTAAATGGATCTTACAGATTCAGCGTAATAAGGATGTTATAGATTTTGGTATTAATTCCGAAAGATTAGCTATAGAAAATTTTTTAAAAACTGAATTCTCTCTTTCAAGAGACCTGTCATAACTATTCGAAACCGATTTGAAATACGTTGTTGTCTTCTTGAAATATGTTATTAAATACAAAAAAAATCTAGGAGATATGTATTTTTTTTTATATAGGCTCAAATTTTATATTTAAGGAGTGAAACAATCCTTTAAAAAGTTAACACTTATATTTAATAGATGATTCAGTGAAACTGTAGAATATACAGAAAAATGTTTTCGACAATACTTTTATATATATTTGATAGCTGTATATAAGCTATGCAATTTTATATATGGCTATATTTTGAGTTTTTCAAAAATCTAATATTTTGAAAATATTTCTATCCCCGTTCAATTTTGAGGAGACAATCAACTCTTTAAATTTCAAAAATACTGTGTCTCTTAGAATTTGTGTTTAACACATTTTAAGGAGGATCGAATCGATTGCGGATGATTATAACAGGCCTCTTGTTAGGTAAAGTTTACTTGAAATTGACGAAGGAACAAGATTTTGCTGTTCGCGCAGCACTTAACTCGTCGGAACTCTAGTCTTCTGCAAGTCATGGAGAACTCATTCATAGACGATCGTTTGTCAATATTCGCG
Source organism: Acromyrmex echinatior (assembly GCF_024713525.1). Classification (NCBI taxonomy): domain Eukaryota; kingdom Metazoa; phylum Arthropoda; class Insecta; order Hymenoptera; family Formicidae; genus Acromyrmex; species Acromyrmex echinatior. The sequence continues at coordinate 3,810,435 of NC_141869.1, forward strand.
ATGTATTTATACTATTTACATGCAGTATCTAATGGTAGCGCAGAACATAAAGACTAGAAACCTGGATAAACTAAAAAATGCATTTGTATAGAGTCGAAGACGACGACGATGAACGTCAGGAACGTCCACACGATGACGTACTGCGACAAATGCGGCGTCACGTTCACAACGCAGCACGCGCTTCTACGACATATTACATCCAAGCACGAGGACTCGCCGAATTCTGCGGTCTACTGCAACATTTGCCAGCGTGTCTTTAAGACCAAATGGAGTCGGGCAACGCACAACAGCAGATATCACAGAAACTGACCGAAAGCTTGCCTAATGTCACAACCCCAACATATAGTATTAGCGAATTGGCGTGGCAATTCCATTATTGATTAATAAAGTGCTTTGTACCTTATACCTATTTAGCTTTTTCCCGAACTATCATTAGAAAATTTATGATCAGAATTTTATTGTATTATTATTATTATTATTATTACTTCGATTTAAATAAATTGTTTAAATCTTTAAGAAAAAAATATCGAAAAACGAGAGAGCATTTATCCTTACGCGAATCAACAATTGTTGTAGTTTATTCTTCTCGTTCTTTATCTCTTTTTAAGAATATTTTTAAGAACTAGAAATCGTTTGTTTATAATTCATATGTTTGTAATAAGTTATATAATAATTATTTGTGTAAAGCTTGAAATCGAATTGAAGAAATTTTAATTTATTTATTTTTGGTCCATTTTTAGGATATATAAATAATATATAAATTCTATTTATAAATTCTATTTATAATATAAATGAAAGAAAAGAAGCGATACATAATTGGAATAAAAGTATAATGCTCAGAACTTTAATTTTAATTACTTTTAATTATAATTTAATTAATAATTATTTTTAGAAATATATTATCTACAATTTTAATTCGTATTTTTTCCATCATATTAGCTTGCTATATTATAATTTTTCTTTTAACTTTTAAGATTTCTGCGAATTGAAAGCTCCAAAATTAAAAATTCTTATAGTAATTTCTAGAATCGCGAATTTTTTAAATTATATATCATCAATTTATTGATTATATTTCCTGAATGCCGATTTAGCAAGGCACTCAAACATTATATAGTTTAAGCTACTTAAGAATAAATAAATTTCAAAAGTGTGATCGTCAAAGATTTAAATAGAAAACAATTGCAGTCGTGGCTAGAGAGCAGTGTTGGTAATTGATACACAATATTTAATGCATGGAATAATTGATTATTTTTATTAGTATTTAATGTTGTCCTTAATTCAATGCTGTGAATTCGGGTCGGGTCTCGTTCTTTTCTTTACCATTTATGAAGAACATATGTAAAATAAACGATTTATTTCCTTAAAAAGTATTATAAGTATAGTATTGTAATTTTTCATGTATTTTCTTTTCAGAAAAAAAAAATACAAATCTTTCAGTATTATAATTTGAGACTTAAGATTTATATGCTTGCTATGATTTGTATTTATTATTATTAAAGTCATATATTAAATAAATAACTGTGTAATTGATTACATAGTTTGGACAATATGACGATTTCTTTCTCCAAATATAAAATTATTTTTAATGCTGCATTCCACACAAATAATTAAAAATAAAATCTCACGATATAATGTTAATATGTAACGCAAGAATAATAGAAAGGTAACACATGTGTTTCAAATAAAAATATGCAGTGGTAGATGATTAAATTATTTTATTAAATATTTATTTAGGTTGTAAAGATCACATGACTATGTTATCCTATTTAAAATAACATAGAGTTTCAAGTCCTTCTGGATCGCGCATATGTAATGATAAACATTTTTTTTGTTTTTTTTTTTCCTTTCTCTGGCTCTCACAATTCCTTAATATTCTTTCGCTGTCGTTTATAAATGAGGAATGTTATATCTACAGCCTCCTCTCAACGCAAGTACCAAATGCAGCACCGAACCGCCCTGGACTTTGTAATCTTGCGCAGTCTTCTCGTCGTTCCTATGAAATAAAAATATAACTTTCCTCGCGTTTTCAATATTTTATACTTATATAATTAATTAATTACACTTGTCTCAATAATTAAAATTATATTCCGTAAATAAAATTAGTCTTCTCTTATATAAAATCAATTCATCTTTCTAATTTCGAATTTTCTTTATACTTGCTTTGGAAGAGAATTGATTAGTCATATAAGATTTTTTTATATGTAATTATTTATTTCTGTTTTCATTCAAAAATTCAGTCTTAAACATAAAATATGCGTCGTAAGTAATAAACATGTTATTGTTAAAGGAACGCAAATTCCAGAGGAATGGAACATAGCGCATCACCACCTGGAATATATACCTTCGACTGCTAGGAAGATTTGTGCCATGAGAAGGTGTAAAATGTGCACATCAAAAGGATTTAGGAAAGAGACACGTTACTATTGCGCTACTTGTAATGTCGGATTATGTGTAACGCCATGTTTCAAAGAATTTCATATAAACGTGCGTAAAAATTAGGATATTAAAATTGCACTTATAAAGAAGATTCACCAACTGCTGTTGATCTTGCAAATAATATATCGTTGAAAAGTATGCGCCAAGGTAATCATAGATATACGAGTCGTTGCCTTCCGAACAAATCTAATATGATATATAGAAGCTGCAGTCAAAGTCTCATTACAAAATACTTTGAAGCATTTGACTGATCAATTAGAAGAAAGAATCGTACAGATTAACCAATCAAAAAACGCTTTAAAGCATTTGTAGCATTACATTGACTCTATTCAGAGTATCAACATTGCAGATATACGGTGACTAAGTATTAATGTATATAGGATTCTCCCAGGATAGTAATTATGTCTGGGACTCATTTCTATGTTGAAAAACATTCACAAGAACCTCAGACATGATAGTTTATTGTGATGACATGACATGATAGATTATTATGTTTGGGGCTCATGTAAATGTTTTTAAATTTTATAAAAATGAGTCTCAGACATTATTTGTAAGAATCCCATATATATCAATACCTAGTCACTTTGTTGTCATAGATGTTGCATACTTTGTGTATCATACTGTAATTCATTCAAGAGACAACAATCCATATATCTGCGATCATCTTGATACATGCTTTATAATGATATTCACTAGCCAAGATCTGCGACTAGCAGTAATGAACCTTCCTTGTTAATATAAAAGTTCTAGAATCACAAATTCAATTCTTCATCAATCACAAATTAAAGAAATTTTGTCTCATGCAAATATGTCATAAAATCATGATAATACTTATACGTACATCTGTTTGCCAGAGAATATTAATCGCTGCTGTTGAGGTGGTATTCCCTCCTTCTCTTCCACTCTTTCTTTAATTCTTTCTACCTTGTCTGTTGGTTCTATATCTATTTCGATCTAAAGAAATTATACATTAATATTGAACTGAAGACTTATACATAATAAATATATTTTTGTTTTTACTTATTGTTAGATACAACTTATGCTTGTTTCCATCAATGTAAATTAACTTTAATTAATTTCAGTTCAATTTAATCATCTTTTTCTAAATTTAAGAATTAGAAAAAGATGACGGATAAGTTAAATCAAGATTATATTTGAATTAATAAATAAGATATTTATATGAAAAATAGCACATTATACTTGAAAAAATAGTAGCTCAGAGAATGAGATATCATTCTTGATTCAAATATAATAACTTTCTTTTTAACTAATATAAATAAAAATGGTAACAGAATGAAAAGGTCAAGTTTATTTTTTTCCGTATAACATAGCTTTATAACTTTCTGAAATTTAAATTCAGAAATCTTTAAGATACAACAATTAACAGTTTCAAAATAGACTGAGGTGTCAGGTTGTTTTTTTATAGTAACTGAGCAAAGTCGAGCTATCGTTGATAAAAAGGAGGCTTTTATATTTCGATATATACATCACTTGTAAACCGTTTGATTTTAAGATACTTGCCTCCTTCCCTGTAAGAGTCTGAAATGAAAATTAATTAAAATGAGTTACAAGCCGGTGTGAATTTCGTGGACAAATCGAGGATCAATATAATTACCTTCACTTTTATCAACATCGTTGAATTATTAACGACTACGCTAAATTTTCACGATAGTATATACCGGTTAAGACTCACCGACGCTATAGAAAAAATGAGTAGGCGAAAATCTATGAATCGCAAAATACTGTCACTTTACTGCACGACTCTAACCTAATTCATCGACTTGCGTCGTGTCGCCGTCTGCTGGCGACAAACGTTATTACGGAATAAAACTACGTTTTTTTTTTCAGCTCTTTATTTAGGAAATTAAATTATATTCTATTCACATATTTTGTACATTTAAGAATATCTATAAAATATTGTTACAGATTACATTCCTTCAAATCTTACTTTAAATATAATCCTGGCGAAAATTTTTTTCAGAATTTTTTATTATTTTCCAGAAAATTCAATTAATTTTTATGTAATTTTTAAATGTAAATTTCAGAATTCTTTAGAATTTCTGAACAATTTTATAATTTTTAAAAAAATTTCTTAAATTTTTTAATATAAATTAGAACTTTTCATAAGTGCTAAGAAATCTGCATTTTTTTCTGAAATTCTTAAATATTCTAAAATTTCTTATTCTATAATTTCTGAAAACTTATAAACTCTGAAAAAATTTAAGGTATTTTTTCACACATATAAGAAATTTTTTTAAATTTCAGAATTCATATATATGAAAAGTTTTAAGAACACAAGAAGGTAGGCTTTCTCAATAAGTATTTCTGAAGTGTTCCAATTCACATAAAAATTCTGAGAAAAATTTTCACCAGGCAATTAAATCTTAATCTATTAGACATACATCATAATTAAGTAAATATCACATTTTGTACTTTATAAAAAGTTGTTTTTATATATTGAATGTTTTAACGAAATGATTATAGTGTGTCACGCAATAAGTTGTTAGAAAAGCATAATTCACAAAAAAGTTCTTCATGTTTCTTACAGGTATATCTAACGTAATTGTTATTGAGAAAGTATTGTTGAAAAATTGTTGATTAATAATGATAAAATTTCTAACGATCTGTCACAATTTTCAGCTTCTCTTCTTGAGCCAACAGTTGATTCTTTATCTTTTGTAATAGTTCCTTCTTCACAGAATCCGGCACAAGCGTGCGAGCTCTGCTAGTCACTGTGGACAATAGCGTGTCATAAGAGATATCATGGCCATGCTCTTTTATTATTTCCTTTGAGATTAACTTCACTTGATCTCGCCATCCACACTCGACTAGTCTGCGCCTCAACAATTCTTTCAGTCTGGAAATAAATTTTATGGGCATGCAATATTTTGTTTTAGATAAGAAATAATTATATTTGAAAATTTTCTCTAGTAATCAAAATCCTGACTATCACAAAATGTAATTCGCATTTCACCTTGAGAAAGTTATTTGAAGTTAACAAATGTTGATGTAGGGCTACGTTTCAAAACTTCCTCTTTGAGGAAAATTTTACTTGAAATATATAGTACATGTAACGTATATTACAGCATATAAAGTAAAATCTTCCTCGGAGAGGAAGTTTTAGACATAGCCTAAATATACAAAATTTTGATACGTTGCATTTACCCATCACGATCGCCAACCATAACCAATCTCTGATGTGCTGTCTTCATTAATAATCTTATCTAAGCGTAATTAAATTTAGGAAGCTTCTTTATTGTTGTTCTGCTGTTAACCTTTCAAGTCAAATAATTCAACACAACAAGGCAGTTGTTTTGATGAGCAAGATCATTTTAAGCTGGTATTCCAACTTGGATTTTGTTCAGGATGCTAATTGGTTGTGATAGGGAATTTCTAGGATTTTTCAAGTTTATGCTCTGCTACCATCATAATGTAGGATTTACACTGCGTATGATATTCGATATATGTAGTATGATATCATGATGTGAATATAATTTGGACATATTTTTGGCTGATATTTGTATTTATAAGTTAATATATTTAAGATTGTCTTAAGTTTTAGGTTAATATTTCAAGTGTCATATGGACAAGGCTTTTGATTGGTTGCAGGAGAAGTCCGAGAACCTCTTTATTTTGTAACCAATCAACACACTTAAAAAGTTTATCATATGACACATGAATAGGCTGCGGATATTTATGCAAAATACTTAACTGAATATCAGATAGTTTTAGCAGTTGATAGTTATTTGTTAAAAAGTTATTAAAAAGTAAAGTAAAAAGGTTGAGACTGCTATCTGTAAATATGCAATTTATGCAAAATATGCATTTTATGCAAAATATTCAGTTAAGTATTTTGCATAAATATCCGCAATTTACACATATTGGACTTAAGATGTCATAAGCCAATTAGAGGATTGTATTAACATCTTAAGACCTAAGATCTTAAAATAAAAACAGATTATGAATACCGCCCATAGTAAATATTATTTAAAGAATCTCCGAATTAATCTGCTGATTCAATTGAAACTAACCAATTGCATCTATAAGCAGAGTTGAGTAGAATTGGCTAATCACAATGATACTTGTCGACCAATCAATTGGAGATAATAAAATTGGTCTTACTTAAGACTGAATTAAATATAAATCTTGGAATATAAATTATTTGATCAGAAAACTTGAAAAAGATTATCAAAATTATAATATTAGAATTATAATTCTTTTTAAGAATTATTAGCAATCATATGATTTTGTATTTAAAATCGTCTGAATTCTGATCTTATAATTATATCATCTTACAATTCCATTTCATTCAGCCAATGACTGAAACAACTAATCAGCGCTTAGTAATTCTTTAATATGGTTGGTTCTTGCCGTTAGCTCTTCGCTGGATCTAAGTGTAGCAACCAATTGTAAGAAATTAAAGAATTACTAAGCACTGATTAGTTTTCTTTGCTAAACGCAGCCAATGATTGTAGCATTTCGTATTTGAAATGATCTTAAATGTAAAATTAGGATATGAATACTGCTATATAAACATCGGTTTAATCTTGTATTTAAATTGAATTTTTTTAAAATTTTTCCATCCAATGATTTTTCCATTCCAATGGAATTAATGAAATGTTTATATAATATCATCAAGATGATCTTGAATATGAGATTTGAATATTAGAATACTGTTCATGACTACTGACAAGTGGCAATAAAGTGATTGAGAGAATTTTCTAATAAGAATTTATTTTTAGTATTTCTTTTCTTGTATATAAGTCAGTACGTAAATTGTGTCATGTAAGTGTTAATAATTTGCTAATGATAATAATGAAAATAATATAATTTGAATAGAACAAGAGATTACTGTATATATTTACATTGGCTTGCTGGCATTTTTGTATGGCAAAGAACCGGTTAACCTTAAATTAACCTTAAATTAAGCTCTTATAGAATTTAATATTTTTGTGTTATTAAAAAATATTTTTTTATTTTAGAATATGGCATCAGCAAGAGCATTAAATCACATTCTTCAGAGAAGGCACTTGTTCATGCATATGCCAAACACTTCATATTGTCTTAATATTGTTCCTAGCATTAAACACAGTGTTTGTTATTCAACGAAGAAATCTGTAACTAAGGTAGACTCCAATGAAACTAATAATAAGGTACAGATTGGCACTGCAGAAGGTAAATTTCACATGATCTCTGTATTACGTATTATTTTCGTATAATGATTATATTCGTCTTATCTCTTTTTTTTAGTTAAAGAAAACTTGAAATCTGCTGGATATCTTGGAGTAATAATAAGTGGCATTGGGATTACTGTTTTTATGTTCTATGGCCTATTTTCGGAGCTATTTTCTAGCAAAAGTCCATATTCTGTTTACAGTGAAGCTCGTGTCCGTTGTATAGAACATCCAAAGGTCATAGATATTCTTGGAGCACCTGTAAAGGCTTTTGGAGATGAAACTCGACGTGGACGTAGAAGACACATCACGTACGTCCAGATAAAGAATTTTTTTACATTTTTATATATATACACTCTAGATATACATTTTGTATATGAATCCTGCTGTGATATCTCTGTATTTATATTTTTTTTAGTCATACATATTACATTAAAGATGGCGTGAAGTATATGAGAATAAGATTTTATGTACAAGGAACAAGAAGGCAGGGAACAGTATATGCAGAAGTGAAAGAGGTAAGGCTTAATGTACAATTGAAAAGATAACAGGAATATACATAGAGAAGATAAGAAATTTCAATGAAAAATATATAATTTGATTAGAGGTTGAAATTTGTTATACTCTGTTACTGTTGCCTGTGCTTTTCATTCTCAGGCTTAAGTTTGTAGTTGAAAATGATATGTTTACTGGTGATATGTTCAATTTTAATTACAGAATGCGTATGGCAATTATGAATATTCATATCTGTATGTTATGGTCAATCATGTTGGAGTAATTGTGATAGAGGACAACCAAGATACCACTAAAACGTGGCAAGATGATAATTTTACAATGGATTTGCTACCGAATAATCGTTAAGTGTATGATTGCAATACATTGATATGTAAATAGCGTTATTGGAATGTATATGTAATGAAGTTTTATATAAAATGTAATTTTTCTTATTTATATTTCTTATGTATATTTTTATCTATATATTTTTTGTATAGATAAGATGATAAGAAGAGTTAAATGCTAATTAATTATTGCCTCTCAAGCAAGACGTGGAAGCTGATTAAGACTTCTCAAAGCTGCAGTCATTCAATTCAACCAGGAATATAATTTTTCTTTTTTACATTATATTTTTCTGATTATGTTTTCATTATATGGAATCTGTTTTTCTCAGCTCTTGCGATGTTGTTTATTTAAGAGCTTTCATCATTTTGTACTTCTATATTTATTCTAAATTTGACTGAGTAATAGGAGAAGATTCATAAGTGTCTCGGCACGTCCGCCACGGAAACTGAACTGACTTACGAAATTCAGAGAACAAATTCCTGCGTGACGTGTTACGTAAGAGCTAAAAATATGTATTATCCTCGCTATCATTTACTCACGCTGTCATGCGCGTTTACATTAGTATGCCTTTTATCAAACGCTAACTAATATAGGCGCGACATAGCAATTCGTGTACTAAATTATTTACTTCTTCCTCACAGTGTATATAATCGTTAATTATGTATATATTATTTTAAGTATAATAATTTTACGCGCACGTATAATCTCTCATTCTGTAAAAGAGAGATTCACATTTGATAATCGACTATGTATTTCAAATGTTTCCTAATTTAATTTAAATTTTTCCTTAAATTATTTGTACTTAATTTTAATTCAACTTGACTTAACAAATTTCTTAATTTAAATAAGAAAAAAAAACAATAGGTTGAAACGTAATAATAGTGTGTAATAATATACTAACTAATGCGTAATAATTTTTATATATAAATTCTACAATAAATACATTTTTCAGTTAAATAACTGCGCTTAGCTTACTGTCGGACTTGAAATGCAATCATAAACTGAAACTGAACTAATATCACAATTAAATTGATCGCTGGTTTGATGACAATACGATTAAAATCTATAAAAGAATTATTACGAAAAATAAAAGTTGTATTCAGAATTTACATATAAAAATATTATTGATTGTAAGATCTAGAGTTTCGACCGCGCGTATTAATCTTTCCTACTTTCTCTATTTATGTAGTAATGTGACCTAGATCATTTTGTTATTCTGAACTTAATTTTTTATGATATTAACAAGTACAATATATTATTACATTTGAATAAATATTTCATTTCTCTAATAATATTGATTTTTTTATAAAATAAAAATTTCCATACGACCCAATTTTTTTAGATAAAGATTGATATTTATGTATCCTTGTAACATTTTATAAATAACACGGAGGTATAACATAGCAATTTACATAGTAAAAATACATAGGAGCAACGGAGTCATTAACGAGCGCAGCATCCACTTTATCTGAAGAGGCGTGTCTAAACAGTATTGCATAAAAGGTACTACATTAGTATATATTCGCATATCATTACTGTTAAACCGTCTTTCCTAAAAGTTAATCGAAGACTGGCGGGAGATACTGTCGTTTGCTTCGCTGCCAATGGCAGCTGATTTTCGCTGACAGTCGCTCGACAACTCAGTACGGAGGTCGACACGCTGTTTTAATCATCTCGTACTCACACGCGCTCGGGATGTGTACAGTGATGTGATATCGTGCAAAGTCTCATTTATAAAAGAAAGATATTTTAGATTATTATTTCACAGGTACAGAATTACATTTCGAAATTTGTTTTAAAAGAAATTTTATAATTACGGGAAAATTAAAATATTAATATGTATATGTTTATGGACAAATTTATATAGTAGTATTTAAAAAAAAATAACGTATATATTTTGTTAATAAACATAAAAAATTGTATGTACTCATTTTTAATAATATGCTATTACAAAAAAATTACTTACGATAATTTTCTAATTTATTTTTAAGTAATAAAAACCTGAATAATACCATATACAAATTTATACAAAATTTATTACAAATCTTTAGTAAAATTTATTGTTTATTAAAACAGTAATTTATTAAAAAAGATTGTTACGTGTCATAAATAGTTCCAGACGTTTCGGCTCATTTTATAGATACTTTTGTAATTTGTGATTCATTGAGTCTTAGATTTTTTAAAATAATAACTATTCACAATAATTATACTATGTAATTATTTCTAAGTTTACAAATCATAAAACTGTTTAATTGTTTTTAGAATTTCATGCCTGACGGATGCAGAATCTTCATAAATGCCACTCAAAAGAAACTTATAAAATTAAAAAATGATGAAAATTGAAATTAATGAACATTTTATTAGACATGATTAATAAAACGTAGATTTATAGTTGACGAGGAAGTTTTATTGGAAATAGCGTTTGTGTTCGCGACTAATTATGATAAAAAGGTGTTGCTCGTGCTCATGTCTCTCCGGGTTTAGAGCCGTGTTCAGGCCCCAACAAATCGGGCCACGACCACTATCTACTGCCCTCGGTAAGTTAATTCTATTCTTTAATTCCTAATCGATCCAACAATCAATAATGATACGAACATTACATAAACATTCTGGTCTTGAAAAAATATTTATTTAAAAATAATATATTGCACTGAAAAAAAATTACTAAATTTTAATAAATATTTGTTTAAATAGTATATTAATTAAACATTTACAATAATACAACGAGTAAATCAATATTTATTTAAAAAATGATACATTTGATTAAATCAAATTAAAGTTTCTTATATTAAATATACGTTTACATTTAATAAATATTTAGTTAATATTATTCAAACAAATATTTATTAAAATTTATTACATTGTTTTTCAGTATATTTCGTATTAATGTTAATTTCGTATTAACATTATTATATATTTGTATGGAATATAGTTAAGAAAAAATTCTAATTATGCCTGCTATTCTTATTAATGCTGATTAAAAAGTTCAGGAAAAAGGAGTAACTTTTCGAATAGATTACGTCCTTAATGTTTTCCCGAGGCGAGCTAAATATTCTTGCGGGATTACGATTATCTGCATATCTATCGAAAGTTTAGACTGCATTAAGAAAAAGGAGCTAAAAAATCGTAAGAGAGATAAGAATATTATTTTCCCTTTGTTCCGAACAGTTATTGCGTGCTCACTTCTAATACGTGAGTCAATCAATTTTTACGGATCCCTCTCCGATTTCTCGTCTCACATTATCGAGAGTGATGGACGATATACAATATTTACGGATATATTTATCAAAAGTGAAGTAATACACATCTACTATTATTAGCACGATGTCTGTAATTATTGAAAGCCAAACATAATTATTTACTCGATTGTTTTAATTGGCCCTGTATACGTAACTTGTGAGAATCGGAATACAACAGACTTATTTATATAAAATGATGATAATTTTTTTTATTTCATTTTCATTTTATTCTTTTATATTTTTTTCTGTTGTATACAATATTTATTTTCTCCTTTTTATTTTATTTTTATTTTTTCTTCATTCTTTTTCATTTTTTAAATATTAATTTAGTTTCAAAATATTGTACAATATATTGAAAATTATATATATTATATAGTGATATCTGTCTAAATTTATCTATTTGTTTAGAAACTACAGGATAATGTAAAAATAAAATAAAAGTATTTCGGTGAAAATACGACATTATTTTCTTTAATCAATAATTGAATTTGTCAGGCCGAGTGATCTTTTTGTTGTGTCTTACTCGAGCAAATGTAATATCGCTCTGCAAAATTCACGATCGAATGAATCTCGATAACGAAATGTATCTAGTCTGATATTGTACGTAGTCAATTGACCTCTCTGAGAACAGAGGTCGGTGTGCGCGGGCGAGATGAAAAATAATTAATAAAACAGATAAAATAGACGAACGTCGGCGATGTATGAATCACGCGAGCGTAAAATAATGCGACCTGTATTATACACTTAATAAGTAAATCATTATAAACAGAAGCGAGAGGTGCCCCTCCGAGGTGCAGATAATACAGTGATGCGCATCATTCAGATTTGTAAATTTTTCACGTAAATGAATGATGCAAATTATCGCGAAGCTTTTTAACACCGGATTTCTTCAATTCTACGATTTTACAATGTCTAAAAATCTTACTTGTTAAAATTATTTTAAATTGTTAGTTATGAATAATTCTCATATTAATTCAGATTATATACATAATTATATACATTTTATTATTTATTAGGTAATTTCTGAAGTTATATCTTGTTTTCTTCATATACATAATCAAAAAAAATACAATATATCTTCAAAAATTACACATAATCAAGAGGATTATGTGTAATTTTTGAAGATATATTGTATTTTTTTTCATACATTATAAACAGGTTACTAATTGTAGAGGATTACATTCACCAAAACGTGCAAATAATTTAATTAGTTTTATACTTGATTAATTTTTGTTTATTAAAATGTTTTAAAACAAATTAATATACAAATTTTCTTGTTTTTTTCTTGTTTTTTTGTTTTGCTCTTGAAGGTACATCATTTCTTTTTTCACAAATATGGGATAAGAGAATTAATCAGAACATCAATCAATCAAGTTGAGCATGTTTTTAAATTTACTAGAATATGTTGTAAAAAAAAACTTGAATACAACACACATCAGTAAAGAGTTGAACAACCGAATCATGTTATATCAATCTTAACAGTTCAGTCAAGAAGCGAAGTACTCTTCCGGTATACCCTAAAGGCTATTTTCAGAATATTGGTCAGGGACGATGTTGCTATAAGTTTTATGTGCCGTGTGTTTACTTAATGATTTTGAGTGCGATAAAAATTACAAGGAATAGTTGATGTTAGTTTATATGTAATGTATGATGTCATCATTCAAGAAGAAAAAAAAAATAAGATAATTTGATACGTAAGCGATGATTTTATTATCGCGAATTACAGGAATTGAACGATTGAGATGAGTGATCAAATGATTGAAATAACATAAAGATATTTATTATCGTCTGCTCGAGTCAAAGTATCATTGATTATATAGTTTATTATGTAATATTGATTTTTAATTCGTCGAAAAATATAAAATTAAAAAAGTTAAAAATATATGTATATTCATATCTATATTCAAATTTCTCAGTACTTTTATTATCTGCAAGTTTTTGTTTTCACTTGAGTTAGAAAAAAAATATTTTGCTCTCCCCAATAATTCAATAAAATTTTCTTGAAAAACATAAAAGGACATATTAAATTATTTTACATTTTCTCAACACAGAACTTCTATATTCTGATAAGCGATCGTATAGTTTGCTAATAAACGTAGATTCCATTGATACAAAGCGTGATTTGTTCGCTCGAATTATCGTGTGTTCTCCGTTTGAAAAAATAAACTCCAGATGGGAAGTGTCAGCTTCCATCTCTTCTGTGAGGCGCCGGCCTTCATTATGATCATATATATTTAAAAACGGCGGTATTATTCATTAGGTATAATTGTCTCGCGAGTGCTATTTATCATGTGCCGAAGATATATATAGATATCCTAATATGCATATATAATCCGCTAACATTCTTGGGAAAAGAATGTATATTATAATATACATTATAATATACATTATTTAACTGTTAAATAACTAAAAAAGCAAATCAATTCTGCGCGTTTTATTTAAGGAATTTTTATAATCTCATTTGTCAAAAATGTTAAAATGGGGTCTTGAACTCGCGCATCAGTGGCTTCATTCATCGCCACGAATGAAAGTGAAATTACGCAAGCAGCGTGCCGTGATCGCTAAAAGATGACATCACTTTCGCCGATATATAATTGTGTTTGTTATCGCTAATTTTCTTCAAATATTCATGAAAATATTCATGAACAAATTAAATGTATTTAAATTGTTAACTAAAGCTCAAGTTATCATAAAATATTTTATATCACATTCTAGTTTTTTTCAAACTTAAGAATCAAGAAAAAGTAATGTACAGTATATAATAGTTGCTCACTATTCTCTAAAAAAAATTATGGGCCGCATTATAGGCTGATTTTACTATCTTCGATTAGCCATCTTGATTAGATGAATTATTTAAAAATTGTTAAACTTAAAATTAAAATTTTATATATATATATATATATATAATTAAAATAATTAAGAAATTAGATTAGAGATAATTGGTTTTAAGTTTGCAATTCTTAAATGTAATCGATCGATTAAATTAATCAAAGAGGGTGAAACTGGTCCAAAATAATTTACATTTTATTACGTTAAGTGCCGTGAGATACAATTTCACAAAATTCTTCAGAGTTTTCTCTAATCGTAAACTGACCGGAAGATTAGTCACGAAAGCTTCGCTGAATCGTGCTTTCATGATTACCCATTGGAGACTCTCATCAAGCATTTTCTTCTTTAAGTCACGCTCTTTCAGATAACTTTCTTCGTTGACTCATCCTCTTCTATGTAAATTGCTCATCACATGTACATGTTTTTGAATTTGTATTTTTCTGCTTCCCATTCAGTCTCTCAGTTGCAGAAATTTACATGTCATTATCGCGTAGACAATGCTTCTTCCGATTGCGAGCAATCATTAAGACATCCCCACGTATATTTATAATCAAAACAACAAATTTCTCGTTGACAAGCATTTCGCTTGCACATGTTTTTCAGTGCAAGACATGCGATCCCGATAGGAATTCTAATTTTATCATTCAGAAAGAATCGACGCAAAAAATGCATTGGAAAATTGCATCGAGCGTCCTTCCGAGTCATAATTATTCACGTTCTATCACGTTCGTCGCATAAAAAAAAATGCATTTTGTGTTTTGTAAAAATAGTTTAACTTCATTTTTTTCATTTAATTTCAAGTTTAGTTTCAAGATCCAGTTTTTTAAAAACATTATCAGAAGGTTAATTATAAATTATTTTAAATTTTAAATTAAAAATTTAAATATTACCTAATTTTAAATTAATTAAAAAAAACTGACCAAAAGCAAACAATTCAATCTAAAACACCCTATATGGTTGTTCTATAGATTTCTTATTTTTGTAATAAAATACTTACACATGTCCATGATACATATCATGTGATGTATTATCCCGTGACTGAGTCATTTGAACACCATCATTTTCGTATTCAGACCGATGAAGTAAGCTGATTACAATGACAAATGGAGCGCCTATTGTTATACGCAGATTGAATAATGCGACAAGAATAACGTGATCATTTGCAACCTTATTAAAATTCTGTGCTAAAACATGATGTAATAATATTTCTATTTAATAGTTAAAATGTTCTAAAAATGTTTCCGCTTAATTGAAATATCTCCACTTCTATTGATATCTCGTTTGTCTTCAAATAATATTTTGCAGTAACATAATTCAAGTCTTAAACAACATGTATAGTTGACTGACACATGCAAAAAGTATATGACGCAGATCAATTGCTTCTAATGACAGTGTAGTTGGAATGAGAAGTAGCATAATGAATTAAAAGCTATCGCGTTGTCATACAAAGTTGATTATATCAAATCTGAATGAAAACCATCCTTTCATGTCGTGCATTAAGAATTATCGGTGTCATTGAATACTATTACGAGAAGGACACATTTTCAAATCGTCTGTGTCGTAAATCACCCCGACTAATACGGAGCCACCACCTTGTCTTCCCGTAAACGGTAAAGCTTGATTTCTCTAGTTGACCTGAAATTCTATAAACCGTCGATTTCATTGAATTAAATTGTATCAAGTCAACCAAAATGGAAATCGCAAATAGGCGATAATAAAGTGATTTCTTCTTACATGTGTTCTTGAAGAGAAACGTGCTATTTTATAGATAGCTTAATTACCGCTTCTGTTATTTAAATGCGAGAATCTTGTGCGATTGCATGTTATAGCACGCATTCCAGGATGATGATCAATGTTTTTTTCTGATCATTAATCACAGAGATATCATATCATTCTAACTTGTGGGATATTTCTATCTAAGGAATCGATTGTTTCATGTAAATTTCGAAAACGACCATGTCGCATTTCTTTAAATCGTAGTGGGTTTTAATGACTTTTCTTTAATTGGTATAATTAATGAATGTAGGTTTATACTGTGCTATTAAATTGATTGCACAGAATAATTCGCGTAATTCGTAAATTATGAAATGCCGTCATGTAATCGATTTCGCATCGATCTTTGTAAATATAATTGTTGTAGTTTTTCTTTTGTCGGAATCAATTCGTCGAAAGTAATTTTAAAACTAAAGATTTGCAAAACTATCTCAAGAAAGAAAAGAATTTTTAAAGAGATTTTAAATAAAAAAGTTAAATTTGTAAAAATAAAAGAAAATAAATCTTGAAATTTAAAATTACACAGTAATAAAAAATAAAAAAATGGAAATACAATTGTGCTTAATATTTGAAGTTATATATTGCTGAACCAAATCGTCTAGTTGCTGTTATTGTAGAAGGGATGTAATTGTTTTTATATTTACAGTTTCATAAGTTACAAATATATCCCAGATTAGTTGTGAAAACAGTATAGATGTTAAGAATGATAATAAGATTTTTCAAAATTGCATCTCTAATATATTAAAAATAAGAGTATGTCATTTTTTATTACAATTGATGAATTTCTATAATTATGCCATTATAAATTTCAAATAAAAATAATCACAGTTTCAATAAAAATTATCTAATGTTATATATTGCGTGAGATACCTAATATATATGAAATATTTTAATAAATAATTATATAATATATTTTAATAATAATTTTACTCTTTCTGTAATCTAATTACAGCGATCGGAATCTTCAGCTTGTAAAATAAAATTTTGCATTCATTTTATTGTCAGAAATTTTAATAAATATCAGATAATAATAAACAATTTATATACCTAAATTTTAATACATTATATAAAAATTTTAAGTATGTGTATATGTGTGTGTGTGTGTGTGTGTGTATTGTACCGATTTTATAATATAATATTATTAAATTTTATGATAAGGAACAGATTTGTCTCCTATTAAAATGTCTTCTAATTAGACATTATTCAAGGAACTCAAGAAAATAGATTTTAATCTCTCAAGATGTATTATAACTCAATTGCGGTTATAAATCGCCGATTAATTTATGGGAAAACGAAAAGTGGGTGACTCCTACTGCGGGTGTCACCGATGACGCCATGTATGGTCGCGCATGTTATTGCAGCACGTACGCCCTTGAGATTGCTCCTAGAAGCGACCCACCTCAACTGCAACGACCCACCTCAGCTACATATTCTTCCTTCCTCCTCGTTGTGGCTGCAGGTTCTTCAGTCATTCAACGAACTCGCGTCCGACGCGTTCCTCATCCATGTATCCAGGTTTTCGTTCGTATCCGCAGCCGGGACATCCGATGCACCCGGACCGTCGCGGGATGTTTTACAGATTCTACGATCGCTACCGGATATTCAACGATCGGCGTACTCGACCATTTCCGTTCAGATTCTATTGTGAGTCTCTCGCGGATTATAAAAGATATATGTAATCTTATAGAAAAAATGAAGTTGGACGCATTTGCAAATTTTGCATTATTGAAATTTCGGGAACGCGGTGTGATCGTTGCTACTCGTAAGATAGTGTAGCTTCTGAGCTACAACATTCTGCTCTCGTTGAAAAAAAGAAAAACAGAGGTATATACGAAATTTTTTGTTCCCATGTTATTTTCGCAGTTTTACTGTCTTTTATAATATTTCATATATAATTTCCACGTACATATAATAACTTACAATCGTGTTAGTCTATGGGACATACATTTCAAAAACACACTCTGAGAAAAGAACATTCTGGTCAGAAGACATGGCAGCATCTCGGGGCTAAGCCAAATGCAGCGACACTACTGTTGAACTAACAAATATAAATAAAACAAATTCTGATCGTAAGAATCAGATTTTTGATTATTACAATTAAATTTTTAGTTATCTCTAGAATGTTTGAACTTTAATTATAAATATCTAATTTATATTGTACCTTTCTGATTGAATTTATCAGAATTCCAATTAATTAAATAGGATCGTTTTCTAGTGTACTTTTATTATGTAATTCGAACCCAAGCCGTTCATTGAGCCTATTTACTCGATCAGTTCAGACGTTATTGAAGACTGATAATCTCGGTGTTCGCAAATCGATTGCTCGAGTATATACGATCTCGAGAGTCTATCCATTAACTTGACATCGGAAACATTCGTGTCTCTTGATATGGCTAATATCGCATGCTTTGAAATATATATTTTTTATTGTTATTTTAAGTTTTTTTTGAAATTTGATTTGTCACATTATTTCTATTTTTCTTCTTCTCTTATCTTAATATATAAATTTTCTGATTCAATTGTGTGCATCATATATAAATTTTCTTGATTCAATAATTACTCTCTCGAATGAAGCTCGCCTCCAAGTAGCCCTTCGACTTTAAAAGATTAGCTATTTAAAAAAAATTGTTTATAAACCTTCTATAATAAATAAGTATTCCCTATTAGGTCTAGAAACGACTGGATGTTTTTATTCGAATCTTCTTCGTGGTCAAAAAATTTTGTATGGTTTGGACAGATCTGATAAAATCTTATTTTTCATTATTATGTGTCTTCGATATTATTTTCTTTTTTAGAAAAATTCTTCAATCATGTAATTTTCGATTATTGAAGCTATTTCTGCAACTGATCAATATGCCATTTTATTTCAAGATTTTACAAACATTTGTGATTTAATTGTTGTTTGCTATTATCTTCATTAGGATAGAAATGATAATTTTTAGCTTTCTATTAGTAACTTTTTTTATATAATTGTACCTAATTATTTGTAATCCCTAATCACTTGAGTGACAAGTTATTCCGTGACGTCTATAGACAGACATATCACAGACATTCAGAATCTTTTTAGTTCATGACATCTATAGACGTCATAGATATTCAAGGGATTAAGAACGTTGTCATTTGCAGGGGAGGATTTCGGCGTTCCAGTATTAACAATCCACAATGTAGACCCTTGCATCGAAGAAAACGGCGAAAATCATCGTACATCCAGATATGAGCTGATGACTCGTCAGGATGACAGAACAAGACTCGTCGTTAGACGTGGTCAAGAATTTTATTTGCATCTCAGTCTATCTCGGGATTATAGTTCTTCTATCGACGGGGTTTCTATCGTGTTCACCCTGGACGGCGTCGAGAGACCGCAATATGGACACGGGACATTGGTGGCAACCGCTTTGCTTCACCCCGGAGAGATTTCGGAAGCCGCCTGGCAGACCACTATAGATGCCAGAGGACCAAATTTCTTGAGAATAAAGGCGAGTAAAGGAGTTGAAGTGCGAAATCTTGTGAGAGCTTTTACTATTGAAAATTTGATTTTAATTAGACTTAACACGGGACTTAACACTTTAATTAGGCTTGACAAATTTGTAATTTTAATATGAAACAGTTTTATAATTACGTTAGAATTAATGTTCTATTCTTAAAGTAAAATAGATTTAAAATAATTGAATTTGTATATTGAATTATCGGTGTCTCGCAAATTGCAATATTAAAATCGTCGACATTCGTCTTAATTAATTTGAGAACGTTGAACGTACGCATATGAAACTAGGGAAGAATTAAAATGGATAAGGCTCCTTATTAATGAAATCTGTCCTATTTAGGTTGTGACATCGGCAAACGCAATTATAGGTAGGTGGAAAATGGATATCGATACCAAGAACAAGGAATCTGAAGGTGCTGTCAGTTACACGATGGATCAGCCATTTTATTTAATCTGTAATCCGTGGTGCAGAGGTATGTGTTTGCAAATATTCTAATCTTTCCAACAAAGATTAGATAACTAATGGACATTTTACAAATTAATATTCTGGATCCAAGCACGCGTAGGGAAGCTGAAGATTATAAAAGAGGATCACATTGAAAGTAATGAACAATTTTTTATAAATTATTTTTTTTTGTTATTGAAAAACTAACGATATTATTTTAATCTTAACAGACGTTTTTTCTACGTAATCTCACTTTTTTTACACATTTTTCCCATCGATCTGAAAGTGAATATTTCTTTGTGATAGGAGTATAGAATCCGTTTTTCAGCTGCTCAAAGATAGTGGCACTGCCTTGTAGATTGCCTCCGTATTGTTATAATTATGTTTACCTTACATCATAAACTGGAGTTTTGTCACAAGGAAATATGCAAACTTCCAGAATGACGGAAAAAATAGCTATAAAAAAACCAAGATTATATAAAAAAGTAAAAAAGTCTGTAAATTAAAATAATATACATGATTTTTTAATAATAGAACATCCTAATTTATGAACAACTGTTGTCATTACGATCCTCATATTTTACACGTCACATATGACGCATTAATTCTTATGAAAGCTTAACGTCACGCATGTATGACACATATAATACATAATTATATAACTATTAAAAATAAAGCATAGTCTGTAGCGGTCGGTTTTCCAACCGCACGGTAATGCATGTTATTGTTGATTCCGAGTTTTGCAGAGTATTTCCGCTTTTCAGACGACGTAGTATACTTGGATGGCGAGGCTGAACGTCAAGAGTACGTGTTGGCAGAGGATGGTTTAATCTGGCGCGGCAGTCACAATCGTTTGCGACCCACCGTGTGGAAGTACGCACAATTCGAACGGGACATCTTAGATTGCGCCTTGCACCTGATGAACTATGTCGGCAAGGTCCGCGTTTCTGGCAGGAATGACCCGGTCATCATAACACGCTGTTTATCTGCTGCGGTAAGTAACATTTGGGAAAAAAAACTTTCGCCGCAAAACCAACTCGAAAAAGTATTTAGAGTACACAGAAAGAACGATTTTACTGAAGTATCTAACAATTTAGATGTACAGATCTGAAAATAATGTTGTTGAATCATTAAAATATTGTGTAAAAAAATTATGTAGAAAACTCAAGCATGATGAATAATGCTGCAAAAAGTTTTGACATTCTAGCAACCAGCTTAAGCGTTTTATATAATTATTTTGATAGTTGCAAACAAAATCTAACAAAATTACTTTCAGATCTGTGTCTATCTAAATTTTTATATACTTCAACCAAACCGTTCTTTTCATATACTTCTTTCTTTAGTGGACGAGCGAAGTTTCGGCTGCTAAATGGTATCGGTTTCTAGGTAAACTCTCCTGATGACAACGGGGCGGTGCTGGGAAATTGGTCGGACGATTACGGGGGCGGTATACCACCTACGAGATGGATGGGTTCGCAGAAAATACTTCAACAGTATTACAAGACGAAGAAACCGGTCAAGTACGGACAGTGCTGGGTTTTCTCCGGTGTGTTGGCGACGATTTGTCGTACTCTCGGTATACCCTGTCGAGTGGTAACCAATTATTCAAGTGCGCATGATACTCAGGGCAGCTTGACTGTGGACTACTTCGTAAATGCGGAAGGCAAGATCATGGAGGAGCTCAACAGCGATTCCATATGGTAATTTGAAAAGGCGAACAACATTCAGCTTTTGTTTGCAAGTAACTACCAAATGTAATAAGAATCAAAACAAAAATAATAGCAATAATGAGTGAAAATCGATGGAGAAATGTTCAATATAAATATGTAAAGAAGATCATATTCGGTCAAGACGTCTCTTGATGCTTCATATTTTTATGTAAATTTTTACAATTTCCAATTAAGCAAATTGGATATCGATTATTTATTGATCTTGAAATACAGTCTTAAACTGAAGTCGGTTACAATTAATGTAATATTACAATTAGACAAGCAATTTAATGGTATCTTTATGCACTATCTTTAAAACACTATAGATTTATTATTAATAAAAATTAGGAAACGTTGATGGCAGAAGATAATAGAATAATTGAATTTCGTCATGGTAGGAATTTCCACGTCTGGAACGAAGTATGGATGAAGCGACTGGATTTGTCGCCGGATTGTTCAGGATGGCAGATGATCGATGCTACTCCTCAAGAACTGAGTGAGGGAGCGTATCGTTGCGGACCGGCGTCGGTGGCCGCCGTGAAGAAAGGGGAAGTTTTACGTCCTTACGACAACGCGTTCCTGTTCGCCGAGGTGAACGCCGATAAAGTCTACTGGCGTTACAACGGGCCTACACAGCCATTGAAATTAGTTCGCAAGGATATGTACGGGTATGTATGATGAATTATCTGTGCTGTTAATTGTCATCGCGATTATTAGGATAACTGATTGCATTAAATAATTAAATGACAATGATTTCGCAGCATCGGTCAATTGATCAGTACGAAAGCGGTTGGCAGATGGATAAGAGAAGACATTACGCACACTTACAAGTATCCAGAAAGTAAGTGGGATTCAACAAAAAATATTGAGCAGATATTGTCACTTACAGGATGTTTAAAAAACAAAATTTTTGATATTTGTGCCAACCTATTAGGTGTTGGAATTAATTCGTAGCGTTTTTAATGAAAGAATGTTATTTATTTCACATGAGCATTAAAAAATACATTAATGAAAGTACTTCCCATCACTTGTAAAACGCTACGAATTAATTCCAACACCTAATATATTCATAATGAAATGAAAGATCATGTTATTCTATCGATCATTATTTTATTTGAATTCTCATAGATTACGACCAATTCATCTAACCCTAAATATTTATTTAATATGATAACTAATTTATTTAATATTATATTCAATATAATACTAAATATAATACTAAATATGTATTATCTTCAATATAAAGCTAATTATAAGAGTAATAATAATCATTTTTAATTTCAATACAGAATCTGATGAAGAACGTGCTGCCATGCTGAAGGCGCTGCGCCAGAGTGAATCTTTATTTAGTCGTTATTATCTCAATGAGGAGTTCAACGATGTCATGTTTACTTTCGAACTGCGCGATGATATCATAATTGGGCAGCCATTCAGGTATTTACTTTGATTGAATATTACTATTGTTGCAAGTATTCTTTAAATAATAATTGTTTAATTAAATTGTAATAATTGTACGCCAAGATAATACTCAATAATACATATAATAGCATTATTAATAAAATATATAAAAATTACATAGAATTCTTCAGATTCATTTCTTGAATTTAACTGTTAAATATAAACGTCTTTATTTGCTTATTAACACTTTTATCAAATTTTATTCTACTGAGATATTAATTAAAAGTCTTTCTTACTTTCTGATAGCGTTGTATTACTGATAAAAAATCGACATTCGACAATGGAGTACCGTGTGACCGTAATTCTGAGAGTGGAAACTGTGTTGTACACCGGCCGAGTAGGCGATCCGGTGAAGAGATTGCACATCGACAGGCTGGTGCGACCAGGAGTGCTCGAGGAAATTCGCATGGACGTTTCCTGGGAGGAATATAGCCCGAGATTGTTAGATCAATGCGCTTTCAATATTTCCTGCTTAGCCACCGTGAAGGATACGAACTTCGAGTACTTCGCGCAGGATGACTTCCGTGTTAGGAAACCCGACATTAAAATCATGGTAATTATCGGAATATGCGTAACCAACATTTGTAAGCAATAAAAGTAAAAGAGAAAAATAGAGAGTAAGTAGATACGATAAATATTTTACATTAAAAATTAAATTTTCTCATTTAGTTGCATAACGACGCGGTTGTCGGTCAGACTCTCCATGCTTCGGCCAAGTTCCGCAATCCATTGCCAATTCCTTTGAGAAAGGGTAGGTTCCTTATTGAGGGGCCTGGTCTGAACGAACAATTGAAGCTGAAGCTATTGGAACCTGTCGAGGTGGATGCAGACGCGGAATGTAGCTTTTCCATGATGCCGAAGTTAGAAGGACAAGCCAGGATAGCGGCGAAGTTTTATTCGAGGGAATTAGAGGATGTCGATGGACATTCAAATAATTTTATAGTCAAATCGGCAAAGACAATCAATTCTGAGTGATCGCGATATTTTCTATGATATTTTAGCAAACAATGTCGCGTGTCATGTTCTTCATATTTTTATAATCGATTTATATTGTTACGTCCAAGCCTCAGGAATCTTCATTTTACAAAAATTAAAAGGATTAAAAAGAAGGCATAGATGGACGTTTCAGAAACCATACCAATGCTCTATCGCGCATACCATGACTTTAATTCATTTTGATTGGATTTCAGAACACTTGCCTATAACCATTTAAAACAGTGCGTTCGTCGATCCTTATTTGAGTCACGGAATTTAATCTCTATGATCTGGGATTGACCCTCGTATGATCGTTCGGAAAAGAGGAAATGAAAGACGAGATTAATAAATTAAATTAAATTATTCAAATAAAATTAAATAACTAAAGGTTTATTCTGAAAGCCATTAGTCTATCGACAACTCGTAATTTTCCATGTGACATTTTAAACTTTTGTTCAAAGAAGATTGAAATCGCCATTCAATTCGCTTGTTATTTTTATTGTCACGAGTTGTCTGCGTCGATTCTGTAGTTCATTTTGATGATGTTAATATTTCCATATGAAAGAAAAGAATTATAAAGTCTTCAGACATATACCTTTACAGATTTGTATTTATTTTTATTAATAGTTACAATACCATAACCAAAATTTATTTACTACTATCGCTGTCCAGAGATTGACCTATCTTTAGCTTACAATCGTAGAATCATGATAAAAAATTAGTAATACATAGATCCAGGGAGAGGTGGGAGGCTTCAAAAGAGGTGTTATCCCTTATAATTGGCCAGAAAAGAGTAAATATAATACAATAATAATTTTTCGATGCGATAGGAATAGTATAATTCTTGTAAAATTGTAATTCACTAATTATGCAATTGTTCGATGCCAAAAATTAAAACTAAATATAATAGCTTGCAAAGTATGTATATAGATGTGTGTGTGTGTGTGTATGTGTGTGTTCCAATATTGAATTAGCTATGCTGAGACACAATCAAAATTATTCTTAATGCATTATCTTTTATTTATCTTTCTATAATGGTCATCATTATTATCTATGTTGTCTTTGTGTTCATAGAATATAAAATCGTAACATTTATACATACGTTATATTTTGTACGTAAAGAAAATAATCTGTGACTCATTTGATTGCGTTCACATTTATTTCTGTCTCGATTGCAACCTGACCTTCTTATTTCTCGATCAACCTTGATGATAATCATCCATGCTTTTGGGACAGTTGACGTTCGGTGTCTACCTTCGGTGTCAGAGATCGTTTGAGAACACATTTGTCTCTGTAAATTGCAAACCGTTTAACGGACGAGGATATCATTGAAATAACGACGGGGAATATCATCAATGCCGCGCATTTCGCGCGATATAAGGAGAGAGGGAGCCCGCCGCGGCCATACTGTCCTATTTCCTGTCGGATCGTATTGGCATTGCGGGTCCGATGACGAATGGCGGACATTTAAAGTGAATGTCTGTTACTCTTAAGAAGCAACTGCACGAATGGGATATCGGTCTGAGCCGCGGCTTCCGCGGTGAGCACCAGTAAAAAATTCAATCGACAGAGA
Source organism: Acromyrmex echinatior (assembly GCF_024713525.1). Lineage (NCBI taxonomy): Eukaryota > Metazoa > Arthropoda > Insecta > Hymenoptera > Formicidae > Acromyrmex > Acromyrmex echinatior. Next base: position 3,836,370 of record NC_141869.1, read on the forward strand.
CTACCTGGCGGCCGATATTAACGATCAGCAATCGAGAGGGTCGCTGTGGCGAGTGCGTGATTATTCAGAAAAGAAGAAGATAAAGAGTAAGAACAGGGACGGATATGTAAAATTTAATGGAATCTGACTTTAGGCCTTCATCGATCTAAATAATTCTGCTTGCTAAACGCAGCGCAGTTTACTTCAGGATTGAAATTTTTTAAAAGTCACAAAAGTGCAGAGAGAAAAAATAAGATAGAAATAAATCTGATCATACAATATTCACTAAAATATTTTTCTTTGTATCATTTTCCGTGCCTCGAATAGATATTATATATCAAAACGTGTGATAGCAAGATATTTTTTATATTTTATAGAGTAATAAAGCAGTTAGTCCATTTAATTCTTTTCTATTCGAATTATTCTAAAATAGTTTCTCTCTCAGATACAAGAAAGAAGTCGCTATTCGCCCCTGCAGAAGAAAATAAAAGAGGAGAAGAACCTTGCGCGCGCGCGACAGCGGGAGGGAGCAAAAAGGGGATGCGGATGATGATGAGCTCCGGACTGATACGAGGCCAGGTTGATGCGAACGATGTATCACCATCCGGGAAATTAATGTTGAAATATGGGCCTGGATGAACGATATGCGGCGCCCAGGCGGGACCAATGGGGACCAACGAGGAAGCGCGCAGTGGCGAAGAAGAGGATTGTACGATGGCCAAGGGCGGGAGGGAGACGAGATTGTTACGGGATCGATTAATGAATCGTCGGGTGAAATAGTAAGGGGACGAGAATACCGACGCAGCAAATTGGACAGAGAGTTGAAGGGATGAGTGATGAAAGGAAGCAGGTTGGACGAGTGATTGGAAAGCAAATGCGAACGCGTGTGCTAAGTTTTGATACCTCACAATTGATCGCGAATAAAGCTTTATTTATCTTCCCTGGATCCTTAGATGCTTGGGCCGCTACTAGAAAATGCAAAGTACGGTCTTCCATATGCATATTGTAAAAGTGTTAACTTTTATTTTCAATTCGCTCTTCTAGGGCTGAGTGTTGCATATTTATATCATTCAATTAATCATTCAATTAATCATCATCTGAATTTAAATTCAGAATAAATTCAAAGTAAATTTGGGATCTCTCTAAAACATCTAAACTGGAAATTAATTCTAAAGAGTGACAAAGAATGATAATTGAATTGAAAAAGAATGCCTCAATTGTCAAGTTTTAAGAGTGAGATTTACTCTTTAGAATTAAATTCCACTCTAAAGATTTCTAAAGATTTTAGAAAATGGCCTCATATAGTTATACTTTAATGAAGATGAAACATATGCAGCATTTCGAATACTGATAGCGAATTCGATAGCAAATTGCGTTGGATGCAATAAAGGAGTGCACATATTAAAATTGTCGTACACAAATTGACGTAAAGATGTATATTTAATATGAACATAGAAATGGATTAAACCAGAGGGTTAAAATTCTGTATTAAAGCTGACTTTTGAATTATAACACATATTCTCCACAAGGTTCTATCTTTGCTCTAAACCCTGGCTTTCTGACAAAACCAATTCCTTGAGGGTCGATGAATTCTCTCCTACGTAGGACAAAATCCTGATTAACAGGCGACAGAATGGCTGTACAACGAAGCGTCAGGCAAGGTAAAAGGAATCGTGGGAGAGGATTCAAGGATGCAGGATGCGCAGAGTGACCGAGGGAGAAAGAGAACGAGAAGGGAGATACTCAAGATGATAGTGAGATATGTCTAAATACATAACCGTGACACGTGATGGACGTGTTGCGGCCGCTGTCTACGGGGGTCTCGATGAGCGGGGGCCCGGCCAGGGTCCGCGGCACCCCGCTACGCGCTATGCATCAACACCCGGGATCCATCCCATTATACCTCATCAAAACAACAAACACGCCTTCCACGTTAAACCAACATCCTTTTGTTCCCATCGAATCCCGCGTATCCATCAGGATCGCCGCGCGAAGGGTACACGTCAGTGACGCGATCTCTTCGACGGGGGGTCCTCGCGGTCATGAGGGGGCGGGTAAGGGAGAGGAAGGAGCAGGAGGAACTCATGGAGATCTCGTGAAATGTTATTAATGCCGCGGGGTCAGAGGGATAAGCACGCTCGGGAAACGTCCTCCTGTAGATTTGTACCTGTCTTCGTCTCGTCTCGCCTCGTACGAGGAACGAACGACGAAAGATGTTGATCCGTGGTAGAAAAGCGCATGCTGCGATATAAATAATCCGGGTGCTCTCCGGTATGCACGGTGAATAAGAAGGGCCCCTGGACCGAGCGATGGGTTTGGGAAAATTGGTCATCGACTGCGGAATTCTCCTGGATGAGTTATTTCGTCGGAGCGTTCGGTCATTTCAATTTGTAGAGACAAAGAGATTTATGCCACTCAAACGGAGTGTGATAGTCATGAGGATATGGTATCAATTAATAAAAGGTAGGAGCCAGTGGATATGCCGATGCATTTAATTATATTGGTTTAAAATAGAATCTTAAATTGTCGTTTAGCATAATTTTTACTTAGATGCAAGTACAAAATAATATAAATTTTTATTAATTTTTACATGTTGAGATTTAGTAAATAAATGAACTTTTATAAAGTATAAAAAGTATAAATAAATAAACTTTAAAAAATGTTCGATCGCTTGGTGATGTTCATGTACTTTGGTACCATAAGTTGTTCTTAGATGGCAGCACATAATACTTATGGAAAGGAAACTGAAGGAAACTTGATGCTGTAACTTTAAAGATTTAAGAAGGCTGTGCTATACAAAAAACTAAAGCGATAAGAGATATGCAAATTAACATTTTGGGTTTATGTTATTGCCTTATGTTCACTGCGTATTGTGATAGGCTGATTCTCTTACTATTTATGTCTTGCTTTAAGGTTTTTTTTGTGTGCCATGGAATTTTTTCTGGTAGTGAACTCTTGAAATTATTATTATTTATAAATTAACTCCAGATTGCGTTCACAAATAGACAACTAATATTATGTAAACGTTCACTATGTGAAACGTCAGAGATAGATTCGTGATGTCTCTTCCGGCGTTGCATTAAAATAAAATAATGTATGAAGATGCCTGGAATGCAAAGTCAATCCTTGATAAATAATCATGAGGATGGATAATCGCGACTTTACGAGCTCTCCCGCAATTTCTCGCGCTTTCTCACGCTCTCTCGTGTCTTCTGTGAATAAAAGAGAGGAGGCGAAATGGCTTCCGAAAGTGTCCGAACGAAGTCGATCGATCAGCGATGAGGCTCGACAGTACCGAGAGCGACTGACAGTTTATTGCCAATCATATACAACCGTAATCGAGGATAGCATCAAACGCGCGTGACTCCAATAATCCATAATGGCTCACTCGTTATGGTCGACATGTCAATCTGACCGCGTATCTTTCAACTACGTATCCTCCTTCCGTTCATTTATTAGGCGATTAAACACTTTGCATCGCAGTTCTCGCGCAATAGCATTTCCACCTAAATATCGAGTCTCAGTTAGAGCTAATAATTATTACAGAAAAAAACTAGAAAAAATATTGAGTAAAAAACTTCGTAAAAATCAGATTTTTATTTTGGCTCTGAAAGTTTTTTTTACTCCGATATTTTACTCCGCACTTTTTTTTTATATTTAACACCATATTAGAATTAAGTTTTTGCATTCATCAAAAAAATTTCTGTGTGAAGTTTTAATAGCTGCTATTAAATGTAATACAATGACTAACAATAAGTGGCAGCGGCCATAAATATACTTCCAGTTTCGAAAGGCATTATCAATTCATTAGGCATCGCAACGATGCAAATATGTTTCCGTTTTATCATTTAAAGTTATAGATATAAAGACAAAAGATATCAAATAATATTAAAATATCGTAGATATCAAACGTTTTAACAATGAATATTAAGAAAAAAAATGAATTATTATATTTTTTTTCGAAAGGATTGTACGAAATAATTTTTTGCCGGAAAAAAATCCCATGAGAATTTTTTATTCGATTTTTTACTTTAAAAAGTAAAGAAACGTTTTTTTATCTCGACTTGACGTTAAGATTTTATCGGCATTCTTCATTTGTAATGCATTATAAAAGAAATACTTCATAGATTTTAATATGCCAACAAAATATGTGAATTTTTATTATTTTTCGAGATTACATTTTTTTTTTTATAATATTCTTCTCTTCCAAATTTTATAATCACTTTCTTACATTGTTTTAACTGAGCAAAATATCTAAGAAATACCAAGTAATTTTTTCTTAGAAAGAAGTTAATAAAAAGCTTTTTAGAAATAATTTAATCTTCATAAAAAAAAATTATAAAATTTAGAGATATATAGGATCCTATATTAGAGAAATATAGGATCATGTATTATAAAAACTTTATTTAGCTATAATTTGATAAAATAACTTGAGCTAAATAAGAATTTTAAAATTATAGAAGAATTCCTTCTGCCGCTTCTTAACAATCAAGGAGATGAGCATGATTTGTAAGCAACAGAGTGTTTCATTAATATTCAAGGATTCTCCAAGAGATAATTTGTAGAACATCGATAATGCAAAAAAGTAATCGTGTAACTCAACAGTGCTTGAAAATTAAGCGCTAAATATAGCTACCTTATATTATATAAGTATAGCGATAATCTTAAAAATAAAAAAAGCGGAATAAAAAACTAACATGAAATTGCAATGTTGTTTTTTCTGCCAATCTATTGCGAGTGCTATCAAGTAGCATTGTCTATTTATATTAAATTTTATATAAAATATACAGACTTCTATAACTAGACTGCTCAATGTGTGATAGAAAGAAATGGAACCTGATGTTCTCGTTTCAGTTCACATATGAATATGTATGCGTCATGTATATCGTGTAAATTTATGTAAAAACATTAACATTATTATCCATATGATTTATACATATGAGAGTGAACACAAAGATGGCGCTGCCATTGTCTTAAAACATAGAGGCAAAGTTGATAGTTTATTTATAGAAATCTGTGATAAAATATTAATTTTATATTCAGATATTAGATGCACACATGTCACATTTTACAATGAGATAATTACCATGGCGATTGCGTACGTGACTGATGTTTCTCGTCAAGAAAACTCGTTGCAGTAAAATCGTGATACGAAGACTGTCCGCGTTTTTACATTTTTTTTTTATTTTTTAAGTCGTTGTTACGTGAATTCATTCTTTTGGATTGCAATAATACCATGTTGTACGTTTCACTTCTGAAATTATTCGTCTTAAAGAGAGCGGAAATCAAAAATCAAATTCAAACGCGGCTCAATGGCCCAATGCAGGAATGTTAATCCATAACTAGAAACATATTAATATTAATCATGTAGCATAATACGTTATAATTTATGATAATGTATTCTATAACAAGTAGAACAATATTGTGACCATAGCGTAATAATTTGTAACATAATCTGTAATAATTATGTAAGACGATCTTTATTTCACATATTTTTCAACTTCGTTCTTTCTCTCTTTCAAAAATATATAAAATAAAAATTTTTAAATGTGTCCTGCATATAATTAGATATATCGCAAGGTTTTCCAATTGGCATGCCGTGGTACACTGGTATGTCTCATAGGACTCCAAGTATGCCGGAAAAATTTTAAGGAAGGTAAAAAGAAGCAAAAAATTTTAGACTTAAATGAAAAAGTCAGAGACAAAGTAAATAATATTCTTAAAAATGTGGAAACTGTGTGTTACCTGAATTGTATTATATTTACTCTTATTTTAATCAAAGTGATATCATATCATTGCAACAAAATTAACAAAATTATTTCTAAAACGATAAAATAAAAAATAAAAATGTTAGAACTTTACTTTTTATTTCTGAATGTCGTGTTAACAGTATTTATATAGAATAAAGAATTTGTGCCAAGCTCTGAAACTTATGCACCTAATACTGTGCCTCGAGAAATTTTATGCAATATAACGCAAATTGGAAAAAGTTTAAAAACAACTTCGATCAGTTTGAAATGGTACGAGATCGATTTTGCTTTGTGTTCGTTTTCCATCAAATTCTGTCTTCGCTACTTCGGTCAGCCTGTGACGGCTGTCTGACAGTTTATTATTTGCACTTCTGCGCTCACACGGCGACATCCTGCCGATCACGTTTGTACAAACAAAGGGTGAGAGCGAGTCGACTGCATAATAACAAAGGGCATAGTAATTTGACGGATTAGAAAATGATATCCCTCGATGGATCCTCCGGTATCCAAGTTAATCTAGATAAACCTAACGTATGTAAAGATTCTTATGCCATTTCTACCAATGCAGATTAACTTTAATCTCGGTTCAACCCTTCATCTTTTTCTAATTCTCAGAACTAGAAGATGAAGAATTGAACCAAGTTAATTGAACCAAGATTAAAATTAAACTACATTGGTAGACGCGGGCATTAGTCCAAATTACAGCGGTTTACGAATTCAATGGTGCAACAAATGGATGTTTTAATAAAAAGGATTATCCAATCGATGTCCAACAGTTTGCAGCTTCGCTTTATAATGTCGTTAGGCAGTTCGGTCTGACTGCAAAGAGTGAAAAATTCATAACGCTGGAGCAACGATAACATTTCCTTCCGTGGTATGGAAATTCGCGGTATCGAATTCGGAGGTCCAATTTCTATAGGCGAGTCCAGGGATGGAGGGAGGAGGATGTTTACATAGGCAAAGCCGGCAGTTGCGAGCGTATTTGCACGAGGATTTCCCCGGCGAGTCGGGCCGCAGGGCGAATTGGATACTCCGTCGACTCCGTCCGCATCGTCGACGAAGGGCGGCGGCGGGTCTGGATAAGGGTCGTAGGAGGGATCTTCTCGGTCCTCCATCGCCGGGATGGGAGGGATGGGGTGGAGGGGAGAGGGTGAGAATAAAAAGGGGGCGAGAAATGGCGCGGATGCCTCATTACGCATGCACCCCGGGCGGAAGGGTCCGAGAGTGAGTGACTGACTGACGTACCTCCTCGTCACGCATACACTTACGCGCGTCCACGTGCGCGCAGACACGCCTATTTTGTCGAGTGTTAGGAGCTCCGCACACAGAGGACCGGTATGCGGTCGTGCACACGGTTGTGTATTGTGGTAGCGTCGCGTCGTCGGTTTTCATTCTCTCGGCGCGGTGCCGCCGAGGGGTGAGTGTACAAATTCTGGTTGTAGATACGGGAAAATCTGACGACTGAAGCAGCGGAACGCGACTCTGAATATCTGATCGTAATTAAATATCGTAATTTAGAAAAAGCGGGTACAGAATCTGTCGGAAGAAGAAATCTGTATGAAGAAATTGAAAAGAACGTCTTCTCGTGCCAGGTAGAATTTTCAGATTAGACTACTTTTCGCAATTTGGATTACTCGACAAGCAAATTTGTGATGAAAAATGGTTTCTGTTCGATCTGTCACAAATTGAGTTTCTATTCTGCCAGATGACATCAACTTGTTATCTACAAAATCAAACTTCATTACGCTGAAGACATTTTGCTTGGTACTCTGTGGTTTGGTACTTAACTTGTAAGTTTTGCGATGATATGAATTAGTGATTAGACATTTATTATCGCTCAGAATTAATATTTTTTGTTATGTTAATGTAAGCTCACTTACATTATTTCAGTAAAGTAATATAACATATACTTTTTGTTTCTACTTTGGGAAGACTGTGATACTCAGAGCATGTTGTATCCTGAAGCACATTATAATTACTATTTTTAATAATATATTTTTTTAATAATATAATTTATTTTTTTTAATAATAACAGTATTTTTAATGTTGAAGATTTATAAACGAGATCACTGAAGTAGCATAATAACCTTGTCTATTATTAAAAAATACTGTGTTCCAAAGTATAACATATTCCTGGATACCACAGTTTTCCTCATCGAAGCTTATCAAAGCTTGGAATCAAAATTGAATCCTTAATTGTATAATTTTCGATCGTCAGTTGGTCGAAGTATTCAAATGTAAAGTCATCAGACACATAAAAGCATTTAAAGATCATTCCTCTTTTTAGAAAACATGTGTATCTATCTAAACCCCAACACAAAAATAGTATACAGCAATTCCATCGAAACCAAGGCCCGTCACGATCCGCCCTCTGTGTAAACCGTTTCCTCCTGCTCCCCTCTTTTCTTCCCTGACACTCCGATCCTTCAACCCTCGACAGTCTTCCTCACCGTTTCCATCTCTATACCCTCGTAGCGCCCTAATTGCACCACCCCTGGCAGCTAGTCACTTTACCATAATCTCCTGGGTAATGGGGTCCCGATGTGCGCGAGCGCGCTCACCCCCTCGACAATCCCTCGTGAACACCCGCGCTTTCGCCCGTACGGGGGTTGCGTCGCGATCGAAGACTCGCTCTTTGTCGACTCTAGCAGATTTCCGCGGAAATTGCTTCACCACGCGCGGACCTTTTCGCCCCGAGGGTGGAAAGGAAGTTGCGGACAAGTATCGCAGATCTTTCTTAACGCCAATTACGCATGCAGAGGGACATTTTCTGACATCGCGAGAATAAAAGATGTGAGGAGCGACTTTTTAATCTAACAATGTATAAGCGCACCCTTATTAAATCGAATGTTTACATTCGTGTCATCGCATTTATGCTTTACCCCGACTTGTTTCAGCCAAATTTCAGTATGTTTAAATAATTGAAGTAAACGTTATATTCATGTAAACATAAATGTATATGTAAAACAATTTACTTTTAATATCGTTTAATATTATTTAGAATTTTATATTAGTATAACAAATGTAAATTAAATGTTTATTTATTTAACAATTATGAAAAAATTTGATCAATAAGAAATCAAATAAGAGGAAAAGAAAATTCTATTTTTGATCAAAGAAAATCTTAATACTCTTAATAATATTCAAATGTATAGATTTACAAATACATTTTTCAATTTTATAAGCTGCGCGCCAATTCGGTTTACCGGACTTATTTATTTAAAATAAGAAAAAGTTAAAATATCTAGAATTAAAATAAAAAAATTTATTTAAAACTGAACTGTTATATGTATCGAAAAATTTGAAATGTAAAAAGGAAGCATAAAAGGTTGATTCCTTTTTAATCTTTTTTTGCTAAGTACTTTAATTAGAACTGCAAATTAGGATGCTCAATAATGTTTATGATTAGTTTATGATTGATGGTTGAAAAAGGTATTATTAACGAACTAATTTACATCAGATATTTGGTAATTGTAATAGCATTTAAAATGACAATAGCAACAGTATAATAAGTACGATAATAATAATAGATTGTCTGGTGAGCGTCGACGAGATTAACAGGCCCTTAACAAAGTAGCTGATGGACCACCAAATGTTCCCTCTGTCGGCGTCTGGGTTTTTTCGAAAGAGGATCACTTCCTGACTAGATGCCCAAAATTACGGTCCAAATTACGTGCATAATGGCGACACACGGTGCGCGATCTGAAATTGGCGGCAATTTGGGGCGACAAACGATTAGGACACGCGATCTATAACGGAAGCATCCACCACGTCACGCCAATTATGCCCGCCATTTTCGAGCGAGCCGCGAAAGGACCATTGTCGTCGGATATATAAAAGAAGAAATCGAAGGATTTTTTGCGTGTGTCGCCCAAATGTGGCCAGCGGGCTATCGAAACCTATCATTTCGTGTTCGCGAGCTTAACCGGCTTGGACCCGAGTGTAATAAGGCCCTGATCAACAAAGATGGCCGGCACAATGGCCGCGAGTAACTGGCCGCGCACAGCCTTTCGCACGGCCGTTTAGCCGTGTTTAAACGAATATCTTGCCCGCCTGCTAAACGCCGACACGCGATTCCGTGGCATCTGCCGACCGACTCTTGTGATACCCGCACGACTAGAAAAAGCCGCCCTTTGTCGGCGGTAAAGCGTTCCGAGACTGCGAAACCGCGACGCGCAAAGATATCATCCTCTCTTTTAAATTGAATCCTGTGAATTCGTAACACCGGAATCCTTGGACCCTCCAGTGTTTCCGCGCTCGAACCTTTGAAGCTGGAAGTTCTAAGAAATCTGGATTTTTATGATCTATGAATTCTTTATCTTGAAATTATTAATTCATAAAAATATAAGTGTTAGAATTCTAATAAATTTTATGAAATTGGCAGATCTCTATAGGAATAATTTAAGGCGTTCACTTATGTTAAACTTACTTTTTTCCTAATAAATGAGTGATTGCCATAATAAAGATATTTTTTATATTTCATAAAGTATATTTTATTAAAGATGCATATCTCATACATATCTCAATATAATTTATTTTATTGATGAGTATTTTTTGCCTATAATAAGTATTTTTTACTAAGCAGTAAAAAATACAAATATAAAAAATCTTAAGAGTTGATTGTGCTTACAATAAAATAGAGTATGATTTACTTTAGAGCAAAGTAATAATTACTTAAATGGATTTATCATAATTGTAGTGTATTTTTTATTTTACATCTTCTGGTATTTTTATTTTCAGGTAAAATTTTCAAGTAAAATTTATTGTAAGTTCGACAAAACTAGGAAAAATATTTTTAATCTTATATATTATAAGGTAAAAATTATTCAATCATTTTTCTTCATGTTTTTAGGTGAAATTGTTTACATCTTTAGACTTTTCTCTTAATTTAACTTTATTTTTATGTTTCTCTTAATTTAAATAAGTAAATTTAATTTATATCTCGAAGACTTTACGAAATTGTAGATTATAATATAGAGCCTCCAGTTTAAAAAAATTAAGATGCTACAAAATTTTTATTCCTCTTCTTAAACTATTACATAATATTCAAAATAATTGCAAGACTAACGAAATCTTTAAGAAATTATGAATATTTTCGCTGATTAGGACTTGTAGCAACTTGTACATTACGTTCGTTTCGCTCGACAGTTTCCAATGAATTTTTGTCACGGCGTATTATTTTTGACAATAATTTACGACATAAATTTTACACGACTAATGTATACGTAGGGACTTGAATGTTCTGGACCGACTGAGTCCTGGATTTTATTGCGACGGTGGAAGAATGCAGTGGCACACGTAAATCCACCGGTTGGAAGTAGATCTGAGGATTGCGGGCAATAATGGAACGCGCGGATTGAATCCGTCTAGATTGTTCTTTATGACACGATGACGGTATTATATAAATAGTATAAATCTTCACCATATCTTGGAATATCCATGAACACTTAAAAATTAAAAATTGACAAAGGCTCCAAAGATTAAATGAATAAAAAAATATAATGAGAGCCAACACAGTTGTATGTGTATAATAAAATGTAATATTTATGTCAATCACCAATTACAGACGTTTCGATTACATGATTCGGTCATCCTCAGTGTATCAATATCATTTTTCGGAGTCAATTAGAATCGTTGTAATAAAGATAGAGCAAATATTATCTATGAATACTACTTGCTCTCGCGAGAATAAATGAAAGTTCGTCTATTTGCGAATTAATCGGCAGCAAAACAATAATCGATGATATACTGAGAAAAAAGTGTTTGATATTTGCGAATACAATTGAATAATAAAATAATTATAAAAGCTCTATTTTTATAATTATTATTGCTATAATGTTGGTATAATAATATTGTTCTATCAAAAACTATACAGTTGGTACTTCGAAAATGACTAAAAATTATATATCAATTAAAATAAATCGATTAAAACAGATCTTGATAACATTTTCTTTCTTAATAACATTTATATGTAAATTTTTCAGTTATATAAAATTATTTTTCCTAATTGACTTATTATCGTCTAATTTCTATGTATAATTGTTTATAAATGATATAGTTAAATTATGTTAATCGTAATTTTTCTCTCACAAGCAGTGCAGTACAAAATCTTAAGTCTAATTAAAGTATCAATACTTTCATCGTTTTTATTTAAAGGATAAAAGAGAATGACTTGGCTTCCAAATTGATAAAGTACACCTATTTATTATTAACGCGAGAGGATTTGATGCTAATCTGTATTCGTAATTTCTCTCTTACGCATCGAGAACCCAATTGCGGAGCTAATTGCAACCCCTTCGCGCGTGATTACACACGGCGACTCATTAGCGGCGAATTGATCGACGTGCGATGGTAATAGACACGCGTGACCGCTAAATCCTCGTAAAGTTTGGCTCTTCGGGATCGTGGGGGCTTTGTAGAAGCGCACGGGAGAGGGTAGCTTTCAGATCGCGCCCGCTCGTCGCTTCGTTCTCGAGGGACAACTCGGTACAGCGAAGGTTTGCGGGCAAAGGGGATGATGTGCACACTCGGTTGACATCGAAATCTAGCGACGTGTCTAATTGGAGCCACTTTAACCACGGGGGCGGGCAGGGTGGGATAAGCCGTGAGCCATCCACCACCGCTGGGAGATCAGCCCTCCCCCCTTAGGCTTATAACCATCCGGGAGATCTTCCGCGGGTCTTCACCCTCGGTAGTTACACACACGAAGCATCCCCTTCTCTCCTGCTGTAACCTCGCTGCTTCCCCATGCAGTTGTGTACCTTACGCCGGATCCGGCGTAAATAATGCCGATTATCCCCCCGGCAATTGTTTTATCGACCGGACTGTCCCATTCAAGGAGGAATCTACGGGGAAAGTGGCGAAGAAGGGAGAAATAGGATCGAGCTGATTACTGTTTCTTCCCCCTCGAACAAACTGTGGCACAGATTTACGTGTAATTCCAAACGGGGGTTGGCGAAGACTCGTAAAGTAAATTTCACTTGTTTCCTCGTTCGAAAAAAAGCTCGGAGAGAGGCGAGGCTTCGAACGGAAATGTGGTAACTTTAATTTCGCTCAGGGGTGAAAATGTTCAAAATGGTGGCGCGATGGATCTTCCATAAATTTATTACAGAAACTATTACAGAAATAAAAGATAATCAGCGAATGTTCGCGGAACGTGACATGTATTATTTAGTAAGTATTTATTTAAACTTAAAATAGTTTCCCGTACCCTTTTGTGAATTGTGTTCAATAAAGATAATACTTCGTTATTTTATCGAAGTCGTTAAATAATTGCGGACAAGAAAGTTCTCTCTTCCTTTCACTTCTTGAAACGGAAGATGTAAATTATCTCGCTTACATTTTTTTACATTCAATCAAAACGTCGCGTGTGAAGATCGCATTATTAATTTTTAAGCTCTTCCAGTTAATAGTCCCAGTCCAATCGAGGCTGGAGATCGCCTGATGGAACGTGTCGAGCTTCGCTCGCTTTTTGCCTCCCGCTAATTATGAAATTACCCGGGAACGTTCCGTACCATCAGACTCCTCGTCAGTCCTCCTTTTCCATCTTCCCGGGCGATATTTGAGCGCGAATTATGCCGGGTACTCTCTTCATCCTCCTCATTATTTCTCTCCACCTCTCCTCGTCGTCCTGCCGACCGACCTCATCCTTCGTGACCTTTCTCTCCTCGTCGTCCTGGCGTCGAGAAACTTATCCGGTTAATGGCCCGGCCTTGTTCCGTAACATTCATGAAATTCGCAGACTATTTCGGGCACAGCCCGGCGAGTTATGCTAATTGATTCATGATTTAAGCCGTAAACAAGTCGCGCGAAAATAAATAATTAATATCGACTGTGGCGATGTTTCAATGGGTGTTTTATAAAATTCTATTTAAGATTAACGCATATCTAATCTCTTAATTTATGAAAAAAAAAAAAAACATAATCTGTATGCCAAAATTAACATTTTCAGTAGTCAATTTTTATAAAGTACTACTGTTACACTGTCATATGTATAATATAAAATACATTAAGATATACTGGATGTCCCAGGCACCCATTAATGATACTCATTAATAGTAGTAAAAATAATAAGAGAAATGTCTAAAAATTTTCATACTTGCAATATTGTGATATTTAATATTATTTTTCGTTTATATCTTACAAACGTAAGGAATTCGATAATTAAGGAATGCAATTATCAGATGTTTCCTGACAAGCAGCTATAACAATATCACAATAATTACAGCTGAGATACCACGCGTAAAAAGGAGACGGTGGTTTAAATAAAAAGCAGATTGAGCGATGAAGGAAAATGACTGGAGGAGAAAAGTCGAAGTGCTCGTTCGCATCATTCTACGTTTCTCCCTTCTGCCGCAACTCCTCGCCCTTTCCAGGCCTTAACGACTAAATAAGTCCCCTCAATTAAAAAACTAATTTCGATTAGAGTCCCCGGGTGGCCATTTGGCATCGTGTAACTACATCCCATAGGATAGCAAGGGTGAAGGGTTGGCAGGAATGAAAGGAAAGTCGCTGAGTGCGATATGGAACGACAAAGGGAGGAAAATGATTGGCGTTATTTTTTTACGCTGCGACTTCTGTCCGTTGTTGTTGCGTTTTATCATCCGCTTGTGGTGGCGTGCATTAGTAGCATTCTAACAGCAGGGACACCTAAATTTGATATCTTGGAATATACAATGCATTTTATTAGGATATTATTTAAGCGAGATGAAAAAGGACAGTCGAGCTTTATTCGCCATGTCTGGAGGAATTCTTTGACGTTTGGTACGAGTATATAAAAGGTATGAAATCTCTTCTAAAAAAGCAAAAGAAGATATGAATATTTGTTACTTAAATGTGAGCAAAATCCTATGAAATTAATAGCCAATTTTGATGGAATAATTATTCGAATCATTGGAATATGAACAATTATTTAATACATTTTTTCCGCAACTTCAATTAAGTAAAATCCGATTATGATTTTTTTTTTATTAAGCTAAATGATCTTGACTGATTAATCAAGTCAGCAATTATATTCAGCTCGTATAACGATTGCTATTCAAATGTTAATCAAGAAAAGAAAAAAAATCTGTACAATCTGATTTGTATATTCAAGCATTTTTAAGCATTCCTGGAATTTCTTTCAGGAGTGGGTTTTCATAGTGCTTTAGAATTTCATCCTATCCGAATGCGAGACAACTTCTCACAACTTTTCCTCCGCGTTTCCTCTTTATCGCGTTCCCCCAGAGACTGCTCTACGCAGAATTTTTCTTCGGGCCACGAAGGAGGCGCGGTATAAGCATACACTTATTTATGTCCGTATTAGTATTTATGTTAGGTGTGCACCTACGGCACCCCGTGGCTCTCAGGCGTGGACGCCTCAGCCGCCATTTGTTATTCTAATGTCGCATTATATATTTGTTTGGGCGTGGGCGGGTGAAACCCGAAGTGTGAAACACGTTGTAACGCCGGTCCTCCTGGAATTCCATCCTCCCGTGAGGCTCACCCACGTGACTGTAAGCTTTGTGCCCATTGAAAAGATTTCCGTCGATCCGGTGGTATCTGCGCTCAGCGCGTTTTGCTCTCTCTCTTTCTTTTTCTATATTTTCAATAAAAAGGCGGATTTATCATTACCTCTACTCTGTTCTCTGAAATTTTACTCTTTTACGATTTATTCTTCCAATCCAAAATATTTCGCTGGAAAATGTTTCGTGCCGATAGATGTCCTCGGATGTGTAATAAATTCTATCTTATTCATTTTCTTCTTTTTCTTCCAAAATTTCACGTACAAGTTAATATTTTAATCTCTACATTTTATATATTTAATCTTCTTTTGTATTTCTGTTTTTCTCTCTCTCTCTCTCTTTCTGCCCCTTCTGTTTCCCATCAAATTGACTTATTACGGTAACATTATTATTTATTTTTTATCATTTGCATCTTGATGTATTTTTCTCCGGTTAAACAAATTAAGACACTGTGTCGATTGTACAGTGACTCTCGTTGATTTTTATTAGTCTATACGTTCGAGAGAGAGATAGGGAAAATGAACGAACCTACTACGAAGCAAGATATTATCTTCGATTAGCATAAATACGCGATGTGTGAAAAATTTAGTGTCGTGGTATTTCCAAGATTCTCGTTATACAATTTTTGATGCGAGCTATACGATGAAGACGACAATAGCAACGATACCATTTCCGACAGTGTCGTGGAATTTTAATTCACTCTTATTGCGTGCAGAGATTCGTTCTAGGCAGAATCGAGGAAGATGATAAGAATACTGCATGGATAAAAATATTTCGTACAGTCGTACAAATTAAGAAGTATTCTATTCTGGATATTGTTTCGACTGGCAGATTCTGAATGTTTCTATTAACAGCTTTTCGTCTTATTTTTATTTTTAAACATCTCCGAATTTATATCAGAGTTGATAAATGCTACTTAATTAACCTAATGCTATTTGAGGTATTTTGTAATATTGTTAGATGTGTGTTCCAAGTTGGTATATTTTACCAGTAAGAAAATTTGTATTAAATTTAATACATTTTGTGTATCCCGAACGGTTCTCTGGAATTTTTGTGTTAATTCAATATGAGATAAGTATTAGAAAGTAACACACACACACACACACACACACACACACACACACACACACACACACACACACACACACACACACACACACACACACACACACACACACACACACACACACACACACACACACACACACACACACATATAATTATGAAAAAAATATATATATAATACTAAAACAATTTTTAAATAAATTGTTCTAAATTGTAGAAACATATTTTTTCAGTAAAATGAACATTTATAATATGTTAAATTAACACATTTTGTCTTAGAATTTACTTTAAAATCATTTATCTTAGAATTTAAAATACATTATTATTATTTTTTTACTTTATACTTGTAAATTGTGTTATTTTAACGAAGAAATATTAAATATCAATTTAACATAAAATATTTAAATAACACAACATTATGTTGATAAAAAAAATGTTAAAAATTTTAGGACCAGTTTTAACATAAATATAAAATATTTTCTACTATATCGTCTAATATAAAAAATAATATCGACAGAATTAAACAGTCAATAACAAATAGCACAAATAAATGAACCGATTAAATAATCGCGCTATCATCGTGATATCTATTCCTTGCATATTTTGCGTTACTCATTAACGTGTGTGGATTCATACGCACACTAGAAGCCTAGGTAAGTATCGTACGTTTAATACACTGGGCTTGGTGCACGATCGTGGCAGGTAAACGATTCCGAGTGAGCCTAAAACGATATACCTACCGGCGTGTTGCGTTTATGTATCAGCAACAACGCCAGCAGATAGGTAGATGTGTGCTGTAGTATACGATGCGGTCCACCGCAAACTTAGGCAGGTATTTAACCCTTTCCAGTCGAGCGACTTTAGTTCAAAGGAAGCCTTACTTCTGAAACGGAAGAAATAAAATTGGGGGAATTAAAAAAGAGAAAATTCATTTGACGTCATTTCGAGTATTTCTACATTCATTCACGGCGTGGGACGTTTTTGGAAATTCAGCCAACAATCTTACTTGTGATTCCGAATAATTTAAATACGAACGAAAAAGCGTGATCTTATTTTATGTAAGTATTCGTCGCATCATCCCCTTTACACTTTAATTTATCGCGTCATAATATTAATTTATCGTACAATCAGCTTTTTATCTTGGATTTCATTACATCGGAATAACAAAAAGAAACGTGAAGGTTCGATCATCAAGATTCATGGATTCACGAATACTGTCATGAGTCATAACGGAGGAGGTGTCGTCTTTCTAGCGTTTCTACCTAGGTACTTTAGGGTCGTTCCCATTCCTGCGTGATGAACGTCTCTTAGTCATTTGGATCGAGTTATGGCAGCGCGTACGTCCCGATGGTTGCCATATATCCACATCGTTCGTCAAGGCGTCAATGCGAGGCAAGCATCAAGCGAGTGTGCACAGTGCCACCATTCCTCAGTATGATTATGGTTGCGGATATACACGAAAGCGAGCACTCTGTATGCGCCCTGCTATGGGTTATTCATGGGATACATAGCCCGGTTCCTGCCCCTACATGTGTCTTATACGCCTCTTCTGTCCCATTTCTTTCTTTTCTTCTCCATTTACTTTCGCCTTCTTTATACTTTCTCTTTTCTTTGCGTTTATTTTTTTTTTGTATTATCGTTTTTCCTTCCTTTGCCTACATTGCTACCTGTATAAAAAAGTGCGAGGAGAACGTACTTTATGCGTAATTATCGGCTCTTTTTTTCTGAAAAAAAATTCCCTCACAATGTGAATATTCTATAAAAAATTATAGAAAAAGAGAAAATTTACAAAAAAAGTATTCGAAATCTTTCTTTAAAATATATTTGAATGACTTGATATTTAATATTTTAAATTATGTGTTATCGAATCGACTAAATCAAGTTTCAGAAACTATGCACTAGAAATTTATTTAAATTTTCTGGTTCTATTATAATTCTGATTGAGATAAAAAGAATTCTGCTTAATATAATCGAATCTTCTGATTCGTTCATTTAAACCAGAAATTTTTCTTAGTGTAATATAGATTTTAGATGCGATTCAATCAGTATTTAATTAGCATAATTTTTGCTCTAATCAGAATAAATTATAGTTACAGTAATACAATCATAAAACCAATATTTTTTTAGAAATTAAGCAAAGTGCCTTCGAGTTTATTTTTTCTAGGCACAATTTTCTCACGGGAGATATATTCCCCCAAGAATTATGTACACGAGTTCTCATTTTACATGGCGTTATGTTTTACTTTCCGAAGACTCTCTTTGGAAAGGGCTGCTGGCGCCGTGACACTCGAGCAAAATCAAGTCCTCTTAGCGGCCCTCGAGTCGTCGGAAGCCCGTGTCTTTCTACGACTCGAGTCGCTGGTGTGTGTCGTCCTTTTTTTACCCTCCCCGCTTCCGTTCAATCTCGTCTTTTTTCCTCTTTTTGTTCCGAACGACACTCGAAACAGGATACTCTGTGTCTTTCTTCGACCATTTCCTCGATCGTCTCCTCGTTATCGCCACAAATGACAATTTCATCGTTATTATTAGGATCACCCGAGGCTGAGCGGGGGTGACCACCTAACTAGAAAGAAACCGTGTGTTTACCCTCTCTAGAAAGCACTTGAAAGAGCAGCTCGTGCCACGAGAATTCGGAGTTTGTAACTCTGCTCGACTGGTTTCTGGCATGCGGTCGTTTCGGAAGGGAAGCGGTCCAACTGTGAATAGGACTGATTTAAGCGCGACTGATAATGTCTCTTTATTGCTTGACATCAAGAAAACTTCAATGTTGAGACTCTTAATTTTAATAGCACATTATTTCCGATTATTCGAGATATGGGCTGTGTACGTACATAATTTTTTCGTTATATCTTCAGCATCAGTTATATGGAAATATTTTACCGTACTATATGGTAATATTTTAATATTATTTTAGTCACATATCGTACAAACATATCGGTTATTAATCTTTTTTCAGCTCTTGCATCGGATTCAGCTGGTATAGCCAACGTATAGTCTCAGTTCTGAATTACGACTTTATGTATGGCTTCTATGATAACGCGAAAATTGTTATAAATAATTTACCCAATGCCTAACTCTCGTAACACGCTGATTACCTGGTCACGGCGCCAGCCATACGTAGAGAAACCACGATAAGATCAGTCTCGTTGGTGTCCGTGTATTCAGCTTCAGAATCGCCACCGAACCCGATCGTTCCGCGTGGGTGGCCTACCACCTCCTCCAACACCGCAACCTTCCACCACCATCGGCTATGTGGTGTGGTACGGTGGTGTGTTCGCGCAGACCTCTCTTCTCCTCGGATGATGAATGATCCCCGCGTACCCCACGGTCCCTTCCTCCACGCGACTCGCACCCTGTCGCGGTCCTACCGGCTTTCCACGTCCAGCTTCGGCCAACGTGCTCGTCCGCCCTCCGCCGCGCCATTCCACCATGATACACTCCCCTCTCACATCTCCCGACCCCGTCATCGAGCAACCTCGCTCTGGTAGGTTTCGCTCGCTTCCTCTCCCCCTGCCAGAGCACGCTCGTTTTATTTCTCGTTTATTTTTCCCACCCGCAAACCGTCGAGATGCAATTTGCATCCGAGCTGCTGCTGTTGCCGCCGCTGTCCCAGCCGGTTGCCGCGAGCAACAACCGGCGTAGAAGCGAGCGACTCACCACCAAGGGAAAATTATTTGCTGGGAGAAAGGAAATTTTATAAGTTCGAAACTGTACTTAAACATCAATACGAATCGTTCTATTATCTTCTCGCTAAGAAGCGCAAGAACAATAAAACGACGGGACGTCGCTACATATCTTGCTAATAAGCCATCGCTGTTATATCGTGAAATTAGTACAAAGTAAATTCGCTACAATATTTTAGCCCTTTGAAGCTGACGTCAAAATCTGTAACAAATTATTAATTCTGAGTCTATAAGGACCATTTATATAATTTACATTAATAAAAAGGCACTAATTAATTTCGAAACCAAAATAATGTATCACATAAAAAAAGAATACCAAGTACATTTTAATAAAAATAATCCAACTTTACATATTATATATAACATGAAGGAAATGAATTGTTTAACATTTTTTATGAAAAATTTTACAATTGAATGGGTCCAATAGACTTACCACCAGCTTCGCAAGATTAAATCAATATCATTACCATCTTTCATTGACAATTTCGATGTAATTTATTCCGACGATATTAATGTAATTTATTACGATATCTAAAAAAACATATAGTGATGTTATTTGACTTTTGGAGGATGATTGTGCGTTATGTTTACATTCGATGTTCACGCATGATGAAACCTATATATTCACGACAATAATCTACGAAAAGAATCTCCCTGAATCTATATTGTAACCGAATGGTCGTAATATCCGATTAACAACGCGCTTCAAGTTAAATCCACACGACTTTCGAACGTGCAGTTAAGTGGATACAGTAGTCGGTTAAATAGTAGACTTCGCCACGGGTGACAACTGTGAAAGACGACGGTGACACGTCTTAGCAACCGCTTCAAAAAGCACCATGAAAAGTGCAGGGTAACGGAGAAGAAGCAAGGGGGATGGGGGGATTGTTCCGGAGAACTGGCTTGTTCCTGCGGTTCACAGAAGAGACGACTTGACGACTTGCGCGTGAGTTAGGCTCTCTCTATCCGGCTACCTGAAAACGACCCGAATGATAAAGGAAAGAAGAAAGACTGAGGGCGAGTGCCTGCTTCATATTTTATACTTTTAGGGATCCTTTATGTGCTCAACTACCCAGAAGGCACCCAGCGTGTCGAATAGAATTCAGAAGGCTGGGTATATACGCGATAGATATTTTGACATGCCCAAGAAATTAGTATAATAAAGGGGACTAAAAATAAAGCGCCTAAGTGCCTAAACAGACATCGTAAATTTCCCCTTCCCTCTCTGCTTCTCCGAATGTCTCGCTGATACTGTCGCTGATCCGCGAATGTATCCGCCGATCGGGTCGCCATCGAAATTGTTTCTTCGAGGGTCACTTTGTGGCGTTTGATCGATCGAAATGCATCTCAAACGCAGACGCAGCCTCCAACGATTCCCATCGCGTCATCGACGGTTTTATTACCGCTCGCCGTAACGTCTATCCAACTTTTCATCTCTCCACCATCACTCCGTCTCATCGCGCTTTTGACGATAATGGTCACGGAATTCGACTGCATTTTATCGTTCTCGAATATTCGTGGTACGTGCTTTGAGTAAAAATTTATGTGAAACACTGGGGCGAAGACTTCTGACGTAACGAAATGTCGATGATGTTGTTAGTGACGTGTTCGTCAACTCTTAGTATCTACAAATATCAATACGATATTTAATAGATTACAATAAGTATAAAGATTTTTTAAAATTTAAAAAATTAAATTGTAGATACTTTTTAAGGAAATAACCTATTTTTTACAAAAAATTCCATATTCGACACTAGTATTATTCTGTCTTTGTTATTCATTGAATACTAAAAATAGGACGAACTTTGTCACTAAATGAAAAGCATCCATAATTTTCCTTTATAAGATTGATTACTTCCGTTTTAAGAGACACAATCGGTATAAGCAATCGTTCCGTCCTTTTTGGAATTCAATAAATATAGATAAAGATAGAGTGACTCTTGTGTCGATTGTGTTTCCTAAAAAGAAAAATAACCATTTATAATTTATAGTAACTTAGATCAATAGGTCTGATCTTTTCAGAAAAATGTTCTGACCTAGTGTACACTGTTGCAGTAAGTTAAAATGAAATAAATATAATTTGTTATATCAGGATACTAATTTAGAATATTTTTTGAAAAAAAAAACGGACCCTATTGTTGAATTCTAAACAGTAGAATTATCAATACAATCGAAACAATTAGTTTCTAATTTTTCATAAAATTTATAAAGTACACTTTCTCACTTTGTTTTTTTATTTTTCCTCTTTTAAAAAATTTTTTAATATATTAGTATAGTATAATATATTTTTTTACATTATTAAAAATAAAATGTTAATTTTAATATTTTTACATGTCTCAAAAAGTCGCTAGTCTTCAAATTAAAATTAACTTTTTACTTTTAATAGTGTAAACGGTAGAAATAGACATATGTTAAATAATAATATTTAACATAATGTTGCTAATTCTAATGTAAATAAAAATATTTCTGATGTAAAGGATAGCTAAATAGTACATGAATAAATATACTTTGTACAGTAAAGGAACAAGGTCTCGTAACATTCCAGAAAACGGAAATCGTGATGAGGGCATTATCAATCATGTCACAGATGATGGAAAGGTCGGCGCAATCCTAGCGTAACGATGGAATACGTGAGTTAGCGTTAAACGGAAAAACTATGGAATAGACACACGTATTACGGCGGTCTAAGTAACTCTCCAAAGATACGATCTTTTTCGCCGCAAATTACAACGTACGGCGTAAACGGATTGTACACTGTCGACGGTTATACCACCCGGCAGGTCCTCATGATTATTCCCAGCACAAACAACCCTCCTCGTTTTCTAGAAGTGCTCGCGAAAGCTTTTAGTATTACGTGCTGGCGTATCCCATCGCAGCCCTGGTTTTCGGCTTAAATAAATTCTCTTCATGCTATTGCTGCCCTTCTCCGGGAAAATCAACGCGAGAACACCTCCGTCAGAGGCGTACAACCGCATCATACAACCGTATCGTTTGAACTGTGGTTATCGAAAATTTTAATTTTCCTCAAACAAACTTTTATCTGCTCTTATCACACGTAAATATTAGATCCGTTTTTTGTGGCTGAACTAATATACATTTGTACACACTAAAGTTTTATTTGTGTTAAAATAAAATAGATATGTCCTAAGCAAAATAAATCATGTTATTATATATTAAGATAATATTGAAGTGAATTATGACTAATAGAAAAATGACTTTTAGTTATCATTTTGAAACCATTTTGACATCACTTTAAACCATGATAATTTATTACCCAATTACATTATCTGAGAGATAAATATTTCTAAAAACAGTCTCTTTAAAACGTCCATTAAAGATTTGTGTTGTATAGTGTATTGTGTTCTATTATACTTGGGATTTTAAGATACTTAAAGCTTGATGAAAAACGAGAAAGGAATTTTTGATGCAGCTCAGTGTAACGACAAAGAATAGGCCCAATTATCATGCTCGATAAGATAGTTCAAACACTCGTTTAACTTACACAACAATGATCTAAAGTTACAACGGATCATCAAGTCAAATCTCCCCATCTTTGTTTAACTCCAACAGGGTAATTCGTTTAATTAGACAGCATCTATTAACTGTGTGCAGTGGTTTAGGTGTTTACATTAAT
This sequence comes from Acromyrmex echinatior, assembly GCF_024713525.1. Lineage (NCBI taxonomy): Eukaryota > Metazoa > Arthropoda > Insecta > Hymenoptera > Formicidae > Acromyrmex > Acromyrmex echinatior. The sequence continues at coordinate 3,859,984 of NC_141869.1, forward strand.
CAACAGACAGGAAATCATTCTTACACTCCTGTAATTCTTGCCCCTCGCAGCCTCGTTCTACGCCACTGCGAGTGCGGTGGAGGTACATACGTAGATACATATACGAACGCCGGCCATCCGACGCGAGAGGTCGATCGATCTCTCTTTCGTCGTTGCGCGGCCACCGTGTCGCTGCCACGCCACTCCGAGATACCCACGTCGTCGTCGTCGTCGCTGGTGGGGAAGTCGGTGTCAGGTTTGACGGTGGTGGTGGTGGTTGTTGTTGCTAGTTTACAGGGTGTGGCGAGTGAGGAGAAGCGCCTCTCCTTCACGCGCCGCCTTCATCGAGTCACGTGATCCTGCAGTTGGGTTGACGGTTCGACGAAGGCAAAGAGAAAGAGAAGCCCAAATGGTTAAGCGTTCCTGCCAACCACCAAGCCCCGCCTATGAAGCTGGTCGATACTGCGCGCGCAAAGCTCTTCTCCTGGTGTCACGCTGCGCGAAACCGCCGTGCTTCCACGGTACCAGTGGTGGGGCAGTCGGTGCGCGTGGGAGGAGGAACGGAGAGCCAGTGGAGTCCGGGAAGTCGAGCAGCGCAGACGCGTTGTGCGTTGTTACGTTCCTCGTAAAATCCAGGCGACAGCAATCGACAGCCACGATCAATCCGTCGTGACGACGTAGCGTTTCGTAATCCAGGGTGGATAGTGATTCGCGACCTACCGGAACGTCCTCTGTAATAACTGGATACCGCTCTCTCGCGATTGTTTCAAGGGGAGAGGTGGAGGCGCCTCTCTCGTTGTCACGAGCCATCATGTCGATACGAAGGTACGCCTGGTGACACAAAGAGGACAAAGGGGAAAAGAAAAGACAACGAGAGAACTTAATATGCCTTATCGCATGTGAGGGTGGTGGTTCTCTCTTTCCTTAAAGAAGAGAGGAAAGTGGAGGACCTCGCGACGGTGAGATAAACCATTGAGAAGACATTAGAGACAGGGAGAAAGGACGGATCGATCGGAGCAAGAAGATTGGAGTAACGAGAGACTGAACGCGTACGAGTAAGTGTCGTCGCGCGCGCGAGGAGGGATGCCTACGAAGGGGGAGAGGGGAAAAGCGACGGACTTCAGCATCGCGGCCATCATGGCGCCCAGGGGTCCGTCCTTCGGGCATTACCACCTGCAGGGCATCGGCAATGCTGCTACCACCGCTAATACCAGCCTAGAATGTCCAGCCGGATTTGTTGCTGAGTCGACGTTAGATCACTGTAAGTCCTTTTTTTATGGAATATGATGATATATAGAAATCATCAACTTCTTAAAAAATATTCATCCTTGATTATCAAAATACTTCTATAATCTTTATATATTAGGCGGGACTATAATACCTATATAGGGACTGTAATACTTTTCTACACTTTATATCAGAAATATCTTGGAAATGTCTTTAGAACATTCAGAGGATAGGAATATCATTTGAACATTTTTAGAATATTCTTTAGAGGTCTATGTATGGGTTGGAAACACTAACTATTTTTTTAATAATAACAAGATTTTTTTAATGTTGGCTGCTCAGTTATATACTTTTTAACTGAAGTAAATGAGCACAATCCACATTAAAAATAATTATTACTACAAAATAATTAGTGTATCCCAAGGTACATACAATATATCCCTAAGTACCATAGACCTTTTTACATATCATTTATGAAAATAATCACAGAGTCCATAAAATCGAATATCATGTTAATCTATCTTCATTCGAATTCACAAAGCACAATGATTTTTTATGAAAAGATGAAGCTTTATCATTTTTGCTTTGATAGTAAATAAAAAGAACTTTTGAAAAGCACAAAACGACAGTCACATTTCAAAGTAATTGATCAATTATTACTTATCAATACTTGGATACCGTTAATCCCACAAAAATCAATTTGTTATTGATAGGATGAAGGCTAACATAATTTCAGCCAAATGATAAGATAAGAACATTGACAAACAGGAAATCTTCAATCATTTCTACAAATTGAACCGCTTCGACAGAGACAACTCGTTTGTTATTAATCAAAATTTTATGAATTTTTGTAAATGAGTTCTTCGATTTAAAATGTCATTGATTTCGAAGCCAATTACTTTCTTTGATTTGAGATATTTATATATTTGACATTTCTAAAGTGTGAGGTGACAATGGAAAGTGTGAGAAATAAACTATCGCAAATGGAACGCGGACGCGAAGAAGAAGCGAAGCTGATGGAAATGTCAGACGTTGAAGTGATAAACGTGAACGCGGCTCGTTCGGTGCGTCGCTGCCGGCAGCGATGGTCGTAAACGATGGAACGCACTTTGCAACATCGTCGTAAAACAATTTAATCGTATCTTCACGATGTCATAAGACACTGTAATGTAGTCCGTCACGAAGACAGGTCCTAATTCTGTATAGTTGAGAACGAAAATGTGCTCAAGAAAATTCGTTCATCTTGATTTTCATTGGATACTTCACTGCTGTCTTCTCCATATCAAGTCAGCATTTTTGTTCACGATTGATCTTAAAGTTTTAATGGCAAAATTTTAGGACTGATTAACAATCTTTTGAGAAATTCTACACGAACAAGTTAAAGATGGCAGAGAAGAATAGCATAAAAATTCTTCATATTTTGTTAAAATTTGTTGTGTGCTCTATTTTTATTATATAATATTGAAAAAAAATTCAAGAAATACATGCAATTAGTTTAAAAAACGAATTAAATATTAAATTAAATATTAAATATTAAATATTAAAAAAATGTTGCTATTTGTATGAAGCCTAGATTATCTTTTTTCAAATCTTCTTTTTGATTTGAAGATTCTTTTTTTATCTCTCTTTTTTGCCTTATTTATCTTATATTTTATTTATTCCGTTAAAAATTATTATTTTTAGTAATTTAATTCTAATAATTGCATGCCTATTTGGAGAACGACACGTACTTTAACATATGTCACCACAGAAAATTTGATTTAACGAATCAAATTATCTCGCATGATTGTTAGCGCTGCAATAAAAGTCTTTTCGGGTTGCAAGAGGTTAAATTACGGGTTCATCTTGGGGATAACTGAGTTTACGATTTAACGAGCTTATTTAGAGCTTGTTAGTGTTAGAGTATATGTATGGCGCCTTCCGTTCTGTCCTCCACATTATGACGCGCTTTTCTATCCGACGGCTTGCGATTCATCGGAGCTGAACAGGCTATTACATATTCTGTTAATTTCAATATTTAAGCTATTAACCAACTATTAGCAAAACATGCGCACATATTCAAACCCATGATTATAATTATTTTTAATAATGCATCTACAAACATTTTCACAAATACAACTGATATATAATTAGATATTATTTATTAAATTTTTACCAGTAAATTAAATTAAATATCTCTCTCGAATATATTAATTTTGAATTTTTATAGTCCTGAAGCTTTTTTTCTTTATTTCCTCGTTTTTGGGAATTTTTAAATTCTTTAATCATAATATCAAATAATTATTTTTCGAAAGATATTTGAATTCGAAAAAAAAGTTTATTAAAACTGCGTAAAATAAGATCGTAAAATAAGATAAGCAACAGACTAGTTTCTGTTTTCTGCTAGTTCAGTCTAGGAGTTGTTGATCACTCCATTCCGTTCATTAGGAATACGCGATTTGCCGAGCATACGATAACGGAAGAAAAAAGCGTCGTTTGGCAAGCTGTGCGATAATTAGCCGAAATAGCATCAGTTGCGTTCATGCAACAAGAACGTCGGGCCATGGCCGTTACCGACGAAATCGCTGCCAACAAATCGTGCGTAAATTTTACCTGTTCACACCAGAATTAACGAGCGTCCGCTAGACACGTTAAGCAGATGGTGATCTAGCGAAATCGGATTCTCGAGTCCCCTTTGCAGATTTATGGTGCTTTTCGGCGACGAAAGAAACTCGATGCAAATTGGGCACAGGGATTCGTAGCCAGGAAATGTGTTACGCAAACAGCGCTTTGTCATTTCTTACATTAAAATCACCTTCTTACAAATTTAGTGGAAAATTTTATCTGCGTGTAATTTCGTTTAAGAATTAGTGAAATTAGATTTTTTTCAGTATAATGCTTTTTAGATTTTTTTAATGTAATATTTTTCATGCAAAGGTCATATGATTGAAGTACAGAGTATTAAGATTGTGACATCGTTAAAATATATACAACAATAAAATATAATAAAAGTATACAAATAAAAATATATAAAAAAAACAAAAAAGTAATGTAAAAGCAATAAGAGTCAAGATATGCAAATATCGATGGGCAAATTGTATGAAAATATACAATAGTAATGTTTAATTATTCGGCGTCACGATCGATTTGTTGCATTGCTTAAAAATATACAAAAATGAAGTTGAATCTCTGTAAAAATCGTAATGTCTGTAAAGTTCTTATTTTTTAAGATAACTTGATAGTTATTTGCAGATATAATTCTACAATAGTATTGAATAGAAATTTTCACTACTTTCATACGATTAGAAATACATAAAAAATGTGTAGATTTGAACTCTGATATCGGAAATCGAAGTTTGTACACACAGTTTAAAGCTTATATTTTATAAGCTATCTTCAAACGCTTGCCTTTATTTTAATACTTGATAAATTTTCATTCTTTCATTCTTCCTGTCCTTGTTAATTCGCTACTTGCACCAATTGAACCAAAAGAATTCGCGTTATTCTATATTATTGATTGATATGATTTATCGACAATTTATTCTATGACCGATATGTGATTCTCAATGCTCTACTTTCACTTATTTTATTCAGTTGATATCTAATTTGATACTTATCTTGATATGACACGGAAATGATCTTGTTGAAATATCTAAAAATTTAGTTAGATGTAAATCTGAAAATAATTTTGCATGGACTATCAAAATAATTATGTAGGATGCTCAAATTGATTAGTAGAATGTTAAAACTTTTTGCAACATTGTCAGTAATACTAAAGCATTCTATATACTTATTTTAATGATTTAAATAAAATCTTTTTCAAATCTATATCTAGTTGGATTTTTAAATACTTCAAAACAAAACTATTTTTTATGTATTTATTGGTTCTAGATATTAGAAAACATATAATATATTGTATAGATGTACATGTAGTATAGATGCTTAGACCTGACGAAGCGAAAAGTGGTCTTGTTATGTTTTCTGTTTACACCTTAGGATAAGTAAATCGAGGAATGAACAGATTAGCGAGTAGCGAACTGTTGTCAATGGTAGTCGGAATCAGAGCGTTGACAGTACTCGGTTTAAGTATGATAAAGTTGTGTGGGTATAAAATTGTATTGTATTGAGAAGAATTGTGACAGCTCTTTGCACTTTCAGAGAGTGATAGACGGAATTATTCAAAAAGATTTGATCGTGATTATGTGTTTATTGTATACTGTAATTAGGATGAAGTTTAGTATAGTATTTAAGATGTTCTTAAATTTAAAGCTGATCCTGTCAAGGTTTTTCTGTATTTCTTATAAACGTAAGTTTAAAAATTATAGTTCTAAATTCTTAGACGAAGTTGTGTCGAAAGTTTATTTTCTTAAAAAAAAGCCCATAGAAATGTTGAGAAAAAGCCAAATGTCATTACGAAAAAGCTAATCTAAAAGTTTACACTTACAAAAACTGCGTATCATTCTACCTAAAAAAATATCAGAAATTCCAAAGTATCAACTAAACATAATCTCTTTTAAAACATTCATATGTCGGGAGAGCGAGAATTTTTTCTCGGTGATGAAAAAAATTAAAGGTGTGTTTAATTATAAAAAAATCCTAGACTACTTATTGCGAGACAATCGTTGTGAAAAACAATTGATTGACGATGTGTATAATAATCGCGAGTTAAGTGAGTACAAATTATTAGAAGACACGTATATAAAAATCAAGTAATGCGACTTAATACTTATCATTCGCCATTGCGGAGCACGTCGTTACCGCGTGTACTCCGTCGCGTACCAGCATTGTGAAATTATTGTCGCGTGTGTATTCCCTCATGTTTGTGCTCGATGTGTATAGCGATCGATGTGGCGTGGTGTAATTATGAAATTACGAGATAAGAAACGTGTTAACGTATTCAAATGGAGATCGCACGAGACGGTGCGCGTTATCACTTCATTTTCTTTTCAGCGTTTCTGAAAAATGTTTACAATTTACCTTTTTTTTCTATTTCTAGCATGTGTGAGTTACGTGAGTATAAATTATTAGAAAATTATGCTCGCATAGTATTTGAAAATATATTTTACAATATGATAAGAAAAAAACTCACAAACCCGAGCAACAAGAAATAGTCGATGTGCGCGATGGATTTAAGATAAAAAAGTACGTTTTTTTTTTATAGTTGTTCATAACAGCGCTTTTTTCAATTGATAATCTCGCGCTATTTGCAAGTAACTCGAACTCGAAGATGCAATGATAAGAAGAGACGAGATGTGGACGAAAAAGAAGACCTCTCCACGTTTTTCTACGCGACCTGCATTTTTGCGCCGCTCGCTCGAACATAAATCGCTGTGGCGTGTTTTTGTCGCTTGGTAGAGACTTGTCCATCGCCTTTCAGCCAGTAATCACATTAGCGCACTTAACGATGCCATTACGCTTGCCGCTGGCAATCCGGAGGATTCTTAATCGTCGCCTACACTCACAGGGTCCGCTTTCGCTATCCGAAGTAGTGGGCGGGCATTAAATACCAGCTTCAATTAGAGATTCATAGGATCCGCGACATCGCCCCGCGAGAGATCGTAATCGTTGTCTCTGGCGAATCCATTATTTCACGCCCGAGAGTAACGCAAAGTCGCGATCGTCGCGATTACAACTATCACTGGCTTAACCCAGATTTAAATCGATTATGATGCCTGAGCATTGCTCCTTATCCTTCCTCTTCTTCATCTTTTCTTTCTATAATCCTTTCTTCTCTCTCTTCGTCGCGGATCGAGGATCGCGTTCTTTTTCGTTATTTTCGAGAGATCGCGGCTTCCTGCGTGGTGCGAGATCTGAAACCGGTTCGCGTGTACCGCGATCGGGTGTGGGATATACCTATATCCCCGCACTTTCTCGTCTAATTTCCCAACTAGCGAAATCGGACTTGCTCTCGTCCTTCTTGCACTGCGAAGATCCTCGCATGTGCGAAATTAGTGGATCCGTTACAAACCGGTTTAAACCCTCTCTTACCCTGTAAGCGTGACCGCGCCGTGCACGGGAGAAGGGCATTCGAATTAAGGAATTACGTAAATTCGCACGGGTCTCTGATAAAAGATTGCCCCACGCCTGTTCGCGTATCCGACGAACAAAATTGCTTTTACGTAACAGCGCTACTCGAACGTGAGCGATCACCAAGCTGTACGGCGAGGATTTTGACGATATAAAATATGGATGCGCCGTGAGATTAAACATCATAATTAAATAGGAATCTTCGAGAAATAGAGCAAATATTCTGTATTATTTATACTATAAAAAATAGCGGTGCCTATATAATTCTCATTGTGTTAATATTGACACCAATGATGTGGATTTAACATCATAGATTTTAAATTCACATCATGATAGTATTGTTATAAATTCCAGAGATTTAAAATCCATACCGTGTTAGTGTTAATAACACCAACACAGAATTATATAGACAACGCATGGGTGTTAAATCCACACATCTGAGATATTAAATCTACACTAAAGGTGTTAAATTCACACCGATATTTTTTACAATTGTAAAAATCTAAAAAAATTTTGATATATTTGTCAAAGCTTTAACAAGTACAAATTTTTGTACTAACTATCATAGAAGTTGAATTATTTTACTTATTTCTTACATTTAAATTCATTTATCAAATTTACAATAAAAATATCGATAGTGCCTTTAAAGATCACAATAGTTCGCGAAGGATAAAAGTCACTGTAGACTGATAAGCTATCGCAATTTCAATTTTTTGAACTAAAATGACGTCGGATAGTGCATACTTAGTGCAATTATTCTATTCTGATAATTGCACTCAATTTTAAACGTCATGTTTCAAGCCAAATGGCGGCACTTTATGTATATCGTGACTTTAATCATAATTATTTAAACAATAATAAGTTAGACGCTAACCGAATATGACCTTCTTCACTCACATCTGTGTGTAAATAGTTATTTAAATATATTGTATTTAAAGATAACTCTCTTTTCAAATACCTCATTCATGTTATGCATAATTAAATATTCACAGAATTTATACGAGACAGAAAGATGTATATTAAACTAACAAAACTCAATTTGTGATCTTCTCAAACTTCATACGGCAGTCGGTTTCGTACGATGATTGATATTGCAAGAGGTATATGTATATGAGATGCGCTCTGGGTTAGCGGAAAATCGAGTGAACTTGATGTGAAAATAACGCGACGCGAAAATAACTCCGGCTCCAAGAATAACTCGGGCGTAATTTAATTGTCATGTGGAATCTCTTAAAACTAATCCAATCCCGACAGAGGAATGCCACATATACTCGGTCTAAACTCCATCTCCGACTGGATTATAGCGATGTAATTAGCCCGCGAGACAGAGTCGCTCTCGCGTGATCAAGTAGCGGTGTTTCTCACGATCTAAATGAAACGCAATTTATTTTTTAACGCGCACTTCTCTCTAATCCGTCGATGATAATGGCGCCGTGTTGACGCTTCATTGCGAAACTGGGTGAATGCCGACGTTTCATACACGCGCTATCGTTTTTTGCGTACATTTCCGTTGACGCGCGTCGATTACTTCTTTAAAAGCACTCTAATTAAGAGTCATCACACTTCGCCACCGGATCATATCGGTATCGAGCGAGAACAACATTTACTGTAGTTATTTGAACTATAATTATCACAATTTTCCGTAGCGTAATCTTCTAGTATATATCACACGTTACGCACCATATAATTTGAAAATTGTTTTCACCGCGAACAGCGATAATCCGCAAATCGTGACAGTTAGTTCCAACTATGCACGCATAGAAATATTTTTGCTGAAATATTAAAAAATTTAGCTAGCTACAAATGTAAAATAATTTTGTCAGATTAGATCATCAAAATAATCATGTAGAATGTTCAAAGTTGTCGCCAGAATGTCTAAACTTTTTGCAGCAGTGCTTATATATTTTAGCATTCTACACTACCCTATTTTAATAATCCCATTGTTTTCAGATTTATATCTAGCTAAATTTTTAGATGTTTTAGTAAAATCATTCTTTCATGTTTCTTTCTATCAACGTAATTTAATTTTAATTTTGATTTAACTAACTCGTCATCTTTTTCTAGTTCTAAGAATTAAAAAAAGAGTATGAAGAGTAAGCTGAACCGAGATTAAAGTTAATTTACATTGGTAGAGTATCAGTCATATAAATACATAGACTGTTGATTAAATTGATCGCGATTCCGAAATTAGAGCAACTCGACTCACTCGAAGTAGCTGTATGAGATCCGTTTAATTCATAGATATCACTTGATTCTGAATGAGTCGATATATTCTTTCCAGAGTTATACCTCTCGCGTGGAATTGTAAATTAATCCCCGTACCTGCGACGGGGGTGTTAATTCCTCTTTTCCCATCCAGGATAAAATGACGATTCCGATAAGACGATTGTTCGTCGGATTGCGTTTGTGTCCATCCTCTCGGGCGACGTCCTTCAAAGCGGGTCCCTGGTGGTGACAGGATTCTGGGTGGTCGGCCGTCGGTCTCAGCAAAAGGAAGCTAACGTCAGTAGCTCGGTCATATTTCTTCTGGTCTTAAAAGATCACATGGAACATGGGACCACCTTCTCGCACGCGCGCGCGCATACACATTGTGCGAAGCTATTCCTCTCTCTCTCTTTCTTTCTCTCCCTATAACTCCTTCTGTATATTTGCCCGCAAAGCTTCCGGTCGAGCATTCATTCTGGCCTGTGGTGTCGCTTTATGAGTTCGTGTGTCGATTACGACACGGCACACTTTAAATTCACCATCGGAACCCGTGTCTGTTTTTCATATACGACACGCTGTGCGCCTCACGTGACCCCGAAATCGCATCCGAAGTTGCCATTTATTCTTGTTAATGTTTGAAAAATGAAGGAGCCGAGGAGAAAGCGAAATAGATCATTTGTAACAATTGAAAACGGTTTACGAATAAAGCAAGAAGATAAAGACCAATGTAATGTATTTACCTGTTTCTAATAATTTATTTGACCTACATTCTAAGAACTCTATATAATAAAGAAGATACAGATTTAAACAACCAGAAATAATTAACAATTTATTAACAAAGAGTAAAATAGGTTTCTTAAAATTATTTTACTTAAAAAGATGTGTAATAATTAAAGTACATCCCAATAAGCAAAAACGATTAAAAATTTTATTATTGGTATTATTTGGATTATACAAAAAAATATTTGTACAGTTGAGAAACTTAGCTTCTAAAATCATGAATATGATTATTTTTGCAAAAATTTTTTGTTTATATTAGAACTCATTGCGTAAAATTGCAAAATTAACGTTTATTTTCTATAAATAAAACTTTTTACTAAAAATCTCTGCGTGAATATACTTTTTGCATTCACTGTATATAATTTTAACAAATTTTTAATAATTTTGTCGAGAGTATCGTATATACGTTTTCTCAGGAAATTTTTTAATGAGTTATAACTATGCTACTGCTGTTTCACACAGTATTTATTTTACTCCTCTATCTGTTTATATGTTTATGTATCTCTTTCTCGGAAAAACGGGAGGAGAACGTGTCGTTGCTGGAATAAGTAGATTTTCAGCCGGAAAGCCGATTGTTCGCAAATTAACGAGCAACGTCGGGGCAAGATGCACGTTCGGGCAATTTCATCGTGCGTGACGTCGCGGAAGGCCGACGACGACGCAGTCGCGGCTCACGCGAGAGATGCGCGTGTCGAGGTGTTAATTTTAACGCACCGGGCTCTTTTTTTTTCCCTATCGAGCGCGCGTTCACCGGCTGTTCACGCGCTTCCTAAGTTCTTCCCCAGAACCGGACAGTTCTCGGCAAGGCGGCGATAGTTCAATAAGAAAATCGAGCGATTTCGGAACCTCGCGAGAAAAAAAAAATAAAAAGAATGCGTGCATATGTCCGTTTTCGCTCGTTCGCGCGATTCTCTACATGTAACTCGCGAGCGACGTGACACGCGTGCCGCGACGCGAACTACGGACGTGGCCTCCACAGCGCATTATTATTAGCCGGCCGTGTGTGTGCGTGAATGCATGAGTGCGTGCGTGCGTGCGTGCACGCAGATGTGCGCGCACGCAACGCGCGAGCCGCACGCGATGCGCGTAACTATTGTGCGCGTTCAAGGCGCGCTTCGCCTCCTGGCGCTATCCAGCAATTCGTGTCGTTTTGGCGTTTGAATTTCGCGAAATTCGCATATTCCACTCATATACATCTGCAAATATCTCCACACCCGCGAAGTGCTCTGTTTATTTGCTTGTTAATCGTTTCTTAAAAAAAAAATTAATTAAGGTTGTCCCACCTTTTAGTAAACTTCAGCTCACTGTCTTATTCTTTTACTCTTTTGTTTATTCAATAGGTAAATTAGTTTATCTGAAGCTGAAACAATCGGCTCCAACTCATATTATAAAAAAAGTTTAATACTAAACCTGTACAAATCATTCTAACGATATTGCAACGTATCAGTAATAATGTAGTAACATTATAATGTTGCTGCAATGTTGCATGTCGTTGGAATATTTTATGCTTTATAAGAAACGGTCAAAAGTCTTTTTTTCAAATTTATAACAATTAGAAATTTAAAATAGTTGATTATATCAGTTTTAAAGTTATTACATTTTTTTAAATGTGATTTTTATTGCAATACATAAATCCATCAATTTATTTTCCCTTTTTATTCTTTTTTTTAAACATATAATTTAATTCTATAATAAAAAAATGTAATATATATAATTATATTCTGATGTTAAAAGTGCTTTCTCTGTTTCATAATTAAATACGATTAATTGTTAACGAAAATGTCAAATGTTAAAAGTTCTTTTAAAATTACATTTTTCATTAATTTCGTTTCATTAATTTTCTCTTTAAAATTACCATATTTTTGCTCGTCTGGCTGCCAAAAGTTACCTTGAAAATCGAAGTCCAAACGATTCTCATATTTTAGAATTAAGATGACAGATATAAAACTTTCTGTTACATATATAAGCTTTCTATGAATTTTAAGTAGCGAAGAAAGATTGTTTCAAGGCAATTAAGAAATCTGGCGATAAAGCCCCGTAAAAAAACAACTGGTTTCGCCTAAACGGAATGCAAATTGCTGTAATAAGTTCGCGCGCAACGCGACGTACGAAAAAGCGAAAGTAATCGCCATCGAATGCGTGTCGTCGTCGTCGTCATCGTCATCGTTGTCACCATTATTATCGAAAATTTAGCGTAACCGGTTTGTAAGAGAACGTCACGAGTCAGCATGGTGTGTGATGGTGTGTGACCAGAAAAAAAATGGGAAGCGATGCATCGAATTAGCGTCTACGATCAATAGGCGATAATCGCCGTGCTTTCTGACATGGCGAGCCGTGTGATTTATACTTTCTCAGGCAGAAGCTGTTCGATTATTTGTGATCAAAAAGTAGAAACTCGCCTCTCCGTTTCAGCGAAACGGGAAGAAGCACACTCGGTGACTCATTAAGTCATTAGCCCACGAAGTTGATCTCCCCAGGAAACAAAAGGGACTCGGGTATTCGACCGTTTTTATCGAATAACCATCTTCATAAACATAAATCAGTATATCATAAATAATTATCCTCCCTTCTTCCTCTTAAAAATATTATCATAAAATATTTATTATCATAAAATATTTTAGAAATATTTATTGCGTCTTGTTTCCCGTTAACATTGAACGCTATCTTGATACTAGATAAGTAAGGCTCTCGGATTCAGTATTAAATACGCTGTCGGATTCTCCTCAACCCTCCTACCGATACGCGATTTTCACATTAAGCGAATAAATTCTCCATATCGGATAGCCATATCTAACGGTAACATGGCGCTAAATGGAAATAAGAACACGGATCGTAATAGTCTTTTCCGTGTGAACAGGTAGTTTATGCGGAACAGAAGAGCCACGGCGATGTCAGCGACCCGCTTCTCGTCGACGGCAACCGTGTCGATAAATTTTCCCGCGTACCACCGCACGTGCGTGAACGCACTCGCGAACAACGCGGTCGGCGGATCCAATTTGAGATAAACGCACGCCCGGAAGACGCATTGTTCGCGCGGAATAGTACAAATTAACAGATCGATATCGCGGACCCGGCGCAATTAACATTGTGTACACACCGGTACGGCGGCAGATCGGCTTTCTTGAAAATCTGACGGTTTAATTAGGCGCCGGCCACCTTGTGGCAGATGTGGGGCCCAGTCGATTAATTAAACAAGTGCCCCCCCCCCCCCCCCCGATATCGTTCGGACTCATCTTGCTCATTTAAATCGACGCGGTTCGTGATAATCGCGTGCCTGCTTCGGGGATTTCCTTTCCGCGTCTTACGCGACGGTCGTTGACGCCGTTACTTCGCGATAAATCTCAACCTGATAAACTCCGATCGGTGACTATAATCTTGGAATCATTGACTGAAAGTTTTAATCAGAGATAGACTTATTTTATATTGCTTTATAAATGCATTATTTATGCACTGATAATCACGGAGATAATTTACTTACATGTAATTTATTCTTGCAGCCACGAAACTATTTTTATTTCAAAGACAGACGATTTATTATCAATATTACAATTAGGATGGAAATTAAAACTGCTTGCAAGTTACATTTCTGATGAATAAATAATATAATTAACACAAGAATGCAATTATTTAATTTTTTTTACATAAATGTCACCTGAGGTGTTTTTAAATCCCAATTAAAGCCACTGTTATTAATTACATATTGAGAATATTATTGATTCTTCTATAATTTATTAATATATTTGAAATTATTATGTATATTTATAGATTCACTTTTCTAAAAAAAAAAAATAAGAAATGGATTCCTAATTAATAAAAACAAATTATTACGATCGAGCTTCATTTCCTTGCTACTGGGGTGTAAAAATCACTCCAGATAATCCTATTGGCCTGGTAAATTAATAATATCTTTCCTAACTGTACTTTTTATATTATGTATTGATAATATACGTTCAAGTGTGATGAATGAAGGATTTCTTGTAGCAGGTGTTCAACAGTCACCAGTGAACATCGTGGCGACAGCGACCGTAGTGACGGAAGAAGCACTTTTGGGCGACGAGGAGACTGAGAACTGCGAGGGCGAGAGCGAGAGTACCGAGAAGTCCGCGAATGAGGAAGATGAGGAGGTAGACGTCGATGTGGAGGAATGTAGCAGCGTCGACGATGGGCCAGTCCATGAAATGCTAGCCGAAGACTCTGCCGAGGCCGGCACGCCCTCGCGAAGAAGCAGTGCGGAAAGTAGCAGCAACGCGGACGAGAGGAGGCAACGTCTAAGGATCAGCTGCAATTCCGAAGAGCTGCGTGATGTCGAGTGCCACCTCGAGACCAAGGATCTCTGGGACAAGTTCAACGACCTCGGGACGGAGATGATCATCACGAAGACCGGCCGGTAAGTGACGCGTGTCGATCGAAAGAGATGCGCGAGAGTATCGGTGCTGACGAGTTTCAAGGAACTCGATGCGAGACACGCTATACGTATTGCAGGGCAAATTCGGGCGAGTCGTTGTTGGACACTCAGAAAAAAAACGGTGGTGGCAGCTATAAATGTGACAGTTATACAAGTTTTATACACTGGAAAAAATCTAGTTGCATTAATTAAAATTCCGCAGGTTTAAAATCGACAAATATAATTCTAGTTGAGATAACTGATATGACCAGAATCTTCTGGTTTGTTCAACAAGAAATTTTTCTGAATGTAAAAATACATTAAATAAACACTCTCTTATAATTGCAATAATTATAAAATAATATAAAGTAACAAAAAACTATAAAATATAAAATAATATTTATTCAACCATGTACATTTTAATTCTACAAAACTTGTATAGTTGTTACTTTTATAGTTGTTACCACTATGTCTTTTATTCTGAGTGGATAGAAACGACGAATTTTTAACAAAGATGATTCTTTGAGAGTTGTTGTTTCTCTTTATTTCTCCTAATTGTTTCGAAGAAGATCAATAATTTGTGAGTATTTCACATTTCATAGAAACTCTGAAATTTATAGCAAATTCTACGAAAATATTGAGAATATGAAGGTCAGACATGTAATTTATTTATTTCACAAAAACGAAAATTTAAAGTTATATTATCTGTATTATTTATTATTCATAACATAATTTTATTCGTACGAAGGCTTATCAATTATCTTAATGCAGCAATTTATCTATAAAGAAATATATATATATATTCAAGTCTTTCTTTAAATTAATGTATCAGTCTCAAAGAGTCTGCAGAGGCATAAGAGAGATCGTATTTTTAACGCAGGAGAACACATACAGAATAGAGAAGTCCTTCGGCTCTTTCAACCTCGTCATCCATCGGCAATTATCTTTACGATATCATAACGCGACTCATATTCACGCGCTCGTTAATCAGTCGTATTTAAAGACCGCGACGTCGAAACGAGCGACTTTAATTCGCAAGCAAACAACGAGAAAAGGCGTGGGCAAGAACCCCCGAGAAGGGGACGTTGTCGGTAATGCGGGGCAGCGACCAGCTACGTCGGCGTACCTGAACTAATGGATTTCATTGACTGACGTTTTACGAGATATTTAAGGGAGTTTCAGACGTAATTTATCGCGCCCGTTTACGCGCGGACGCACGCATTTTTATATGTATGCTAATAAAGTTCGGCCGGCGTGGTCGCAGCTGCGGCTGGGATGCGTGACCACGTCGGAATTATGAGATATTCGTGCACACGGTTGCGCGGGGTTAGTCGAGAGAGCTAACCATCGGTTGTCCCAACGGTGCGTGTGCGTGCGTGTAGTCGTGTACAGCCTCGAGGCGCTACGGCGATGATCGATGCGTCGCATTATCGCCCGAAGTTTCGCGATCGCGATCGAGGACCCGCGGAACGCCGGGACTCCGCTCTTTAGAAACTCCCCGGAGATGCTGCGATCGAGATAAGCTTCCAGGCTAATTGCGAAATACCGCACCGGGTAGAACGGATCTGCATCTTTTGCTCGACGGTGTCGAGGTACTTGTGAACTGGACGCGCGTTTCTCTCTCTCTCTTTTTGTCTCTCGATTATTATTAATAACTAGTAGAAAACAGATTCTTGTGATCACGATGAAAAAACATTTCGAATGTTTGTAGGATAGTATCGTTCATTAATTATAAGATTTTGTAACTTGAGATATTAAATTAATAATAATCGCTACTGCAGAAATTAATGTTTAATACTTTTTTTATTGCAATTTCTAATATTACTTCTGGCATTTCATCAATATTCGATTCCAACTCTTTTCCAATAATGACATGATAGTTGATCTATTATCCGGAATTCTTAAAGATTTTATCGATACTATTAATAAAGTTTCTATGCCATTTGCAATTTTTCTATTAATTGATTTTTGCGCAAAGCGTCTCGTCTAATTTAAAATTGCGCATCAGATGAATCGATCTATACATTTTCTCTGGAATCGGGAAATCAATTTATTAATAGTAATAATGGAAAGATTTCCGAATCGCGTGCTTTATTATTATTAATAACTTGCAGAACACAAGCTACGACACTAACATTATATCAATATTATAATTTCCCAATCAACAACCTAATATGACACATGTTGTACATAACAGTAACATCGTTGTGGAATCGTGTTAAATTATAATATATTGGTAATCACTTATAAGACCCAGCATGCCCCTATGAAGTGAAGTCAACAGAACGATGAGAGATGCAAAACATCGGTGAATTTCTATCTTTCTCTTACGTGCACATATTCACAATAATGGAGAAGAATAGAGATTCTTTACCGTTATTTTTGCTCTTACTCATTCTTACTGTATTATCGGCTTCATTTCTACCATGGGGGCATGCTGGGTTTATCTTATAAGTCTTTGGGTATAATATTCTGATAATTTATGTTCTGTAGGAAGTGCCAAAAAACATATTCACAGTTACGATGTAAAACATTTTGAATGTTTGCAAAAGAATTCTTTAATTTATGGAAATTTAAATATGAAGCATAAGATATTCAATAAATAATAATAAGCAACAATAAATAATTCAACAAATTACAATCACTTCTGTAGAAATTAATATTTAGTATTCTTTTTATGATAATTTTCTATTATTTCTGGTAATTTTAACCATATTTGATTCCAATATTCTCTCTCAATAATGGCATGTCATCCATAATTATAAAATTACTATTTATGGAAAGACCTATTACGAAACTGATAAAATTTCTCGCCAATAGCAATCTTTCTATAATTTGTTTTTTATGGAACCTCACGTTTAATTCACTTAGATCGCGTACTTTAATTACAATTAAACATGTATTAATCATTCGCTCCGCTGGACACCAGTGTTTTATTTCACGCAGCTAACGTTTTGCTTCGAGTAGCGCGTTTTACTAGCGACACTGTGGTATATTTATGCGGTGCAGAAAGTAGACGATAATCCGATAAGCTACGCAACTACAGTGATTGCGGTTAAGCCGCGCCATGCGCAATTACGAAGCGCAACTACGAGAATTGCGCAAACAGGTACCTTGCGATCGAGCCTATCTACGCGGAATCTACTTACAGCATCTTAGAGATCCGTGTCTCTTGAGATATTCCACATATTTGAGAGAATAAGCTCCATTGATAAGATCGCCTCAAATCATTTTCGTCTTTCTATCCTATGTTCATTTAACTCGCTCGCCAAATAACAAATTACGAGATCGAGAATCTGAAGCTTCGCGACCTCGAGTGACCGTTCAGATTACCGTTCAAATTGCCGTTCAGATTGCTTGATAAATCCACCATTGCGCTCTAAAGGCATTATACGAGCTAATTCTTTCTATGAATGTGTACTTTCTTGCTTCTTCTCCGGGCACCCCATGGTTCGCCGTACCGCAGGCTGTTCGTCGGTAGAAATGTAGCTGTTACTAAAGCGCAACCTTGAGGTGTTACCGAGGTGATCAACGTCGAGCGTACGCCATACGTGTTTGTCCAGAGCGCACTCGGACATTAGATGTACTCCGGATAAGCCCCGCAACTTCATCATTAACGCCTACGGTTCCTCCTCGTATGCGCAACAATGTGACACGCGGCACTATTACATTATCGAAAGGAGAAAGCGACATGTTAGATAAATTGCACATTGACTCGTTTGACTTCGTCATCGTCATCTCTTCGATCACGATCTTCGTCGAGCAGCAAAGTAGATACTCGCGCGAGTATCAATGCTTCACGGTTCCACAGCAAATTTTCCGGATCTTCAACATCATTCCGAAGTAACGAATGACCCTTGAATGATCCTCGAGCCACGATTGATTGACGTGACGTGCTTCTTGCTATCTTATTCGCAATAAAAGATATAACTGAGAAATAGTGGAAATCAAGAGAGTATATGGTAGAAGGTAAAAGTAAGCGACTTGGAGGTAGAGATGATAATCGATAAGACGCGCGAGCTTGTAATCGAGAGTGCGATTTTGGATAAGACGGGGCAGGCCTCTAATTACGAAATATTTAGCGGCTCTTGGGGAGCCGGGTAATTATCGTCGGGTGTAAGGTGTCGGGGATGAGGAGCCACCTTCCAGCGGGCGAAAACTTCAGAAACGCGATCGGTGGACTGCTACATTATAAGTAACCGAAGTGTGTGTGTTTACGCCAGCGCGAGGAAAGCAGATGATAATTGGATAAGCCGCGTATGCACGGGATGATTTCGGATAAGACGGACGGCGCGTAATTACAAAACGCCGCGAGAATGCCTCGGGCAAGAAGTAGCGATGATCGCCATGAGAATATAACCCGCCGCAATCCGTGCAACCTTGAGACGTCGTCGCAAAGAACATGCCGCCGCGATATCGTCGTCAGGGAAGTGGAAAGCGATATCGAGCTTTAATAGCCATTCACAATGTTGCTTGGACTAATCGTGAAAAGCACAAGTGAGCGAATTACAAGAGAGAAGGTTGTTCGATGACACGTATATGTGGCAAAGTCTTTACTCCGATGATTTAACAACCGTGGGGAATTGAAAGATAAGGAAAGATAAATTAAGACATCGACAAACAATGCTTTAGCCTTTCCGAAATAAACGGGATTAACTGCTTACAGATTTAGAGCCTTGAGCATTAGGTACTCCAGAGATTTCAGAGATTCCTGGACACAATAAGTACCACTGAGCTTCATTAAAAAAATTCGAAGTAATCCCAGGGCGTGCCGCTGTTCTCCGTGTCCTCGGCGGAGCGACGACGATCGATATATCAAGAACGCGACGATGCACGAATAGCGTCGTTAGCACGAGCGACTTGGCACGAAATCCCAGCTGAGCGAGCTGAACGTCAGTCCGAGTGACAATACGGATTCGGATTCTACCAATCAGGTGGAATTGTCCGGCCCTACGGGGTGCCAGGACCGTAAACTCCTTTGGTTTCTTCTCAAGCGTCCCAGGGTTCTTTCTTTCCCACGTTCACACTCGCCACATTTCGACCATCCCTCTCGCTTCTCTTTACCTTTATTTATTATTTCCTTTACATTTTCTATAGTTTAGCTGTTTTAAAAACAGAAAACACATGTACAAATTCGACATGTACAAATTCGACTAAACGGTAAACAAAGGTTACCGAAAAAAAGGAATAGATCTCCCGATATTATTTTCTTTGAAAGAATTATTTTCTTTTTGAAGAAAATAATGTAAATATTCTCTTGATTTGTAATTTAAAAAGAAAAAACGAGGGTATGAAAAATAATTAAGTAGAACCTTTTACATAACCGTTTATTCGTAAAAGTGGTTCCTCTTTTGCAAACTTTCTGATGCTGTTATTCATGTTTTCTTGTATTTTCTGATGTGCTATGTGCAAATGTTTAATTTTAAACTGCTCTGATGGGAATATGTTGAGAATCGTATTCAAAATAACACAATTTCATCGAAATCTGATTCTTGATTGCAATTTTCAATAATTTTCCATCAGTTTATCTTGAAATTAACATTTGCAAATAATTCAACACATGAAAAAATACAAAAAAAAAACACATAAGAGAGGTTCCATTGCTTAGAGGTTAAACTTTTTACTCAATGACGTGGGCAATGAATACAATAGAACAATTTTGATCAAATCAATAGAATCGTCTTATGTATCTTTTTTTTTTCTTTGTGCAAAAAAAGTTCCATCATTTAGGTAAAAATCCAGTAATTTCATCCATTCTCTTTTTAATTTCAGTAAGGATATAATATTCGTTCTAATTAGGCGTTCACTTGTCAAACAAACCGCTATAATTTATCGATGATGTAGCGGCTGGATCGGTTAAACTGTTTTTTGTATATGCGGCGGAAAGCGAAATAGTCGCTCCGCGAAGCGAACGCTATCGTTGCCGTTGTCGTCGTCGTCATCGCGGCTGTGCGTTTTTTCAACGTTTAAGTGGATAACCGTGGACTGTGAACCACACGGAATAGGAGGTGCGGACGAGCAGGTCAGGAGAGAGACAGGATACTGGCGGATAGAGGGTACTCGTCACGCGAACCCTTCATCAAGGTGCCAGCAACCTACATTATACACTCACACGCGACCTGGCCTGGGATCGTGTGCACGTTACACCGCGGAGAACATGCACAGAGAACAACATGTCGAGAGAAGGAGAAAAAGAGAGAGGGAAATAAAAGATAGAGAAGTCGAGAGGAGGTGGAAATAGGGAGGAGAGAGAAAGAGAGAGAGGAGGGGAGGGGTAGATAGACATCTCTTCATTTTAGACCCCGTTTTCGCGCGGTTACACGAAGTGCACATAATAAATACGCGGGATAACAGCCTTAGAAGGCCTCCGAGTGGACTAAACACACTAATGCACGTAACGAATACGAAAGATAACATCCTCGAGAGAACTCGCAACGGATTAAGAATGGATACTGCGTCTCGCATCAAATATATCAAAGCAACATATACCAAGTATAATCAAATATACTCGCGTGTCTGATATAGCTTGCCGCAGTTTAATTAATAAATGCAGAATCTTTGCGAATTTATCATTGTTAGATAAAAAAAGAAAACAATTTTAGTGAGAAGTATCTAAAAATTTAGAGATAAAAATAATTTTATGGATATTAAAATAATTATGTAGACGCTGAAACTAATTGTTAGAATGTTAAAACATATTTTGTATTATCAGTAAAATATTCCAATTATTATTTTGATAGTTCAACAAAATTATTTTCAGATCTGTATTTAGACAAATTTTTAGATACTTAGCAAAACCGTTTTTTTCATTTAAAAGAAATGAACACTTATAAATATATTTTAGATATATTTAAGATATACAATATTTAAGATATATTTAAGAATAATTCAAAGAATTATGCAGATGTAACATAAAGAAAATTGAATCGTTTGACATTTTTGACAAAGAGATTTATAATTGACTGTCCAATAAAATTATTTTCAGTATTTTTTTGTATTCAGCTAAATTTTTAGATACTTCAACAAAATCGTTTCTCTTGTATCATTAAAGTGTTCAATATTATCGAACGTTCTGAGAAAAAATATAAATATTACTAATAAATTCGAACGAGTTAAAGATCGTCTTAAGCGATTAATTTACGAACGTATCTACGATACATAAAAAATCAATATTTAATATTAATATTCTTGACTAATTCTACTTCTTTTATTTTTGATTGGAGAAGAACACGTTTTAATTTTTATATATTGAATGATGCAAACTCCAACGTACGTATCGTCTCGAAGCAAGTAGTCGCTTTCGCTTCGTTGTCTTTTTTCCATATAGGAACAAGAATATCCTGCCGAGTGGCGCAGTGTCACGATCATCAGAACGTGAAATGCGTGACAGCCGCGATATAATTACAATAGGCAGCGATCCCACCTGGCATACGAAGTCGTTAGCTCGGTAAACACATTTTAGGTTTGACTCAGGTCGAATCGCGATGTATATCCAGCGCGCTTCCGTGATCCATTTGTACTAACTTCACTGGGTACGACGGGTCTTTTCCTCGGTGGCCCTCTTGTATCCTGTTTCCCTTGGCGGAGCAGGGAAAGATATACGAATGATTCAAAGGAGTTCGGGGTTGAGGTGTTTCTGCGATTACGGCCTCGTTAGCCATGGGCCATCGAAGGCTTGTTTATTCCCACCTAATTTGACGGGGAAATGTGCCGCAATGGGACGTTGACGTTGAAATAAAAAATAAATTTACCTGCAGGTAAATTTAGGACGTCTGTTATCGCGATCGAGAAAAGTGACGCAGGAAAACACTTGGATCGGTTAAGCCGCGATAATTCTTCTCGAGAAGTAATAAGAGGGGGCCATGTGGCGAGCGAAGGTTTTAATTGCTGCTATTATTATGATCTTAATATCTGAGGCCATACGATAGTAACGTAATTAATTGCCGAAAAAATTAATGTAGAGGAACGAACGCACATTTACTAAGATGGGCATCCCGAATCAATTACAGAGCTATTTAATATGTATTGAAGTTAATAGAAGTTGGAATAGATTAATTTTGAAAAGGAATGAATGAGGACACATAAAATTTCCATTTCATATACAATGCTAAATAAATTATATCATAAGATATTTAATTTTTAAGGGGCTTCCGCTGACTTATTATTATTTCAAAATGTGATATCAGAAGCGAGAAAATACATGATAAAAATTTTTGTAAAACATTTATATTAATATGGAAATAATTTAATAAAATAACACTTACGATCGGTAGAATCAACTTGTCAAATGTACTAAAAATTCCTTTTTAAACAACCATATCTCTGGAAATGAATCATGCATAATTACGTGCATAACCAAAACCGAAATAAGCTATGTTCACAGCCATGACTGTCAAATTAATTAGAAATAAATATGATTTAATTTCTTCTCATAACTATCATTTCTTCTCATAAACATAAATACAGTTCTTGGAATATTTATTAGTCTATTCTATTGATTGCAAATGTTATTTTATTGAAAAATATTTCTATTTGAATATAATTTATAAAAATTTTTATTGCCTATTTTCTTCTAATAATCTAAATAATACTGAGTGAACAGAAGTCTAATAAAAATTGTAGCAGATTAATTGTAAAATGAATAAATTGAGAACGTACAAATTCGATTTCATAAACAATGCTAAATAAACTTTGTATCACGAGATATTTAATTTTTAATATTATATCCATTTTCATGATTGTGTGTATTTTTGAATATTATTTTTAAACAAAATTTTTTTAAACCGTGCTTTACAAAGCCGTGTTTTTGTTTCGAAAATATACTTAAAGCAAAATGGGGCTGCCACTCCGACACGGTCGCGATAATTTCGATAGCGATACGCGCTCCGTATCCGAAAGTGACACGCGCCGCAGGAATTGACTCGTTCGTCGTGCGATCCTCGTAAAAACATGAGTCACTAAGCACAGGATTCATGTAATGCGCGATAGGGATCACTAAGGGTGACAGATCTCGAGGGAGAGATCGTCGATCGGTTCGCCATCGATACTTAAATAGTCGGCGCGCTTATCCAGCAGGGTGGTCGGTCCTCCCTCTAATGGCAATTTTCCGGATGATTTATCGTGTCGGTTAAAGTTTACGGAAACGCGACGATCGTATATCAACAGAAACACCGGTGAGAATGGGTGTTGTTGTATATACGCACGATTGTGAAATTTATTCTTGGCATAACCGCGCGCGCGTGCGTGCAGCAGGTGAAAGTCGAGCACCTCGGAGGAAACGTCGTCCACGTCAAGGCCGGCTTCAGGCGATAAGCGAGTTAGTTGCAGCTGCCTCAGGGTGGAGGGCTGAAGGAGGTGTAAACGACCCTGATGATTTTATAAAGTGTCAACTCGGGGTAATTACGATAGTGCGCACAACCGTGTTGTTTTTTGATGGCGGGATTAATACCCACATTACGGCAACGTGCGTGGCCACAAATGCTCACTGCTCATTTCGAAATATATGCAAAACTGTATATAGCCCGGGGATATACGAGTGTTTAGCACCTGCCTTTAAGTAAACAACAAAAATCCTGTGTGCGGAAATTCACCCTTAATACATATGATTTTCCGGTTCTTTGCTACACACATTCGTGTCCGGATTAATTTTCATCACTTTTATAAATGTGCAAAAATTATTAAGTGATTCTGACATATATACGTATACATTAACATTTTTAGAAAGTAGATCTTTATAAAATTGTGTAAAAAAAAAAAAAGGAAAAGGTAGAGTATTACTTAGCCAGGTGCTCAAGTATTTTAAAGAAAAAGAAATGTACAAGGCACTTATCTTGTAAACTAAGAATTAACATTAAGAATTAATACAGCTCACTTGTACTAAAAATAAATTATTTAAGAATTTCTAGTTTAATAGGAATCCAGGTCACTTCTATAATTGCTGATTAAATAATATTATCGTACGATTGATAGCATTGTATTGAATTAAAAAATTTTCGGATTTTCTTTTTGTTATCCCTAAAATTCTTCTTCGTTCAGGAGGAGTTACATGCAGTTCCCTAACGTTCTACCTTGTAGCAGTTTCACGACGACGTTGTCAATCACAGTAATTTCGAATTTTATGTATCAAATGTCACGTCGTCGTCGCCATGAAATCGAGAAGCGAATCTCAGGTATGACGCACTCGGAATTGAATTACAAACGTGGAGAAATGAGGCGCGAGGTCTCGCAGACTCCGTCCTCGGCTCCACGAATAAAGAGCTTGTTTCTTGCGCGCAGGCGATGTGTGCGCATTTCGAATGCACCGCTCGGCTAATTCCTCGCCTGAGGGCCGACAATCGTGTCGTTAAGGTGTGTCGGATCCCCGGGCGACGTAACGACGATACTATTCAACGCGATTAGACAATATGCTTGTTAAAAACCACACGAACCTAACCGAACGCGTACGTGCTGCGGAATAGGGAGGATCATTTTCGAGAAGCTCGAAAACCGCAAAACCACTTCCCGAGGCGGTGAGGTCCGCGTCGCAGGGGACCAAGGTGGGACTACGAATAGACAGTGGCAAAGCATTCGCGTGACGCAACCTTTCTTATCTGCGTTTTGCTTAAGGCCCAATCTCGTTTCGTCCAGCTCCGTCGGGAACGAGTCCTACGGCCTCAGGCCCTCTGTAAAAGGAAAAGGCCTGTCATCGAATAAATAGATCTAGAAAACCGCAACAATTACGCTTGCGATCTTGTTGTCTTTCGGAGAAGCCGCGTGGAAAGCATGGTTTTGCCAAAGTATCTAAAAATTTAGCTAGATACAGATTTAAAAATTATTTTATTTTAGACATCAAAATAATTGTACAGGATGTTCAACTGATTGAATAATTTGGATAATCCAACAAAATTATTTTCAGATTTGTATTAGCTAGTAATTTTTAGATACTTTATGTAGATTAAAATCGTTATTCTTGTGCAGGAGTGTAAAATTGTGCACAGAGAGAACAAATTTATTGAAATGTCCAAAAACTTAGCTAGATACAGATTTGAAAATAATTTTGTTGGATCATTAAAATAATTATGTAGGAAACTCAAACAAGCTGCAAAAAATTTTGATATTCTAGCAAGCAACTTGAGTGTCCTATATAATGACAATTTCATGGTGGATAATTCAATAAAATTATTTTTAGGATTATTTTCTATATTTAGCTAAATTTTTAGGTACTTCAGGAAAACTGTTCTTTCCGTGAACAAGGATTCAGGGAGAACGAAAGCGCGTGTTTTTAAGTTATTCCACATGAAAATGATGAAATAAAAATGATGAAAATAATGATTTTATTGAAAATCATCAATAAATGCGACTGCAGTTTTATCGATGATTTTATATGCGATGCAATATCTTAATGGAAACATATTTTTTTTTTATAATCGAACGATGTAAGAGATGTCTGACTCGAAAATATATACGCATACATTCGAGAAATATATTTTTATATATTCCAATAGTATCGAATGTCTTTCTAGCTATATATACTAGAGAATTATGATAAACTATTAAAAAATAGTGGTTATTTCAATAACATCATTAATCATAACGTTTTCCAATAATTAATATTGATCAATTAATCCTCATAGACTTTTGAAATCCAAATATAATCTCACTCCTTAGAATTCTAATGTTCACATGTGACGTTTCCTAGACTCATAGAACTCATCAATTTACCACTGAACATCAATTAATTAATCCATGCTTTAACGGAAGAGCTTACGTAACTATTTTACGTATGTATGTATATGTAATTATGATAAATTAATATAAGACACGTCGATCAATTTCGATATTTGTCTGGTAGCGTATTATCTCGATGCATTATCTATTCGCGTGGTTTAGATTAGTATCGTGCCGGTCAGTCGCCACATAAGAACCGCGAGGACCCCGCAGATCTGACTGGACATGAAGAACTGGTACGCAGATGTTCGTGCGATTATAGCCAATAATATATGAATTCCTACGTAGATTATCAGAATTGTCAGACACAGTAAAAAAGGCGACGTTATCTTCAGCGTCAGTCTGTTCAGTTTCATCATAATCGCGCATATTATATTGTTCAGACAATTCCTCGGTGTCTGAACAATATGATATGGTGTTGCCCTCGCAGCTGTTTCCTTCGGGTAGATTATCGTTGTCGTTGCGATCGGCGATTCAATTTTTTTCAAAGACGCCACCAACTCGCTCGTCCTCTCGGTTTTCGATTTCGACGGTTCTCCGAGCATTTTCAGTCTGTCCGGCGTTGAATTTGTTGTCAGAATTTGTTGTATAATCGCAGGAACGTCGGTTTTTTTGGCCTGAGAAGTTTTCGGAATTCTGATCACAGCAATTTTGGTGGAGGATGAGGTTGTGGAGATCGACGTAGCATCCTTCGAAGTCACAGATGTGATAGCAGCGTCTGTCTTTAAAGAACTTAGCAGCGTTATTTGAGAAAACTCATCCGGCAAGACGTCTTTCCCTGGCGTGTCAATTCCCGGCATATCGGGTTTCTGATGATGATGACGACGATGGTGATGATGGTGATGATGAGTCTTTAGTGGATTGCATGGTCCTGGACATACCATTGGCTGACCTCGACAGGCATGTCGAGGTGGATCCGTCATCTTCAATCTTCTCTGATGGTTCGATCAAGCTTGCGTCTAGCGCAACAATAATTAGATCAGAACTGTAATAGCGTACACGCGTGGTACAGTTATCAAGAATTACGTGCACGTAGTATGGAAAGGACGCTTTTACTAAAGTACACTAAATAAAATTTACTAATACATATTTTTTTGAATAATAATAAGTAAACATTTACTTATAGTAAATAAAATTTACTCAATAAAAAAAACAATAGTTAAATCAAATTAATTTTTTGTATCAAATAAATATATGTCTACATTTAATAAATATTTACTTAAAACTATCCAAACGAATATTTATTAAAATTTAGTATTTTCTTCAGTGGATCAAAAATTTAACCGATTTAGATTTTATTGAGTATGCTCTGTAATTCTTAACACACAATAAAATAATAATGAAAATCAAATAATAAGAAATACAAGACTTTTAGTTATTTTATTTAAGAAACTATGGCACGGAAGAAAGATTTTACTAAAATATTTAGAAATTTAGTTAGACCCACGTCCGATCCAAGTTCGACATTTTCAGCAATAAATTAACTGCAAGTCAATTTTTCACTGTGAAAAAATCGCTATTAATGTATCTCATCATCTGATCGCGGAAAAATGTTTGGCATTCTTCCACGAGTAAATCACAGGACGCGATCCATTGCGTGCGGTCGCAGCGAGGACGTACATTGTGGGCAAGATGAAAGGTTTCGGTTGGGAACGGGAGGATGAAGGTCAGGCTACAATTTTCCCTGTTATGCCAGCGGGAAATTTTCAGCGCGTCTTTGCATCGTCGACGAAGGCGCGTGCGCTCTGACGTCTCTTGAAGTGTTGAAAGGTCGATTGCAGACGCGATCCAAGGCTGGAGCTAGGCTTTTGTGACGAAACTCGAGGTGCCGAAACGAATGTTTCCTTTGATCGAATATACCTACAGTTAAATTCGACATGACTGAGTGAAACATATTAAGAAAAATATAAAGAAACTGATAATAATGACGAATACAAATAGATTTGACATTTTCTTAGTTTTGTGACGAATGATCTCTTAGGACTACGTTTAGAAAAGGGAGCAAGATTATAAAACTTAGAAAAGCGTTTTAACTGTTCAGAAAGTTATACTGCACGCGCGGTGAAACGTTTACGCTGCTGAAGAAAACTTGTTGCAGGCAGTGTTCTATAATTAATAACTTCTACCGTTGCGAGACTACAACGATCGTGAAAGCGGTCACGAAGTGCAAAGGTTTTACCTTGATTTTGCTACGTCATTTTGTGATTATTAGGTTATATACACCAGATATCAAACGATAAAGATCGAGACTCGTTTTTGTTTGTCGTTTTAAAGTTTAGAATTTATCACATTTCACAAATGTACATATGTAATTATATCTTTAATTACCTAGGTTTAAATTAAGATTTTTTTATCTTGTTTTAAAATGATTTAACATCGTTTTTGCGCAAGTAATTAATTAAATGTAATTAAAAAAAATAAGATTCTAAGTAGATATTCGCAAAAAAATGGGTCACTATAACGTTGCACTCGTTTTTTATGCGATATTATAAGTATATTTTGTGAAATATATATAATTTGTTTATATAAATAAGTGTTCCCACATATTCAATTCGAATAATTTATCGTGATTATGATTCGCTTGTAATTACATTGTTTCTGTTCTTTCGCAGACGGATGTTTCCGACGTGTCGGGTATCTTTTACCGGGCTCAAGTCTGAGGGCCGTTATGCAGTATTAATGGACATCGTGCCGGTCGACAACAAGAGGTATCGATACGCCTATCATCGAAGTTGTTGGCTCGAGGCTGGTAAAGCGGATCCGCCGGCGCCCGTGCGACTTTACGTTCATCCCGACTCACCCTTCACCGGTGAGCAACTGCGGAAACAGGTCGTCTCCTTCGAGAAAGTCAAGCTGACAAATAACGACATGGATAAGCACGGTCAGGTAAGAGGACCACTTAAATCTATCCATAATCAATTCGGATGTCATCGAGTTCAGTTTTAACGATAGCTTCTTTTTAGGAGGCATATCTTTAAAATTCTAAAATTGAATTAAAATTAAAAAAAAAAAGTACTGAAATTTTTATATTTATTTCAGTACATTGATACAGATTTTTTTTTGCTAAAGCGACTATTATTTTTCGGTGCTAACTGTATATTTTATTATTACTAACATTACAGAGTGATAATTGAAGTTTCTGATTATTTTACCATGTAATTATAGTTACAAATATTAAATATTTTTCTCTATAATTTCTAATTACTCGCTATTCATAGTGCAAATAATTTATTTACTCATTTTACGGCTACTTGTAATAAGAAATTTAATATTGCAATATTGCAATTCAAATATTGATGATTTTTTTAAAGATCTATCACACACTCAATGTAATCCATAGTCAGTTCAGCGTCAAAACGGTTAAACATTTATACATCGCCAACGAAGCGTGTAAGATCGACCACCAATCTCCATATAATCTACGTAGAATAATTTCGCGCGCGAGATTTTCCTCCTCCTGCGGCGGCCCGCGCGCAGAAATTGTCGGCGATAAGGCGCTTCATGCACCCCGGCCATTATCCCGTTCTGTAATTTGCGCCTGCCTTTCAGCGGATGCGTAATTTCTGGGCCGCGGCGTATCTCCCCTTTATTTCGGAGTTTAGCGCACAATGGCCGCCGGACGCGAAATGTCGGAACCGTTGAACATGCTACCGCTATTACGTGGCGCGGGGAACCCTCTTCCCGTCGCGTTCGATTACGCCCCGGAGATATATAATCCACGAATATAACACCGACGATGATTATATTCAGATTTTAAAGAAATGCCTTGGCTTAAAAAAAAATGGAAAAGACTTAACTTAGAAGGACTTAATTCTCAGAGAAGATTTTGAGATTATATTTTTTTTTAAATGTTCAATTTTAATCTTCCGGAACTGACGGTCTAATGCCTTTATAGAAATCTAATATTAGTCAATTTAACATCGAAATACAATAATTAATTATTTATTTTAGGTAGTAAAAGTAATGTTGTTTAATACTTTTAATACAAATAAATAATCAATTAGGATAGCATGTTTCGAATATGATACAATTCTGAACGAAATAAGATTTCCAATTTCAAAGTTTACGTTTGGTAACCTTGATCTCTTTATACGGAGGATATTAAAAGGTATTAAACAATTAGGAAGAAGCCTTGAATCTTGAAAAGTGGATTTAAATAATTCTAGATATATCATTCTCAGAATTATACTATGTTCGAAATTATTAGGTGTTGGAATTAATTCGTAGCGTTTTTAATGAAAGAATGTTATTTATTTCACATGAGCATTAAAAAATACATTAATGAAAGTACTTCCCATCACTTGTAAAACGCTACGAATTAATTCCAACACCTAATATATCACATTATCACCTACTGTTTTTCAGTAATAAAATGACCAGTAGATTTCTATAAGGGTGGATCCAATCAATTATAAATCTCTTTGTCAAACAATTTAATTTTTTTTTATGTTACATCTGTAAATTTGGATTATTCTTATTAAAACACTTAATATTCATTTTTTTTAATATGAATTGTATCATTTTATTTTCTTGATACTAATTAGTATCTGTTGACTAACATAAATTAGTACTTAAATTAGTATCTTGATTAACATAAACGGAAATTAGACTACATTAAATGAAAATAGATCAATGAAATTATTTACATATTATATTTCCAGTTCGAACTAAAAATTGTATAAATTCGTAAAAAATATTAGGAACGAAGAACCGCCTCGAATATGACATTTTTTATTCGCGTGTGTTAAATTAGACTATTGTTAAAATAAAAATCTATTTAGACATTCTCGCGGACGGTGACATCGTGAAGAACTGTTGCCTTCGTAAATCGGACGACTGCAAAAACGACCTGCGAATTTGTTTAACATAGCAACATTGGCGATGCCGTTTTTCACGCCCTCATATCAATTCCCTCAGCCTTTTCTCGCGCTCGCGTGATCATTGACGAGTCCTCGAGTAGCCGCGCGCGCCGAAAATGGCCTCGTAAAACGAATGAGGGACAACACCCTCAGGGTGGAAGCGTGGAAGGGCCCATGGGTTATCGGCGCAGGTCGTTAATCGTGGGCGTCGATGTTGCCCACGAATAATATTCCATCCTCGCCATTGTCGCCGTCGTTGGCCGATCGATGACGAGCCAATTTCTCGCCATCCGTGGAAACGTATTTCATTCAGAACGAAGGTGTGATCGGAAAAAAGTTTATTTAAAATTATGTATATGATAATCGGAAAGTGACTCGAGAGGAAAATTTGATGAATTTTGTAGCAATATGTAAACCACGAAGAAAAATACAGGCGAACATTTACATGGTGAGAATTAATGAAAATTTCGAAGCGAAATCGGTTGATTGACTATAATTTTGGGCATTTACGTGCAAAGTCGTTGAGCCGATAAAGCTGATATTGAGAAGAAAATTTCAGGCCGCGCGAGTCTGTATGGCAATAAAACGCCGTCTCCTTTCCTGATAAAGTAACATTGCAAGCGCGAAGTTGCCGTGCGATAATGAAAAGTTGGAAGTTCATGGAAAAGAGGCGGAATAGCGCTTGGCAACTGAAGTCGGAAATTACAACAGGAAATGTTGTTAATTGACTAGTCTTAGAAGACAAGTAGTTTTAATCATATCGATTAAAAATATTTTGCACACAATGCAAGTTCTATTACACCTTAAAAGTATTTATATAAAAAATGAACCAGTACATAACTTATGGAATAAACTAAAATGTAATTGATAAATGTACTAATTTCCTTCATATTTAATAATTATGTAAACAGAATTGAGTCAATGCATAATTTATGTAACAAATTAAAATGCAATCAACAAATAGACTGCTTTCGTTGATATCTTAAAAGTAGTTAAGAATATTTATATAAAAAGAATTGAGTAATTATGATATGATACTCTAAAAGGCAATTATATAATAAACTTTTATTGCAATAATATTATAATACTACCAAAATTTCAATGCAACACGATAGATTGTCAGTTAGGATTTGAGCTGCAAATTATTTCAATGATAAAAAATGTTGTTACGTTTCTTCTTATTACTTGAAGAATCACATTTATTTTTTTCTGTTTTGGTCGAAAATCTTTTTATGGGAATTAATTAATTTTTATTTATGAATTTTTTTTATTCAATATAAATCTAAGGGAATTAAATAAATTATAATTTTAATAAATTAAAAAAATTAAATGAAATCATAACAAAAAATATCACATAAAAATAAATGTTTTCTTTTTTTCATAATTAAAATCACATACTTCTTCATTATTCTCGAGATGTAAACATTTTAAAAAAGGATAACAATGAAGTAACATCTATAAATTCTTTTACGATTGAAAAGACAAACTTGATTGTCTGAATTTTAATTAACTTTAATCATTTATAACTGAAGAATTGTAATCTAGACATTTTCTAAAGATTTTCGGCACTCGTGACAAAATATTTGATTCCTATTATTCCTAATATTGCGCCATATATAATAAATTTTTTTATTGAAAGTAACGCACATAATCATAATTTGATTATAATTAGGCGATACTCTTTTATCTCCCATGAACAGGAGGGACAAAATGTAATTGAAGCTCAAATGAGTGAAATTGAACTTTTCATTAAATTGAACAACATCGTAGAGTTTCTTTTTATATCCTTCCACCTCCACCATACAAAGTAGCGATTGTTGATCGCTTCAGTTGCGCGCATGAAATACGAAACAAAGAATTTTCCTTTTGTTACGTTTCCACATTTTTCATGTAAAAGTCATCAATACTCGCATTATATTAGGGACACGATCGAATGTGTGAAATAAATCCTTGGACGAATTTCAAAACTAACAGTGTTGTTTAATTCGCGAATGAATGATAAGTACATTGATACTTCATCTCGATGCGTTTTCCTTCTTATTAACGTGAGAACTCGAAACCGCGTAGAATAAATGCGCGAATTTACGGCGCGATTTCTGCCTTTACCGCGAGATTGGCAATAAACTGCGCGAAACTTAATATTCCGCTATCTCTTCTGGCGTCCTGTTGTAAACGTTCGATAAAAGTTAATCCTCAGCCTGAAATATCTCTTTTATTCCTTAATTGGAAACATGTATTTTCACGCATCCCGCATGGCACGAATACGAGAAACGAGAGATTACTAAATCCGAAACATATCGAGTTCCCTTAAAAACAATGATGCTTGTAATGCTCGATAAAAATAATCTTAACAAGATAATAAGATATTTCTGAGATTATGATTTTATACGCCTAAATTCTCGTCTTGAAATCTCAAAGACACTTATCAAGTTGATTTCCGATTTTACACACTGAAAAAAGAATAGCAGCTATCAAATGTTTAATGAAATAATTTTAATCAAATGTTTGATTAATATAACCAAAAATAATTTTACTTCTCTAAATATTTAGTATTATCAATCATAATAATATTAATACAATCAAATATTCAGTAAATAATCACTGAACATTTAGAAAAGTAAAATTATTGTTGGTTATATTAATGTAATTAAAATTATTTCATTCAATATTTGATAGCTATAACTAAATTCTTTTTTTAATGCAAGAAAAATACTGTTTTATTAAAACTTTAATTAGATACAGATCTGAAAATAATTATGTAAGATATTCAAACTGATTGTTAGAATATCAAAATTTTTTACAATATTATGTGTAATTATTTCGATGATTAACAAAATTATTTTCAGATCCGTAAATATGTAAATACATTTTTGAATACTTAGCCAAATCGTTCTTTTCATGTATAATTATTGAAATTTTTGATTAATTCCAAATCGTATAATAATATATATTTTGATTAATGATGCAAACAATTAATAATTATAACAATCATCAGAATTCTTCTAATTTTTAATCGCGCACTACTCTAAAATTATAAATGCCCTAACAAAAGATCATTTACTTAAAAAAAAAAAAAAATTATTTTCTCTCTTTACCCTATTTATTGCAAACTTGTCATTAAATTGTTAGGTAGGATTAAACAGGCTTGAATAAACAAGCTGCGACTTTCTACCCCTGGAGTCCGGAAAAGTCAGGTTTTTCGTGACCGTAAAAACTGGGACTCTATGGGAAGGATGGGATTGTTCGCCTCGGGAGGGTGCAGCGGGCCACAAGAAAAGAGAAAAGGGGAGGGGGGGGGCCTCGTGCTAGCTTGGGAGCATGCTCATAATGTTGTGGGTATTATAGGCGATCCATGGCTGGTATCGTAGGTGGTGTATAGTAGGTAGTACGAAGACGGCGTTACCTATAAGCTAATAAATTGAGCGGATGTTTGCCCCGAGCTTTTGTCATGATGATCACGGGTAGCCCACGCCTGGCCCCGTCGAGCACCTTTTGAATCTCTCGAGACGGCTCCGGCCGTTCTCGGCTTCACCTCAGCATGTCTCTTCCTCACGACGACTGAGGAGGACGCGTGTAAACGCGCGCATGAATGCTTTTCGGAGCTTTATCCGCGAGTGAAGGATAAATCGTAGAAATGATAATCACGATGGGCGATTTCCTGTCTCTCTTCGCTGCAAATATTCTTTTTTTTTCCTCTTCTCCTCTTTTACGCGATTTACTCGGATGACTCGGTAACCGTGCAATCGCGGTACTTCAATGTCATTGCGAAGGAAGCGAATGCGCCTCCTAAATGTATTTAACTTTTCAGTAGGTGGTCTAAAGATATCTTTAGTCGTAAGTTGGTAGATGAGATACTCAAAAAATACTTAAAAAAATTTATTTTATGACTATATTTTTTACTAATAAATTATGTTACAGTTAAATTTATAATAATTATATTTTTATGAGGTAGAGATATATAAAAATAATAAACTACAAGATTTCTGAGTTTTTTAAAATAAGATTTAAAAAAAAAATACCTGGCCATCCTACCTATCCATTTAAAGATTAATGCCATGTAGGCCTTCGTTAACTCCAAAATCTAGAAGATTTCTTAAAATCTAGTGCTTTTAACACATTGAGAAAAATGTTTCAAGGAATTTTCAATATAACTTTTGACATACTCATTCACATAGCATTTTCAAAATTATACTTTTGTCATGAAATAATTAAAGTTAATTATCTCTTACCAAACGTTTATTCTTTCATTCCTTTTCAGAAGGTAGAAAATTTGTTAAAAGAATCGAAATTTTCCTCCTTTTATAATACGATCGCAATTTCTCGCTTTTGTTCCATTTATAATACTTTCATTGAAGACACGCTAATCTTCATTGAATAAAGTTAATGGCATTCTATATATAAATCAACATGACATTAGACACGAGAGAAGAAGATTATTAACAGTTCTCGCCTGGATATTGCTGTCCCGATTTACTGTTTTATACATGCGTTATCTTTAATAGTTGGTATCGCTGCCCAGTATCGTAATGTTCGTCGCGATGCTCGCTCATTGATATCGCTCGTAAAAGTAGTCATAATACGCATCAGTATATGAATTCTACGATCTCCCCGTGTCGAGTGGGCGAATACGCAAATATAAACTGTCAATAAGCATAAAATAACAAGTAGATCCGAGAGCGGATCCTCTCGGTTAAGAAACCGAGTATAATTCCCAACGACCGACGCGCTTTTCGAGATGTTTGAGGTTCAATCGTTCTTGTAACAATCCTTTCAAAGACATTTTGATTCCCCGTCACGGTCGATTTGCGTTAACTGCGATCAGAAACAATTCGTAAGTGCAGTCGGCTTCGAAAGGAAAGGAAAAAAAAAAAAGAAATAGAAACGAAGAGGATTGCTCTCAAGGGAGAGGAAGGGAGATCAAAAGGGAGATCGAGTCGAGCTTCGTGACGGGGAACCCGGTTATTCCTTTCCGGTTGTATCCGGCAATTGCCAAACACCCTGTACGCGCACAGAGAAACACTGGCGAGGAACGGAGAACAGACACACCGGCTGAAAGCGGTCGGTCGAGCCGGGCGAACCACGCAACGCGCCAGTCAACTCAACTCGACGACTCGAGTGGTAGGGAACATTCCTTCGCTACGGCCACTATTTCATCGTTTCGTATGACGCGATATTATAAGACCCCCGCCTGCGCGACTCGGCTACTACACGGTGGTCCAAAAGCGGTCATCCACCCGCGCGCGCGCGAGTTCTCTCCCGTCAAACTCTTCTCTCTAACACTCGTTCCTATCAATGTAGAATTGATGTGATTATCCAACGATTCAGATTTATGCCCATTTTTACCAATGTAGATTAACTGTAAGTTCAACTCAGTTCAACTTATTCTACATTTTTCTAATTCTTAGAACTGGAAAAAGATGAAGAGTTTAGTTAAACCAAGATTAAAGTTAAATTACATTAGTAGAAACAGGCATAAAGCTGAATCAGTGAATAATCACTGACATTGGTCCTAATTATGATAATCAGTTCATGAATTCGTAGTGAAATTCAACTAAAAAAATGAAATGCGGAACCCCTAATCTAGCTAACCTTGCTTTAGTGTATAAATTCAATGTATATGGTATATTGGAATTGGAATGCAAATATCTGTATTTTAATTATAGGTATAATGCTAAAACTTCTTTTCTTTTACACTCAGTGAATTTAATTTCATCCAGTGCCCAAGTAGGCCTCTGAGTAATCAGTGAACATCCACTGATTCAGATTTCAAGAATTCGAATCTTCGTCTTCCCATTTTCTTTCAAGACGGAATTCGCGATTGACGTGTAAAATTTACTTTTATTTCTACAACTTTTTTCTATTTTTTTACTCTACCTGTAAAGTTACCGCTACTTGCTTCCGTTATTCCGTTATTTTTTGTTGGCTGCTCTTTCATCTAGAATTTATTCACGCAGCTGTAAGTCAATTCGATGCGTGTTTTTATACCGTAGAAACGTGAGGATTAATCCTCTACTTCCGGTCATATTCGTAGCGCCTCCATTACAAGCATGGCGTGCGCCATGCTACATTCATGTTTTATGACAGCACAGATAAGTAAAGCCCACAGACCAGCTCTCTCTCTCCTCATATTTTTGATATAAAAATAAAACTTCTAACAAATGCTCTGTGTTTTTTATGCGAATCTTGATTAAGACATATCATGATTTGATTTTTTTTTTCAATAAAAATAAAAGTGTTTTAAAAATTCGCACAAAAGTACGTCTACACTGAAAGAAAAGATTGGCTGAATATGGCACAGGATTTTTAATTGGTTGCTACAACTAATTTTTGGTTGCGTTAGCCGTTGTATTGAAATTTTACTGACATTACGAATAGGTTAACTAAAAATTAGCTGCTGCAGCCAATTAAAAATGCTATGCCATATTTTACCATCTAATTTGCTACAGCAGCCAATTTTTTCTTTCAGTGTGATTGTGAGAATAAAAGAAACAAAGAACAATACCGTGATACGACAGCATCAACGATTTCTGTTCATCGTATGCGGAAGATATCGGGTAGTTTTATCTCTCGATAAACGGTGCCATACCACCGTACAGTTTTGAAGAAACCGGTACTTCTCCGAGCGCGGAAAAGAAGTTACTGCGGGAGAGATGTAAAGTTAATCTCCTTGAAATATCGTGGACGAGAAGGATTTGCCGTAATTACTGGTTGCTCGGTAAACACGCGGATAAAGTGCGCGCGATGCAACGCTGATCGACAGGTGGGAAAACGTAGCGGATTGTCCTACCACCCGTTTCTCGAAACTTGCGTTGTTACCTGCCCCCATCTCTTCCCTCACCCTTCTCTCGTTCCTTTTTTTTTCGATTCCTTTCGCGGTCTTGCCATGGAGGAGAAAGTCATTTTCGAGCGACGGAATTTTTACGAGCCGACCGCGGAGAGCCAGGCATGATGTGTATTCAAATCCGCAGTACATAAATAACAGCTAATAAATAAGTACCAAGGCAACGATGTGCCCATCGTATAGTACACACAATTTAAATAGTTCTGAATGCTGCGAGAAGCGTATTATGGTCAAGTTGATTTTACAATGACAAATAGGCCACTTGCGAATATACGAGGTTCAAGATACTCAAGAATTTCTACTTATAAATTTATTTACAAGTCTAAAAATCTGCAGTAATTTGCAGGCTATTTGGATATTAGCAATGTATATTTAATGTGTGTCTAATCTTATAAATAATCATTGATATGTAAATTTATGAAATTGAATAATCGATAATTCAATGCATTTAATAATTTATTTATGAAGTAATAAATGTTATGTAATTATCTATGTACAAGCACGTAGAAATTAATTTATTTTTATATGTATATATATTCTGGCATAAATATATTTGTCGACGATATTTTTCTTGAATGGCAAAACACAGTCAGTTATATCACAGTTATATCACAGTTCGTTAGGCATCTAATAATCTATTTATGAAGTAATAAGTACGTCTGTAGTGTTTTTTTGTGTGTATTTTTTGAAGATTAAAGTCATTGTTTCGGCTCGTAGCCCTTGACATTATTATTGTTAATTTTATTGTATTAAGCTATATTATTAATTATATACTTTTAAATATTATACAGTTGTTTATTATGCACAAGCGTAGAAATTTGTTTATACTAGTGTATAAATGAGTATGACAAAAAATATTCGCACAGAGGAGGTATTTAAAAAAAATCTTATTTTTAGAAAATAAATTAATTAGTAATTTATTAACAAAGAATCTATATAAAATATAGATTCTTAAAACTACGATATTTTAAAAAGATGTATAATAATTAAAATATCTTAATAGTAAAATAATAGTAATAGTAAAATATCGTAATAGTAAACAAAAATGAAAAATCATATTGTTTGAGCTCACAAAAAGTACTGGTACAATTGAAAAATTTAATTTCTAAAATCATAAATAAGATTATTTTTGCAAAATTTTTTTATTTTTATCAGGAATATACTTATTAATAATTTACTAATTAATGTTCATTTTCTACAAATAAAATTTTTTAAATCAAAATTTTCCCTGTACGAATAATTCTTACATTCACTGTATATTCTGGCGTAACATAAAATTGCCAACATCCTTGAACAAAAAAAATTATCACACAGCTCGTTAGTAAAAGCAATATCATATATTAATTCTTTTAATCGATACAAATATAATTTAACTGAAAAACATATAGGCACGTTTAATTACTCGGCGATAATTGCTCGATGATAAATCTAAAAAATGATAAAAAAAGAAAATAGCGTAGAATAAGTGCAATGATCGGCTTCTTAATTATACTCACGATTGACTTGCAGGAAAAAACGCGATCGATTTCGCAGAGTATCTTACAATTAGCTCGGGAAAAGCCTTCTCACGATCTCGCGATCGTTCCTCCTTTCGTTTAAAGCGAGATATTAGGTTTCCTATCTCGGTTTCCCGCGGGAATGCCCGAACGGCGGTGTTGATAAATTAAGCGAAAAGTTATGTAGAAAACGAAGAACAGGAAAGAAACGAGTAATGTTTCGCGTGTGCGTACATCGCTACTCGTGCTTGACCGGTGTACGCACACGCCGCGCGTAGAGGAGCCAAACGGAGCGAAGCGGATTGTTGTCCCGACAGGTTGCGGCGAGTTGTCCCACACGCAGAAAACGAATAGGAACACTCCAGGACACCGCAATGTGATCATCTCTCTCACCATAAAGCTGCTACCTTCGGAAAACGACTTCTCGGTGAGAGCCAGTTTCTCGCGGAATTAAATTCGGATCTTTATTGCTTGGAAATGTTATTCTAGCGGAAACATTATTTCAACGCTTCGCGGTGCGAACGATGTGTGATGATATCTAACGTTTCGCTCATTATCAGTGAAAACACAGATTTTTGCAAAATGCATAATAAGAGGGTAGTTCGAAAAATTTCTGACCTGATAAAGGAAACACACATGATTTTTGGCAAAATTTTTTTTATTTTTCAACTAGCCCAATTTAAATCCAATACACTCATCTGAACGATGATATTCTAACTTTTTTATTTATCATATATTATATTATTTATCTTATTTACCATATTCTGTATAATATAATTTATCTAAATCTAAAGTAAGTTAGTTTTATTAATTATTTCAGTATTTGTATCGGATCTCTTTCCTTCGAGCCATTTCTTCATTTTTGGAAAGAGACAATGTTTTAAATACGTTTTATAATAATACCGTTTAAATATGTTTGAAGCATTAAAAACATGTTTAAAAGAAACACAATATTTTATTCTTTTAAAGAAAAACATTAGTGTCTTTGCTAATCTTAGTGCGGAACTAATTCGAAGCCCAATTCATGCAATTTTGCGATTGCAATTAAAGAAATAGAAATAAGAGCGAAAGCATTCTCATGAACAAAAAATTGCTTGCTTTATATAACAGAAAAAAAACTAATAAACGCATCTGTCTGATATTTGTGATGCCATTTCTGTATCAGGCCAAGAACTTTTTGAACTACCTTCATATATAAAGCATAAGAGAATCAATCAATCAGAGTCTTTCCTTTCTTTGAATGAAGAACTCTGATTGGTTAAGTTTCTTACTTTACCAATACTTTATGCAGTAGCAAAGATGTATCTGTATTCTGATCTTATAAGTCTTATAAGATAAGAAAAGAAGAAGCATCACGACATTTTATATAATGCTATATTGCTCCTTTTTTTTCTTATCTTCAGTTATCCAATCCGGGCCTAAATCAATAAGGGCCTAAATTCTTCCATTAATCCAATGCGAGATAAGATACTTCAAGTAAACTTAATTAATAAAATCCTTTCCAAAATCCACTGAGAATATTTTTTTTGTGTGATATTCTCAATTGGTTTAAATAAAAAAAAGAATCGTCGCATTTTTATGGAGCGCGATAAGATGGAAAAAAAAATTGTCGATGAAAGAATTCTGAAACGCACAACAGACCGATGCGATGCAATAAATGCGATTTGCGAAACGGCGCAAATTTAACGCACGTTATAATCAATGAAGTGGCATCGGACACCTCTCCTCGAGCGAGGCCTTGCTCAATTACGCCCTTGGGCCGTTTAATTAATACGCCTATAATTCGCGGCCTTTGCGTAATTATATACGCTTACATTGTGGGTATCCTGCGTGTAGATCCGGATAATCCATAGCCTGCTCCGCGTGTCCGTGGAAGAAGGACAGGGAAAAAGTAGAGGAAACGGGATGGAAAGGAAGAGAGATTCTGAGAGTGAGAAAGAAGGAAAAAGAAAACGAAGGATTTCCAACGTCACGACACAACCAAACTCGCTTTTGCGAGCATCCTAAGCGGCAAGCACTCGCGTGCGAGTGTATATGAATATTCCGGACGTCGCGACGCGACGTTTGTTTTTCGCCTGGCCGCGAGATCGCCGGCGATATTTTTCAAACTGGTTTAATACTTGCGACAGGTAGCCGAAGAGCTCGCGGGTTTCTGCCGAGATATGCCCGGTAGTGTGCGACTTGCACCACACGGCGAATCGCGTGTGTGATATTAATGTGAAGTTACCGAAGTGAGCACGCTTGGTAGATTCCACCGGTTGTACCCTAAACGCGATTTTCTGGTGGACTTTAAACGACCGTCATTTATTCTGTTCGTGACATGCTCGGAAAGGATCCTGCACTAATTATGTGGAAAATTAAGTCCCGATGAAATGAGTTAGCTGCATCATAGATGTAATAGATAGATATAGACAGCGCATTTTCTGATCTTAGCATTTGCTAAGTTAGAAAGAATTAAACATATCAGCATCTCTCTTTAATTCGATATTTTAGATAATGAGAGAGAGAGAGAGAGAGATATACACAACAAGATTTTGTTAAAGTATCTAACAATTTATTTAAATACAGTTATAGTGTAATACAGTTATAGTCAACAGTAAAACTTACTCATGGAACATCTTTGATACACCATAGTTAAAAAATCCATCTATTATTAAGCTTTGTGTATATGACATCTTTTAGTCATCACATTATACGTATTGAAAATTAACTCATTCCACTGGGATCCAACTTTCTATAAGTATAATTAGTGTGGGATCCTTTTTGTCCCTATCCTGTGATTCTTGGCGTTTTGCATATTTTGCGAGAATACGGATTATAATCAGCTTCAGAATTGCGAAAGCATCGTTTCATTTGCCCGTGCAAAATAATCCTGCATTTTGAGAATTTTCAGGATTTTTGATTAAAGATAAAAAATATTTTATACGTTTTATACACAATCTTTTAAGTATTTGAATCCTAAAAATCATGACCTTTGGATTTTTTCGCATCTGTCTGAATCTTTAAATCACCAAATCTTTAATTTGTTAGACTTTTGGATCTTCTATCCTTGATTTTTTATTTTAAATATCAGATCCTGGTATTTATGGTCTTTTAAATCATCGAACCCTGCTGATCTCTGCCTTTCATCTCCGCGGAGATATTTTAATTTTAATTTTTCTTACAAATCGCTGCCAGGATATTCCATTTTATCTATACCTATTATATGTAGTATACATATCTAGAAACACGTTTGTATTAATTGAGACTGGGATTAACGATCGACCTGACATTCCGTTGTGATTGCTATCTATCCATGGGGAGAAAAATGCCAATAAATCGCCCGTGTAATGCCGCTATCAACATGTATTACGTGGATGACGCGATCTTTGATAAATCGCCACATGCAAATCACGTTGGAGAGCGGATCGGTTTCTCGGTAGCCTTTCGTGGCTAATTATTACAAATGGACTCTAATCGATTGAACTGGAAGAAAAAGTATCCACGTCGTTTACGGCACGCAAAGCGAGCTAACTTTTTTCCGGAAAATGTTTTTACGCGAGAAACTCGATGATGCGGAAAAACAGGAAATCTCGAAGAATAACCTATCTGAACTTTATATTAAAATTTAAATTGTTTACCGCCAATAAATCATTCTATATTGAGTATAATGTAAATTTTTAGCAATAAAATCTGTAATCATTTAATTTTTAAATCTTTAAATTTTTAACTCAGAAATTTTGTAATCTCATTTCGTCTTATTTAC
Organism: Acromyrmex echinatior; assembly: GCF_024713525.1. Classification (NCBI taxonomy): domain Eukaryota; kingdom Metazoa; phylum Arthropoda; class Insecta; order Hymenoptera; family Formicidae; genus Acromyrmex; species Acromyrmex echinatior. Next base: position 3,903,212 of record NC_141869.1, read on the forward strand.
TGATTCAATCTTTATTTCTTTACGAATTTTGTAAAATATTAATTTTATTAAATATATCTTCGCGATGCTTGAACATTTTATAGAAATAATATTTTCTTCCGAGGCGTGAAATATTTTGGAATATATAAAAATTATCGCTGAAGACCAGATGTTTTTCGTTGTTTCTCTTTGTGGAAAAGTTGATTTTATTCGATAGATATTTTCACATAGATGTCAGCTGCACATCATAAATATTTTCCCTCGTGTTTGGCGCTGGCACAATGTGTATTCGTGCATGGTTATTTGTGTATTTGTCTTAAACATTGATGATGTAGTAAGAACACGTCCCATCGATGAGAAATACGTTCTTACGATTGTAATCTACAATGTGTCGTAAACTCCTACGGACACACAATTTGTTGGAATAAAACGCAAGCCCGCATCGAGTCGTCTTCCCGCATCTCGCGTAACGAAAGGAAATAAATAAACTTTAAAGACGTGTAATTTATACTCATGAAGACACGGTCTTCATAAGGGTTAATTATGAATCGATTATAACTGAATTAAATAAAATCAGATAGGAAAAACAAGACTACACATTCGTTTTCATGACAGTTCGTGATAACGGGAGATCGAGATTCCGGTAGAGCCGACGTTTCCCTTTCATCGCTCGTTGACAATTTTGTCGGATGAAGTATTGTTCGTACACATGTTTCCCGGGAAAATCGAGATAATCGAATTCCCAAACTGGTCGTGCTCGACGGAATAAGTTATCCGATCGGACGTACGCACGACAGTTTATCGCAGATATGCATACTCGATCGTATATGTTTACATGTGTATATATATATATATATATATATATATATATATATATATATATATGTAAAATATACTTGGTGACTGCAAAGACTGTAATAACACTTAAAGGTAGAGTTCTGAGATCATTTCGAATTATAAGTACATAAAATTATCGAATCACTCTTTAAATCTGAATCAGTGGATAATCACTGATACCAGTGTCAAATATGCCACTGGTAATCAGTGAAATGTGAGATCCCTAATCTAGCTAACCTTTATTATGTGATCTAACTAATCTTGTTTTAGTGCATAAAATCAATAAATATGGTATTAAAAGATTGAAATTAATATGCAAATATCAGTATTTTAGATATATAATGCTCAAATTTTCTGTCTTTTTTAGTTGAACTTCACTGAGTATCCAGTGTCAAGTATGCCACTGAATAATCAGTGACTAGATTCAAATTTAGGGAGTACCTAAAGTTCGCGCATTCAGGTGTGATTATAATGTGATATAACGTAAAATGCCAATCACACACAAACACACGCACTTCAGATAATATCATGATTAACTAACTTTAAATGCTTATAATTCAAAAACTATATATAGCCTCGATTTGGAGTATTAGGATTTTCGTCTTAAAATGATCTCAGGACTTTACCCTTAAGCATTGATACGGTCTTTATACGGAATACTCTGTATAAATACACATATTTTTTTATATACATAATCGTATAATACGTGATCGTCGCGTCCGTTTACTCACACACATGTATGCGTAGGATCGAAGCCGGTCGCGCAAACGGGACTTAAAAGTCAGGGCCGGCGAGAAGGGCCCGAAATGCCCAAAGACTCTGTCAGGCCACCTGCAGCCGTTAAGTCTCAACAGTTGCGGCATCGCAGCCGCCTTCATATTTCATATTAGCGATAATATATAAGTCCGGCTACCGACACACTCTCTCTTTTTCCCTCGTGTTCTCTCTTTCTCTCTCGCGCCTCCTGTTGCGAGACTCTGCTTCTCGTTCTAGGATCATTCCCGATGTATGCTAACGAGCCCGTCCGACCGGCTCGATTTCAGTAATTAGCCCACCGTCCCGAGGTCTATTGAATCCACATCTGTTTCCAAAAATGTATTTATACAAATTCATGCAAGAATGATACGTACAATCTTTTTTTAATTTTGTGATTCCTCTCTACACGCCTAAATGCTCAATGTTATTGTGCAATTATTTTGTACAATATTATTGATATGCCCTTGAACTTGATCATTTTTATTCAAAGGTTGAAGCAGTTTTCTTGATAAAAGTACTTGTATAAACACCTGCTCAGTTATTGTCTTGTTTTTCTTCAGTAAATGGATTCATTTTGCGCATCTTTTGTGCGTAGTAATTACAGACAAAGAGTTACATCTTGAATGGAATCCTAACAATAAGTATAGTTTCGGTTACAGACAGAGTTAATACAATTGTCCAATAATTGCTGCTAAAAAAGTCTTGCTTCAAAAGTACATGAAATTTCCACAGGGAGGCTATATTGAACTTCCAGACGATCTGTAAAATTGTGCAACATCAAATATTGTACAACAATATCGATCGTCTAAAAGCCGCTTTACTCTGTGTAATTTACTCGAAAGCATAATTTGGATATTCTTGCGGTTCACAAGATGCGAATATCACGTTTAATCTTCAATGTCTAATTACTCTCTTCGTCTCTCTCTCTCTCTCTCTCTCTCTCTCTCTCTATCTTTTCCCTCTCAGGAGTTAATTTTAATCCAAACCATCCCCCGATTCTAATCACCTTCGTATGTCTCGTCGCGCGGATTGCCCTCGAAAATGGTAAGGCGGAGCGCGATGCGCGCGCGGTTGCTCGCGCGTTACATGATACCGTCGCGGGGAATTTGTTTCGTCGCGCCACATTGTTTCGGACAGGAAATCGATACAGGACTTCGCCCCGGCTGTAGCGCCGCGCGCTATCTACAGTATCTACCTGCGACAGAGTCCCTCTCCCCTCCCCCCCCCTCTCTCTCTCTCTCTCTCTCTCTTGGAAATGGAAATCTCACTTCAAACTTTAACCTACCTATCTGCGCGACTTTTCCAAATGACACGCCAGTCTCGAGATATTCGAGAAAAATGCTTGCGCAATAACGAGAAGCTTCCATTTCTATTTCTCTCATATCGAGAATTAAGAGAATCTCCTGAATCACAGGTTTTACACTGAAAAAAAAAAAATTCAGTCTTTGTGATTATAATTGCATCGTAAAATAATTATGGTTCTTAATTGGAACTCCATTTTTATAATTGTATTTAATACTCCATATCGCGTAAATTTTTAAAATTTCAAAAAAAAAAACGTTTTAATAATTTCAGCTTTCAAATCTTTAAACATCCAACTCCAATTTTTTTTAAGATCCGTACAAGATCCGTCTTAGATCGTTTCATTTTGGAATTTATTGATTCAACTTTTACTTCTTCAAGTTTTGTATAAATTATTATTGCTATAATGTTAACAATAATGATTATATTTTAGTTTTATCAAAAAATATACGTATAGTTGACATTAAAAATGACTATGAATTATAATAATTGCAACCATTTTCTCTCAATGTACATGAGGCAGATAACAATAAGATGTTGCTCTAGCTTAATTTTGAATGGATCTTGTAGTTAGCTAAGTTTAGTTAATTAAGTTTAGGTCGAAACGAATTTTCGTTAAATCGGGCGAATCGGGCTTAAACGATAGTGAGTACTCCATGTTGCTACATCGTTATATATAAGTTTTCTCTGTCTCTGTATTTATTATCTCTCGTGTCCATTAGGAAGATTACACTATGGACCGTTGTGACCCATTTCTAGAAATGTAAAAGTCAGGCGAATAAGGTAGAGGTATCCTACCTTCCGTTGATAATCTACTTGCGATAACTGGAGCCCAGCGTTTCTTTGGACACGAAATATATTAAGTACGGAGACATGTAAGCTAAATAATTACCCGGTAACTTACGATAATCGGCGACTTAAGGTGTGCGTTCGCGCGGAATATCGTCGCCGATCGCAATGATAATCGTATTTTATTGTTATTGGGGGTATCGCGATACAAGCCGCGCAATTTCGCTCATGGAATTCATTGAAGGAAAGAACGTGAAATCAATTTTTCGCGTTTAATCCTGTCGAGAGGAGCAATAATCAAACGGCAGATCTTTTCGTTGTTGCAGATTGTACTGAACTCGATGCACAGGTATCAGCCGAGGATACACTTGATTCGCTGTCGACACACCGACGACAGCAACTTGCATATCACCGACCTTCAAAAGGAAGAGTATAAGACGTTTATCTTTCCGGAGGCCATTTTCACCGCTGTCACTGCGTATCAGAATCAGTTGGTGAGTCCAGATGTATCGTCAAATACACAGTCGATTATACAGTGCAAGTTAATTCTCAACGAACACGGACCATTCGAATAGATCGCTGAATATTTGCATCGCGAAATTAAAGTTATGCTTTCGAATTAGTTTTTGAGACCTGCGATTTTTTTCGTATTGCTTAAAATCACGTTACATAATTAATCTAATTTTCGAGGTAAATCTGGATATTTATTGGATGATTATGGGGAAGGTTACCGTAAAAATAAAATTATTTGTAATTAATTATAATCATTATTTATAAAAAGTCACGAAAATATAAAACTCCACGTGGAATTTCAAATTAATTGAAAAAAAAAAGAACTATCAGATGGGTTAAAAATGATATAATCACGGTTCTAATGTTAAAAAGAAAGATCTTCTGTTCATCGTGAATGCGTTCCGATATTCACTGCCAGTGCTGAAAATCTATAGCGCACGTAACATATACTATATAGTTTCAAGAACGCATCCCATATTAGATACACAGAAGTGACAGTCTCTTTCATTTTTTATTTATTAAAAATTTTTAACCATGTAATAATAAAATATTAATAGAAAGGAATATGAGGTCTAAATAATAAGCTCATAAAGATGTTGTTATAAACATAAATATGTATTCACTCTTAAAAGAAAACAATAATGTGATACGTTTCGTTACTATACTAAAGCTGATATTCATAGTCTGTTCTTATTTTAAAACTATCATAATTAATATCTTCAGATGTTAATACGGTTCTGTGATTAGCTTATGACGTCTCAGGATTGTATCAAGACAGTTTTAAATATAAGAATCGACTATGAATATGAACCCAAGTTTTCGTCAGCTAACAGTATATAATAATCTTTTTATTTTGACCTTCATATTCTCATATATATTTCAATTGCTTTGCAAAAATCAAACTTCAAGTTTATTATGCAAAATATTAAAATTAGCAGCAACTTCAGATTAAGATTTATGCGTAATAATAGCATTTCTTTTCTTATAATATAAAATCTTTTTTAAATTTTAAATATTATTTAAAATCTTGAAAGAAATATCAAACTTGATGGAAGAATATGTTTCTTGCAGATAACGAGATTGAAGATCGATAGTAATCCGTTCGCCAAGGGTTTTAGGGACTCATCAAGACTCACAGACTTCGATCGGTAAGTTCAAACTCTCGTAGAAAATACAAGATAATACTTTCTCAATTCCATATTCAGAATTCAGGATGAAAAGGGATTTAATTAAAGAATTAAGAAAGATTTGAAATTCGCGCTGGCTTTATATCGATAACTGATCGAATAATAATAATAATAATTCACGAAAGTCGATTAAAATATACCTCAGCTAGCCTAGCAGCTAATCTGTCTGCGCCGCAACCGTCTCTCCTCGCCAGGGAGTTCCAAACCGTCCAGTCCCGGCGAACGCTTTTCTGCATAGCGGTGTAACGAGCAATCATAGCGTCCATTTATAACGACCGGACGTTGATCGAGCGGCCGCTAAATTAAAACCTATATTTTCGAATGAAATATCTATAACTCCCGTGTCGGCACGGCGCCGACGTCCTACTGGAAGGGGTTAATTAAAACGCGATTAGAGTGTCAGCGCATACGTTATCCAGCCGACAATTTCCTCGATTTTTTCTCACGCGAATCATCCTCGGATCTACGAACGAATTAATTGCTCTCGAAAAAAAACTACGACGCTCGAAAGAAATTACGAACGACGAAGGAGTTCCAATGTACGATAAAGATTGATTAATTATTAGTCGGTTTTTAAAGATGTTTGTACATCAGCTGAAAACTAAAAAATTAACCAAAAAAGCTAATATCAGCAAAAAATTGTGGTCGTAAATATGTCCTGAAGTCAAATGCAAAAAACAACAAGTAAATCTTATAATGGTTTATGCAGCGAAATTATCATATTCTGCTACAGTTTTAGATAAAAGTTTTATCTAAAACTGCAGCAGCTTTTAAATTGTATTTTAATTTGCGTGATTTCTAATATTCTAATATTTTTGTTTATTAAAGTCTTTTCAAAATGGTTTATAATCACAAAAAATTTATTTAATACATACTTTATTATTAAAGATATTTATTTTGTTTTTTTTTTAAATAAAGAGTTTATTTGATAATAAAGAGTCAATTTGATTACTATTGTTATCTTATTTAGATACTAATATTTATATAATAGGCTTTTATAACACGAAAAAGTGGCAAAATAATTCCAATCGAGATATAAAATTGCTGATAATTTATTTCTCTTCAAAAATATTAATTTTTTTAATAGTTAAATCGAAAGGATAAATAAAATGAATAGCTTTTTTAGCTTTTTTTTCAAAAATAAAAGATGCTATTGTACAAATTATTATTCAAAGATGGTTCCAAAAATCTCTAACAATCGTGTGTCTCGTTCCATGGTATGCAAATCAAGGAATTTTCCTGTTTATTTTCTTTTGCCTCTTTCTAATATTATACATCGCGTTCAATCGACTAGTATTCTACCATTTTATATTTCCGGGACAAGTTTTTACGCGATCATCCGGCTCGTTTCTTGCATCGCGTTTCGCATCGCGAGGATCCGACCTATCGACACGCGGCTCTTCTCGATCGTCACGGCCGATCATTACATCCCATTAGAACGTCGGCACTTAATCGCACACGGCGCAGACTAAATTATCGCTTAGATCTCTCGCGTTCAAGGCGGAAATTTACAACAACGTTAAACGTCGAAGCAAGTAAGATCGGCACCGAAATGAGCACGCGCACGCGGCCGATTTCGAATTATCCATGATCATCTATCTGCACGAATGACGATGCACCTGCTCATCACATGCATTCCTTCTGTCTTTCTCTCTCCTCTCCGTGTTTGCGGCTACGAGACACATAACGGAAAAATATATATATTTATATATATGCGAATGCATTTGTTCAGCGCCGCCGTCATCGCAAGATCATCTTTGATGCCAACATTCTGTTGTTAAAGAGATCCTAAAGCCGTCTGTATTATCGACTAAATCATATAATTTTTTTGTATAACAAATACTTTTTTTTCCCTTTTACAGATTCGAAAATCCTTTTCCAGAATTAAAGTATACGCGTTAATACGTGTTAAAACGATCAAAAATTTCGAAATTAATATATTTTCATCATTTCTTATTATAACATGGCATCTCAAACTGTCAAGTCATGACATTTGCTTGATACGAAAATTTTGTAACTTATACTTACGAAATAGTAATTTACAAATAATTTGCATGAACAAATAACGTCGAATTCTTAGAATTAGACTTAAACGTTTTATCGCGACGAATTTATTATACGAAAATTGACACGAATATACGACTGTGTGTATCATAAGTTGCGTGAAATATTGGTGTGGTAGTATATGAAGATATATCGATACGTTTGAAAAACAGTAACCTCTGGTAACAGTCGGAGTTTCGCTTTAGGATCTCCTTAACAGATGATTGTATGATTAATCGATTATCAATATTGTTTATCATGCCTGTATAAAATGGCATTTCAATCATTTCTTTTATTTTTTTGCTTGATGATAATTCGTCACTATTTCAGCAAAATATTCACCTTTAAATCAAAGGATTCAAATAAACATAAGAAATCACTTATTTACAGAAGGAATCAATTTGGATCTTCAAGATTTATTGATCTAAAGAAAGAAAGAGAAATTTTGGAATATACATATATCAGAGAATTCAGATTGCAAAATCTTTTCTATAGGATTCGAGAGGATTCTAAAATCTTTAAAAGTAATTTCAAAATGTAAACATAACGTATAAAGAGACAATTGAGAAAGACAGACATGTAATAAATAAAATATAATTATATAATAAGAGATAGAACATGAAAACAAATTAATATGGATAACCAATTTATTGTAATTCCAATTTAATTTTAATTGTAACATGTATACCAATATAAAATTAACATAATTCGGAACTAGCGTAAGACACGGAGGCATCTCTCCTCGTATTGTTGTAAATTATACGCCACCATATCAAGATTGAGAATTTTATGTTCAATTTCCCGGCTTCTTGCTACAGCCTTGCGTTTAAAAATTGATTAGTCCGCCCCGAGAGAGAAGGCAGGGGCTTCGGTCGCGGGGTCTCGGATTCGGTACCATATTTTACGAAAAACCGTCTGGTGCTCTCGCACCGCCCACCGATCCTCAGAAATATATTAAGGAACGCGGCGCGCGTTAAGTGAGGCAGGACTCTCGTCACGCCTCTTCCAATTTGCACGTGATCGCAGCTGGGCCGCTGAATGCCACTTTCACGAAAAATTCCCGGTTTGGGCATGGCACCTATCTCCCCGTGCAAGATCGTTTTGCGATTAATTAAGCTCATAATTCAGAACATCGCCGTTCATAATTCGCGCTATTAATGCAACCGTGTTTTTCGACCCCTGAAAAATCCGCGAAACTCAGCTGAACACGACCGTTCCATCGTATCGTTAATAATCCTCTCGATCGGCACCGAAAACCCTAACGGCATTTAAGTGTCGCGATTACCGCCTCATTACGATCGGATAAACAATTTAATTGCATTTCGCTTCTCGCGAGGCAGGTGCTTCACGACAGGTACGCGAACGGTTTCGTGATCGTTAAAGCGATGAGAAGAACAAATAAAAAATGAGAGCGTTCGAGAAAGGGAGAAAAAGCAGAAAAAAAGAGAAAAAGATGCAGTTTATAGTACTAAGACCACAACTTATTCCAGGAGAACGTACATGATATTAAGTAACTTAAGTACATATAGAATAATTTCGAACCAAAATTTGGTTGTACGTATACAAACCCTAAGCAATCTCCTGATACTTAACTAACAATAATCAACGGATTTCCGTATTTCATTTGAAATAAATAATTCTAAATTAAGTTTATTAATATTATTATATAATTATTTTGTACAATATTATTGATACCTTCTTTAAAAAATTCAAAACAAACAGTCAGGAGGCAATATATCATTCGGATGATTAATATTGTAATGATGGTTGGACGTTCAGGATCAAGTATTACCATCTTTATTTTCAATTATTAATTCTCTTCTGCGTATATTAATTCTAAGACTTGTTCATTAAATATTGACAGCTTAATTCAGAATTATGTATTCCAAACGAAAAACAGAACCTAAATTCTTGCGATTTTCTGTCAAGACTTCAGACTACAGATTTTGAAAAATCTGAATTCCTATCTCTTAATTCTTACCTTGTCGCAAACAATATACTTCCATCACAAATGCATAATTAAATAGACGCGACATAAAGCGAACATTAACACAGAAAATCTCTCTAATAGTCCTTTCTATCAATGCAAACTAAAATCTCGATTTAATTTACTCTTTATCTTTTTCTAAAGAACTGGCGAGATAAGAATATATAAAGATAAAAAAAGGCAAGTTAAAGATTGAAGTTAATCTACATTGGTAGAAACGTACACAAGAATTACACAACGTTTATTCAAGATTAAATAGCAGGGATACAAGAACGAAGTAACGGAGAACGATCCTGAAACACAGAGCGAAGGACGAGAAGCTCGCATTAGGGAGGGAAGAGACGACTTTATTGGGTGTCCGTTATCGATTCGCGGACACACATCGTATACATATACGAGTCGATTTGCATAAAAACCCTGCATCGCGATCCCCGAGAGATCGCCGCAAGTCGACGCCGTTAACAATTTAGTGGGCGTTGCTCGCGTCGATGCTCGCTCGGCTACCGGCGTGTCGTTCTTACTTATTAAATGAGGCCGAACGGTCCGATAACCGCCTCGCCGCGAGAAGAAGTCAGTCCATGGTGCGAAGAGGCAATCGACCGAGAAAAACCTACGAGCCGGCCAGCGGCGACGGAAAGAGGTCCAGTTGGGGTGGCACCGAAAGGGGGACGACAATAAAAGTAACGTGGCTTTTAATTACCGACCGATTTCAGCACCGTCGTCCCGCTGCGCGCTCTTGGAGCGAATATTATTACAGCACCATGCGTTTCTCCCGGGTGCTGCGTTTATTGTCAAGTATGCACATCGGATTATCGGCTCGCGTATCTTTTTTTTTTTCAATTCTCCCCGGCGATTCTTCGTGCCCTGCGCACTTCTCCGTCGCACCCCATCGCGATCCCCGAGCTGATCGTTAAAAAATTAAGTTGCGCGAAACGCGTCCGGCAAAAACACGCGAACTTCTCGTTTACGATTATTAATAGCCGAAGCGCGCGATCTTCCCACTCGCGAGCTGTATGCTCGCCGCTCGAACGATCTGCGCGTGGCGCGGCAGAAAGAAGTTCCGTGATGGATCGAGCCGTACGCGCGATATTTTCATGTATGTACGAGTGCTACCCGACCTGGACGTATATCAAAGCGAATTTATGCCGCTTCTCTATTAAAAGGAGGTGTGCGTGGGAGGTCGGCGGAAAACGCAGGTCTAAGGATCGCAGGATGCAAACACCGAAGGTCGCGATAAATTTATGGTAATGGTCCCCGGGCTCCGTGAATGCTAAAATCCTTGGTCTGTCCCTAAGACCTTTGGAGCACGAGTTAGGAATCGTTATTTTTCTTCCAATTATTCTCAGATTTTAGGGGACTCGTATTCCTGAACTTTGCAAATATAAATGATCTTATTGCTTTTTCTTCGTATCCTCGGACTCGTAAACGATGGAATTGTGACATTACTGTTGTATTTTTGAATACTTATATATAGATGTCTCTGAATTTTTAAAAATTTCTAATAAATAATTTCCTAATTTCATATAATAAAATTGATAATTAAAAAGTAATAAAATGATATATTTTCATGAGTTCTACTATTCTAATTCATCAATTAAATCCTTACCCGCGGCAAATATTTAAAGTCAACTTTCTTGGAAGCAAAGTCTCATATATGAACTGCACGCCAACTATTTATTATCTTGAAACACAGTTCTAATTTTCATCTGACAATGGAAACAAAGCTATTTTTCCATCTGACAATGGATAACCGTGAGATCTTCGAACTATTTACGACTGCCGCACACACTCTTTCCGTAACAGTAACCGTTAGACGTATCATAAGAATTAGCCAATCACAGTCAAGAATTCTAAAAAAAATTTGACTAAGTCTTATAAGTTTTATGATTACTGTTACAGAAAATGTGTGTGATAGTCCTAAGTCCATACAGAAAAATGTAGGGCAAAAAGACGATAGTAGATAGTAAGCAAGTTGGTCAATAACAATAAAGAATGTCAGAATGTCCAAAATGTTGCTTTGTTTACCGCTTAAATTTTATGTGTGCCATTATATAGCCTTTACAATCGGTTTGTTTACGCACACGTACCTACTTTCGTTCCATCAAGGCGATTTCATGGCGAATCAAATAACAACGAGCTACGTGTGCATTTTAATGACTCCACATCTTGGTTGCACGGACATGATCTCGTCCCGGAATCACTGCCACACCACGATCCTCCCTAAATCAGCACCTGCCTAACAGACGGCCGCCTAAATTCTGCATCGTCATTCTAAGACTCGTCCGTTATCTCGAGCTCTCGAAAAGTCGATCGGTTCGCTGCTTTGCATTCCGTTGAAAAGAACACCGCCATCGAAGTCATTGAGTTCCGACCACTATCGAGAATTATACGCCTCCTGCCACCCTCCCCCTTCATTTTTCGAAATTACTACACGTGGAAACATCCCCATAAAACTCGCTCGAGATAGACTACCGTGGGACTCTGTCATCGATAAAAATCTTTTAGGGTCACCAATACTCCGATAACGCTGTCGCTCTTGGCACTGGGTGTGCCCGCTTGGGATTCCAACTTTGTTAGTTGAAGCAACGCTTCGTAGCTAGTGCTAGCATGCGTAGCTGATCAGAAATTATCGATAGGCGAAAATCATTCCGGGTGGTCGGGTTATCGCGGAACTAATTTGGAGTCCGGTGATTCGATGCGGGTTCTTTATCAGTTGCCTATACCCCCATCTCACCATTCGAATTAGCAATACTTGTTGATAAACATTCATTCATGCAAAGACACGAAATTTCAAGTTAATTATGCTGTTTTGTTTACAGCGATATACATATATTTAAAAAAAATAAAAACTGTATTTATGGGGAAGATTTATATACGCGTCACTGCAACCTTTTAGCGATAATTTTTAAGTGTATAAATTTACTCTCTTGAGCAGTTAAACCTTCTGTGAATACGTCGTCTAGTAATCTATAGATACGTATATAGAATTATGTATATCTAAAAGATATATGAGTATTAGGAACATTTAGCAATCTATGAATCAAGGTGATTTACATTTTCGAAACTGCGCGTTCGATGGTTGTAAAAATTCATGGATTGATCAATATTTTCTGGCTATTGAAATTGCAATGCGCTGTATGGTAACACGATGCAACGTATGTTAACTTCAGATAATGCTGCGTTAGAAATATGAACAATCTATAAACCTAGAGATGACAATGTTGTGCAAATGTATATGCTATTACTCGAAAGTATTTACCCATCTTGTCTTCTTTAATTAAATAAAGAAGCGTGATTTTCAATCTATTTTAATCTTCTAGATGTTAGGCTTAATAATAAGATTTAATCAAAATAGCATTTTACTTATGCAAAGAGAATAATAGAATTACACTCAGACAAAGACAAGTGATGTCACGTAGGTGACAACTAGAGATTCTCAAGTAAGAGTCTGGACATTCAATAGCTTATTGTTCACCATCTGTTCACATCTGAGGTAAATATAACTCTGTATTACAAAGGATGTAGAATGAGTCACATAAAGTTTATAGAAGTCTATGTATATACTCTAACAATATAAAGTAAAATGTTGCCGCCATATTTGAGTGACCAGACTCCTACTGAGAGTCTCCAGTAACAACTATGCAGGTTTTATATATATTATGTATGTGTGTGTAGTTGAATAAACTATTTTACATTTAATGCAACTATAAAATAATTCATTCAACTGTACATTAATTTCACATAATATGAAACTTGTATAGTATCATTCATATAGTTGTCATTATACTACGTCTTTTTCTTTGAGTGTACAACGAAATTCAGGCGTACAAAAATCGGAATAAAAAAATACTTTTGAATAGTAGTGTAATTTTGAAAGGGCGCATTTGAAATGTCGGAGAAGAGAGATTACGAGACCGGGAGTGATTCTGGGCGGAAGTTACTGACATTGAAAGAACTCGCGCGCGTCTTCGCGTTCTCCATCAGCCGATGACACCGATCGTTGCCGTACTCGCTCCAGATAAGCACGTACAGCCGCGAAGATCGAGAGGGTCCAGCGCGAACGGCCGGACCCCTCCGTCCCGATGAGGAACGCCGGCAGTCGCCTCCACGTTAGCCGTACACGGATGCGCCGCTCCGGCGGCGTCCGGAGTTAATGAGAGAGCGGCCGTACGGAGCAATACGGCGCATGCACCCGCCCACTTCACGCCGGCGCTGATAGATAGATGCCCCTCCGGCCCTCTTTCTTTCACTCCCTCTTTCCCTTTTCTCTGCCTTCTCTTCTCGCGTACGTGTGTTCGGTCTCCTCCTCGCGTACGTGTTCGCGGCGCGCACAGCACTGCCGTCAACGTCGTGAAAACATCAGCACGGACAGCCGAGGATCGCGGAATCGCGGCTGCCTATGCGAAAGCGCGATGGCGGATGAGAGGCGCCGTTTTACGGTACAGATTGATGATTCTAGGACTAGGCGAAGTCGTTAAGGTCTATGGGGGAAAGTAGGCACTGAAGTTGTACATTGTTATTCAATGTTGTTTGGAACGATGATACTTGAACTTGTTGTAAAGTGTATTATCCAATATAGTTTGTCTAAACGTTGCAATTTTTGCTGAGTCTAACATTGAAAACAGAACAGGTGATCAGATTCAAAATAGGAAACATTTCTGAATATTGATTGAAAATATAACAGATTTTCAATATTTATATGAGTGCAGTGATGATTTAATTATCCATGTAATTACAAACAGCAAATAAACTATATTGAGTATAAAGCTATATTGGACATCTTACCTCATTTATATTCAAAGAAATTCTAAACGCGTTGACATACGTTCACTTCTTTCCTTCTTTTTGTACTTCTTGAACTTGTCAGAATTATTAGAAAACACTATTTAGCATTATATATTGAAATAGGAAACTTTGTATTAAAATTTGCTAAAACTTTGTAGAATCTTTGGGACCAAACTCTGGGAAAACAGCTTCGAACATGAACGTAGATCAATCTATATTTTCAACGTTCAACCATGTGTTATGTTTTAATGATTGTATCTAAGAGATACGCATTTGGCAGAGTACATTTCGGTCGCTACTCGCGCACAGTTCCGCGCCAGTCGCATCTCGGCCCGGTCGTTTGGGCTCGCGGCTCGCCGTGGAAGTGCCCCGAAGAAAGAAACGGGTGGTAACATAGGAGAAAGAGAGCGATTCCAAGTTCTCCCGGTTCCGGAGGGCAAGAGGAGGGCAGGGCATTCATCTATATTAGCTTCGAGAGCGGACGGCCTGTCATTACCGCTGCCGCTCTGGCTCTCTTCTTCCTCCTCTTCCTCTCCTCTCCTCGCGAAGTCTCTCTATCTTTTTCGTCTCACTCGGCCTACCTCTTCTTCACAGCTCGCACCTTCCCTCCGTCTTTCTCCCTCTCTCCTCCACCTCCTCGACACAACTACCAGCATCAACCCCGACAACGCAGACACCTCCAACCGATACCGCCAGTCTCCTTGCCGGCCCATTAGCGGGCCGCATTATCAAAGTGCCAGAGGGAGACGGACAGAGCGAGTCGCGGGGCACGGCGATGGACAAAGATGAAAGACTCCGAAGACGAAGTAGAAGAAGAAGAGGAAGGAGCTGGAGAGGGCGAGAGAAGACACGAGAGGTGGAGAGGCAGCATCAGTGGCCGTGGCTGCTACGAAGCTAATAACCGCCGTTTAAAACGCAAAAACAAAGGTCTCGCCGTGCATCATCGGGGCTTTAGGCCCGGTCAGGGGTACCCGCGGGAAGAAGAAACAGCAAGAGAGACGGAGGGAGGAGGCGGAGCAGGGAGAGAAGGCTCCAACTCGCATACACTCGCACATACACACGCATACGCACACTCCACCATATATCGGCTGGCTATCCGAGGCGTCAGGGTCATTACCGGATCATTACCTACCATACCTACTGTGCGACGACGATGATGGCCCGAGCTTGCGAGCACCACCGACAGACTTCCATCTCTCGTACACACATATACACGTGCATATATACGCACATCCCTATACATGCACGAGCGTTCCTACTCGCATCTAGAGCTCTGACTTCTCGGGCGTTAACGTTCTCGTACCTTTCTGTACGCGGATTTGCTCGTGTATGCGTATGTGCATGTAGGTGTGTGCGTACTCGCACACTCGCTCGTTCGACGCGGCGGCGATCGCGCGTCGGCCCGCTCGGCGGCAGCCGGGTAAATTACAGGCTCGACCGTATTTTGTGTTGTCTTGTTGTTTTTCAACGCGCCGAAAGGAAATGAGCGAGCAAACGCGTCACGCCACCCCGAACCTGCTAATTTCTATTCATATTTTATGGCTATTAATTTCTTCGCTGTTACACTCGCTCTCTACCCGTTTGCCTCCCCTTCGCCGCACTTCGCTTCACCTCGCTCTCTACCATCGTCTTCTCTATTTCCCCTCTCTTTTTTATCTTCGACTCTCTCTCGCCTCATTCTCCTTTTCTGTAATTCTTTTCTTTGTCTCTCCCCAATTTGCGTTATACTCTTCCTCTTGCCTCCTCCTCCTCTTTAGTGTCTCTTTCTGCAGCTTCTGCCTTTCTTTGCACTTTTCTTCCCCTCTTTTTCATCTATCTTCTAATATTCTCCCTTAACAGCATTCCATGTCGAAGGAAGAATCCGCGGAACTTCTTCAACCTCACACCTCTTCTTTCTCCCCATCGTCGGTTTCTTCCTTTGTCGAAGTCTTCACGCGATACGTTCGCTCGCAGAGACATTCAGTGCGGCCCGTGAACCAGCTTCCTTCTTTTTCATGCGTTTTGCTTTTCACCTCTCTTCGTGTTCCGCCATCACGAAGTCTGGCGTCATCCTGAGCGACGACAGCTCGCTCACTGTTGGTACTGTGAGCGGAGTTGTTAGCCATAAATCTCTCAATAATTCCAATGTAGCTTCCTCATTTCCACTCTTTTTTCTTCAAATTTAATCGACCTCCTTTTCATAGACATCGTCCCGTGAGCTCAAACGATCTTCGTTATTAGGAAACAGTGTTAGGAAATTCTTTTAGACATTATAGACTTTAGCCTACTAATTGATATTTCCTTGCTTTAAAAAAATCGTTTATAAAAAGTTAATTTTATGGTCGAGGAAATGGAAATTTGGATTAATCTTTTTTAACCTTTAAAGAGATATATGAATTTAAAATCCCTACCGACAGTCTTATGATTGAAAAAAAAAACTTATAAAAAGCAGCTGTTTTTTTTAAGTGTGTTAAAGTACTATTACAACTTTTAGTTTTAGATTAAAATGAATTATCCATTCGATTATACTCGGAACATTGTCTTTCATTCGTTTTAAGCTAATTCCCGTTTCTCGAATCATGTAATATCACCAGAACGGTAAAGCATTCCACAAGGAAGCTTGATAGTCCTCGTGGGATGCGTGCGAGAGGAACCGAGATGAGCCAAACCGCAGCATTCGATGAACTACCTTCGGCCATCAGCGGGGTGTAACCTATTATTATCTACCACTTACCTAATGCCCTATGTCAGCCCCGGGGTAGATGGAGAATAACAGGCTCTCTTCGGTCGACGGAATTCCCCGTGCTTTAATATCGCGAGCCATTTCACGTCACTTGAGCGCGCCGCGCGCGATTTTGGGGAATTTATCGACTAGGTGTCAAAAAGGTGATCAATTAAGGGAAGCCGTAAAGTATCGACTTCGTCGAGCACGAAGTACCGTGTAAATTAACTTTATCATTAAATTGAGATCAGATAACAATTACGCGTTTTGTACCTATTCTCCACTTTAATACTTCAATTATATATTATGTTCCTCGCGATGTTATGCTGAATTTTAAGGCGAAAATTTGAAGAGATATTTAAGTGTTTGCATCATGTTATATAACCAATGCTAAATTAAGAAAGTTAAATTTTATTGCGCGCACTCGAATGTTCGTTAAAAATCGGGACCAGGTTTTAATTCGAAGTAACTAACCGAGGAAAATCTTTGTGCGCGATATAACCAGTAGCGATTCTTGGCAATTAACATCAGCTCGGCGGCGATCACCGGCGCGTATAAGTGATTGCATTCTTATGCCATGGCCGGCCGTAATTTTATTATTTACGCGCTTACGCCCGGAGTCTGCCGGCATGCAAATATTATGTGCGAATTATCAGCGTAAACGCGTAAACTCACGGCCGTGAGACGAGACGAATAGGGCGCGGCTCGTGTATAATTGGATCGTGTAATTGGATAATTAAATTATGTTGAAGCTCACGCGATAGAACAACGCAAAAGGCGAGCAGCAAGGACGACTTCTCTGAGAGTGTCAGACTCTGCTAGACGCCGTTGTCGTCCCTACGCGATGATCGAGGACTTAAGGAGGTTCGCGTGAGAAAGAACGGCTCCGTTTCCCGAAAAGGGCCCTTTCGCGGTGCCCACGCATAGTAGCACCTGACTGGCACCGCGGGCCCTCAGACGACGTTGCCAAGAAAAGGGCTCCAAGAAAAATTACGGAACATTAAGGCATGCGAGAATATACTATATTTTCTTGTCAGAGCCGCTTCGGGGAACAAGAAACAGATACGTTCGAAAATTACGGATGCGGCTATTAACCGCTAAAAGCCGTCACGACGCCGTCAGTTTTGTTCCAATTAACTCTCCACGGATCAATTCCTATTTCTTTCTCTTTTCGATTGGAGAAGCGGACGCAACGCACATGCGATTACGCACAAAAAGCGTCTTATTGCTTATTACGTCCAGGAAATGTTTTTTTCTCAATTATAGCTGTCGGCTAGCTTATCCAATTCTAACACTAGTGTGATTCTATGTCAATTAAAGATAAGAGGAATCGAGTAATAACTTATATAATAGATGACTTATATAATTCTAAGTCTATATTTTCGAAGGAATTCTCCAAATTAAATAAAAAAGTTGAGTGTCCAGTTCCATCTAAATCTAACTAAATCTTTTTACATAAATGAGTGAAGAGGACTATATTTGAGGCATGTTTTGTTGCCTAATAATAATACATTTATGTGAATTTTTTATAATTTCCAGTTCAAGCGAACTACACGCCGATTATTCATCGATCTTGAAACATAACTTTAGACTGAAGCTGGAGTATGTAATATTACAAATTAAATTGACATGCAATTTAATTGATGTTCTCATAAGCGTCTTTAAATCACTCTAAATAATTTATTGCAAAAATCATCTTAGCCATGAATTTTTGAATCTTTCGAATTACGTATGGGATGTTTATGTGATGATGAAAAAATATTTATAATCCAGATTTTTAATTGCATTAATTAATCTATGTAAAAAGAACACATATCTTTTTCAGATGATGTAAATAAATATTAAATGAAAATGGACTCGCACAAAGATATGAACACCAAAATCCGCCTTGACCGAATATGGCCTTCTTAACTCATTTATGTTGAACATATTTCTCAGTCTATTTTCAACAATATTTAACAAATCTTTTCAACAATAATTTTCAATGAATGACAAGAAATTTATATTTGATAATTACGGTAAAGATAGTCATCGTAAAATTCAATTGTCGAGAGATGAGAAATAAATTTTATATTTTTCGCCAAACGAAGTATATAAATCTATTTTTCAAATAATTTCAGATTTGTCATGCTGTTCAGCTTTAGGCATGACAGATTGGACAGATTGAACAGATTTTGATGACCCGTTGAAGAGAGATTTTTTGGAAAAAACCCCAGGCTTTTTGAAAAAGCTCAACCTCCCCATTAGATTTTATTGGGTTTTTTGGAGGGATTTTTTTTGATAAAATTGATTATTTGATATTTTTGTAATTAATGATAAATGCAACGTAACATTTAGTTTACGTTGCATTTATCATTAATTACATATTCAGATAAAATTAATTATAAAAAAATTTTGTAAAAATATTAACAGTAATTTTGTTAAAAGTTTTTGTTTCTGAAAAGGTTTCTCAATCATGTAGTCGAAACATGTATAACATTATTAATTTTTACATTATTAACGATTGAAATATAATATACTTTACACATCAAAATCCGCGGTTGGTTCTATATATCCTTTATTTATATAATTTATTATAAAACACGAACGTTGTGACAGTGTGGTTATAAAAAAATTCGGATAGATTGTGCCGGATGTTTCTTTCTTATTTAACTATAAACTAGTCTCTCTCTCTCTCTTCCTCCCCTCCCCTCCCCCTCTCTCGCTCTTTCTCTCTCTTTCTCTCCTGAACGACGGTACTCGAGGGGTGTAGCCGCGAGAACGTCATGGACATTTTAATGGGTAACGGCAGTGGCCTCTAATTAGAACGTTTCGACCGTAACCGCGCCATTACGGGGGAAAACGCAGACTCGTCAGATCGATGAGGAATATTTATCGCGGTGTAACAATTACGGGAGCCCCGGCATAGCGCGAATAGTAATAGGCGGCCAGCCTCGGAGGCCGCTCTCTCGCCCGGCGAACGACTGTAATTAGGGCTTTTATTGTCTGTACATAAGGAAGCTTTATGAAAACATTAAGGATATAATTCAAGGCCGGGGAGAGGCGCAGCACTAGCACACTCCGCCGTGAATTGCAGCCTGGGCCTTAATGCACAGGAGATCGCGTTGCTGGCGCGCTGCGTCATTTCCGTTTTGCGTATACACAATACACACACACACACACACACACACACACACACACACACACGAACACGAAACGCGCGTAAGCCCTCTTGTGTGTGACGGAGACTGCCTACCTGTTTCTCTCCGTGTACGAACAGTGTAATTTGATTTCTGGATTTTTCTACAAGTCCTGTGTGATTAAGCTATTTTCGAAACTAAGAGAGATAGCGCGCCGAAGGCGAATGGTGGTAGCACATAACATCTTCCGCGCCTTGGATTTACATCCCTTACCCTTCGCTTGTCTGACATTTTCGAAATTTTAACTTTACTATTCTGAAACACAAGCGCATAATTAGTTTCTCGTTATAATTATATAACTATCGAGAATATTATTTGTATTCGTGCATCAATGTACAGAGCATAACTTTCAAGTAAATTGTGGTATTATAATATGTGTACATTATATATGTAATTTTTTAACACTTTATTACACATAATAATTTTCCGATTCTTTACTGAATATATATTATTCACTATTTACTATACAATGAATTGTTTGAGTTCCAAGTTAATTTTCATCAATTTTACAAATCTATACCAAAATTATTAAATGTGATTTTTACATATATTTTAAAAAGTATTTGTAGAAAGAATGATTTTGCTAAAAGATCTAAAATTTTGCTGGATTGAATAACTTACAGATCTGAAAATAATTTTGTTCGACTATTAAAATAGTTATGCTGGAAACTAAAAAATGATGAGCAATGTTGCAAAAAAATTTTGATATTCTATAAGCTATCAATTTGAGTTTTCAATAAAATTATTTTTCAACTCTGTATCCGCAGCAAAGTTTTAGATCGTTCAGTAAAATTATTCTTTTCGTATAAATTGTATATATAAAAAAATTATATATAACTTGGTGCTCTTAGTATTTCAAAGAAATGTAAGAAACAAATGATCTAATTGTGTGTATTAACAATAAAAATTAATACATCTAAATTACGCAAGACTGTAGACTGGCACGCGGAGTCTTGACACTTTCGTACATTTAAGATTTCCAAGCTGCGCTCACCTAATCGCGATCGAGATCCATGTTCGGGATCCGCCTAAATCATCGACTCCGCCCTACCCTCCTCTATGGGATCCTGTTATCCGCGAGATCTCGGATCACGATCGATCCAGACGAATCGATACACGAGGCAAGTACTTGGGCAAGTATACTCGCGGAACTCGACTAATAGAGTTCGGGCCCTTGACAGCGATATTTCACGAGAACAAGAAGAGAAATGGCCGCGGACGGACGCGCCGGTGTGTGGTCCAGCACGTCCGAGTGGACGGCGATTAGCCCCAGGCCTCCTAATCCCTCCCTCACTCCCCCGTAGCTGGTTTCACCCTTCGGGGTTAGGCTTCTTCCTCTTGCACGCAGTCTCTTCCTCTTTCCTGCTCGAAGCTTACTCTCATGCATCCACGTATCATCGCTTGCGTGTATATGCGTGTGTGTTCGTGTATGCCTTGTCTGTGAGTGCGTTTTGTGGTACGAGGATGTGTGTATGTACGCTCGTGCGCCTCCTCGGGTGTCGTGTTACGTGCTAAGCGGTACGGCCGAATGGTAACCGAGACGCAGACTGCACACCGGACCCATTGTTCCCGAGGCCTCCCTACGTCCCACCGTCTGCTCCCGCAGTCACCGCGTTCCCTTGTCCACCCCCGCTCATAATCGCGCTCTTCGGACTGACTCGAGAATGGGTCTTTTTGGTTGATTTGCCCTTCGCCATCTCACTTCCTCAGATCTTCACCGTCTCTTGATTTCATCGGATATCAATACTGTACGCGACAGAATATTGCAGTTACCGGATGTTACCACTGTAATAGCTGTTACCACTGCATTTTGCAAGGAATATACGGCGATCTTAACATTCCAACAGAGGCGAAATCGTCTTGACATTAACAAATCAATTTTTTTTACTAATTTTACTCAAAAATATCTTATAAATGAAGAATCTATTGATATACTCTATTGACATACACCGATACATGTCGATATATACTCATTATAAAAATACTATATTTCAGTGTTCAATGTTACACATATTTTCATCTTCAATACTACTAATGAATTAACTATATTTTTGTAATAACGAGAAATAAAAACGCTTTTGCATGATATAACTTTGGATAGCAAGAACATAACGGTTTTGTATAATTATTCATTCCAAAAGCTATGGTTTATAATATTTCAGCCGCCATATTTAATATCCTCAGAAAATTTTCTAAAATTATTTCAAATATCCTAACTTCGCCCACATATCTAAATAACATATACGCAACTAAATAACACATATACGCATAGAACTCTAATATATAAAGATATAGAATAATTAAAGATCTTGCTAGAATCGTTGCGATTGAATCCCTTTTGGCAGACCTCATTTCTCGCAATTCTCTTATTTTTCGTGGATCGGGTCTCGCACAGTCACAGTGGTTTTGTCTCGCCCTCGCACCACGGTTTTATGACCTTACGAGTCGGGACTCTCGTCATCGACGTGCTGGCTCGCAACTACTGAACGAATCCTTCTCTCCTTGACTGGGTGTCGCCTGCCCTGGTGACCTCCGAGGTAACTAGACCCGCGAGAGTCAGCTGCCCCCCTTCCACCCCCGGCTCCAGTCCATAGAGAGAAACAGAATCATTACGGGTACCGTTCGGGATTGAATTGTATAGTCCCGACGACGTTGGTCGCGCGAGATGATGAAGTGCTTCGCGCCGAATGTCTCACGAATAACGATTATTCAACATAACAAACAATTTTCTACTCGAGAAACATTAACTTCTCTTTTATTTTCCTTTTTATAACTTTCTATGAGATAATAATTTTTTGTCATAATAATCTTGTTGAGATTAATCTTGTCTCTATCATGTTTCTTTTTCTCTTTAATTGTATGTGAATAGATTGTGAAATCTATGTAGATTTTATTATGTTAGACTATTTCTTATAACAATTAATTTACGATTATTTTATTATTTTGTGACTATTTTTACAACGATTAAACTTACGTATATGTGAGTGTATTTATATCGTATATAAGATTTATATAATTCACACTCTAGTATATTATTTATATCATATACGAGAGTGTAGATTGAAGACATGGCCTAAAGTTCTAAGGACAGGAACAAATATGTTTCGGAACCTTTTTATTATGCACGCCCCTAAATTATTTCATGCACGAAATGCTGAGTTATCGAACGCCAGTTATGAATAAAGGCGTCTTCGAATATCTCGACGGACGCGAGTTCGCGGAACTGGATGATCGATAAGAGGTATTATTCGTGGGCGGCCCATACTCAAATTATCCGGCAGAATACTAGTATCAAGTTGTCTCTCAACCACTTGACTTTCGAGAAGCGCGAAGAACCAGCAGCCATTCATCGACGCTGCCCTTTGTCAAGATGTGAGATCAAGTAGACATCGAAACTTTTGGCAAATCATTTAATCTGGAAAAATGTTAGAAATATGCAGAATGCACTTCCTAGCTGTTTAACAAACATTGATTTTAATTTTAAAAAAGAGGACACGCTTTTCTTATAATGTTCTTTTTAAATAAAATATTGATTAAATTCTAGACTGATTAAATTGACTGATTAAATTTATTTCTCTTGATTAATTTTTATGTTAAGAATTTCTTTGGCTTAATAAGTCTAATGAAGATTAGTCAAAAATTAAAATAGTGATAAATATTTGAAACAATTAAAATAATATATCTATAAGAGTGTCATTGATGGGCACATTAGATCTGTGACAAAAATATAGAAAATTGTTTTTCTTTAAATCCTATGGATTTATACAAGCCAGAAAGAAGACAATGAAGAAAGCATCATTCCAATCAGTTAAAAGTGTAAAACTCAAGTAACGAAGCGGATTATTGATTTGAGATTTGCTAATCGAACAAAATGAAGTCTATCTAGCGTCAAACCGATTCGTTCGCTTTAAATGGCAGAAAATGACTGGGACTCCTTCAGGCTACGCTAAGTCGAGAATCCATCAAGCATTCGCTCCTACGGTCTTTGGCTTTGCGCAATCGGTCTTACCTCGCCGGGCTTGAAATCAAAAGCAATTACGAAGCGCCGCCTCGCGCCTCGGATTCGCGATATCGTAATGAAGTCTTAATAATTGAGATAGACCGATCGATAATCGGCGTGTCCCTACACGCCGCTCCCGCGCGTAATCACGAAAGTAGGAAGTGACTCGCCGTTGTGATTCCGTGCGCAATGAGACTTGGTCGTTAATTATCGTCGACGTAAAGGGAAAGAGAAAGAGAAAGAGAGAAGGGAAAGGAGGAAGAAAGAGATACAGAATGACCCTCTCACCATTCGCGACGCGTTTTCATCCATGATCAGCCAATAATCCGCTCGTTAGCGTTTCTGCCGCGATAGCAACGAAGCAACGAAGGCGCGTCCGCGCACAATCGCGCGTAATTAACCCTAATTAAGCCCGTACCTAACGCACGAAATCATCCATCACATTTGTTGCTTTGGGGGAGAAAGAGATTCTCGCGATCGTCGTTGCCCTCCTCTCTCACTACCTACCTCATCTTGTGCGTACGTCTCTCTATGAGAGGAAAGCTCATCTTAATTACCCGCCATTCTCTCTCTGTCTTGTCTCTCTGTCGACTCTGTGTCCGTGAAGGAATCTCATTGATTTACTCCCTTTTAAGTGCTATTAATGCCGATAACGTCGATCGATTAATCAGCCGACCGGCGAGGGCCGCCTCTCTCGCCTTAAGAACGGACGATTTTATCTCGCTCTGTCTCGCGTTCCCGCGGCTTCAGACGATTTATTTGCTCGCCCGGCGCGATCTTTGCCGTTTCGGTCGATTCGCCGCGTGCAGGATCGCGACCTCTCGGTCATACGATTTGCGCTCGATCGGTTTCTCATCTAATCCCGGTGCCCAGCGAGCGCCGATTCCCAGACGACTTGTGTGCTAAATTTTATAAATGAAGTCTTTTATCTGCTATTCGATTATTCCATTATTAATGACAAGCGATGAGGATTTCTCCCTTTTACTCAATATCTTCAAAAATACATTTCGATATTGCATGCAGAAGTACTGCGATTTGTAATATATATTTTAAAAAAAGATAATAATATTTGAGAGTCTGACTTTCTATCCTATGTCTATTGAGGGGGATGGCTCTCTATAATAAGCTATTAGTAATTAGAAGTCAGAATTGTAAGTCAGAAGTTATAAGACAATAAGTTAATCAGTGACTGAATGGAGATGGCCCAATTCTTACAATTTGAAACTTAGATTATGTTATGACTAAGTCACATAGTATCTTGTCGTTTGCCCTGAAGACTGTCATCCTTCTGATTGATTGAAATACTATGACACAACGATCTAATGCAACTTGTTCTTGTATACGAGAATCATATTTAAGCTAAAGTAATTTAAGAAAATTCTTTTCTACTTACAATGCAAAATTGGGAAGAAAAGAATTAAGCGATTTATCTTAGGTATCAAACGTATCTAACCCATCTATTCTACGCTGACGATATCCTCTGTCTCTTACTATTTCAGAGATCCTATGGAAATTATGGAACAGCAACTGATGAGATGCGGCGTACCCCCGGTAAGAATCTACGAACACCTTGCTATGTCGTCGCAGGCCGTGGTAGCTGCAACGTTGGGTGCTCAGCAGCAACAACCGCAGCAGCAACATCATCAGCCATCCGCGCAACAGCAGCAACAGCATGAGAGCGGCGGACACGCGTTATCGTCCTGGCTGGCACCAGTATCAACACCGCTTTTATACGGTAGGGGTGCAGCCAGTTCTCCATCACTCTACTCCAACGCAGCTATTACTGCCACCCCTGGTTTCCCATATCCGCCGCTGGCGTGGCCCTGGCAACCACCCTCCGTCGCGATGATCTCGCGACGGTCCTCGCCCCCCACCAACCTGAGGTACGTGCCCTATCCAACAACGACCAGCTCACCCCCGCCGCTACGGACACGCCCGCCCACCCCTAATTAGCGATCCCCGCTGGCGCTGGCGACTCGACGACTGCGGCATCATCCCTCTTCCCTCTCTCTGTGATTATGGAACATTGACATCGGAATTGAAATCGAAATTGTCCTGACACGTTTTTATTTCGTCAGGAGTGCGATGGCGCGTATACATACACGCGTTGTATTATCGATAGATTACGGGTGGCAATATAGGGTAAGTGACATCTCGTTGCACTATTGTTACAATGATAAACAAATATAGGATTCGGAATAAAAGTGATTATTAATTATTAACCGTAAATTAGAATAATATTGAATTGTGCAATTGGAGCAAAGAAACTGGATGTAACTTTATTGTATGATATGATTACATGTTCTTTCGAGCCTTTATTATATTTTTTAAATTGGAAAATTAAGCTTATTTGCCATCTTAAAGAATTATTTTTCTAATATTATCTTATAAGGTCCAATTGTTTGACTTTAAATGAGGCTTAAACTTTACTTTTTCTCTTTCTTTCTTTCTTTCTCTCTCTCTTTTTAAAATCGAAAGAAAGAGAGAGAGAAAGAGAGAAAGAGAGAGGTAAAGGGGAAGAGCCTCGCTTAAAGCTAAAATAACATTGGTGTAATGGCCTGAAAGACATAAATTTTATTAATTTAACCAAATAGTTTGAAAACAATAATATACATCAGAAGCGAAACTATTATAACTAAACTAATAATTCAATTTTAATCTTTTAAGTCTCTTCATCTTTTAAGTTTCTGTTAATTATTGTATTATGTAATTATTATATGTTAAAAAAGATAATTTATGTTGAATATATGTACTTATGTCTGGAACATGATGTTTGACATAAATGTATCTTTTTTGTTCATTAATAATTTTTAGAAATTATTATCATGTTACAGATTATAATTTTATTATGTTGATTATTAGTAATATATTAATAGTTTCGTTAAAGGAATTAAATATTATTAAAGAAATTAATATTATTACATTTTTAGATCAACTTTTTTTAAAGAAGAACTAAGAATATTAATCGAATCTATGATTTTTCCTTGATTCCTCATATTCTTTGTGATGTCACTTAGTCCTATCACGTATGTGCAAGGGAGAAATCGAAATGATGTCGCAGTATGTCGTTTGTGACTGCGAGCTTAAGCGTGTATGGTGTTCTTAACATTCGTGTTTTTCCTTAGCACACAGGTGCAACCAAAGAAGAATGTCCCTAGCATCAGTGTGTTTAATTAATCACAGATTAACACTCTGAATACTAGGATGTGTATGCGTGCGTGCGTGCATACATACGTGCGTGCATGCATGAGTGTGTGTGTGAGCGTGGATGCATATAACGCGTATATATTTATATGATATAATATATAAATGTAATTCTATGTATACATGTCGTTCCATTAATGTGCACGAGGCGAACATATCGATGTCAGCTACACTGTTAAACATGAAAGGAGCAATGATAACCCAATCCCTTAAGTCAAATAACATTTTATTATTTTCGACTTCCATGTGTGTCAAAGTGTATTTTAATGATTAGCTTCAAAGTTAAATGTCGTTCATATTAACGTACGCATTTAGTAAATAATAATAACTCTGATATAATAATTTTGACTCAAATTTAATACATTTTTTTAAGTTAAATTGTTTAACTCTATTATTTTAACAAATTAATGATATTGAATAGTAATGGCAATTTATAGAAATGGTTAAAAATATTCAAATTGAATATAATTTGATATAATGAATTTAACAATGTAAAGTTTCGTATCAACAACATAGACTATTCAAAAATATTCAAGTACGAGCAATGGAATCAGGCATCTCAAGAAATTACAGATATATTGGATATACGTGAGTTTATGTGCATAATCGTTTATGTCAAAATTCTAAACATCCTATTTGAATGAATCTGATTGTGGATTGAGTTCAAAGTAACGAAATCATACATTGAGATATTCAAAGATATACAGGGAGATGTATGGGATCTAAGCATTTGGATACTCGAGAATCGAATTTATTCGCAAGAATCGCAAGCGTTTCAGCGTTATAATAAATTTCGACGATTCGCTGTATGTATGAATGATTTAGCGGAAGAGGTCTTATTCTTGTAAAATATCGTGTACAAAAATACTATATACGTTAAGTATTATAGATTTTTATATGCAATATAAATTCAAGAATACAGACTCGGGATATGCCTCGCCTCGTGTTCCCGTAATATCTCATCATTGTAAAGATTTGCGAGTATCACAGAGGATCGCGAAGTACGCGAATCTTCATATTCTGGTTTTCGATCTCGACTTGTAAATATTCTACGCTCATTAGAACGGACAAATATCTGTTGTAACGTGACAATTGTGTGTGCATGCATGTATGTATGTATGTATGTATGTATGCTTGACTGCTAAACATGTATAAATGCGAGGAAGTGTGAAATCGTGCGTGAGAGTACGATTCGACATAACTGTATTATATACCGCGATAGTATTAACGCGCGTCTTGTCAAGACGATGCAGATTTGTACATAAAGAAACATCTTATGATAGCGAATAGTACAGCTCCATATTTCCTCGATGTAGCACGACGAAAATAAAAATGAATTTTCATTAACCGACTTTAATCATTCAATCGCCTGTACTTTTTGCGTTTTTTTAAAGGTTATCCAAGCCAATAATTGTTTCGGTGAGGATGAACTTTTATCGATCTTTTTATTATTTATATTTTTTGTAATTTTTCGTTTTTAAATTATTTATCATTATTGAAAAATGTTTAGTTGAGATTACACATTTCCTTTTGACTTAGTAAACATTATCCTTAAAATATTACAGAAAAATCGTGGAATTCCTATTACAATAAAAATAAATTTCTATTATAATATTAGGAGAAATCACTAATACTGCCATAGACACTCCTTATTTTTCAGAAACTAGCTTGCATTTTAGATTAATAAAAATATACTGTTTAGATAATTAAAGAAATAAGAATTCATAATTCATATATTTGTGGTTTATTTCTGTACAAAATCAATTACAAACGAATTCTAAAAATGCAAAAATAAAATTCTTTTCTCTTGCAAATTGCGTAAATAATAATACCAATATTATTGATAATATTAAATCGTTTTACATGCTTATAGTTTCCTAAATCGGTTTTATTTATATTTTTTCTTATTTATTTTTTTATAATACGGTTTTAAACATAAAATCGAGGTATAGCGTAAACCGATACACCTATCTGTAAAACAGTCCATGAACTAACTTAATTTTTATAATGTTGCGTTATAGTATCAAATAATTCTATCAACTAAAGGCAACCATGTATTTATGAGAAAAACCTCAAGAAAAAAACTCTCGTTACATGTTTATGCCTTGCAGAACATAAAGTATACATATAAATGAATGAAAAATATTTTATAGTAACATTTAATGTTTAACGGGATTTTTTTTATGTTTTAACATTTACATGGTTTTTTTTTAATTTTTATTTATATTTCTAAAGTTTTATTTTTAACCTTTGTTTAGGAAATACTATCCAAAAACAAAATGTTATGTCAGTGTATCAGTGACCTTCCGCCATAATAAAATTCATTAAAATTAATTACTAATTAATTATTATGTATCAATTTGATATAAGATATTTAACGAACACAGAATGTAATAAAACGTTTTATTGCATTGTGTACATCATATAAGGAAAATTAATAGTAGCAGGATTATCTTTCTTTGATACTCTTTTATTTGATTTTGATTCAAATTCTTACATCTCTCGTAAGAGGACATATAATCAGTTTTATCATGTCTGTTTTTTTATCGATCAAAGACTCGTAGAATTTCATTCATTTTGCATTCATTTCGCGGACGATTCGAGAGTAGAACCGCGCGTTTCTCCCGTCACCTATTCTTACTCCTCTCAATGTACGTCCTCGTCGCGCCACCCAAGCTTCATCGCACTTTCAACTGCCGTGTAATTCTGTTATACCTATCTGAAATTAAATAAATTCATTTCACGGCCTGTCAGCGAGCAATTATTCTCAGATGAGGCCGCTTTAAGGGCTCGATTCGTTCCATGACTAACACCTTTTCTCACTCTTATTCCCTCTCTCTTCCACTTGTTCTTTCTTTCTGTCACTCGAACCCTCAGTTCAGCATCGGGAGCATGTCGCTATCGCCGTATCGTATTGTGTAGTCCTCGTCATTGCGATGGTCGCTTCACGTCGCGTCGTTGGGCGCGTCGGGTCGCTGCACCGCAACTGTTTCGCGCGATGGAGCGCAGCCGCGACGACATGAGATGCCCTTTAACCCTCGTTTAAACGCGAAATATGAAGCGTCGAATCAGATACCAATAACGAAAATACACATTATAATGTAGGTATATGATGATACTTTTAGCCATAGCAGGTAACTCAATTAGAAAAAGGAAACAATACGATCAAGATAATTGACATAAAGTGCATTACCTATAATTTTCCATTTCGTATCAGCATATATTTTATTGCATAAACGAATTATATAGAATATTTAAAATATTAAAAATATCTAACTTTGATAGTTGGAAACTAGTAATAAAGTTATCACTAAAAAGTCGCATCTGCGAGGATAACGATCCTGGTATATCTTTCTTGGAACTTGAAAAACAGGCAAATCTAAAATCCTCACTAACCTCACAGAGAATAGCTTAATAATACCTTTTTTTTTATTCGGAAAAACAAGGAAGCCAAGGTTAAACATCTAAATTGCACGTAGGGCGTTCACCAATTACTCCGAAGACATTCAACGAGTACTCGAGAGAGTCTTTTAAGGACCCGTTGAGTCAGCGACGGGAAGGACGCGGCGGCTAGATAGAAGGCATCCACGGTCGGAAGAAACGCGAAAGGAGCAGAAGACGACGGAGAAGAAGAAGAAGAAGAAGACAACGGAGGTTTCGCCGGGGCGCGAAAGCGATCGTGTGTTACGTCGTGATGGGTGGAGCGAGGTGAGAGAAACAGAGAGGCGGCTCCCGAGCTTGTAATTATGTTGATACGAATGATCTGCGGCTCGCCGCAAACCGGCGAAGAGCAACAGGAGAAGAGGTGGAGAAGAAAGCGAAGAAGAAAAGGAAGGATACGAGCAGAAGGAGGAGAAGAAAGAAAAGGAGAAGAGAGGGTGAAGCCTCTAGCAATGCTCACCGGCTGCTCTGTGTACCCCCATTTCTTCTTTCTTTTTCTCGATCTTCCTGCCTTTTTCTCCCTCTCTCTCATTGGTACTTTCTTCCCCTCATTTTCTCCTCACCTCCTCCTTTCCTTGACACTGTATATAACGTTCCCTCTGTGCATCTACCCGCACGCATTGCTCTTGCTCATCCCCGCGATGAGAGAGAGAGAGAGAGAGAGAGAGAGAGAGAGAGAGAGAGAGAGAGGACCAGACTTTAGGACCGTGGCGAAACCAGTTTAAGTGGTTAAGTGTAGATGTAATTGATTTCCATTTTACGAGGCTCTCTCGGGGAAGACGCTCCTCCACCCGCTGCGCAGCATCCATTCCCACCCCCGAGCAGTTGCAGCCTGTCTGTCCTGCATCCGCACGTCTCTCCCTCTCTCCCTCTCTCGCCCTCTTTCTCTTTTGCACCGCATCTTCCACCTCACACTCTATCTCTTCCTCTTGACAACTATACCTTTTATTACCCTCTTTCTTGCGGCAACCGCACACGCGTGCGACGCATACGCGCACAACATCGAACGCATAAATACGCATTATAATGTATCGGTGGATGCCCCTCGACAAGAGAGCGGCCTTGCCGGGCATAATCGTTTTCTCACGCCTCGTTCCGCGATGATTTCGGCGGGAAGGATGGAGGTGAGGTATTAACCCTTGCCCACCTCGTCGTACTTCGCGCGGGAGAGACGCGTTTTCATCCTCCCGCGTTCCAAGTGCGGAAGGGTTAATCGTCGAGATTGCCGGTGATTAACCACGATAAAATCACGATGAAGTCAATGCGGCACGAAGCCGACGACGAAATTAACAGTCATTTCCTATTCGCACTAATATAGAAAGTTTCTAAATTACGAGAGAATAATATATAAATTTTTTAATGCCAGAAGTTGTATATTTTTGCATTTTTATAGCACTTACAAACCCAGTTCCACCAATGTAAGATTATTTTTAATTTATTTCAATTCACTCTTTATTTATTTCTAATTTTTAAAATCAGAAAAAATTATTGATTCTTACAATTAGAAAAAGATGAAGAGTAAATTAACTGAGATAAAGTTGATCTATATTGGTGAAAGTAGACATTATATTAATCACTCGTATTTCTTTATTTAATAAAATATAAGATAATTTTTTATTAAATATTAAGAAATTAAAAAAGAAAGCCGACAAAGTTAGGATCATACCTTAACAGGAAATAATCACGTACGTGTTGTTGACGCGGGATAGATTAGAAGCTCCGGGATTGATCGATGAACATTGAAAGTGCTTAGGTTCGTAATGAAGGCTCGACCGAGCGGCATGCAATTACGAGCGCAGTGATAAAAGTTAGTAACGAATTAGCGGTTTGTAAAAATGACTGGCCGCTTCTGACAGCTCCGAGACGGAGAAAGTACGATGGGGGCGAGTTCTTACGAGCTGCTCGTTTCGTGTCGCTACAAGTTGTTCTTTGGGGGCGAACGAATTTACGATCGATACCTTAATTGCAATCGAACGAGCTATTTCGAGGGCCGGCAAAGGTTAATGCACCATTAAGAAGCACGTTACGGAAGGCGGTGTCCACGCTCGTTGTCTTTGAATTTTTTTTCCTCCAAACGCCAATTTTTTTTAATTAAATTTTGATATGTGCAATTTTCGGTGATCTAACGAAAGTATGAAATGACTACAAATGCTCTTTATAACTAGAAAGAGAGAAAAGAGTCAAGTCGCATCCTCTAAATAAACGTTTTTTCATTGTTCTTTTCCAAACTTCTTACACTGTCCATCTTTTCTCTTTTTCTCTCTACATTGAAGAGAAAGGAGAGAGAGAGAGAGAGAGAGAGAGAGAGAGAGAGAGAGAGAGAGAGAGAGAGAGAGAGAGAGAGAGAGAAATAGACGGTACAAAAAAATTCAGCTAAAAAGAACTTTTTCACGTACTATCCCATTTATCTACTCTAATTTCGGCAACATTTCGGGTTAACAAGCGAGTCATTTGTTTGACGTAAAATAACTCTTGTAAAGCGTAAATTAGACAAGGAAAGCAGAAAATTCAAGGAAAGCGTCATAAGAAAATGATGCATTGCGCGTAGAAAGAAAGGAAGGGATGCAGCAACAAGAAAAGAGGACGGGAAGAAAGTCGCGGAAGGAGAAATGAGAAAGAGACTGAGAGATGAGAACGAGAGAAATAGAGAGAAGCACTCGGCAGAGAATATGTAAATTAGGAACTCCATGTGAATGCGGAGATTTATGGCGGCCCGTACACATTTCTGAGCGCAATAAATATCAGTAAGTAGCGACGCGCGGGACCGCGTCCGGATCGGGTCCGCCTCTCTTTCTCTCTCTGTAATGTAGGTATACATATGTACTACTAATACCACTGTATCGTTAATGCCGCCACCAACCGCGATTCATCCGTGTGGTGCACAAGATCGCTGAAGAAATTTCGAGAAAAATGATCACGGTCGATCACGAGATCGGTGAGGATTACTGATGACAAAGATAAAGGATTCGAGTTCTTAAATTATATTTAAACTTTCTTCGTAGTCTGGAAACCTTTATGGATAAAAATGATTCTTTCTAAAATAATTCAAGATACAAAACAAATATTACACAAATTTAATTTTAGACAATGTAGTATAAAAGAAGGGCAAAGAGCCAGTAATGTAGCAAAGAACTTTAATTTTAATTTTAATTAAAATTCTTTGCTATATTACTGGCTCTCTTTGCCCTTCGTTTGTATTACATTGTTTTATACTTACAGAGCCTTATTACTATTTATGAATTTTAATTTTAGACCTAAAGAGAAACAACGCACGATAAAATTTTAGTTCGAGAATTCGTCACTCCTAAATTCGTGAAGAAAGCTAACGATTTTATACAGAATTTCATCAATCAAAAATTTGACCGTCTAGATTTCGAATATCTAATAAAAAAACTTATATAAATAAGACATTCATACAAATAATCTTTGTAATGAACTTATAGTAATTAAGAAATACATATCTTTAAATATTCTAATGTTATCTCTATATACGTGACTTTGATAATAGTCGGCTTAATCTAAGAACTCTAGTTTTACATTGTCGTAATTACTGTTGGTGGAACAAACGCAAAGAATGAGACGAAAGCACGCAACAGAATCCGAGCGGAATGAAATACGAAAACGGAACGGTAGGACCTGAAGAAGAGAGCCGTCGAGAAGACTCCGTGGGTGGTGTAGTTGCCGAGAGAGATCTCCCTTTCCTTTTCCCTTCCTTCCTTTCGCATACATACACATATACATGTGTACACGCACAAACGTCGTGGAGTCGGCGACGTTTCTCTTAACGCATCCTGCTACTTTGGTAGGTGACGCCCCTGCATCTCGATATCCCTGTCACTCTTTTTGCTCGAATGCAACCGAATGCAGCTGTGGCAAGAACCGTGTAACAATCGAAAACCATAGAACGAACACGTTGATACGTTAATACGATTCTAGAGCAAAGAATGGAATTGCATATTTTTTGTGTATAACTCTATTAACTTTTTAATGATGAAATAAAATAATAAATTAGTAAAAAGTTTTCATATTATTACATATTATGACATCGAATTGCTTAAACACTATCGCCTGTTCCATTCGTTAATTTACGTTGCAAATATATTATGAGAGAATATTTTCTGTAATTTTCAGGTACATGATATCGTATAAAATTTTCATTGCGGTACAAATTCAATATTATATAATCATATTATATATATTTATATATACACGTATATATAAATATAATATAAAATATGCATATGAATTAGTAACGTTTTCAGGAAGACTTTATTACTTTTGTATTATTATATGTTTTACGAGCCACGATACTAAATTTATTCTCATCGCCATCGTCAAGTGGTTACGACACGTTCTTTCGCGCTATAAAAGTAACTGTGAAACGCGATCAATTACAATCTGGTCATGCTTTAACCGCAGAAACTCATTGTCAACCACGATTACGCGAAACAGATTCACGCGTTGGTTTGTCTGTGGGGGATTCCCCTAAAGAAATATTATTGACATTGAATTAATTACATTGACAAAATAATTTCAATGCAATAAAAAAATCAATGCTTTAAAGAAAATATTATATTTTTAAATTTTATATAAAACAGTAGAAGAAAAAAGATACAACAGAACATGTGTGACAAAAAGGAAGAATAACTCAGCAAAGTTTGGTAGTCAATCGACAGATTATTAATTAGCTCGTTTAAGAGACTATACCGCTCGAACGGCAACTTTGGAGGACCGATGGAAGATGAAGAAGAGAGAATAACGAAAGCGACGATTAACCTCGTCGTCAGCTGGGTCGTTCTTCGCACCTGCTCATACGAAGAAGAATTAACTGTCCTCGAAGTCAACCGACTATGATAATCGGACGAGCTACGACCTAACAGCGGTTTAGACAAAGTGATTTCATAAGTAGGCTTTTTGTCGTAGATCAAAAAGCCTACTAAATAGATAAATAAAATTAATGTCGTCGAATAACATTATTCATCATGAAAAATTAATTAATTTTCAGAAAAAGAGCATTATCTCATTACAATAATTTTTTTAATAGCTATAATAAAATCAGATTAATGGACAATATCTTAACTTTATAGTACTTGGAAAATCGATGCCATGCGCTTGCATGTATTACAAATGCATTTTAACAGATAACTAAAAAAAAGGCAAATCTATTCTGTAAAATTTTATAAAAAGATATAATTGATTGAAAACATTTTTTATCATATTAAGTAGATATTGTATTATTCAAAGTTTTTTTTCCTGTGTCCCGCTCATTTAATCTTATAACTGATTTCTCAACGCTCTGCATTTATAATGAAATTATATTTTTAAACTGACAATCATAATTTTTATATGAATGTTTGCGAATTTTAATGAAGATTTCTATTTTCGTATAGAGACACGAAGAATAATTGGATGTCTGTTCGCGCTAGTCACTGAAAGACAGAGTGCTAAGTAGGTGCACTAAAATATACGTTAATGGTCAATTACGGATACTCCATCTAGATTAACATTAGTTATATAGTTAGCGGTAAGAATGTCTCTCTTCAGCGGCCATCTGTCAGGATCAACGAGTCGTTGTTGCAAACCGTGTCGTAAATGCAGATTTTCTATGATGCAACTATGTGACAATAATGCGCTTAGCACGGCTAGATTTATGGCCGCTTATGGGATTTAAACTCAACAAATCCAAGCGGTTACGAACGCGCTCTTCCGCTTGATACTTCTCCAGCAAATTCGCACATTTATGCTCGGCATGGATATGCATAATTGTGCATTTCGATAATAAATCATGATAATTGTTGTGCCTGATTTTACGATCGAGATAAATTAGAATTCAATTGGATTTAAAGAATGTGATTTTTTTACGTCACATCATAAATTGATTTTAAGATTTATTTTAAATGATTATTTTTGCCAAATTCACAAGAAATGTAGAAACTTAAAAGAATTTAGAAGTATAAAAAATCTTCTAGGCGGCAGACTTTAAGACTTTTTTACGTTATATCTTTGACGAATGTTAAGGTCAATGAATTTCACGGTTAGAATAGAATTTCACTGCGAAAAAAAATTAGAGAGATAGGAATAAAAAGTTAGAAATTGACAAAAAATAAAACCTAGTATTGTCACAAATAAATGGTGGTACAAAAAGTAGAACATTTTAAACAAATTTCCGGAAATTCTAATTTTATGCGGTACATAGCTTAAAAAGAGAATTTCTTAAAAAGAAATGCAAGGTGTGTACATTCTTGCAAACCAATAATTCATCTCAAATAAACTGCACGATCTTAAAAAAATTTTTTGAGGTAGTAAAAGGTGAAAAGAAAAAACACAAAGAACCGACTATGTGTTATAAAAAAAAGTCTAGCTTCGAAATCGGAGCAGATGAGCTTAGAGGTGACAAGGGTGGTTAGGGGTTTATTATTTACAGCAGTTCGTGAGGCGTGTCACAATAGTATTGGGGTTTCCTCTTGAAAGTCCGACAATGTGCGCAGGATTTACGACTTTCAGCAGAATCGTCAATGGGCCCACACACCCCCGCCTACACATTCGCGTCATTTTACCGTTTTACTTCACAGTGTGAGAATGCGCACAAATATTTTCTGTCATAAATTCTGTTTTTTATCTGCTCGGTCAGGTCTTATTTACAGTCACTCTGATCTAATCCGTTCCCACAAGCGGTGAAAACCCTAATCACGTCATGAATATTCTCTACCTACTTTTACGTCATGAGTTTATCTTAACCGCTAAGTTTCATATAAACTTTTGTTTCTCCATTTCTCCTAATACTTTTTCCTTTCCGGAAATCGATGAAACATCGTGATTCGATAAGATCATAAACTTGGTAAATAACTGCTCTTTAGATAGATAAATAGATAAATAGATATCTACATAACTTTATCTATTGTGCGCTTTGGGATAACATCCTTTCAAGCGCTACGATATATATATTTATATTAATAAAATACATAATTATTAATTATAAAGACATTATATTAATAAAAGAGTAATTACATAATAATAACAATAGAAAAAGATTGTAATATAAAAAGTAATATAAAAAATAAGAATATACAAATAAAATAAAAGTAATCATTATTAATATAATGATAATAATTATGGATTTCAAAAAAACATTCGAATAAAATTGCTAATTAAGTTTAATTGGTAATTAAATAAAATATTAAATTGCATAAAGATATAACCCAAACAGAACAAGTCACGATAACATCAAAATGACGTTCATTTTAATATCATGATTTATTGTTCTACTTAGAATGTTAGTAAAATGTTCTATAATTAGTTTTGCAAATTACGAGAGTTATTTGAATTAAACAACGTCTATTCTATGCTTATAAAATAAGTTCGGATTAAGACAGAATCATGAGACTAGTTTCATAACATAATAAATTTACCTTTCTTCAAATATATACGTTTATTATTCAACCTAATCACCGTTTAATACAACATATTTTTTCCCAATGCTCTTTTTTTTTCATTGCGGCCATAAAGACACTTTTTCTCGATCCAATAGTCAACAGTCAAAAAGTTAGCCTTTCAATACCTTTTTTATTTATGAAAATGACAGGCAATTTGTACATATTTTATTTAAATTTATTAAATTTAATAAATTTACTATTAAATCCTCTTTCATTTAAATACTTAAAATTTAAATTTTTATAATAATTTATTCAAATATAACTCATTTTTTCCTAATAACTCTACATTTTGATTTGAATTCAAATTAAAAATTTAATTTATTAATTATATCTTTCTAATAAAATAATTTTCAAACAACAATACATAAAACTATTTCGGAAATGAAAGTTCTAAGTTGTACAAGAGATATGGAACAATCGTAAATTTTCATAATCGTCATTTCCCGATTACAAGGCGACCTTTTTTACCGTTAACGTTATTACCAAAATTTTATTACTAAAACTTTATTAATCGTCACTTTGTACACAATGCAGAAGAAGAATTTATGACACGATTATCACGTAACGACGTGAGAACAAACTAACAGCTTGAACATATAGATTAGAAATTCAAGGCAGTTCGAATACTGGTTATAATGTGTTTCTAATCTCGTGTTTCTCATCTCTCGTCTATGAAGCGCTTGAGAATTTATTTCTTAATCGACTCTACACTGAAAGAAAAATTTTTTGTATATGCAACTTTAATTGCAGTAAAGTAATTATGACTAGAAGCTCCATTTTTATAGTTACTACTCTATACTGTTAGTAATAATAATTATATTTATAATTATAAATACTAAAAATATATACGATCTCCGAAAACAATTATAATTTTATATCACATATTCGTTTTCGTAATTTTAATACACAGCTTTTTACTTAAAAATAAATAAAAAAATTTTCCCAGAAAAGAAAAAGATTATTTTTCAAAAGTAAAAGTTATTGACTTAAAAGTTATTGACTAACCAAATAATACATTCTTTGTGGTATATATAACTATAAGTATAATTATTATTACTAATAGCAGTAAGAATTATAGTAGTAATAACAATAAAAATAAAGAACTTACCCATAATATTATATGATGTAATTATAGTCACAAATACCAAACACTTTTGTCAGTGGTATAATAAAATAAAATTGTAGAATTATAATTCTTTTATCAGAAACGCAAACAAGTCGAATAGCGAACTATTTGGTGCTCGATAAATTTGTCTTGCAACAATATAGAACTTAACAGGGTAATCACGACGGATATCTCTTTCGAAGATAATCAGTACTGTTCCCTCCACGAATAATCTAGCGAACGGCGACGCTTAACCACCGGCCATGGTGGTGGCGATGGTAGTGGTCGAATAATTCGGGACGGTCGTTAGTATTTGCGATTAGCTCGCTCCGGCGAACCGGAAGGGGCGATTCTCTTCTCCGTGGGATTTCGCGCCTAATCTCGGTCGGATCGGCGAGGCAAAGGCTCATCGGTCCTCGGCCAGAATCGCGGAGGTTGCACAACGTAATTTAGATCAATAATTTAGATTCGCATCCATGATCGATATCTTTTCGTAGCTCTCCATCGTGTGGCGTTCTCTTCCGTCATTTGATGGGAAAGATTTCGTAAAGATATCGGCATAGGTGCACAATGCGCTCTTTCTTTAACCGAGCTCGTTTTTCAAGTCTAAGTCACTTAGATTTTGTAAAATATTTGATTATTAAACTGTAACAAATTGAGCTTGTTGGTAATATAATAAAATACCTTCAGAAGGAAAGAAATACCTCTCACAAAGAGAAAACCTAGTTTTTTCCCATAACTTTTAATGTATCAATAATGTGTGTATCATGTAATTGAGAGAAACATTTATTTTATTGATATGTGACTAACAAAAACTTTCTTAACCTTTCAAAATTATATTGTTCCAATTAAAATTGTTAATCTAAAAAAATTTTGATTAAATAATGCAATTTTGATTATTCTAATTAAATTTTTATTTACAACGGTTTAATTTTGTAATGAAAAAGTGAAAAAATTTTTGTTAGTCACACATCAATAAAATAAATGGTAACACATATGTAAAACATTTCTCTTAGTACAATAAAGAGAGAGAGAGAGAGAGAGAGAGAGAGAGAGAGAGAGAGAGAATTTATCTAACAATATGTTTCAAAGAAAACCGTTCACAGAGGAGACTGGGAACATCAGAGGAGACCGGGAGCATCAGACGAGACCAGGGATTGATTGTCATACCCCATAATAACAGACCTCAGTGGGGTTTCTCCTTTTTTTATTTAAAGTGAAATATAAGTTGAAATTATTTATGTATGACATAGTATACATACAACCTTTCTTTTAGTTTTCTCTATAAAGCCTATTCTACAATTTCGTAAGCGTGTAATTGTAAACTAAGAATTTGATTGTAATTGATGAATCCTTACAACTATAACCACTTACAACTACACTTACGCAATTGTAGAATAAATTTAACAGATAAACGACATACTAGGTTTGTTCGCATGCTCTAACATATTATTGTTCCTACCAAAATTCCTGTTCGTTCCATTGACTGCATTGAAGTGAGTAGGAGCTATGATAAGAGCATGTTGGAGAACGTTAGAACGATGCAAACAAACCTTCGGTTACCATGTGGTAATTTTACTTCAATGCGATTATTACCAATACATTAAGGTATTTAATTATTATACTAATACATTAAGGTTAATATTAACACTTGAATCGTGAAAAAAGAAATTTTTGAAAGAATAAAAGAAGAGAAACACATTGTTGTAATTTAGCGAGACTCTTCAAAGAATTGCTAGCATCATTGAGTCTCTTGTTGATTTTCAATTGTGGTTTTCAGGAAAAAGCTACCTGCGATTCGACATGGGGCCTTGTAAATGCTCTATCCTGTAAGATTCTTTCACAATAAATACGTGACAATATTCCCTCTGATTATCTCGTTGCTTGAGATTTTAGAATTTTCGCATTATATGATCCTCATATAGAAATTTTTTACCTTTTAAATTTTTTAAATTAGTTTTCATTTATAACTGTTATAACATATTTATTAAAATTCTATTGAAAATAAAAATAATATATTATTTTATTAAATTTCAACAAAATCTTAATAAAAATCTAATTATTGTTATAATAGTTACAATTAAAAATATGTGAGAAAAAAACTAATTTACTCTAATTTAAAAACTTAAAAACTCAAGAAACTCATTTTTCGGCTAAAAATTATTCCCTTACTATGTACATATATTAGGTGTTGGAATTAATTCGTAGCGTTTTTAATGAAAGAATGTTATTTATTTCACATGAGCATTAAAAAATACATTAATGAAAGTACTTCCCATCACTTGTAAAACGCTACGAATTAATTCCAACACCTAATATATATATATATATATATGTATATGTATATTATTTTTATATTTTAAAAAATACTTAAATTTTTATTAATGTAATTTTAAACTTATTTAATGTTATTTTAAACTATCAATAATATAATCTTTTACTTAATATGAGAAATGCTCTGAGAGTGTGAAATACTCTTAGCTACTCGAATTCCTCAGCTGAAATACAAGTGTTGATTTGTGATGATTGATGTAGAAATGTCGAAATATCTCTTATTTAATTCAAAGAACACATTCCTTTTGATCATTCATAAACAATACCTGGATGTAAATTTTTGCACCGTGTTTTTAATATTTTATATCTTCTAAAAGTTAAAAACGAAATTAAAGTAAAATCTATGTTTTTCAATATAAAATTTTCTAATCAATCGATTGGTAACAATGATGAATTTTCGAAAAACGAAACATTATTCATTCAAATCTGCGTGTTAAACAAAACCAATTTTCTTAAATATCCTGCACAAGCTGAAAATTTTGTTGACGCGTATTTGCACCCAAGTGTTACTTACGGGTTAAATATAAGATATTGATATTAACCTAATTACGTAATATTTTATTTTTGTGTCTGCAGATAATTTTTATATTGTATTATAAAAAATAAATAAAGATATATTAAATTGCAAATACATATAGACATATACAAGATCCTGGAACGAAATTTTCAACAAGTTTAGCCCTTGGGTGTTCCTCACAGTGGGGTTTCTTGGGTGTCACGCGACACATGGAGAGCATCGCGGTCACATTTATCACATCGATTTTTCATAACAATACCTAAACTTCGACAATGTGCCGAAATTCCTGGCCTGCTTGACTTCGAACTTCCGTACCGTTCTATCAACAAATAAAAGGGCGAAAATTTCTATTCACTAACATTAACTCGACTTAAATGGGTCAAGGAGAATTCTCCAAGGAGGCATCTCCTTGTTGTCACAGATGACAAAATTTCTATCTAAAAGTTTACACGCTGAAAATTATTTCTTCAAGGTTAACTTTACAAATATCTTCACCTTCTGGCAACATAAGAAGCATCTTGTCTCCTTATAATCAGACAGAAGAAATGTTATTTTTAATATAAATTCTTTTATAATTGATATATATATATAGAGAGAGAGAGAGAGTTCAATAAAAGAGCAATCTAAGCCTAAAAAATAGGAGAAATAGAGAGAAAATTCTATTTTTAGCTAATGTTTTTTCACTGTTATTATAAATTTTATTTAAATTTGGTTGGAATTATTTGTCGGAATATATTTGCATTTTTGAAGCTTTTAATTAAATAATATCATAAACATGATATTATTAATATAATATTATTCAATTAAATTAAATATTAAATTAAAATAAAAAAGGATATAATATTGAAGGTATCAGTAAGCTAATTTATATTTAATGAAAATGAAAAAAATAAAAGTGATGACAGTAGGCTGACCCATATTTTTAGAAAATGTGGGTTAACTGTTGCGGTAAACCTTTTAATTCTAAAATGCTTTATATATATATATATATATATTATATTAGGTGTTGGAATTAATTCGTAGCGTTTTTTAATGAAAGAATGTTATTTATTTCACATGAGCATTAAAAAATACATTAATGAAAGTACTTCCCATCACTTGTAAAACGCTACGAATTAATTCCAACACCTAATATATATATATATATTTAAATAGAGTTGTAAGTTAATAAAAAATAATGTTTTGTACAAATGTAGGTGACAGTGATAAAGCAAATTAGACGCGTTAAATATAAAAAACCTAGTACTTACTAGCTCAGTCTCTTCTTATTTTATTATTATTTATTAATTTTTCAACCTTTTTTTTATTTATTGTTTCATAAAAAACTTGGATTTAAACTTAACTTCGTTTTTCCGATTACGAAATTTCATACATCGCCATTCAAGAAATTCACGAATAAGGGATTGTCGGAAGTTCGAAGAATCCTACTCCTCAAGAAACTTTATTCTTTGGTGGCATGCTTCAAGATGCCAGTTATACGAATATAACTAGACAATACAGAATGCGTATATGAGCACTAACACTTTATGATTTTATTCTGTCCAGAGAGAATAAATTCATAGTTTACGGCTTTATATTCAGTCGATATCGAGGGAAAAACAATAATGAAGATTTTTCGCAAATCTGTTAGAAATTTAAACTCTTTCGCTCTTAATACACGGAAACAACGGTTTTGCCGAAATATTTATTAGGTGTTGGAATTAATTCGTAGCGTTTTTTAATGAAAGAATGTTATTTATTTCACATGAGCATTAAAAAATACATTAATGAAAGTACTTCCCATCACTTGTAAAACGCTACGAATTAATTCCAACACCTAATAAAAATTTAGAAACATAAAAAAAAATTATATTCCCAAAATAAAAAATATCACTAGCTATTAGAAATTCCACTGCGGTGGCGTCTCCCTTTGTCGGCAAAATGCCAAACTAGAATGCGCACAAGTACCCTACTTTCCTCTAATCTTTTTTTCCTTTTCTATTCTCATAAGGTAAGAAATATCTGGTATTAATCTATCCTTCAAAAGAAGTCCCTCTAAAGTTAAGAAAATCCTTTTTTAAAACAGATTATTATAGGAATAAGTTTGAAATTCTTAACTAATACAATTTTCTTCAATGTAGATAAAGATAAAAAAATATATATATATAGTTTTGTTAGACCATTAAAATATTACTTAGATTTACACAATGGTTTATGATTAATAAAAAATGCTCATTCTTTTTTCTTCTGATAATGCTTGAACGTTTTCTATTGCCTCTAAAGATGATTCAAAAGGAAGTTCAAAAAGAAACATTTAACCAATAAGCCTGTTCTTTATCAAAGCATTCTCTGAATTGGTAAGTTAATTGAAAAAACTTTATTAATATTTGTTTTACTTCAACTTATTATAATAAATCATATGCACCAGTTCAGAGAGTTCATCGATAAGAGTTCATTCTTATTAGCGCTCGTTTT
The DNA here is from genome assembly GCF_024713525.1 of Acromyrmex echinatior. Lineage (NCBI taxonomy): Eukaryota > Metazoa > Arthropoda > Insecta > Hymenoptera > Formicidae > Acromyrmex > Acromyrmex echinatior. Next base: position 3,947,758 of record NC_141869.1, read on the forward strand.
TTTTAAATATATGTTACAGATCGAAAATTTTGGTTAGAAATTCGAATTCTCAGAAATTCTTAAGAACTGTTACGTCCAGAAATTCTTAAGAATGTAATCAATTTTTGATATAATTTATGTAAAACGTTCTATTATCTACAAGAAAGAATGTCTTAAGAAAATAATAAATCAAATTATTCTATTAAAATGTGGTTTCAATCACCTTCGTAAAGACATAAAAGTGAACAATACCGTCTTTTCCCAGAAAAACTATTTAAATAAAAGTGTAAAAGATTTATTATATGACTAAACTGTGACTAAAAAGAGAAAGTTTAACATCAATTTTTTCTTAAGAATAAGAAAACCGACAGTAAAAGGAAAATAAATTATTTTCATGCAGGCACAAACGAAAATAATTTATTTTCCTTTTACAATGAAAAGCATAGACTGCAATAGATACACAGTAAAGACTTGAATCTACTAGGAATTGCATTTTAGTTGAAATCTTTCTAATTTTTGGTTTCTATTGCCTGTATTTTTCAATGTGTTTAAGGCTTAACAAGTTGCATGCATATTAAAAAAAGTATGAGAAATAATACAAAATGAGAAAATGAAAAGGCATTTGTGTTTCCAGTGTGTACATTCCTGTAGATTTATAATCATTAACTCTTATCATCAATTCAAAATTAATTCCAAATCTTAAAAATAAATATAGAGTCGTTATTAAGCTGCCTCTACATAATTCGCAAATTGCGAAACGTAAATGTAGATGATTTGGGATAGTGTAGGTAACCTGAAACAGTATGTATTTTTATTAAATTTAATCATGATATCATGTTGTTCCAAGTTACCTACATTCACGACAGTTTGCAAATATAAGCGCAGAATGATATCACTACACGCAGATGCAAACCAACCACAATGAATTGAACTGCGACAGCGTTCATATTTTGCGACAGCGTTGATATTTTAATTTAAGTAAAATTAGAGAAACTTACTGTGTGTCTGATATTTTTTGTATCACGAAAATTTATAAAAAGGGTCGCTCTCTGCTCTGCTTGCTAAATGAGCAAATATAAAATTCATTGCCACTATACTTTGCTGTTCTGTCATTGGTCAATGCAATCGCCGCAGCGCAGAAGTTAACTGAACATTGACAGTCCAGTCAATATAATCGCTATTCGCAAAATGCAAACTCTGCATCTGCATTTGCGATTTACGAATTATGTACAAACAGCTTTAGAAATATGCTGATTAGAAATTGGCTATAAATTCAGACGTCATTAGGTACAACATTAAGGCCATACACGAAAAACTTAAGCAGTAAAACATAAACAGTAAGCAAATTGACTAATCATACTATAACTATCAATTGACTAATCATACTACAGCCATAACGTAAATAAGCAGTAGCAAATCCAACATATTGATTTCCTTATTGCTTATGTTTTCTGCTAAACTCTTTTTAAATTCTTTTTTGTGTGCCACGACTCTTATACTTTCTTTGTATTCTTATCATAGTGTAAGATTCGTGCATATATGTGTGTGTGTATGTGTGAGAGAGAGAGTAATGCATTTAGATTAATTTTATCTATGTCATACTTTAGATTATTTATGCATTTAGATTTATATAATATATTATACTTTATATATATATATATATAAATATATATATATTGAATCTTAATTTCACGTCTTTAGGATATTATGCGTCAATGTCAGCGAAGAATTGAGAAATTCGCTGCGACTGTAATTTTAATACAATACTGTAAAACGAAATGAGAATGGAAGGAATGAGAAAGCGAGTGAGAAAGAGAGAAAAAGAAAAGTTTATTTTGCTTGGAAATAACGCGCGTGTTGCGAAATACCGCTGAGAATTCGAGATTACCCTGTCGTCCTTCGAAAGCCGTCCAATTTCGCGCAAGCAAGGATTCGAGAAAAGACGCGGGGGTGGAGGATCTCCCGACGTTTCAAGAAATCGTCATAGGGGCGGATTGCAGAAACTCGACCTCTTATGCGTTGTCTATAATACACAGAGTAAGAAGTAAAAGTAAAAAATTGATCAATCAAAGTCGAATGTGAGAATAATCGACTGTGATTGATCAATTTCTTACTCTTACTTCTTACTCCGTGTATTGTAGACAATGCATTATACTGACATTACACCGTGGAATACAACAATTGCAAATGCGTGTTCGTCGCACTTTTATATCGAAACGTCGCGCCATTATTTTCTAGACACACATTACATGTAGATATATCTCGATTCTGTTTATTTAAATACGTAAAATTTCATTTTTCGTATGACATCGCAGGAGAACTACGCGCGAGTAATACATGATTTTCTAACTCCCGTCGTGAATTTGAGATCTGGCTTATCCGCCATTTCGTCTCGGCGAAGCCAGCCAATTTCGCGAAACGGAACTTCGCGAAAGGATACGATCCTTGGCACAAAGATAAGCGCACGTCTGTGGAGGGAACTGCGAATTTGATGGTGCGAAAACTTTGAGAAATCGATTTAGAGAAAATCCATGGCATTTAATTGGAATATCACTTTTCAGCAGCGATAAGCAATGATTATTTCGTTTTATATTAATAAAAAAAAAACCAATAAGTTCCAATACTTTAAAGAAAAAATTTAAGTTTGCACTCTCTAAGGGCAAGTAATGCATATTTATTCACGCTCATTTTAAATTAAATTTAGAATCTGTGCAGATTAGTTACACTTAAGAACTAAAGATGGAAATGTATATAACATTTTAACACTTAAATGTAGTACTTTTAACCATTAGAAAAGTTATAGGTCGATGTATATTAATATATACTGATATAAAATACATGTATATATAAATTCTTCAATTACAATATATTTTATTAGAAAAAAAAAATGCTTTTTTGGTGACAGCTGATTCTGTTCCTAAAGAATCAATAGTGCTATCATTCGCTAATCAACTATCAGCAACGCACTGTTTTAAAGAACCAACTATATCCCCTATGTACATCCATTAATAAATTCAACAACATGACTTACATAAAGTTTCGTAGTAACTATCCTGAGATGGTCCCACAAACCTTGACGATATTCATTTTATATCTCCTTACGGGGCGTTTTGAGGGAAAGTCCGCGCGCGAAATTATTTGCAAACTCCCGCGAGCGGCAAGCAGCCAGAAGATAAAGAACCCGCCTCTCCCCCCCCCCCCCCGCGGGAACCGCGTGATACGTCTGCAAATTATTCGAGGAGACGGTAGTAAAACGGAGGTTGGCGTTTACCGAGATGCACGGCGAGGAGCTGTGTCGAAGAAACAGCAGGAACGAAGGGGAGAAGGCGGAGGACAGAGCGGAGAGGCACAGGGGTGAAGGCAAGGAGGAGAGGAGGAGTATTGCTGGCGTCGCTGCCTCGCGGTGGCGAGAACGCGCGCAAGAAGTGTAGTAATGTCCGCCGGCGGGCAGGCGGCAGACTATTACCACTGCATGAATATGAATGAGACGAGGAGGTGGAGGTGGAGGGAGAGGAGGACCGAGGACGTCGACGGAGAAGGACGTTCGCATAAGAGTGCAGTCGGGGCCAACGGAGAACGTTGCTTAGTGGCGGAGAGGACGAGAACCCGGGAAGGAGATTGCGACAGAGGGAAAGGAAACGCGAGAGAGAGAGAGAGAGAGAGAGAGGGGCCATCGGTGTGGCGGAGAACGAGAGGGTGGAAGAGAGCGCGAGAAGAGGCAGCAGAGAGAGCGCGAAAGGAGCGGCATTCAATTAGTCTCCTAGTAATTAGCCGGGAAATCTTCGGCTTTGTCGGCAAGATCCTCTTCTGACCGATACTCAAGACCCGCCCGGCCGGCCGGCAAGAACTGCCGCGCGCGCACGCATACATATACATCTATATATTTATATGTACTTATACGTGCGTGTGCGTGCGAGTAATATACGTTCCTCCGTGTATGCAAGTCGCGATACATATACTCGCGTGTGTGCGTGTTTAGCGTGCGTATACGCGCCGTAGGGTCCATTCGCTCACGAGGGCCCGCGAGAGACGCGAGCGCGCTTTTTATGCGGAACTCTCGAACGGCCCCGCCATGGAATTAGTCCTGTACCCGTGTATTACGCTCGTAAATTGATTTCCGCGCAGCGAAAGGTGAGGAGGCGTCCCTTTAAGGCCCGCGCGCAATCCGGACCCCTTAAAGACACCGGCAGCCATCTTGTCACTGCGTGGAGACTTCATCGTGTTTATCAGAGAAGTCCAATAGTCTTTTAAATGACTACTAAAGTTCCCTCATCACAGAAGCTCGTTCACTTTAAAAACGATCATTTTTCAACGTTTCGTAAGTATGTAAGTGTAAACTCCGAGTCCTAGAACGTTATAACTCACGTACCGTGACTCGCTTAATAGATGACTATATAAACCGGACATGTGTTTATATGCGAATACGAAACGTACGTTACGAAGGCCATTAATATCTGTACATGACTTCCATGTCTTCCTTGAAATCTTCCATGGAGACAAAGCAACCGTTCCAACCCCCCGACCGATTTTTCAAAGCGCCCCGTGGTTATTTCTTGAAATTCAAACCGTGGTAACCACAAAAGCCTGGACCAGTTTGGGCACATAGTGTGCATCTTCTATGAGGGTCGATCGCGGGATACTTTGTCAATGCGGGGAATAAAATAATCATTAATAGGGGGGGCTGCAGATAGCCGAGCTAGGTCGGTCAGGGGTGGTCTACCCTCGGCCGTCCACGGGTGGCCTCTTCCGTGCCATGTATCACGACACGACGAGCCTAAATAGGTACACGCGGCCGGCCGCACACGCACCCACATGCATTCGCCTCTCTCTCCCAGTCTCTTTCCTACCCTTCCAAGTGTGGGTTTACTATACATAGGACTCTACCGGACGAGCCCCGCGCTAACATAACTTCACCCCGCGGCGCACCAGTAAATCACCGTTAAGGGCTGCTAAATAGCAGCACGCTCTCGAAACCTAGGCGTATCCGCTATCCGCGCGCGTGCGTGTGTGCGGCCCCGCTCTGCCTCCTGGACAACTTGATGTCCGGGGCCTGGAATTGTGTCCGCACGTCTCGGGTAGCCATTCGACTAGCGCCAGGTCAAAAAGCACGCCTCATGCGCACTTGGGGGGATGAAGTGCTACTGCCGAGAAAAACGGCTGTTAGGCTCATCGAACGCTGGTCGGTTCCGTCCGGCCGACTCGTTTCCTGCTCCAACCGTGAAACGAGAATTAAATCGCGGAGGAACCGCGCGGAATGAGACTTTCGAACTTTTGACAGCCCCGATTGACGGCACGTTCGAGGGCTCTTTTCTTTGCTATATATTATGGGAAAACGATGGACGAGGAAAGACGTATTTTCAACATAAGGTAACTCTGCGTCTACTATGATCTAGTATTCAATATGGACGTAAAAAAATTAAATCAAAATTATTATATATAATTAAATTATATATAATATAAATATATTAATAAAATTATATTAAAAGTATTGGTTATATTAAAAGTATTGGTATTAATTATTTGGAATGGATTCCGGTTGGAATTGTTCAATTATTCCCTAGATTTTTATCATGTTTTCTAAGGGGAAAATGTAATAATTCCGCGTAATCAGAATCCATCCCGAACAGTTTCATAATACCTATGTGTCTTAGTCTATTTGCTGTTTGTAGATAGTTACATGGATAATTAAGTCTTCATTGTACTCATATAAATATTGAAAACCTCTCATATTTTCAATTAATGTTCAGAAATATTGAGCTCTGAAAAATTTTGCCTTTGTGACGAACCATATCATTATTTGCAAACAATTATACGCTAACTTTATCTTACGAATTTCTAAGAAAAAAGATCAACATTTTATATCAAAGCGGAAAAGAAGAGAATCATTATAGTATTTGAACGGATAATTAGTTCAAGAAATAACAGCACTAATAAGTAACAACTCTGCCTGATAAAATATTATATCTATTTGGTTTTCTTATTAAGGTCTATATCTTATCTATATATATCAGTTTTTCTCAATTATGAATTGAAGAGAAAAGGAGAAAACTATTTGTAAAGGTAAAACGAGACGCCAAAGCTGTTTGTAAAGGTAAAACGAGAAGTCGAAGCTGTTCTCACAACCTCTGGAACATAATAAATGAATTTAACAAAATAACTAACGAACCAGTCGTCTCATTCACTACTAGTAGGCCTCTCGCAGCACTGTATATACATCAGGAACGCATCTGGAAACGCGCTCGATCGGCAAACAGGCTTCCCATGGAAGCGGAACGGAATACTCGAAATAGTTCGTCGAGAGAACAAGCAAGTCTGCGTTAACGACCGAAACGCGCTACAGATGCGTGGTAATTTACAATGATTATCGGCGGGACCTGATCCTGGGGGGTGGTCTTTCTCCCTGGCGAAGGGAAATGAGGGTGGGACGGCACGAGACGCGACGACCAGCGTTGCGTTCCCATGGCTTTGGATTACGTTGCTCGAGCCGCGTCGAACCGAGTTTCCCGATTTGTGTGGAACCTGATACCCCTGCGAGAAGGGTCGTGAAATCAAGATATATGGCGCGGCAGAAACCGACCGGGTGGGCAAGCCACCCCCTGGACGCGTCGTACTCATCGACGTCGACGTCGATTCTCGTTTGCCATCCCTATATCAATTGAACGTACGTCACTTTTTCCACCTTTCAACTATATTGGATTGGCCCCACCGTTAGCGCGATCGATAGTGTGACTCGCGCAAGGCGATTATCAGGGCGAGTCCTCGATACGTTGTTCGGTCTTTTAATTTTATACAAATTTATTGTATATGTATTTTAATAAATTATAAATATTGCAATTATTTAAGAAAGGAGAATCTATTTAATCCTCCATCGACAATGTTAGACTTTAAAGGCACTGACTTTTTTTATTATAAATTTTGATAATTTTTAAATTTGTAAAATATAAGTAAAATAAATCCAACTTCTATAGTAAAAATCCGTAAAACAAAAACGCAATGATTAAAAGCCGAACTTAATAATCGTGCTAAAATAATAACCAACGATTATTATTTAAAACAGTATAAACATTTAGAATATCTTATCTGACAATTAAAATTCTTAATGCAAAATGTTTTCAACCTTTTAAGAGATCATTTCTTCAGAGTGCCGAAATTTTATCAAAAGTAGCATTAATAATTATGTTGTTAAAGCTTTCACAAATATGAAATGAATTTTTTCAGATTTTTTTTAGTCCTGAATAATATAAAAATCTACACTAAAGTCTAAAAACAATTGCGAATAAGGGGGGTGAAAATCGACATCGCTAATAAAGGAAACTTCATCGAAGAATTTTGAATTCTAGATATATGGAATATTTTTAAATGTTTAAAAGTGAGTTATATGATTTATTTAATATTAAAATAAAAAATTTATAAGATACTTTATATACATATAAATTTTTCTTTTCATAAAATCGCAACTCTATAACGATATGAGCAAAACAACTAAAACAGATAGATTTAATTGTAATATTGTACTTTTAACATACATTTACCAGTCTTTTAAGTGATCAGAATAAGATGTTCCCGCGAATCAAGTTTCATCGGCAGACGCGGTGAATTGGGGTGCCATCAAATTTGTTAGTGCCCCTCGTTAAATCCGCATTCACCCTCGGCCTGCCACCCCCGCCGCCGCGCCACCCTCCAAGTTCAGCTGGAAGGCTAATAAATATCAGCCGGGATACACTTGCTCCCGGGTTTCTCACTCCGTGGACGACGTCGGCACGTGCATCGCGTTCCATCCCAGATGATACCGTTTTTATTGAGCGATGCTTGCCCCGCTTTGGGGTAATCATGACCCATGGATAGCGACGCCGTGCTACCGAACGGCCACTCATCTTCATGGATATTGGCCGAATCCGGGGGTGTCACGAGAAATTCATCCTACCAAACTTATATTGCTCCTGTATTTCGGATTGCGACATCCAGGCAAACTTTCTGACAAATTGATACGTAAAAGTAAGAAAGTAACGGCGATAATTCTGTCTCACGAGTAATCTTTTATGAGAAATAAAAATGGGAATCATCATATCATTTTCTTATCTACTCGTTAAATGACTAGAATTTAATTGATTTAAGAATTGCAAAAGTAAATTATTCTATTGAGATTGGAATTTGAAAAATAGAAAATTAAATCAGGAAAGATTCGAAGATGCAATTAAAAGAAAAATTAACAAAACCAGACATTCGTTGATTTAAAGATATTTCAAAATGTTCGCCAGATTAATTACAGTAAAAAAATTACATTATTACTTTTCACAAATGTGTTCATAAATGTTTTTCTAGAAACTACCCAAAACTCATTGCAACCAAGTAGAAATATTTCGTACAACTGCGAAAAATGGACATCGGATCAAAAATCGACACGCCAATTCAGATATCTGTGAGCGTTTAAAGGCAATCTTTCTCGCCCGGTGTTTTGAGCTCAAGTGACAGCGGCCGGTTTATCAAAAATTAACTTAACACGCCACACGTGACGGTGCAATATGTGCAATCCCACAAAGTGAATTACTGACCGGATACGTCAGTGTGACGTTCACAATGGAACGTGATACATTCTCCTTCGTTTTCCTGAGAGGAGGACAACTGTAGAAATTATTTATTAGCTGTGTGCGCGGGCAAGTGCCTATAAGTGGCTATAAGTCACTCATAAATGATAATCTGCAGCGCAAATTATAAATTGCATTGCACCATCTACTAATCGGTCGCCGCGACTTATTTTTAATGTTGGTTTAACGCATATGTGTGGTCATCACTGTGAAATAATCATTCAGCTAGCAATATTCTTCCAATCAATGGATGCTTATTTTAACTTCTCTACATTTTCATAATAAATTTGTTTTATCGATTCGACTTTCTTTGAGAAATACTGCATTAATATTTAATTATCATGTATGTGCATAGCTTTTCTATAAATAGTACTGTATATGTCATATAAGAAATGCTATCTGTAATGTAATAATTTTAATATCTAAAAAGTTATTCTTAAGATTATAAAAAATTGCTATTAATATTATCGTTATTATTAGTAGTATTACAAAATGAATATATTTATAATATATTTATAATCATTCTAAATTATTTTAAAGCATCCGACTTTTTTATCGACATAAGGATGTCTAAGAAAAATTGAAAAAATGAAATATTTCGATTGAAAAGAAATGAGATACTTTTTTCTTAAATGCTTCTTATCGAAATATTTTAATCAAAGTTTAGTGTGACAGCCATTTATATTTCACTGCTTATTGGTATAACTTCATGTTACATTGCTTTATTTTGCACAGCGAAGATTCAATCTCGCTTTATAAAGAAGACAACGAGACGCGAGATGATGCGATTTTAATATGTAAAAGTGAGCAAATCGACGCTTTGTTTCTAAAATTAACAGCACGGAAATGACGATTTCATGTGTTGCGACAGGTATATTTCGATCGAGTAATTCTTGATGTTGAAAATCAAAACTGATCGCATTTTTGTATACAATTTACAGCATGATGGATGTTAGTGTAACGCTGGAAAAGAGGCGAAGGTGACAATAATCAGCAAGGAAGTTGGTTTCTGTCCTGAAATAATAGTTGTCGGACTATAAGAGAAACTAAAATGGAGCCGCGATCATTTACTTGTCAACTTTAACGCGCGCGACATAACTCAAACACTGTTTGCAAACTTCCTTGCGTACATTGTGTGAAAATGGATATATCTTTATCGTCCTACATGCAATTGTTGGTTGAGAAATGCAACGCCTGGACGATATGCTGTGCTGTATATTTTATCATTCAATCTTTTGTACTGCTATATCGAAAATATGACATACAAAAGCAATGATAATTTTACGTCTCATTTTATTGCATTTTTTATTGAACTCCTAGATAAAAACCTAACTTCTGATAAGCTCTGCGTGCAATCTCATACAATATATCAAAAAATAATGTTACGTCCTAAATATCTAGACTTAATCTAATCTATTTAGACTAAATTATAACCTAAAATCTAATTTTAATCCCCACATATAGTCTATCTAGACTAAATAAATCTTATTCATACATTTCAAAGCAATGGATCTATGAATATATTATTATGTTGGCTTTAATCGTTGGTACATCTATATGGATGTGCAACATATCCATGTGTATCAGATAAAATTTTTTTTTCATAGATCCTTCAATGTAAAATGAACTTTTTTTTACTCACCGATTGATGCGCAACGGGCGAAGTTGTCTGCCATAGCTACGACGATACTATAACACAAATATAAAATTTAAATTATAAGCTACGTTCAAAATGATTAGTGTTTCAAAAAATATCTCTTATGCGTATTAGTTTTTCTAATATTTATTTTTCAATTAAACATTTACTGATATAATTATACATATATTTTTGAAGAAAGATCTTCACACAAGAATAAATCTTTTTTAAATAAAATTTTAATTCCTTTATTTTTTTTAATTGTTATTATTTATAAATTGATAAAATGATTCGAGATAAAATGATTCGAATAAATGGGAAAGACATTAATTTTACATGGATAAGAAATGATATTCACCCCAAGCTTGCTTCGCCGGAGCCTGATGCCCTTCCTGGGCCTCCTCCTCTTCAGAAAGTTTGAATTGTAAGGCCTTATCCTCTCGTGGACACACACAGAACATTTGACACACACACTCGAGAAAAGTACACACAGATAATATAATCGCGAATAAACTAATTATATTATCAATAAGTCTTTTAATCCGATAACTTGAATGGTACACTCAAAGCAAATGCGCGACTAATCAGTTGTGGTTCGTTTATTTTTTCACAATTAAATCAGCATGATGTCTTCTTTTCATCTCTTCTTAGTTTTCCATAATTGTTTGTAAGTAGCACTCCTATAATTATAAAAATGTAATTAATCCTTTATCTACAATTATATTTTTACTCCCTTCGTCTGCAATTTATGTAGATCTTTTTTGTTCAGCCCAAGATTTTTTTACTGATTTAGGCTGGGTTGTTCCATCTTTTGGTAAACTTCAGCTCACTGTCTTACTTTCTTACTCTCTGTTTTATCCTTTTACTATTTTGTTTATCCAATAAGTAAATTATTACATAGTTTATCTAAAGATGGAATAATCAACCCTTAGGTTATCAAAAACTGTCAAAAAATTTAGAATTACTTTTCAAAATCTCTGTTATATTACTAAATAATTTTTTAACATCTCTCCGTGTTACATTACTAAATAGTTTTTTAACTCAAATATTATTTCATAAAAATTAAAATTTGAGCAAAAATTAGGTCGAAATTTAAGAGTAAGATTCGCTTGTGTCAAATAAGATCCATATTACAGACAAGAGGTTATTATGATTACGGGAGAGAATTGAATATATGCGACATTTTAAACAATGTTTATAAATATTTACATATTTTAGAATGGAAAAATAATGTGAAAAAATTGCTCTGATAATCATTGCTATGATACGTTTATTACTCATTGAGATTGCAGAGTTAAATTCGTGATCTAATAATTGATAATTATAGAAACATTTGATGTCACGAGTATGGTTTAAGCGATAATAAAATTATTGTATAATTATTCGACTCCATCTCATAATGTAAAAATATAGTGTTCCATTTCGAAGCACAAAGCCTATTCTACAATGTGCTTTTTGTTTTCGGTTTTCCGCTTTTCGCTATTTTTTACATCTTGTCTTTTTGCTTCTCATCCGGTTTTTTATTATCGCCTGAGATAAAAGTTAATGAACTTCGGAAGAAACAGGAAATACGTGGCAAGAAAATGCAATTGTCAATAAAACAATTACAAAGAAGGAAAAAGATGTAAAAAGCAAGAAACAGGAAACAAAGAGCACATTGCAAATAGACTTAAAGTTTCTAGCAGACAAAAATTGAGACCACGAAATGAAAAGAAAAGTAAACTCTTTTACATTTCTTACGTTGTCTCAATTTTCGCCTTCTAGAAACTTTGTTTACACTTCCGCTATTTTCTCCAAATACAATACTTACATTCCAATTTATATTTTCGCCAGGGACCCCTCGATAAAATTCAGCCTGCTCTCTCTCTCTCTCTCTCTCTCTCTCTCTCTCTCTCTCTCTCTCTGTCCCGCTCTCTTTTATCTATCAAATAAATGACTACAGTAGTTTATCTCCGAAAATGGACTAGTCCTTAGAGCGATAAAAAAAAGAAGCACGACGCGAACCGTTCGAATCGTTAGGTTAGGTTAGATTGATCAATTGGTTATACATTTACTTACTTGAGTTCACATATCGTGTTGGTTACTTAATCAGACTGCTGTTAATAGCGATTGCTCTCAGAAGAATGCTGTGGAACTCTCCTTGTCATGTTCGCATCTCGCAAAATGATACGACGTGCAGAATGATTGCGACGCTGTTTATCGTCTCGAGCCCCACCGCACGAATATCAAGGTAATCAAGGTGACCGATCAGACCGATGCGTCGCGCGTCGCGCGAGTGACGTCACAATGCGCACCGTCTGTGAAATATTTAACGTATTAAGGTAAATTTAAACTAAACATTTGCTGAAAGTATTCTGCTCCTTGCTTTTCAATTAAATGCGCCTAGCAAATTATCGATGTGTTATACTTGATGTTTTACTTGAAGAGTAAAACTCGTATTTTATTCTGCACAATGAAGTATTACATTTAAATTATTGTTATTAATTTTTGCCAAGTTTCTTTCAGAAATTTAATACTGAGAGATAGTGATTAATTACTTATTTTGAGTTTTAAGAGCAGTATTCGGTACTAAATAAATTTCTATAATAATATTACATTAATCAATATTAAATTGAATTTCTGTAAAAATGAAAGAAAATTATTGCAGAAAAATGTAGCCATTTGTTGTATAATTTATGAATATCGTACAAATTCACTCTTCTCAGAAGCACAGAGTTGTTTGAAAAAAGACAATAAGAAATTAATTTTTACTTTTAATTAAAACAAATACAAATTTGTTCATCAAAATTCTTAAAACATTTTTCAAAAGTTCAAGTTTAATGTCATATTTAATAATTTTTTATATATATACGAAACATAAATTAATAAAAATTAATTTAAATTTAAAAGGGAATTAAACAAATTGCTTAAAACAGATAAAGTCAAATAATTTTCTTTATAAGCAATAATTTATTAATATCTATTTTTTTATTATCTGTGTAATATTTATATTTGTATAAAAAGGGACAAAACTTATATATTTAAAATTTCATATAATATATTTAAAACTTTCGACTCTTATTAATCTTTAGAATGCATTATTTAAGTATTATATCTACAAAACTCGACAAAATAATTAATTATTAAATATCTATATACTTATAAAATATATTAAATATTTATTGCACTGAAAAAAAAGTTTCTGTTGTAATAATCGGAATTTTTATAGATTCAACGAGAAACAAATCAGACTTACAATTAAATCTATCAAAATCTAAATATTCTAGTTGGGATAACCAGAATCTTGTTAGAATCAAAACATTTTTCTTAGTGTGCTTTCTTTATTGAAAATTGGGAAATCTTCATGAATCGATTATCATTGAAGTAATAACGGATTTCAATCGACCTTTCTAAATTATTATCGAACCACGTCTAATGTACGGTTATTCTTTTGTCTAATGAACATTTCCATCAGATCGTGCTTCAATGATCAATGACTGATTTCGACCTTCTACACTTGTAATCTAGGATTGAAGCACGCACGTGGCGGAGGATTAACGTTTGCGAACGGCACGAGCCAGGTCAATGAAATGAGGGTGACATCGAAGATCCGTTGACACTTGACTCCACTTGGCCGAAATCGTATCCCGGAAAATGCTTCAATCTAAATGATTAACTACGTTCACAGCATGAACCTATTCTCGAATTACACAGGGTATTTCGATGAGTTAAATTGCGATCTGACATTTTCTAGAAAACGTTCTGACTGTTAGACGTTTGGCTTTTTAATTCCTTTTGACATCCATTCTATCTGGTGATCTTCATTATATTTTAATTTATTATTTCTGATATTATTTCTAATGATGACTAAGTTAAGTTCCAAACGTTTCATCATTTATTTTTATTATCCTATATTTCTTCAATAAATTATTATTATCTTTTACGCTCGCTTTTGCTCGTTAAATTAATTTAATTTTTTATATTATCTTTATTGCTTAGTATAAAAACGAATGATTTTAATATTATTTGTTTTCGAAAAAAAGTTACTCTGTGGAACAATAAGCTACATGAAATAGTATTATAGTTTTCGAAAAATTGTATAATTTGCAGCACATAATCGCACAAAGTACTTGAAATCTAATAAAGCAAGTAAATATAATTAAGAAAGTAGATTTTTAGCATCGTAGAGCTGTGATACGTGACAGCAATACCTACGTCCTTTAAAATATTTAATTCATTACAGCAACTAAAACTCAATTTTAGACAAAAAAAGGCCATCCGAGAGTTTTTCCTGAACAAATTTGTTCGGGACGAGTTTTTGCCAGGACGAACAAATGGATGAATGAATTTCTAAAGGAGCCGTCAGTTTTTCCTTGCGGTGGAGTCAACGAGCACGCCATATTTTTAATACTTCACCGACGACGACGACGACGACGACGACGACGACGACGACGACGACGACGACGACGACGACGACGACGGCGGCGGCGGCGGCGGCGCGGTCGCGTGAAGGCAGGCGTGGAAAAGTATGCTGTGTGCAAAGTGAGGCGAAACGTTACGAAGCGCGCAGCTGCCGATGTGCCCGGTCGATGCCTGTACATATTCGCAAGCGATGATTTCCTGTCAGAGGACGGGAATATCCCATGTAAATCCACTTATGCGCGGTCGCGGCCTCGCTGCAACTGTCGTGACAGGAAGAAAGGGTTGCGCCTCGCTCACTGACATTTATCGTGACACGAAAATGAGGTCGTATACGGCCAGAAGTCAAGAGCCTTCGCGAAACTCCGCTGCGCCGGAATATTTGACGCGAAGGCTTCCATCACGTCGACCGGGATGCATGTAACTTGAGCGTCCGATCACGTAATTGCATCGCATCGCGTTCCCCCGGTGTTCGTTAACGTAATCGTGAGGATTGCACGCGGTTGTTGCATCGACAATACGTCCTACATGCAAATATCTCTTACGTAAAGTCGCTTCGCGCATATTTGCCTTGTACGTTACCGCAAGCATGAAATTGGTAATCTGACTCTTGGTAAATAAAATTCTTACCTTACAACGTACATTATGTATGCATGATTATTATTAAATAAAAAAAATGTATGTATCAATTCTTTATAATATTATAAAAAATATTTTGTATCATTTTATGATAATTATATGAAGTTATTTTAATATTATAATATTTTGCCTAATTTTATCTCTATATAATTACTAACAGAGTTAAAAAAGATGTGTATATTTTTCTCTAAATAATAATTAATAAATAGAAATCAACTTCCTTGTGGAAAATTCTCTATTGATTTCTAAAAAATTCATATATATAGAATAAACTATGTATATATCTCAATTGTTCTTAGGATATTCTGTGTATATGTAATACTAATTACTTTATTGAGTTCTTTAGAATATTCTAAGTATGATTCTTTTTTTATTTTCTTACTAATTATACAGAGATAAAATTGCGTAAAACAAGATAGAAATTTAATTAAAATTATTTTTTATAATTTTCATAAAATGATATCAGTATTTTATACATTATTATAAAGAATACTTTTTTATTTAATAATAATAATTATGCATGAATATATATTATATATACATACACTGAGAAAGAAATAACTTAAATTTAAATAAATATTTATTTGAATACTGCTATCTAAACATTTACTTATAATAAATAAATATTTACTTAATAAAAAGAAGTGATTGTTAAATGAAATTAATGTTTTTTGTACTAAATAAATATATTTTTGTTTAATAAATATTTAGTTGATATTATTCAAATAAATATTTATTGAAATTTAGGATATTTTTTTCTTAGTGTATAATACATACAAAATATACATTTGATGAAATATCAATTATTAATTTACAATAGACGAGCATAGGCATCGATAAGCAAATGGGAACTCAAAGAACGCTTTGAGTTCCGCCCTTATAAATAATATGGAAAATAATACGGGAAAATATACATACGTGAGAGCATACGTGCGTGTTAAAAGGGCAGAGAAGAGCCGCGACGAACGGACAGATGGCTCCTACGCCGAAGCGAGAGCAGCACCTTGATTTGTGGTCGAGCATTTTTCAAACCATTTGGCTGGGGCCGCCTATAATTTCCGCCGTTCGCCGGCCGTTCTCGCGTGTTTTCCTGCCTTCTGTTTATTTTCTTAACGGCCGAAATAATAAGCTCTCGCAACCGCCGTCGTGCGCCACGTCGGCCGACCGGGGCTGAGTATTCGCACTTGCAAGAAGCGCGGTGGTAAACCGCGCACTCGTTCACGTAGTACACGCGTGCCACGCGTGACAATACGGCACGCGATCGCGCTATGGAATCGAGTCTTACATCGCTCGTAACGGTCCGTTTCCGGTTTGAGATGATGGACCGCAATCTCGTGGCTGCCGCAAACTCGTCGACGGAGGCAAGAAATGCGATCCGATTGCAACCCGAGTCGACTTTATCGACCCTGAATTCCACGGGCTTCGATTTGTCGTATCATTCTGTAAAAAATTTCTCTCTGAAAAGTTCCTACAATACGCGCGTTTTCCCTTCGAAATCTAATTTAATACTGATCAATTTAATACTGGAAATTACTTATTTCGAAATTAAAAAGACAAAACAATAGAAGACTTTTAATCTTTAAACGACAGGATCTATTTTTAAAATCTTACAACTTTTCCTTGAGTCTTCTCTAAATCCTTTGGAATAGAATTTCATTCTAAAGAGTGAAAATTAAGCCAATCTTGAGAAAGAGTGGCTCAATTTTCAATCTTCAAGAGAGAAATTTTACTCTTCAGAGTGAGATTCACTCCAAAAAGTTTAAATTGTAAGATTTGTTATAATTCATTATTTTATTTTTTTAATATTTTCTCAAAGTATTTTTTAAAATATATGACGCTGTTTCAAAGTTACTACAGGCTTTTCCTTGTAAAGATTAAAACCACTGAACTGAATACTCAAGATAAGCTATTAATCACTACCTTTCGGTATTGAACCTTTTGTGAGAGTTGTCATTAATGCAACGAAAAAGATTTAAGAATTCATGTCCTTAAAGCTAATGTGAAATATAAGATTCAGTATTACGTGTGAAAAGATAATACGATAAACTATATAATATAAAAAATTAATGTAAATAAGATAAAAACCATAATGAATATCAACGTAATATTATACATGTTTTGATTGATCAATTCGTAAAATTTTTCTGATTGACCAATCAAATATTTCAAAACATGTAATGAGACTCTAACCACCATCCAGTGTAAAAGTTACAAAATTAACAATGAAACAACAATCCAGACCTTACTCTGAAAATATCGATAATTATGAATAATATGAAGGAAACTCATAAAAATCAAAGAGCCAAGTGTTCAATGACCGAAAAACGATGAAGCCAACGACCGCGGAACGCCCCCGTCCGCATTTCCGAAACATAGTTGCGCACTCTGGGTGGCGCGTCTGTTCTCCGTGAGCTGTCTGGAAACAGCATTCAAGTGCCGGCCCATTGATACCGTGTAGAATCATTCACGACGTATAAACATCTCGTATTACACGCACCGAGTCGAGGATCGGAGGAGCCGTGGGTCCGGATGCACGAAGAGCAGAGTCACGGTCGCGCGGCAGCATCGTCATCCGCACCCCGCGGCACCCCCCAACCCCATCCCCATCAGTATACCCGGTATAATCATGCCGCAGCACGTCGGAGGAACGCCTCGCGTCACTGTCCACACGCAAAATCGTTACGTGCTAATTAACGTTTGGACATGGTGCTGTGCCGAAGCTTCATTGCCTCCAATCAGGCTAATTGTATTGCAATCGTTTTACCGCGCCGTCGTTCCCTGCATCCTCTTTACGTGCGTGCACACCCCGACTCGCGGTCGCGCGAACGTCGATTATGCTACATCCGCTGATAATCAAGCGTACCGTTTCACGGTGTGCAAAGCCTGCAGCTCCGCGATGTTTGCCACCTCATGGTTTAAAGCGCGATTATTCATAAACAGTTTATATTAAACTGGTATGAATATATATATATATATATATATACAATATATATATATGTGGGTATGGAAAGAAAATAGATTGGTTTTACAAAACTAAGTTTGCTGCGCGAGTTCAATATCTATAATTAAAAAGATTTGATGGTTTAATCAAGAAATTATGTCTGCAAACAATTATATGCTAATTCAGCTAATTATTTGCTACAATAAAAATTACTAATGTAACAAGTTTTTTCATTACAACGGAAAAAGTACACGTTATCTTAGCAAGTTTTGAGTTGTTCTAACAAATCTTTTTTTCCGTGGTAGGTATAAATACACGACCTTCTGGGAACTCGATGCGTTAAAAGAAGCAGAATTTCCGCAAACATTTCTCTAAAGGTCTGAAGACATAAATTAGCAAAAATTAGATGTGCGAAAAAGTTATACGCTTCCACGTATTTACAACAAAAACAAAAAAAAAATAGGAGAGAAAAAAGAAATCCAGTCGCGGTGCGCAACAATTCGATTGAATGTAAAGAGTGTTCGTCGTACTAAAGGCAATTCGAGGCTCCTAATACGCAACGAGGCGAGGGAATCCCGCAGGATTGGGCATTTACGTTGACCAAACACAGGCGATTTAAATTCGCGCAACGCGCGACATATTTTTCCGTAAAATGCATACCTCACCCCCGCGTATTCGTAAAAGTTTTACATGGAATCGCGGTAAAGCGCTGTCGGGGATCGAAAGATACGACGAGCATCCGGCATCGCGGGGGATGTAAAAAGAAACAAAGGGCACGGACGGGCTTCCGAGTGTTATTGGATCGAGCCCGATGTCCGATTGCCAATAGTTCGCATCTGTTCGGTCTGCCTGCCCTCCGGGAACACCACCGGCGGGTGCACGGCGTCCATCTTGACCCGAAAGTTACCAAACTGATATACCCGAATCTCCTATGATACCAATAACTTGAAATTCCTTTCGTGAGCGGAATTTTAAAATGGCTGGGCAATCCCGTCGGCGATTTGGCGATTTTATTGCGACGGCATCTATCATCGTGTCTCCGCAAGGATGGATATCGTTATAGTCGCGACCGGAATGTGTCAGAAAAATACGCAGTTTAATTGATTTCGAAGGAGATTTGAAAGGGTAGACTGAGAACGATACGCATTCTCTAGACCTGCGATCTCCTTTGTCCCCTGAGAATGGAGCATGACAATTTAGATCAGGACAATCGTGCTCGGCACGATCCGACGCGTGGCACCGCGACGCTCCATGTAATAGTATTATTCCCAGGACACAGAAGGATGCACAGTTTCCCTGCCGTTCTCCGATTCCTCCTTTGCTCTTTTTCATTTCTTCTTATTGACCTTAACTCTAAATTTGACAGGAGTAAGGAAAGCGAGGAAGGCAAGCTGAGCTTCTAAGTTGAGCTTGCATCGAGCTAGATGTTTTACATCCAGATAAATTTGAAGCTTTCGTATTTTCTCCGTATTATGCTTGCTTTTTAAATTCCTATACGAGGAAAATTTGCTGTTAGATTATATTTCAAGCTCCTTTAATTGTATTGTTTTTTGTCGTAAAGAAGTTAACGTGAATGTAATCTCTTAAGTAAAATTTTTAATTGTATATGCATTAATTCTATGAAAAATTAGCAAGTCTTTCACGTTCAGCGCTGCTTTTTAATATTTTAAATTGTATGAGAAAAATTTGTTGTATTAACCTTCATTCAAAGCTCATTCGATTGTATTGTTTTGTTCTAAGGATATCTATTAAAAGAAAAAAAAACCTGATAATAATTATCAAATGTATTTAACGTATTGTTGTAATATTTAGTAAATATTATCAAATATAATGACAATAACTAATTTGATAATAATCACTAAATATATAGAAAAGTAAAATTAGTATTTAATTTGTCCAATTAAATGCTACAATTTTATTTTTCTAAATATTTAATAATTATTATCAAACGATTGATTACTATTATTATTTTTTGTTATATATAATATCGTATATAATATATTAATCAAACATTTGATTGAAATTATTTCATCAAAACACATATTTATTAACTAGGCTTAATTATTATTAACAATTTTTTCTAGTAAAAACTCGAATAGTTTTAAACGGGATTTTTAATCGTAAGGGTATTAATTCTAAGAGAAGCTGGCAAGTATCCTTCGATGCGGATCCCTATATGTCTCTTCAACCCCCTTACAAATTACAGATAACACGCGTACACGTGACCACCTCTCTTTTTCTCTCACGACGACACGCAAGCATCCGCCTACCGGATTCGCAAACAGCCCCGTAAAAGAGATCAACTCGCTACGCGTAGCGTCGATCGGGGATGTCGGGAGGGTGCGAGTCTTGCACGCGCCGACAAATTGTTTGGGCCGAGTCAGTTAGTCGCGCCACAATGGAGTGGCACTTGGCGGGATCCCCAGCAATCGCACTGCTAGCGCGCCTCCTCCCTCGTTACAACGCATTACATTTATCTCTCATCCGCGTATACCGACCCTTTATCCTCCGTGCGCGCGTCTGCCTGCCACCCCCTGGCATCAGGAACCTGACGCAACCTCCAGCAATTGCGTCACTATGGCAACACGCGGGCTCGTAGAAGGCTCGTCGGATCTTCTAGAGCTCGAATCGCTTTGATTCGTTTGTCACTTCCTAAAAATGAATCATTTTTCATAAGATAATTAGGTGCGTAGGGGAATTCAGCTTCCAGCTGACGCCAAGGTGGAGACCAGGCGAGAAGCCGAGGGCCTAAGACCCAATTAAATAACCGGCTTCTAGCGAGTCATTAGCATCGATCAGGATAAGGCCCAATTCCATAAATATAAGATTAACTTTTTTTTCTCGGTTCAACTTATTTTTCATTTTTTTTCAATTCTAAAATTGACATTTTGGCTTGAAACGTGTCAAAACAGATAGTGTTACTTTATACAGTCTAGTGTTTAAAGTGACTTTAGCACACGCATATGCATACACAATATTCTTTTTTTATATTACTTTTTATGGACTGCACTCTGTTGCTGTCATTATTATCTTGTGTCCTACATTGTTATGTACTGATTATGTGATTGCGCTTGACGGAACTGTATCTCAGATCGCCAAATAAATATAAGTTCTCTTAAAACGAATACAAATGCGATATCTTCCATAAAATTTCGAAATTATCTGATACTTATTATTATACTCCCACTTGATACTGAATAGCTTTCCGTTGAAGTAACTATAAGGGCCATGGCACACAAAAAAACTTAAGCGATAAAGAAATTAATATGTTGGATTGGCTACTGCTTACGGTCTCTAATGTGATTGGCTAATTTGCTTACTGCTTACATTTTATTGCTTAAATTTGTGTGTCCTAAACCTAAAGCAAAAGAAAACCAAATTTCCTTTGCTACGATTGGAAGAAAAGAAAAAAAAATGAGAAGGTACTAGATAGCAATCATGACAATCGACGAAGGACAAAGTTCCACTCCGTATGGACTTGACTTAGGTTACAAGGTTTCTTGGTATGAATTGTTTTTTAGGCTACAAGGTTCTCTTCGAATGTCGAAGGTGAGCACAAACTTCTTGACAGCTTAACGCAGTCGATACTTCAACGATTCCTTTGTTCTTTATGCTTGAAAATATCGATGTTGTCTCTTAGAAAAAAAGATAACTGATGACAGAGAGTCAAGTTTCTTGACAGCTTAACGCGGCATGTAGTTGATGCTTTGACGATTTCTTTATTCTTTACGTTCGAAAATATCGATGTTGTCTCTTAGAAAAAAAGAAGACTAATGACAGAGAAGCCATTATAGGCGTGTTTCTGACTGAATTTTTACATCAGTTCATTTTTCTTTTTCATCTTTCCTTCTGAAGAGAAAAGAAAGAAAGATGAACTGGTGCAAAAATTCAGCCAAAAAGAATAGGCTGAATAAGAATAATATATTTTTGCCGTCATTCTCATATTAATAATAAATTTAGTTTGTTGCTTGATCAATTGCTTTGTAAGTCCTGATCGAAATTGCAAACAATAGATACAGTTTATGCCGTTGTAGCTTAACGCTCTTTCCTTTTATTTTCTTCTCTATAGTTTTCTGATCTGAAGAGTAATATTAATTCGAAAATATACCTACTATATAACTATTACTTTTCACGAAAAATGATATACCGCTTAATGCTCAAGACAACCGAAACTACTGCAACAGAGAAGTGTGCGAAAAACAGAAGGCATGATCAGAAAAATCCTTTTAATCTTTTCAACATATTTGAATAATAGAATAATTCTCTTTTAAGTAACAGAAAACTTAGATTTCTTTTGAACTTATTTCGAAGGAAATACAGTATAAGTATTATATAAAGAACGGTAAGCTCATTTTGCCAAAAATTATATTAATAATTGTCTCTCGCGCATAATTGAATTGCACAATTAATAATATGGCAATTACAATATTCGTCAATCATTTTCTTCTATTCAAATAAAGAATTACGATTGGATTTAAAAAAAATCAATTAATAAGAACAAAGCAATTTCACTAACTTCGTTGTTATAAGTTGTCCGCGCACAGCTCACAACATGGCAATCATTTAGCATTTAGATCAAAAGTGCCGATACAGAGTGAATCTATTGTTTCTATTTATACTATGCTGAAGATTTCTTTTCGAATGAAAATTTTAAGAATTGTAGAATTGAACAAAAGATATCTTTTAAAAGATATTGCATGCTATTTTTTTCTATAATTATCTACTATATCTGAATGATAATAAAAGTTCTGTATATAAAAGTTCTGTAAAAGTAGTTCGTTTATCTCGTTACAATCGTTAAATAATGATAAAAGCGCGTCGCGAGCGCAGAAGACAAATCGACAAAAGAAGAGGCATATCCGGACTATCTGTGGACTCTGTGGAGTTTCACATTAAAAATCGATTTATTAAGATTACGCGCGATAACTCCACTCCACTTCCTAAAATAATGGCGGCGACGTGGCCCCGTTTTCTCGATTAAAAGGAAAAGGGAGCGAAAAGGGGATCGCGAAATTATCTTTCGGACCGCGTCGTTTTATCGTCGGCTTTTGGAGCACCTTTCAAAGGTCGCAGGTCGAAAGTTTCGGGGTCACGTACTCCTCCGCGAATGCGGAGAGCGTACGTGATGCAGATAGTTTTCTTCCATTGGCGCTCTCTATATGACCATTTATGTCGCGATCAGATAGCGAAATCCGCAATTATTTCATAAGAGGCTCCTCTACTCTCCTTCTCTTTTCTCCGCACTCCATCCTCTCTTTCTCTTTATCTTTCTCTTTCGTTCTTTCTCTCCTGCCGGGGCCGCTTCCTTTCTTCGCAAGTAATGATGGCGGACCCTGTAATTCGCGCGGCTTTTAAATTGCCCGCGGCTGCCGCCGTCGTTGCTGCTACAGTGGACCATTTAGGCAGGTGCCGTGATTCGATCACTCTCGACGTTACATTTTTTTCGAACGCGCTTTAGCGTGACGCGTGTGAGTCAGAAGACATGTATAAGATGTGTTAGAAAATTGATGGATCCTTTTCCCTGTCGAGAAATTCAAAAGTTTTCACATCAATGTCTCTTCAGCGTGAAATTTTCATTGAATCTCATATTTTAATGCTTTGATAATTACACTTCAAATTAAGATCATAATCTCATTTGATACATTAATTGAAATGTAAGACTTTCTTTAATTGCTTCATTTACCAAGACTTTTTAATTTTCGCTCTTATGAATAAAAACAGGTATATATAGCGACAATTATTCTTATTATAATCCTGGTTTATACTCGTATAATATAATTCGTTTTCATTTTTAAAGACATCGGACTTGAAAAAACATATCTTTTACATTATTTTATGTATAATATTTTACATATTTTATACATTATTTTATACAAGGATACATTGTATAAAATAATAACCTGTCCGGAGATTTACGATTAATGTGACAGGTTACTTAAATTGGACCAAAAATCCGGCTTCGACGAGGTAATATATCTTCGCCGATACTTAATATCAGCTTAATGTCATCATAATAACTAAAGATAAAATCGCATATTTTTTCACTCACTTATAATTCACGAGCGTACTTCAAATTAATCTTATAGCTATTATACCGAAACCTGTTTAAATTTCTTATACGAATCTATTCTAAAAAAATTATTATTTTTCGAAATTTCCTTCGTCTAATTTTTATGTAAACATTTAGAGGAATTCATTTTCATAAATTAATTATATACAGATAATTAATTTATCAAATTACTTAACATTTATATAAAATTAATATACTTAATATACTGCACTACTTTATTTATAACGTAATAAAATTAATTTTGTTTAACCATTTTATCAAATCGAAGAAAACAATTACCTATAAATAATAAATAAAAGAAGATAAGTATGCAAAGGATTAAAGGAATTGAAAAGACATTGCTTCAAAAATATTTGCCGCTCGAATGATTTATCTTATCAAACGTCATTTCTCTGGCGATGCTTAAGATTCAACTCACAACATGTTGGCAAAATTATACGATCGAATCCTATCCCGATACCCTCGAATGAAGATTTGAGGCGAACCGTTGTCGGGGGAATTTAATTCGAGAATTTATGATGCGACCAAGATCTCGCACGAGGCACGATGGTGAGATCATGAAAGCTCATTGTCGGATTAAGAAGTCGGTCGAGTTGACTGCACGAGCAGGTGCAACCTGCTCGACTGTCTGCCTGCCTACCCGCCTGGCGTCGCAGGTACGAATTCCACCATTATACTGGGTGCCTCCTGGTTCTAACGAGCTCAATTATACTTCGCTTAAGGTGATCCGCGAAGTCGATGATCGCGACACGGACGAAGTATGAATTAGGACCACTGGAGTCAGTCAAAGCTCGAGTCGCTTTTCGCTTTCTTTCTGTTCCTCTCCCCCCTTTTTCTCCCTCTCTTTTTCATTCTACGTTTCTCTTTTTAGCATGAAGACCACACCCAGACTGATCATCGTCGTTAGCATGTTGTTGTAGACGGGACGCAATTTAACGATCATTTTCACGTCGCAATTTCGTGCACCTTTCCGTCCCTCCTAATGTCTTCATAACGCACGGCCCGCGTGAAATCCATCAACGTCGCTTCTACGTTTTATAACGTGACGGTCGCGTGTTCTGGCCGCGAGCGAATTGCCCGCCGTTCCGATGTGCCATAGTTTTTTAAACGTGCTGCAAAGTCTTTGGCGAACGCGACTTCGGGGTCTCGCGGCGTCGAGTTAGCTCGAGTCGAATCGGTTGGATAAAGTCGGATCGCGAGGTGATTTCGTCACGCTTTCATAGCTCAATTATGACGCTTATAAAATGCGCTTTGATCTCCAATCTTCGCGATTATTCAGATAGAATCTACGGCAGCGCTTTGTAAATTGAATTCCCGTCATAGCGTGATGCCAGGAAGTATCGTGTATCTTGAAAGGCTGATCGATTCCGTTAAACGGAGAAAAATACGATTAACATTTATTACCGTATCTCCTGAGAACGTTCACGATCCGATTTCGATCTATTTGATTCAAACAGAGCCGAAGTAAGATCCATTTTTTTCAGAATTGTTCGTGATACGTTCAAAACGCATAATTTTAGCTATCAATACGTAAGTGTAAATTATAACATGCAAGAAGTCAATCTATATAATTAATATTAAATATTTCTCATGGCTACTGATTGTGTAAAGATAAAGAAAGAAAAAATTTAAAATTCCGCTTCCTTACTTCAAAAGAGACATAATTAAAAAAAAAAACCTTTCGATTTTTTTAGTCATTGTCATGAAGTAAATATTATTATATTTTGGAGTAAATATTACTTTATCAATTATATTATTAAAAGTGAAATAGCTTGACTTCATAAAAATCATCAAAATTGTTACAACTCAAAAAGGATGAGTAAGAGTTGTAAAACGAAAATGACAAAAATGATATGAGATCATATTAAGAATATCTTTTGCCGACATTATTTAATTACAATTAATAATTTTCTGTTAAGTTGAAAAATAGTTTTTTTCTTTTCTATAAAACTTAATTTTTTTCGTTCTAATATCTTTTTCAAAATCAACGATATTACGTTATGCTTACGCGAGTTCAGCAGTGGAAGATGGTATTCGCGTGACATGGAAATGACTCTGCTCGAAACAATTATTCTCAGGACACTAATTTCAGCGGGGTATCAGAGCTCGAGCGTCTTTGCCCTTTGACCTCAAGATTCCGGAGATACTTGTTACCCTAACCCCCGTTCCTCTCGTTGGACACATTGATTCCTTGGTTCTGTTGTGGGCGGATCCGCATGTGTCGAGAGATCAGTACGGATCTTCTCTTCTCTTCTTTGTCGATCTTGTCTTCGCCGGTTCGATACAAGCATAGCGCAATGGTAGACTCGCCGTTACCATTATCCGTAATTATCATCAAGTCCACGTCCTTCGCTTTTATCGAGAGCCTCGACGGCACGGTATGATCAAGGCAAAAATCTTGTCGATGTACAGTGCTCGCACCGCCAACAGATAATTCAAAATTATCCGATGAAAATTTACGTTTCGATGAAGTTCCTAAGTGTGAGTTCCTAATCACGTGTTAACGTTCTTGACCGCCGCTAACGATCGCAGGTTTGTAAATTCGCACCGTCCGACGCCGATAACTTCGACTATCCGCGTGTGGGCGCCTCGAGATCGTTATCCAAGAGGGAGAGAGATTATAAAGCCCCGAGGACACGTTTCATTAGCTTCATTAGTCACCGCGCGTGAGGATCGAATTTTTACGATAGAACGAACCGGTACGAACCATACAGATTCCGAACACTTGTAGATCAACCCAGGATAGTGTCAAGCCGGACGATAACTCGCCTAATTATCGGGACCATGGAAGTCCGGTACTTTGGTGTTGAGAGACGCGCGCTGGAATTTCGGTAGATACTTTTACACGAGGGTCCAATTTATTAGCCGCGAGAACCCCGTTTGCCAGCCTTCTTCTTCTACTTCTTCCCGGACCCCAAGAGATTAACTATGGACCTCTCGAAAACGTGTTTGTAAATCCATCCGCGATAGGGATCGACGTACTGATCTAGGCATGCTTGTGGCCCTTTAAATTCCCTTCAACGCCGGCGCCTATTCCTTTTTTTCTATCCTTTGATCGTGGATCCATTGCATTAAATGTCTCTTTTTCCTAAATAACTTACTAATATATTAAAATCTGTGTAAATTTCTTACTTTTAAAAATCTGTTCAATAATTTAAATGAAATAATTATTTGATTTTTTTAAAAGATTGACATTAATAGGCAATTAATTTTTTGCCTGTAACAGAAATATTTTTTGTAATGCTAAAGGAACATATAAGTCTCCAGAATTTTAAAGTTTTTCGCTATTATTCTTTTCTTATTCTTTTTAAGAAAATTGTTTAAACTCAATTATATATTCTTGATTTATAGTATAAATAAGTTTGAAAAACACAAATGATATATTATTGATAAAATTTATTTGCTTTTAAATTTTGTAAGATATAAAACATGTTGAAATTTTTTGTCAAACTTTATTATTTATAAAATTATTCTCAGAATTATTAAGACACATATGTCTCAATTGCGTTAAAGAAGTTAAGAAAACATAATCCACCATCCAAATTTAATTTTCTTTATTTTAAATTTAACTTTTTCACTCAGCCTCACGAGAAGTAAATAATGCGCGTGTATTTTACCGAAAGGGCTCAATTCCGATTTCGGAATTGAGCCTATCGGAAGTCGAGGAAACAGCTGATACCACCCAGCCAATTCACCGATTCCCTTAAGCACCGAAACGACTAACTGAGACATCGGCGTCGGATCCCCCGAACTTTATCGGGACAGGATCTACGTCCAGGTTCTGACCAGTTGCCATTTAGTTTCCTCAGGCAAGCGAAGACGATCAGCTTGCATTTGGATACCCGATACATATGTTACGTGACTCCAGTATCGACTCAACGTTTCCTGATTGAAGATTTGGATGCACTGTCAATTTCCCTTGTAAATGCGCATCTGATAATTCAATATTCTATACAGGGTGTTCCGTGAGAAAATCAACAAACTTCTAGAATGTGTTGTAAAAATTCTAAGCAAAAATAAAGTTCATATATACTAAAGTATTTTACTAATCTCAATTTTTGTATCTTTTATACATCTAAATTCTGTCCTACTTTTACTGTAATAGATTTTCTTTATATATAAAATTATATATACGAGTATATTAAATACACTAAATAAGATCGCTATAGATACATATAATACCTCTCTACTACTTTTTATTTTATCTATTTCTTTCTTAATTTCAATTTTGATACAAATTTATCATATTCGTTCCGCCCCATTTTTTCCTTTATTACCTTAAAATTTTGAAAATGACGACCACGTCACGAAAATAGTTAATCGCATGAAAGTAAGAAGAGAAAGAAGATTAAAGATTCATCAAATTGGCTCATAAGTAAATCCAATCGTTCAAGCTTACCACAAAAATGAACCTCGTATACACATATCGGGTGAGATATACCGACATGCGGTTCACCCGTGTTGGTACAGAGTCACGGGCCGCAGATGAACGTCGAAGGGGGGGACAGGGTTTGTCGAAGGGGGTGAGGGTGAAGCGGAGGGAGAGAACGAGCGGGCGGATGTGTCTGAGGTAATTGAGGCTACGGGTCATCCGGGTCGCAAGAGTCACGAGTCACGAGCGAGCGGCTGCGAACAATGCCGAGCGGCCCTTCTTGCTCGTCTTCTTCCTCCTCTTCCTCGCCACCTCGCTGCTGTTCCTTCTTCCTTCTTCTCCTCTTTTTCTCCTTCTTCCCTTGAGGACCGCTCGTCTCTTCCGCCGTTCTCCAACGTTCGCCTCTGCGTTTCGTGGCGGCCGATTCCGCGCCGAGCGCCAATCGCCATCGGCATTGCTCCGCGTCGCCTCTGTACTTATTAGATTTGATCCGAGCCGCAGATTAACATTGAAACAAACGTTATTTATGACGCGCGGTATCATTGCGAAACGAACCCCGGTATGATGACCCGCGATATTCCGCGCCGACATCGTGCTCGCATCGAGGGCCCCGCCGGCTTCGCGCTTTCTCTTTACAGGCGGCGGCAGACGAAGGGATGAGAAGATCTCGAAGGGAGAAAGGAGGGAAGAAGTCGAAGAGGAAACGCTGGTCCTCTGCGGAAGAACGCGGGAGCGAGGGAGAGAAACTCTTGGATCTGGTATCTCTAATGTAAACCGCGTCGGAATTTAGCGGTAAAATACTGAGTTGGTAATCTCACACTACAATTTTGTTGGTGCTGTAAGATAGAAAGAAGTAATGACATCACTTTGCAGAGTTTCTTTGGCTTTCTCTTAATTCCCGATCTGTAATTTGTTCATCCGCGATTATCCAACGATGCAGGTGATGCAAGAACTTCACCTGAAAAACCGGTTACGAGATAATCCGTAAAAAGTGCTCTTTCCGGAAATGACAATGGAACGTTGGGGTGGGAGCGAGGGATAAACAGAATCTCCCACGCCACGAGGTCCGGCGCGGTCGAGCAATCGAAGACAAATTAGCGTTGCGTGATGCGCGTTGATTCTCTTCGATAGCGGAACAACGGCTATGTATACACTCAATCGACGATACACAGCCGCAGGACTTGTCCGTGAACGCGTGTGCGCGCGCAATGAGAACGTATCTTCAGTATCTGCAACGTACCTAAGCGTGCTCGTGCTCAATTCCGATCGGACTTCAACATAATTTTTAACCCTAGCCTAATTGCGAAGGTAATCAGGTACTGAAAATTGATAAATGTTGAACAAGAAGCTCAATTAAATTTTTTTTAAATCGAATTCTAAGTTGAGAAAGTTTAGTTAGAAAAAATGCAGCAGTTTCATAATGTCATGTATATATTGCTACCTTACTTTACACAACTCAAAAACGTGATTTTCGAGTTATTGGCTGCGTTCAGCAGAGAAAGTAGCTTTGCAATTGCTGTAAAATTCTTTGGTGTGATTTTGCACTTAGAGTTCCTGACTGGAATCTAATCTAAATCTATAAATCATATTAAATAATAATGTATTAGTTGCAAAGTTGTGCTTTCTCTGTTGAATCAGCCACTGCCATAAGTTAAGTAATCATTACAATCATGAAAAGTGAACTTAACTTCATAAAAAAATCGTCGCAATTAAAAATGGATTTTTTAAGAGTTGTGAAATAATTAAAAATGATATTTGATTATATTAAGAATATATTTTTTGGGAGATATTATTCGATTAGTAAATAATTTTCTGTCAAGTTAAAAAATTTTTTCTTTCGTGAAAAAACTTATTAAATTCTGAGAAACTTAATTCTTTAAGTTATGTCACTTTTGAAGTAAGGGATCAACGATATATTAGATATATATATATATATATTTTTGCATCGTTCTCTATTACACACTTTGTAAGTTCACACTTTGTAAAATATATATCCTTTTCAATATTTCTGAAAACCATATTATATGCGCAGTTAATATATATCTATTTGAGATACCGAGAAATAAAAATTCTTGTACCCTAATTGGAAGTGATCCTTGCAAAAGGATGGACGCGAAATTAGGGTTGACATAACCCGAAAGGAACTGGCTACATCTGTATTTAAGTTGCTTTCGCGTGTCGACCGAATGATGTTAGGTTCCTTGGTTCCGCGGAACCGCACTTGCACGCTTCATTTTTTGCGTTCTCGCGCACCTGTTCGTCGGTAATTTCTCCTTCGACGATACCGGATTGTCACTCTGCTAGCAACTCTGTTCAACAGAAGCGTATATGTCGCAGAGAGACAGCTGACAGTCAGTTGGCATAATTCTTTAATAAAAGCAGTCTTGCTTTCATAGGAAAGGTCTTATCTTATCTGAAGTGTATACTTCGTACACTTTACATAATTACTTGTACTCTTTATTAATTAAATGCTTTATTAATTTTAATGCCTGATACGTCCTTATAAAGCGTGTATAATTATTTATACGCGTTTATAATTATTTAAAAAATTTTGAAGATTTTAAATTTGTCGACTTTTCAAGCTCTCCTAAGAGTTCCCAATTCAAGATTTTAAGGATCTCAAAGCTGTGAACGTGAAAAATTCGCGAGATGAAAGAACGTAATAGCAACGCAAAGGTGCGATCGATATGGTGAAACATGGGCGGGCGGCGTCAGTTAAACAATTCCGTAGTAAAAGGACGAGCAAATGGACGCGTTTGGCGGAAGAAATTGTAGCGTCCCTTCGAGTTAATTACTAGCAGCGAGCGTGAACTAGAACCTTTTCTCTCTCTCTCTCTCTCTCTATTTCTTTCTCTCTTTCGAACGTCTTGTGCCTGTACCTGTAATTTACGTGCTGGGCTTTAGATAACCGTCGTAGTTGTTTCTCCGTGCATTTCACTTCAGGTACAACGCTTAATTAAACTCCGTGTGTAGTTGCTGAGACGCGGGAGTGAACGAGGATACTCCTCTCGCCCCGACTGAAAATCAGCCGGCCGGATAACAGGATTTCGCATCGCGTGTGTCGCCCGCGACAAACAATCAGCGAGCATCCACGCTCCAGTTGTTAGGAATTAAGGTTTCTTCATAAGTATTTTTAAGCATGGTAGATGGAAGTTATTCAACTTCGCGGAAAGGTTGAATGTGTCCGAGAATAAAAGAAAAAAAGTTTTCATGTATCTTCACCTAGAAGATAGAGACTATGAAATTTTCGTTCCAGAAGGACAAATGCAATTTATCCACGTTTCAGAATAATAAAATAAATAATCACAATAATTTGTTGAATTTAAACAATTATTCGTCGACATTAAAAATTAACACCCATATGAAAGTTTTTCCAAAATTGTTAAAACTACGATATATTTCTTTTTTCATATAAAGGATAGATTGATGGTTAACATTATTTTTGTTCGAGCTGAATTCGCAAGAGAGAGGCTCGCGCGAAAGTGATTCCAGGTGATTTCACGAACCGATCGTGGCGGATCGCACGAATTATCGGGTTCCTGTTAGTTGCGTGTCGAGTGTTGCGCGCCTTGGACGAACAGCTCTTCTCCTCACGACAGGACAATTGCCGCGTTTCCTGATATAGTTTGCGCCCTTCCAAGTGTAACGGACGGAAAGTCCGCCGCGGTTGGACGTCGCTCTTCCGCGAAGGGTCCCGTCGCGGAAGATTTCTTTTCCGATATTTGCACAATCCCAACAAATTTGCAATTTCATAATTTGTTCAATTAAAACATAAAATAAAAACATCAATATTACATCAATCAACAACCTTAAGTATAAAATTTATTGCATTTTCTTGAAAAAGATCAAAGTCAAAGAAGAACAAAATATTTAAATTGTTATGAAAATTAAAATTTTATTTATTTTTTGTTAGATATAGAACGTTTATGTGGATATGTTTTATACTTATGATGAAGGCTGTTGAAGGCTGTTGAAGCTTTTTTTAAAAAAAAATATTAGAATTTTATTTTATATCTAAAATATTAAATGAGAAATAACACGCAAAATTGTGAATTAGTACAGCGTCGAATTGTCGTGTATCCCAAAAGAACAAGTTGATTTAATTTTTAATTGACTTATTTAAACTCAGGAATATTGATATACGATCGTATTATTATAGAAAGGGGCAGAAAAAGGGGGAGACAAGAATTCCAAGCTGTACACAAATATTCAAACAGGATACACTCAGATGCATTATTGTAATCGAATGTGACTACACAAGATAGGAAAGCGGTGACTAGAAAAAGTCAATAGTCACAAAAATGGTGAAGCATGTATGAGCACATATACAGAACAAATAATGAAAAATGAACGTCTCTTTAAATATACATGCATGTGCTGCCGTTTCCCCCTAATTGCACACGACGGCCGTGGTAATATGGATATGGGGAAGTAACATTTCGATATGGGGAATAACTAGAACCTAATACACTATTCCCCTTTATTTCTATCCTATCCGATCCCCTCGCGTTTAGTGACGATATGTGACAGCTTATTTTCCAAAAGGCGTAACCCCTAATAGGATCGGTACGCTTCACAAATATAGTATAACGATCATGCTTTATCTCTCCTACTCTCACGTTACTCTTCGAAATCAATCTGCATATCAGAATGGCCTTACACGAATTGTTATTTGTAGATATAAATTCGTCTGTTTTTCATTCGGTTAAATAAAGCTTGGCAGCTACATTCCGTTTCTAAAAGGCAAAATGTATGTGTTATTTACGCGCAAATCAAATATATATTAAATGTAAAATAAGTAATAGATTAACGAGTAAAAATTAATTTAACAAGTTCCATAACGAAATTAAATTAAATTTTAAGTACCTAGTTTTTTGTAAATAAAAATCAAACTTATGGAAAATTAAGATTAATAAAAGATTAATAACGAAATAATTAATCAAATTAATCAATAAAAATTAATGCAATAAATTTCGTAATAAAATAAAATTAAACATCTAGTCTTCTCTTAAATCGTAGATAAAAATAAAAAATTTACAGAAAACTAAGATTAATAATTATTGCTGATTTATATTCGAGCTTGTACAATGATATTGAGACATAACTACCAATAAATTTTTTCTTCTTGCAGTTTATTCGTGTAGCGTGCAGAAATTCAGAGAATCAGTCTCTTCGGATTCGCATCGACGAGTGCAGTTGCAATTCTTACCTGCAAGGGGAGCCTGCGCGCTCAAGCCAATCATCGTTGCTCGAAGGAGCGTGAAGTAGGAGGAGCCGAAGGACATCCCCGTTATCCGTGTCCTGACGTGGCGTGCGCGGTGCAAATTGGCAGCTTCCTTCCTGCCGACGCTTGATTCGCCACCATCGAAATCGCTCGAGCGTCGAGATCGAAATCGCGGAGTGGTTACCTCGATCACGGATCTCCTCGGTTTCGATTTACGAGCGAATCAGACTCACGCGATCGTCGCTCTCGGGGAATCTCTCGAGTGTATTGTTAAACAACAATATACTTATTGCAAATAGCAATCGTACAATCTACTACGAATTGCTACGTAAATAAATTAGCGAATATCCTTGAAGATTGTCGATTGTTACAAAATAATCGCATTAACGGATGTATTCTTTTCAAGAGCCTTGATTTAAAGACTATGGCACAAAAAAATGTACATAAGCAGTATGGTGGAAAAAGAATCTAATTGCATTAATTGAAGTTCTAGTTGTAAATTGACAAATCGAAATTTTCTAAGTTGAGTCTATTATACATATAATATAAATAATTCTATACTCTAAAAAATATCGATATGGTTTTAATACCATACGATGTCTTTATTAATTTTCATTATGTTGGTGTTAATTAATACCAATGAGAATTATATAGACACCGCATGATATTAAATCCGCACGATTATTATATATATTTTTAAAATGTATTTAAGATAATCAGAATTCTGATCGATATGATTAGAATCTTCTGATTCGTTCGTTTTTAACTAGAAATTTTGCTCAATGTAAGTAAATCAACATTTTGAATTAACAAGATTATTTTCAATTATTGCTATATTGACTAATGCTGTTAATCTTACTTTTTGAATTTGCGACTGTTTACATTATTGCCTCACGATCTTTCCTGATTGACCAATTCGTTTATTGCCTTACGTTTTCCTGTGCTATGGTTCCGAGTCTGTCGCAGAAATTATTGATGGATAGCGAGACAGCAACGGCGGATCAATTATTTTAAGCGAGTATTACATTAGACCGTCGGGCATGAACAATATGATCGGACATAGAGACGCGTAAATAAAGTATCGTGTTTTTCTACCGAATAAAGTATTGCATATCCTGTGTAATGGCGATGTGGATTTAGCGTCGCGCTCGTTACATAACTTCCCAGACTCGCGATGTTCCATTCGTTGTATTACTCTCAAAATTTTTTTGTATAATGTGACGTGTACATATATTTTGTAGCCGAATTGCATTGGGCGCGCTTGTCGTTATAACAAACGAATTAAAATACAAAGATAAACGAATTAAGATAAATAAATGGCAATATATGATATGATCTGAAATAAAGACGAATCGTAATGTCTACAATAGATATACATAGAACGACGATTAACAAAAAAACATAAAACGCGTAAGAATACTATTCTTCATAAATTACGAGAGATCTGTCATGGAGATGAGAGTGAACACGCTACTTCCGTCTTCGGGTTCATCTCGGAGGAAACCGAGAGCAACGAGAAACGACTCGACGAGAGTCGCTCGCTCCATAGCCGCAGCACAATGGGATCAATATCCCGCTGGGGAATATAAACCCCATAATCCCCCCGGCATCTGTGGGCCACCTGCAGTCGTGCGTTTCGTCACGGGTTAGGCGTGCGTTTTTCCTTCGGTGTCACCCAGTCGCGAGGTGATTCCAAATATTTGGACAAGGTGATCGAATCGAAGATTTTTCCCTTGATCGACGTTTAGCAACTGACACTGTTATTCTCACGTTCGCAACTTTGTAATCCCATAAACCATACGGTTCTTCCGTTTCTTAATATATTTTCATTAATTTTAATATAATAATATAATATGTAATATGATGACAATATAATATTATAGAGATAATCTTCTGATTATACATGTAAGAAGAATAAAAGAAGAATTAAAATCACACTATTGTTTTAAATTATTAAAGTGAGTTGAATTATAAATTAAATCTATTTTTCATTATTTTGCATAAAAGAAAACCATGTTGTATCAACAGCATTATCTGACAATAGTCTAACTGAAATAATCTTGTTAATTCAATGACAATATTAAAAAGTACAGGATGCTTTTGTCCTAAAATGTTATTTGTTTCGTTACTGTAATTGAATCAACACGATTATTTTCAATTATTGCTATATTGACTAATGCTGTTAATCTTACTTTTTTCCTGTATGATTTTTAAATTCTTCCATTTATTTATTTCAAGAGATGTCTCATTGTTCGTTTGTTCAATTGTGCGAATACGTAAAGGTTGGTTAATTCTGACAGACGAGTTTAACTTGAGCAATCGCTCGTGATCGACGAGGTGTTCTCAGCAACCAAGAGAAATCCCCAAGCTCGATCGATCATGATTCCGACCGGTGACAACTTCGAACATAGGATTACGCGGTGAATCAAGGACCATAAGGACTTGGTTTATTCTTCGCCGTTGCTCTCTTTCCCCATCGTATCGTAATCTTTTTGAAAAGGGCGGGGAACGTCGCACCGGTCGAATCACAATTCAGGAATCTGTCGCAGGACTCCAAATATTTTCACAGCCACGCCAATCTATTGTCAAGCTTGGGGATTACCCAGAAGAGCCTTACAACCATCTTTGATTTCGTTACAAAGACTTGTCAGTCGGAATCTGCTCGATAACTTTTGCAGTCAAACTTTTGCAATTTCGAAACTCTATGAAAAATAAAATTACAGAAAAACGTGTATCCTATACAATATAATTGTTTCCACAATTAGTACAATGTAGTATTAATTTCTGTAATTATGATTTTATATTGTGTAGGATACACGTTTTTCGATTATTTTATTTTTCATAGAGCTTGATAAAATTTTTATAATTTGTAATAAATAAATCACAATATTTCTTAGACTCTTTATACTCTTCTCTTATATTGTGATTGATTTATAAAGCCTTGTCATTTTATATTTTGTAACAAATTTCAATTATCAAGTTTTCCTTTTTTATATTTATAGATTATAAATAATAGCGTTTTAAATAATAATTTTGTTTACTATTGCCGTATTAAAATTTATTCAAATTCTACTAATGTTAATTTTTTTTAATCGTCATTTCGAAATTATAATAAAATATTATATTTTGGAGTAAAATTTAATTAGCAGGTGTAAAACAAAATTACCGAAAAACGTACATATTTTATACAATTTAAAATCACAAATACAGAAAAACAAGTATAGAATCATTATAGTTGTATTTAAAATCCTGTTGTATTTAAAACTAAACATTTCGTAATAAAATTCAGTTTATCAAGTTTTATATTTTTATATCTATAAATAATATCATTTTAAATAATAATTTTAATACCAGTATTACATACTATATTTTCTAAATTCTACTAATGTTAATTTTTTTGTTTTTAATTTTAAGCGACTTCGAACTCATCTCTCTTTTTTTAGCCAAGTTATTTCTACGCTTGCAATCACTGCAATATTGTGACTTCGACTTCGTCAAATTTTATTCTACCAACGCATTACGTGGAAGTATTGAAATTTCGATAAGATGATCGCGCGATGCCCACAGAAATTTGTGAGTGCCACTTGGGTGGCAGCGTCGAAACGAACAACGATAGACTCTACTAGCTTCTTTTCAAGTCACAAGAGTATGATCGATCATCATGGCATTCGGATTACGTTCTATTCAACAGAACGTACTACAAGATACTCTCAGCAGGTAGCGGGCCCGCAGGACACGAATCGAATCGTCCGTGAAAGTGTAGATTTAACGCGGGTAACCGCTCGCGTTTTCCGCACCGTAGTCGCCTGGCTAAAAGCAGCGTTCGCTTAATCGTGCGCGGCCCGAGATTTATTATTTATCCGCAGATCCATTGTCCTTAATTTATCGTGTGTTCCGCTTATCGACATTTACGACCCTAATGGCGCTCGCTATCCGACGCGAAATCCACCCTCGGGGCCGTTTGAATTTTTCAGGAGCCGAAGCGTCGAATCCGTCGCGGATTTCCGAGCGCTTATTTGGTCTCCGCCGCCGTCGCAAACTTTCCGCGTGTCAAACAGATGTAAATCATTCACTGTGCCGACCAAATTTTAACGACTGCGCCGCTCACGCGTTAAGCGGTGTACCGAAAAAAAAAAAATGCTGCGTACGCTTTTAGATCGAGGAATAAGCCGTACAATTTCCCCAGGAAAGGAAGCGTGAAAAAATACTCTCACGCATATCTGAAATGTTGAAAGTGACTTTTTTTTAACGTAAAAAGTGAGATTTCATTAGATAGACATTTGAGTTAAAATTTAAAATTACAAATGGAAGAATAATTATTATACGCGCGCGCGCGCATTGTTAAAATTATTAAAACACTATCTATAAGAGTTTCATTGTTTCACATACGTTTTTATAGAAATCGTATAAAATTGTAGAAAAATAGTGAGACAATCGAATCAGCAAAATATATCAACATGGAATATGCGATAACACAAAGTAATATTTTTCACGTCTCTAATCTAATCGATTAACGTAGTAATTTAGAAGGAGCACCGGGAATCGCTTTACGAATCGAGTTTTACCAAAAAACGAGGGAACGAAAAAGGTCGCACCGAGAGAAGAACGGGAAAAAAAAAGAAGTAAACCGTCGACCGACGTTCGGCGGTAGCCAGTATATCGGAACCCGATTCCGATATACCCGATTGGATGTCGAGTGCGATCGATTTTTCTTCTAGCTGTAAATCGAGATTAGCGGCGTCGCGCGGTAGGTCCATGTATGCGAGCACACACTCGAGAACGAGCGAATGAACGAATGAATGAATGAATGAACGAATAGAGGTGCCTCTATCTGGCGGAGATGGGGGTGGAGAGAGAGGAGGAAAAAGTGCGAGCCCCCCCCCGGGGTCGGCTCAGGTTTCGCCCTTCGAGGACTTCTTTCTCTCCACTTCTCTCTCTACGGGTTTCACCCTTTTCGACCATTCGGTAGTCGAGTGGCACCCATACTATCCACAGGCTCGCTTCTTACCTAGCTCGGGTGTCGCGTAAACCCGCTCTAACGAGGACCACGATCTCTCCTTCTGTCGCTAAGGAGAACGTCATTAAACGGCGATCGCGATTTGTCGACTTCCAGAGAGGAAGTCTAATAATGAACCTCTTTATCGTGCAAGGTGGTCGTGAAACTGCCGATGCGTATCTCAATGACGGCTTTTTCGGTTTGTATGGTTCGGGAATGACTTAAATTTAATTAACTGGCCACCGGCAATCTATGGATTTTTTTTTATCATTTAAAACCGTAACGTCATTACCTGTCTCACGCATACAAAAATGTGAAAGGTAATGAGATACTAAAAGTCAAAAGGAACTGAGGCAATAACGCGACAAATGAATTACAGCGCAACGGTCAGCTATCACTTTAACAACTTGCTCCATTTATGTTGAGTAACTTATTAAATTCGCACGACGCGCGATCTTAGGTAAAATTACATTGGAACGCATCAAGCAATCGTTATGCATCCGTAATTTTAGTTGTTAATTTAGAATAATCTATTATGGGGCAATAAAATTCATGTCTCGTATGATTTGCGCTTGGATGAAAACGGTTATCATTCTTATTTTATTCCTATTGTCGCGTTCTGTAGTTAATGCATGAAGAGAAGCTGTGCTAAAGTATCTAAAAATTTAGGTAAATCTGAAAATAATTTTGTTGCCATCAAAATAAATATGTAGAAAACATAAACAATGCTGCAAAAATGTTGACATTCTAGTAAGTAGTACGTCTTACACAATTATTTTAATGGCCTAACAAAATTATTTTCAGATTTTTAGCTCAATTTGTAGATATTTTAGCAAAACGTTCTCTCCATATATGGAAACTGCAGATTAAAATGCGCATTTTTTTTTATTTTCAATTGTTCGTCGATTTTTCAGCACATTCGATCGTGTCCGATTTTTCTGTGATTGTCAGCATAAAACCAAGCGACGTCCAATAAACAAACTAACATATAAGAGCAACATTATAATTTCTGGTTCAACAATGCAACTGTTACGTACAACATGTCATATTGTGAGTTCCGAATGCGTATATCAGTCAAAAAGGCGACAGTTAGAAACGAATACTTCTCGGAGTAAAAAACAGAGAAGGCTTGCAGCGTAAAGTTAAAAAAAATATCAAATCAAGTGTGATTTATAAATTTCAAGGAAATAAAATAAACGGTGTTTTATTCATTACAAATAACGCATAGATGATTTGAGTAACTTACAGTGACGTTATATTACTTTTAGTATTTACTGGACGGGAGTTATTTCGTCATCGACGACAGATATCTCAAATCCCGGGGACTCCCCGCGGAGCTTCACGGCATCCAGTTTCGGCAAATTAATTCGATCAATTAATACGTGCTTAAGCGAACGATGCGCATTGGTTAATAACCAGCCGACTGGGTGTTATCTCGCAGAGTGCAGTTCGGGAAACGACGCCCTATTCTGAGGGCTCGCACCTACATGGATTCCGAAACGGCAGTGGCGGCGGTTGTGCACACGCGTGCACGTATACGTACCACGTCCAATCGATACCATGGTGGCGACACCGAACCGCCATTTCATTCAGGACAATCCCTTTCTCTGTTACGTCCTGCATATCCCTAACTAATACTTCAAAAGGACATTATTTTTTCTTGCAAATTCCGGAAACAGAAGTCAAAGCCAAAAATGGAAATTTTATTAAATTTTAGATACTATAAATACTTTCTAGTAACTGTTTGATGATATTATAGTATTATAGTAATATTCTTTGTCTATAAAATACATATTACACGTTTTTTTAACAATAATTTATGTTTATCCTGCAATTAAAGATCTCAATAAATTATATTTGAATTGTTGAAAATATAGAAACTAAATATCGTATAAATCAAACGAACGTCAGAAAGGAATTTCACTTTCGTAGTAACATATAAATTATGCAGAACGTCGCATAATTCAGAGAGATGTGGTGACTATTAATTCTTTGACAGATTGAAAGTTAAATTTTCCATAAACAAACGGAAAGTCTCTTATAATACAAATATATATATTTAATAAGAATATGATGTTAATAATATCAATTTTTAATAAAAGACTATATCATTTCCTTACTTCAAAAGTGACATAACTAAAAAAAAATTCAATTTTTCAGAAAAGGAGAAAAATTATTTTTTCTAAGAAAATTATTGATTAATATCACCAAAAAATACTCTTACAATAAAAAAATGATTAAATGTCATTTTTGTCATTTTGGTTTTACAACCCTTAAAAAAATCAGCCTTTTCGAATTGTGATAATTTCTTACAAAATTATAACAAAAATCCGGAGTTAATTCATTAAAAATAACATAATTTGAAATATCAGCGATTAAGGTTTATATTTACTTTGATCAGCTAAATTAAAAATAAAACAATTTTTTTTCCAAGCTTCGTTCATCAAAATTGTCTTAACTCTAAATATTCTCTATAAGAAATTCTCTTTTTCGTTTACAAAAAAATACAATTCAAAATATGCAACTCTCGTAAAAGATATTATAATCTTTGAAAATCTTTGAAAATCTTAAGAACGACATAAGTGCTATTTGGCATAAAGATTGTAAAAGCAAAGTTAGTTTACTTTTAATGACAAAATAATCTTTTATCTAACTCATTCATGGTAATAAATGAAAAATCACATTTTTTAAATTATATCATTTTTGAAGTAAAAAGGAATAATGTATTCTATTCCTTATTAATTTAACACAGGTTTAATATATTTTCCATCGATGTGTGACTCGAGGAAGTCGATGAAAATCGCGAACCTCGACGAGCCCGAGATGTAGGCGAAAGGGGGGAGGGGGTTGGTTTCCAGTTCGCTTTTGAGACATCAACAGAATCGGAACGGGTAATCAGGATCGATCGAGGTTTGATAATCAGGTTGTTAGCAACCTGCGTAATTAATGCCGATGCTAGATGCTAGGCACCCTTTGCCCTTCTGCCCTTGCCACCTCCATTCCACGTTCTGCTGTCTCTCTTCAAAGCTCGTTAATTCTCGACAGGACATTAGCGAACAAATTAGGCAAATCGACTGTTTTCTCTCTTCCTCTCCCTTCTTTCTTCTCTTCACTTCTCCTCTATCGGCTTACCTTTTTGTGCAGCTTTGACACTTAAAAGGTAAAGTGGCTGAAGTGAATCAGTCAGGAAGTAGGCGTTTTCATCGCAGTACGAATTCCAAGACACATGCAGAGCGAGAGGAAAGAAGGAGAATCGAAGAAAAAAGGCATGATGAAGTAACTTCGTCCTGGTCCCTCTTTTTGCCATTGCGTTTGTTCTCTCCAAGTCCATCTCTCTTCTGTCTGATTTCTTTCCTCCCTCCAGCTGTTCTTTCTCCGACTTTACTTTCTCGCGGGGGTAATTAACGATTTAACAGACACGCTGGATGAGCAGTGCCGTGAGTCGGTTAAGCAAGTTGTTATTAAGACTGACGCAGTTTCTGAGAAGGGTGAGGAGACAGAAAGAGAGAGAGAGGGGGGGGTGAGGAAGGAAGAGAAACGAATGTAAACGTCTAAAAGAAAGAAAAAAGAGAAAAGTAAAGTTTGTTATTCTAGAATATGCAAATCTCCCTCCAGGTATTCTACATACAGAAAATTAGATTGTAAAGTATAAATTAACATAATAAGAAGTAAGGATCAGTGCGTCTCGAGGCGAAGAAGAATGCAATAAATACGAAAAATTGCGAGTAGGAACAAAGTTACGCGTTGTACATCACAGCTGAAGGGGTGTATTACTTTAACGAGTACCGTAAGTTATAAAACTTTGCAAGGTATGTAAAGTAAGATCACAATAACACTGTCTGAAAATTTAATTTTTTTTCTGGAATATTTTTGCATATTATAAACTATGGATTCAGCATCGATAATTTGAGATATCAAAACGTAATCATATAATATTCGATATTTTATATTCTGAAACTTATTATTTCGTAACATATTGAGTTTAAAATATCAATTGATTCAATATAAAGGCTGTATTCCAAA
Source organism: Acromyrmex echinatior (assembly GCF_024713525.1). Lineage (NCBI taxonomy): Eukaryota > Metazoa > Arthropoda > Insecta > Hymenoptera > Formicidae > Acromyrmex > Acromyrmex echinatior. The sequence continues at coordinate 3,990,621 of NC_141869.1, forward strand.
ATGTACTTATATAACATAGTCGGATCATGTACTAAATTTAATATTAAATCAAAAAACAATATAAGAATTGATAAAATACAGTATAGCAAAGAGATTATGTTATATTTATTATCTTAAGATTATCGATTTTTATCATTTAAATTTTTAAATGATAAAAATCGATAATCTTAAGATAATAAATATTAAATATTAAGATAATAAATTTTTAAACTATTTCTCCTACAATTCTGTTAAAATTCTATCCTGATAGTTAAATTTGGATAACGTATTCAGCAGGCAGAAATATATCGAAAATGATTTGTACTAAAAAAAAAAAATATTATTGGACATCAAACTAGCAAGTTTAGAAAGATCGATAAAAAATCGTTTTTAAAAAATTGAATCTTTTTAAACTATGCAACGATACAGTCATGTTAATATCGCCGAAAAATCACACAAGTTATAAGATGGATATATTAAGAAATTTACCGAGAGAAATAAGCTAAGTACCTACGTCACGGAAAGATGCAAGTAGGATTGACGAGCAAAGGCAAGACGAGCAAGACGTTAATGTTTTATATATTTAAATAAAGAGTGGTGGCGATGGGCGCACATTCACACGCAAGTCGGACCTGGGACTCGCCCACCGACTAATGGCTTTATAATGCCTTCATTTCGCATTAAAACGTCACCGTTGGCTCTCCAACACCTCGACGATGGTTCTCGCGATGTATCCTGCAAGAGATCGTCCAAACCCGGTACAACAATTCTCTTGTCCGCGATAATGTACCATTCTTGCGCGAAATTATACGCGAATACAAACGCACGTAACTTGCGCTAGAAAAAAACGCGAAATGTCTGAATATTTCTCTCGAGGACGAAATCGGAGAGAATCTTCTAATTTGTGAAAGAGATAATTTTATTGAAATCTCTCCGTAATATTTTAAATTCAAACGCAGGAATACAAAATTTATATACAATATTATAATATGTTGTTAAATATCAAAGAGCAATGATAATCCAATTGATTCCTTGAATTAAATAACATTTTAATATTTTAACTTTCATATGTGTCCTACATGTGTAAATCCATTTCTGTGGTTGAATCGTTTAGTTTTCAAGTAAACAAAGTCCATATTAATGTATGCATTTAATAAATAATAACTGTTGTGTCAAGTTTAATGCATTTCTTGATTTAAATTGTTTAAATCAAGATTCCATTATTATTAGTTAAATTAATGTTATTTAAATAGCATTGACGATTTATAGAAGTGATTAAAAATAATTCAAATTGAATATAATTTGACACTATAAAAGCATTTAACAGTATAATGTGATATATAATTTAATATAACATTATATTATATTATAATATACTTTTATTATAACATTTATTAAAATATAATATATAATATAATATAATATAGCACATCAAATAATACCTAAGTCTCAAAATTGAAGAAAATTCAAAAACCGCGTGAGGGATAGCCTAATGATTAAAATGTCTTTATAGACATCTGGCGTCCGTGATAAATTTTTCGTAAATTATATTCCCATCAGGAGTCGCTTTCGTCTTGCAAAATGTGCTCCACTTTAATGAGCAGAGGCAGATTCATGTGCTTTCGTTCTCGGTCTTTTTACCGAAGGCGCGATCGCAATCGGGTGCTTTACGGCGACAGGACGAGAGAGGGGACCTAATCAAGCGACCGGACATCCTCGATGTTTACGACGACGAGACGTTACGCGCCGCTTTTTCCCTTTTTCGTCGTAACGCTCTCACCGTGTCACTCCTCTCGGCGCCGTTGCTAATACCAGATCCCGTCGCCCTTTCGTGCCGAACGCGACGCGTGATTTACGATCGAAAGATGGATCGGTCGGGACCGACCGGTCGCACGTCTATTCATGTCCTAATGCCCGTCCGATATGGCCATAACGATGGAAATGTATTCATTCTGCCCACTTTACGACATGATGATCGCTCGACGAATTAATAAAGCGAATAGCTACGCGAACGATAAATTTAATCCCAGTTTAGTATACTAATTAATTATTTCAATTGTCGACGTGGTGAAAGTTACAGCTTTCATATATATTCGCGATTTAATAAATAGAAGATGAAATAAATATATATTATGATGTTTACTTATTGAAAAGAATAAAAGTGATATAAAATTAGTTGAAATTTGCTAAGAAAATACTCGACATATAATGGCAGATAAAAGTTTCCGGCCAATATATAATTTTATGATAATTTTTGTATGTGTCAATTGGTTTTTTCCGGTTTTTATTATAAGTTAATAAAATTCCGTTATAATTAACTTCAAAACATGATAGTTTTAGTATTAAAATACTTGTATATTAGATTTATATTTGTCCACTGAAAAAAATTCCTAAATTTAAGTAATATTTTCTTGAATAGTATTAACAATAAGTAAACATTTCTTTAATGCAAATAAATATTAATTAAAAAAAAAGAAAGTAATACTTAAATTAAATAATGTATGTTTACATTTAGTAAATATTTATCTGCAATAAGGAACATGTTTACTTAGTATTACTATTCAAGAAAATATTACTTAGATTTAGGAAATTTTTTTCAGTGTAAAAATTCTTCATCTAAACAATTCGATAAAATTTCTCATTACAAAATTTAAAAATGTATGATTAAAAAGAAAGAATTAATTCTTCATTGCGATAAATGAGTGTCACATACGCTGAAAAAAATGTCCAATGCAAGAACGACAACGTGAGAGCGATCTCGTGACCGCGTTGGTAATCAGTCAGTCTCGCTGGCTTGCATTTCCAACAAATGGTGACTCCTTCATCCCCTAATCGCGCGGCCGGCTTAAGGATCGCGTGATGATGCCTTTAAACGGGGCATCCTGTAGCCAGTTAACCATACAGAACCGACAACATTTGCCTAAGCGTGTACACGCCAGCTCGGACAGGATCAACTGCGAATAATAGTTCCTTACCTCGATCACATCAGGCTTACCCACGCCAAGGATGAGAGAGTAGATACTCGAGCGATTTGTCCGTAGGATAATATCTGCGACCCGGCGATAAATAATCTACAAGAGAGAGAGAAGGAAATGTTTTTGTGTTATTTATGAGTTAATTATATGATAACGATGATGTATATACTTCAGTACCTTCCCGCACAGATCATTCAGGATTAAATTCTTACGAACAGAGATGATAAAAATACGATTAAGTCTGTTATCTTTCCAAAGTTCTTAAGTAATTTAAACAAGACAGTTTTAGGAATGAATGGAACGTAACAGAACGAACATAATGGACGATGGCTAAGGGAGAATATTCGGAACGGCGGCTCGGATATATTCGGTACAAGAAGTTTATTAGGGTTTATTTACAAGGGAGCAGCTTGCACAGCAATAGGTGTACGCGTTTCTCACAACACAAGCATTAACAATGTAACGCTCTACACTAACACTAATCGCCGCGGCGATAATAATCCTTTAGGTGCTCGCAAAGAACGCGCGAAGTGTCGCTCTGAGATCCTTAACGATTCCTCAACTTTTCGCTAGGCTCAACTTAAATGTGAATCGAAAATGTCCAAATCATCGGTTCCTTAATCTACATAACACACTTTATCCACGAGACACTCTGAAAGCGTCCTTAGGAAAATGTCCTATGGATGTCTTTAGAATGTCCTTTAGAGATCGGTGCTGTGTGGAAAAACGATTTATCGAAATACTGTAAATCCTTTCAGTCAAAACGTGTCGCGTTCAAGGCGTTCACTTCGCGCTCACTCCACGTCGAAGTATGGAATCGAAACATAAATAACGATAACAATAGCTTGTGATACGAAATATACAGCTTATATTACAAGAGATAGAGGCGTAGTTATCTTATATCGCAAGTATATATATGTATACCTATATACAAGTAGACTTTAGTCGTCGTACAGCTTAGCGTTGCCCTTAAAGATGTATACGTGTATTATGTACGGCATTGTACGGCATTATGCCGCCTTGGGAACCAGGATGGTTACATATGTACAATCCGTTCGTATTCTTGCGCGTGCGATCCGCTGAAAATCACTATGATCTTTGCAGATCGTTCGCTCGACTTCGAAATGACATGCAACTGTGTTTCTTGTATGCAAAGATACGCAGCAAAGTAACAATTTTGATGAAATATAGAAACGGGAACACACGACAAAAACGTTTTCGCTCGAGAAATCGGATTATCCGATTCGGTGTATCATCGTAGTTTTTTCTTTGACAGTGAGAGTAGTCTAGGCGATCAACCTATAAAACATGCTGCAAAATACACGTCAAGTAATGGAACTTAAACTTCAAGGTATCTTCCGACATCTCTTCTGCAAGAGATTTTTTACGCAACGATATTTTTTTTTATTTTTATTGATTTCAAAGTGTGCGTCTTTAAGTGTATCTTAACTATGGGCGTAACCAGGATACTTTTAGGAAGGCAGCGAAATTAAATTTGAGATTTTTTTTAACCCGGGGGGAGGGGACTGTCAGATTTGTTTTATTTTATACTATATTTAATGAATTACTGATAGATAAATCATAAAATACATATATATTTTATTTATTAATTTACTTTATTTTTTTTTTTAATTGTAAACTGATCCTTCAAATTGGAAAAATTTAAATTTAGAATACTAGCCGTCTTGGATTCTCAGAAAATCTTTTTAGAACTTTCTGTCTTTTTTTCTAAAATTAATTTCTTGTGAATACTCACAAAACATAGTTTGTTTAAGAACCTTAATTACTTCTGTTCTTCTTTAAGAATTGGAGGTACCATGGTCTTCCTTGTCCTTCCTGGCTACGCCCATAATCCCGATTACCAGGATCGCGGTCCTATCGCTTCCGATCGCTGATCAAGGCAAGGATATGTATAGATCGGGCTTCCCTCGGTCCCAGAGTTCAGTTAAGGAGACAACGGAATCGCCGAGTCACGTGAGACGGCTCGAGTCCCCTGTGCTTTGCCACCACGCCAAAGGTCGAGAGTTCAGCCGAGAAAGGCAGTATTCAGACTCTCGGAGAGCGTGCGCTTTACGTTTCTTTCCTCCGGTTCATCTTTGCGGCGCGGCGCGAGAAAAGGACGGAGAGCGACAACTCGCCGTGGCCAACTCGGGAACCTTTGACACTACAATTATCGTCGCTATTCACGCCGGATTCTGCACGTTTCGTCGGTACCCCGGACTCGCGGCAACCTCTTCCGTCGTGTGACACATGACACGCGCGACGAAAATCGATTCCCGTTTTACGTAAACATTCCATATCAATTTATCACGTTACGCATGCATATGAATGTGTGAATGCTTACGTTCATCTTGTATTATTCTAACGGAATGGAGACCGGCTCCTTAATAATTATAAATGACAAAAAACGTAATAATTAATTATATACGATATATTGCACTTTTAATAAGAAAATTCTGTAACTGCTAAAAATTCGGGAACTCTAAAAGAAATGAAATATAAAGATTTATTTTAAGTAAAAATAAAATACTTATTATTTTAAATTAATAATAATTAATAATAATAATAATTATTAATAATATTGTTATATCATTACAAGAGATTATATTATTAATAATAATCATTATTATTAAATCGTACATCAATTTAATTCATAATAAGGTAAGCTTGGGTACTATGATCATGAGCTGTAATTTCTCTAATAATTGCTAAATAAAGCATTTTTGTAGCCATTCTGAAAGCCAACGGCCATCTTTTCTGTATGCCCATTTTATTCGAGTTTACCTTATTACAATTCATGTTTCAATTATGATTGTGTTTTCAAGACCGACAAATAATCAGCACGCAATTTGCTGAACTGAAAAATCTATGTAAAAATTCATGTAGGAAATATTATTAGGCACCTCCGCTTTATAATCGAATAACACTTATTTCTACCAAACAGATTAACTTTAATCTTGATTTAACTTAATTCGGTGAAATGGACATAAGGCTCCTTTTACACATTTATTTTTCAAATAATGCGATGGAAATCGATCAGCGCGCGCAAAAGTTTCATCAGTTTTTCAGTGAAAGAAGACGAATATTGCAAGATGAATTGATTGTTACATTTCGGTTTTAGTCGAGAAAAGTTGACTTTCATCACATCGAGAAGAATAGATTCCTCCATAAAAAACGCAACGCAATTGTACAATCCAATTGTACGCATTTCCTTTTCTATATGAGAAAAAAACTCATGCAGTCTTAATAACATGTTTGAGACATGAAACTCCTTCTGCTTTTTATTTTTGCATGAGACTCTCTTCTTTCCTTTTCGCCAAATATCAAACATATATCTCACTTTAAGTTCCAAAAGTGTACACTAGTTCAACCACAGGAAATTGATCTATCGAGTCTCTCTAAAAGAAAATCGCGATCATTGTTTTCCTAATGAAACCACGAGGGACTACGAGGGTGAAAGGTCTTGGGCCTCCCTGCTGAGACTATCTGTAGGCGACGGCGTGGCCCTTCTGGACGGCGACGGCGACGGCGCAGCCGGCGTTGAGGACTTGGGGACAGTCGTGTGGTAGGGCGAAAATCGGTTGTGACCCAAGGCAAGAGGCGACGGATAGAGTGGTCGAGGGGCCGCGGGCCCTGTTGTATTCTGCTGGGAACTGGACGCGACCAGCTGCTGTTGATGATGTGCCGCTGCAAAGATAGTAGATCCAATCGAAGAGGCCCACCATAAATGACCTAGTTGCTGTTGCTGTTGATGTTGCTGCTGCTGATGACTGGTGCCCGCGGCTGAAGCACCCGGATAAACCAAAGTGGGATTGACCAACTGAGCGTAAGGATTGGTAGCAGCTACGGCCGCCGCTGCTCTCAGCAGCATCTGAGAACGCGCAGCCCACAACGCTTTCTCCTCAAGACTGAGATTGTTCACGGCGCCTGCCTGGAGTTGCTCCATTTCGAAGGGAAGCCGATGCGGAAACCTCAACGTTTGCTGTTCTGCCAGCATTGATTCCATCGTCTCCCTAAAAGGGAAGCTGCTCCATTATGCATACCGTCTTCTAACCGCGAAATTCTTCGAAAGGATATTGAGTCAGACTTTTGTCAGCCATGACAAGTAAAATTCATTAATGAATTGTCCATTTCGTTTCCCAATTTTCGTTTAATTTATCTTCTCTGTCATAGACTTCGACGTTATTATGATTAATGATCTCCTTTAAAGCTGATAGCTATACTTATGATTTTACACGCTAGCGAATAACTTTTACTGTATTATTAAAAAAGAAAGAAAGAAAGTGATAAATCTTTTTCCTACTCAATACAGAATTGAAGCGAAGTTTCAACATTGATTTATGTAGTTCCAAATTCTTTTATCATAGACGATTTTATCGAACTCGGCGCCGTTTAACATCAGTTAGCAAGGAGCTTACCTTTCGAAGTCCGTGAGACGAGAAGAATCCCGAAAGCCCTTGGCGAACGGATTACTGTCGATCTTGAGCTTTGTGATCTGTAACAGGCGGAAAAATGGCCGTCGGTTAGTACATGGCGGACAGGAGATTGGCGATCGGAGAGATCCGGTCGCCCCCGGACTCGCATTAGCATCGGCGATCTCTCGCAAATTCCCCGATCTTATTACCCGGCGCGCGACAGCTCGGCTTCGCTTCGGAAAATTACGTCACCGGACAGCCAACGGCGCGTGGCGGAAAACGGCCGGCTGTTTCGAAACGGTTCGTTCCATCGATCGGGAGTCAACGGCTCGTAAAATTAGAAGAAGGCGGCGAAGCGACCTATCTATACAGGGGAGGAGAGAGAGAAGGAAGCTGGGGAATCAGAGGGATCGGAGAAGAGATAGGAGAACGTCGTTGATACACGTGAATCCTCGCGGGCGTTACGGGAGTGAACCGGAAATGCACTGGTTTCCAGATTTTTCTGGCAAATAGTAGAGTTGCTAGCTGATTCATCATTCAAACTGAAAGATCAGATATTACTTTTAATCGGAATGAAATAAGCGACCGTGATATTATTCAAATGCCACACGACAGTTAACCCTTCGATGTAGTACTTTTGTAGCACAACAAAACGAACAATTCTTCATTTATTGAAAGACATTGTTTCGAGAATGACATGAGAAGAATTATGGAACGTAACGAATTTACTAAAAATAAAAATTTTGCAATTTTGTGTAAATATTATTGTAAATAGTATTGTGTAAATAGTATTGAGTACAGAAGTGTTACAGTATACTATATTAATTGACAAAACGTCGATTTCATATAAAATTTCATTTTGTTAGCATCAAAAAAAGTAAAGCCTGTAGCTAAAGACAGCAACAAAAAATAACGTAAAAGTGTTACGTATAGGAGTAAATATAAAAGCGTTAGAGTTAGTTTACAATGATATTAAACATTAAACTCAATACATATTTCTGATATGCTGGATGTTTCATTTTAATTAATGTATTTCTCGAGAATGAGACGTGAGATTGAAAAAAGTTTCAGACAAAAGTTATGTAACTTCGAGGGAGACATAAGAGTGGTACCATTGATTTGATCTTATCAAGATCAGAATCACTTTGATTTCTTTTTAAATGGAACTCTCCATTTTTCATTCCATATTCTATATGCATATTTTAACAAGATAAATTGCTTAAATTGTACACAAAAGAATTCATTATTAGAAGAAACCTGACGATGAACTGTTCATTAATTTTCTTATGTGATAGCTTTGACCTTCTTTACAGGTATATCCAAAAAATAAATAATGTTCGTTGTCGGTAAACAGTTGTAGAAAATGATCTCCTTTCATTTTAACCA